>NC_136063.1:60806984-61406984 GCF_964261635.1 Lissotriton helveticus
TTTGCAACGCCGTTGGCCTCCTGGAGATGCGTGCCCCGAACGCCCGGGGGGTGGGCTGCCCGGGACCCGTGGAGCCCGTCCTGGGCACTCTGACCTGCTGTTGGCCCGGGGGAGGGACCCCAGACGACCGGGACCCGTGGAGCCCGTCCTTGGCACTCTGACAAGCCGTTGGCCCGGGGAAGGGAGCCCCAGACGACCGGGACCTGTGGAGCCCGTCCTGGGCACTCCTGTATGCCGTTGGCCCGGGGAAGGGAGCCCCGGACGTCCGGGACCCGTGGAGCCCGTCCTGGGCACTCCTGTATGCCGTTGGCCCGGGGAAGGGAGCCCCGGACGTCCGGGACCCGTGGAGCCCGTCCTGGGCACTCTGAAATGCTTTGGCCCGGGGAAGGGAGCCCCGGACACCCGGGGGGGAGGACTGCCCGGGACCCGTGGAACTCGTCCTGGGCACTCTGACATGCCGCTGGCCCGGGGAAGGGTGCCCCGGACGCCCGGGGCCCGTGGAGCCCGTCCTGGGCACTCTGACAAGCCGTTGGCCCGGGGAAGGGAGACCTGGACGCCCGGAACCCGTGGAGCCCGTCCTGGGCACTCTGAAATGCTTTGGCCCGGGGAAGGGAGCCCCGGACGCCCGGGGGAGGACTGCCCGGGACCCGTGGAACTGGTCCTGGGCACTCTGACATGCCGCTGGCCCGGGGAAGGGTGCCCCGGATGACCGGGGCCCGTGGAGCCCGTCCTGGGCACTCTGACATGCCGCTGGCCCGGGGAAGGGAGCCCCGGATGCCCGGGGCCCGTGGAGCCCGTCCCGGGCACTCTGCCATGCCGTCAGCCTGGATGGAGCCCCGGACGCCCGGGGGGACGAAGGCCCGGGACGCATGGAGCCTGTCCCGGGCACTCTGCCATGCCGTCGGCCTGGATGGAGCACCGGACGCCCGGGGGACGACTGCCCAAGAGCCATGGAGCCCGTCCTGGGCAATTTGACATGCAGTTGGCCTGGAGGAAGGAAGCTCCGGGTGGCCTAGGGAGGTGTTGCCCAGGCATATCCCATCTGGTCCCCATGGCAGAGAACCACCAACCCTGGAGGGGTGTCCGGGCATACCCTGCCCCATAGTAATCCGGAGGCAAATTACCCCCCTTTCTTGCAATCTGTGCACGCGAGGTGACAGAGGGGACCCAAGGCGTGAAAGAACCCGACCTCATGGAGCCCTCGCTGGGATCCAGGAGGCGAATGGCACCTCATTAAGACTTCCAGGGAAGTTCGGCCATCTGGTCCCCCCCATAGGAAAGCGTTGCGGGCGACCAGATGCCCGAGGGGATCCGGGCGACCAGATGGCCGAGGGAATCCGGGCGACCAGATGGCTGGGCATGGAGGTGAAGCCGCCTGGACTCTTCCCCACCCCGTCCCCGTCCCGGGACGAATGCCCGGGACGCATGGAGCCCGTCCTGGCCACTTGACGTCCCGTCCTGGGCATTGAACCATGCCGTCGGCCTGGAGAAGGGAGCCCCCGGACGCCCGGGGGAGGACTGCCCGGTACCCGTGGAGCCCTTCCCGGGTACTTTGCAACGCCGTTGGCCTCCTGGAGATGGGTGCCCCAGATGCCCGGGGGTGGGCTGCCCGGGACCCATGGAGCCCGTCCTGGGCACTTTTACATGCCGTCGGCCTGGAGGTGGGTGCCCTGGACGCCCGGGGGAGGCCTGCCCGGGACCCGTGGAGCCCCTCCCGGGTACTTTGCCAATGCCGTTGGCCTCATGGAGATGGGTGCCCCGGACGCCCGGGGGGAGGACTGCCCGGTACCCGTGGAGTCCTTTCCGGGTACTTTGCAACGCCGTTGGCCTCCTGGAGATATGTGCCCCGAACGCCCGGGGGGAGGGCTGTCCGGGGCCCATGGAGCCCGTCCTGGGCACTGTGACATGCCGTCGGCCTGGAGGTGGGAGCCCCGGACGCCCGGGGGAAGGCTGCCCGGGACCCGTGGAGCCCTTCCCGGGTACTTTGCCATCCCGTTGGCCTCCTGGAGATGGGTGCCCCGGACGCCCGGGGGAGGTCTGTCCGGGGCCCATGGAGCCCGTCCTGGGCAGTGTGACATGCCGTCGGCCTAAAGGTGGGAGCCCCGGACGCCCGGGGGAAGGCTGCCCGGGACCCGTGGAGCCCTTCCCGGGTACTTTGCCATCCCGTTGGCCTCATGGAGATGGGTGCCCCGGATGCCCAGGGGAGGTCTGTCCGGGACACGTGGAGCCCGTCCTGGGCATTGAGCCATGCCGTTGGCCCGGAGAATGGAGCCCCCAGACGCCCGGGGGAGGTGTTGCCCAGGCATATCTCATCTGGTCCCCCGGGCAGAGAACCACCAGCCCTGGAGAGGTGTCCGGGCGTACCCTGCCCCTAGTAATCCGGAGGGAAATTACCCCCCTTTCTTGCAATCCGTGCACGCGAGGTGACAGAGGGGACCCAAGGCGTAAAATAACCCAACCTCATGGAGCCCTCGCTGGGATCCAGGAGCCGAATGGCACCTCATCGGGACTTCCAGGGAAGCCCGGCCATCTGGTCGCCCCATTGGAAAGCATCGCGGGCGACCAGAGGGCCGGGATCGAAAGGACTCCCAGCTCCCCATCCATCCCAAGCCTTCGCGGTAGGGTTCCTGACTGCCTGCCCACGCAAGGCAGGGCTCTTGGACCCCGGCTGGGCCTCAGGCGCAGGTTGGACCACCGGAGCTCTAGGGCCCGGACGACCTGGGGGAGGAATGCCCGGGACCCGTGGAGCCCGTCCTGGGTACTTTGACATGCCGTCGGCCTGGAGGTGGGTGCCCCGGACGCCCCGGGGGAAGCTGCCCGGGACCCATGGAGCCCGTCCTGGGTACTTTGACATTCCATCGGCCTGGAGGTGGGAGCCCCGGACGCCCGGGGGGAGGTCTGCCCGGGACCCATGGAGCCCGTCCTGGGTACTTTGCCAATGCCGTTGGCCTCATGGAGATGGGTGCCCCGGACGCCCGGGGGACGAATGCCCGGGACGCATGGAGCCCGTCCTGGGCACTTTTCCATGCCTTCGGCCTGGAGCCCCCAGACACCCAGGGGAGGACCACCGTGAAAACCATGGAGCCCGACCCGGGCACTCTGCCATACCGTCAGCCTAGATGGAGCCCCGGACGCCCAGGGGACGAATGCCCGGGACGCATGGAGCCCGTCCTGGGCACTTTTCAATGCCGTCAGCCTGGATGGAGACCCGGACGCCCGGGGGACGACTGCCCAGGAGCCATGGAGCCCGTCCTGGGCAATTTGACATGCAGTTGGCCTGGAGGAAGGAAGCCCCGGGTGGCCTAGGGAGGTGTTGCCCAGGCATAGCCCATCTGGTCCCCATGGCAGAGAACCACCAGCCTCGGAGGGGTGTCCGGGCGTACCCTTCTCCCTAGTAATCCAGAGGAAAATTACCCCCTTTTCTTGTAATCTGTGCACGCGAGGTGACAGAGGGGACCCAAGGCGCGAATGTACCCAACCTCCTGGAGCCCTCGCTGGGATCCGGGCGGCGAATGGCACCTCATCGGGACTTCCAGGGAAGTTCGGCCATCTGGTCGCCCCATAGGAAAGCGTTGCGGGCGACCAGATGCCCGAGGGGATCCGGGCGACCAGATGGCCGAGGGAATCTGGGCGATCAGATGGCTGGACACGGAAGTGAAGCCGCCTGGACTCTCCCGACCCTGTCCCCGTCCCCGTGCCCGTGCCCGGGACGCATGGAGCCCGTCCTGGGCACTTTTCCATGCCTTCGGCCTGGAGCCCCCAGACACCCAGGGGAGGACCACCGTGAAAGCCATGGAGCCCGACCCGGGCACTCTGCCATGCCGTCGGCCTGGATGGAGCCCCGGACGCCCGGGGGACAAATGCCCGGGACGCATGGAGCCCGTCCTGGGCACTTTTCCATGCCTTCGGCATGGAGCGCCCCGACACCCTGGGGAGGACCACCCTGGAAACCATGGAGCCCGACCCGGGCACTCTGCCATGCCGTCGGCCTGGATGGAGCCCCGGACGCCCGGGGGACAAATGCCCGGGACGCATGGAGCCCGTCCTGGGTACTTTTCCATGCCGTCGGCCAGGAGCCCCCTGACACCCAGGGGAGGACCACCGTGAAAACCATGGAGCCCGACCCGGGCACTCTGCCATACCGTCAGCCTGGATGTAGCCCCGGACGCCCGGGGGACGAATGCCCGGGACGCATGGAGCCCGTCCCGGGCACTCTGCCATGCCGTCCCGACAAATTCGTACGGACTCCTAACCTTACGACACGGATCGGAATCGAGCCCTCTCTGACCCAGCAGTTTCAGGCGCCCGGGGGACGAATGCCCGGGACGCATGGAGCCCGACCCGGGCACACTGCCTTGCCGCCGGCCTGGATGGAGCCCCGGACGCCCGGGGGACGAATGCCCGGGACGCATGGAGCCCGTCCCAGGCACTCTGCCATGCCGTCGGCCTGGATGGAGCCCCGGACGCCCGGGGGACGACTGCCCAAGAGCCATGGAGCCCATCCCGGGCACTCTGCCATGCCGTCCCGACAAATTCGTATGGACTCCTAACCTTCCGACACGGATCGGAATCGAGCCCTTTCTGACCCAGCAGATTTCAGGTTGATTTGCTATATACTTTACGTACGATTTTATGGGGGCCGATTCCGATCCGGTACGTAAAAGCAAATACGACCGACATGTCGGACAACCACGTACACCCAGGGGATAGGACTGCCCGGGTCACATGGACCCCGTCCTGGGCACTCTGATCTGCCGCCGGCGCCGGGGATCGAACCGTGATCACCAGATGGGGATATCCCAAAAATCTGGCATGGATACGGCCCGCCAGGACAGGTTTGGGCACCCCTGATATAGAGAATAAACAAGCTTGAAGTAATAAGCAGAGTATGTTTGTGCTGCTGCTCTAAACCGAGTTGAATGTGAAGGGACTTCAGTGTATTAAGAAGTAAAATGTCGCCTTAGCAGTCACAGGTTTGCAAATGGGTAAGAGTCACCTACTAGCCAAATTAACTAAAGCATTTCAGCGGATGATTGGGGATCAAATCAGGAATGAAAACTAGGTTTTATAGGAACTGATTAAAGAAGACAAAATTAGTTAATCGTGTTGACGATTAGACTATTTGTTTTCAGTCCATCTAATTGTTTGCTCTTTCAAAAGAAAGTTGGATTTAATTCCTCTTGAAATCATTCTTCGCACGACAAATCCATCCCATAGGAAAGGCTAGCGGTGATTCCTTTCTTAGAAGTCACACATTATGCAAGTTATGCTTTTATTAGCTCACCCTTCGAGGTCGCTGTTCTAGAATTCTCTGTCCTGGTGGGTATTCTGTACCCTGCAAAACTTCTCAATTTAATGCTATTCAACCTATTTTGAAACTTATATTTTAGGCACAGGAATACACAACTTCAAAAACGTTACAAAAAAGTTTACACATCAGTGTGCAACATGTTGAAGCTATTAGGGCATCCTACACACATCAGCACGTCTCATCCAGGGCCTGAAGAAATATGATCACATCTACGACATCATGAAGGAACTTCCTTCGATACCCATGCCAGGCAACAATATCTTCAAAACCGAGAACTTCCTTTTGAGCCAGACGATCACGGAGAGACAGGTGCTCACCGTTAGACTCACTTATAATTGAGCCTTTTCTAATCAGTACATATACTGTGTTTGGATACACATATTTCCAAATCAATTGGTAAAACATATTGGCAACGGATATATGAAAACACACAAAGCTTACATTGTGAGCCCTGAAGAAGTCCGATTGTGGACAAGTCGCATTGGCGGTTGCAAAGAAATTTGTGAATAAAGGATGAATTGACATTGGCGTCTTAGTTGAAAACTGTGTCAAAAGGTATAATTGAATTCCACTTAATCAGACACGCTGATCTCAGCATGACAGAAGCTAAAGACTTTCTCTTGGGGGTTTCTAAGTGTGTTATGGTAATTTCTATTCTTCTGGGGTGACTAGGCTATCTGTCTCTCTGTGTTACTAACTTTGTAATCTAGGTTCAGATTCCCGCCAGGGGTTCTTTGCCATTTCTGCTTTCTGACCTCTGACTCTCCAATCGAGGGTCCTTTACCAACATTCTCTTAAGATCTAAGGTTCCAATTATGTGGCAAGATATTTGGCTCTTCTCAGTTACTGCATGATCTGATGGGGCCTTCTTATCCTGACTACTCCCATTGGTTAAATGGATTTGGAGATTTTGTCTATTTGCTGTCACCGTGTCCACCAAGGCAAACATCTCCCGACTGAGCAGAAGACATTTGATTTATCAAAAGGTTCCAAAGGAATCCAGTGTGCATTAAAAGCCTATAGCTGGCATGGGTCTTTTTCTGGCAGCTGAGGTAAGTAAACAAAAGTGCTATCAAATGTATATATGCTGTGAGTATGCTTGCAGTTTTGAGTGTGTTTATGTAAGATAGTGTGTGTGTGTGTGTGTATGTGTCCATGTGTAGGCAAAGTGTGTGTGTATATGTGAATGTGTGTGTATGTATAAACATAGGTGTGAGTGAAAGTGAAGGTCAAAGGGCATTTGAAGCCACTTCTGCTATCCCAGGAATTTTGTTGAATTGACGCCCATGACCTCCCTCTACATTTTGCTTCTTGTAAAAGATCCTGAATCATATTGTGGGCTCTGACCTACAGTCTGCACTCTTTTCCTTTCTAGATAGATCTCTAGTTTCGTTGTGCTTTACTCATCATACATACAACATGCATACAAACTCAATATTTTCACAGATCAAACTTCATCAGAAATTTTTAAAAAATGGCAGATATAAAAATGTAATTGTTCAATACCTGAAAATGACTCACCTTGGCCAAGTGAATATCCGTAAGATACACGATTTTCAACTCCATATACATAAATGCTAAATGTCTCCGACTGATGGGAAATTTCATGTTGCCCACCGATTTTTCCTAAATTCACTCCAAAACCTGTGAAGCCTTCCAGGTACTGCACGGTCGGTGCATAATCACTCAGTGGTCTGTAGTCGAGAAGAAAGTCGGATGACGAGGAGGATGAGCGAGACACAATGAATAGGTAGTTATAAAAAACGTCTTTGGTAACAAACTTGTAGTATCTCCAAGGAAAGTTGCTGGGTGGAACGGTTGCTATGAAAGGATCGGATTTGAATCCTAATGAACTGTAGCCCCCCTGGAAGAGATATCCGACCGTGATGGGCTCGGTCGCATTCACAAGCATCCCTGTTTGTAAGTCCATGCTGACGTGAGACCCAGGCTGAAGGCTGTACTGTAGGGTGGTGCTTTCATCCTGAAGAGTGACTGTGGTGTCTGGTCTTGCAGCGATGATAATAATACGGTCTCTCACATCTTTAGTCATCAGCGGGAATACAACAAATTGTTGCCCCCAACTTTGCACAGGATATAGCTGTTCGATTACAATGTCACAGTAGCTATACGGTGAGCTGTAACATTTACTACCACTGAAAACAGCCACAGGTGTTGAGGAAACAACTCTGGTGCCAGTCAGGTCATTAGCGTCACTGAGCAGAATGACCTCCTGTGGAGCCAGGGTGATGGTGACCATCTGTTTGTCTTCATATCTGGTTCCATCAACGACCAAGGAGCCGGACACTGTGATATTGACTTGAGTCTCAACATCTTCGCCATTGCCAACAGCAAAATAGTTTCCCTGTGTACTTACGGCTGTGAAAACAAAGTAGTCTGTGCCCAAGTCTTGTTTGGAGAGGCAGGTGAAGGCATCAACAGAGTACATATGCTTGTTAAATGCAATGACTGAAATATCTGCATCTGAGCTCACCGTCACCAGCTTCTTTGATCTTTCACCTGCAGTGAGCATGTAGCTTGTAGGAAAGACCACCTCTGTTGTGCTGTTCTTCGCCAAGAACACAGTCACATTGTAGGGTGGAGAGGGGACTGTGACCTGCACCATGCATGGCTCATCATAACTGCTCAGCTCTAGTGCGAGGGTGGCTGGAGTTCCCAAATTTTCAGTGAAGGCTACAATAAAACTTCTTCCTATATAGCCATAAAGAATGCAAGGAAACAAAAAACACATTTTTTAAATGTGAGACCTTTTAACATGTAATATTTGTTTCTTGACAAAAAGGTGCATAATGATAACAAAAAACATAAATGCAAGAAGATAAAACGTTTTAGGCACTGTTAGTCTTCCACTTTTCGTGTGTCCTGAGGTCTATTAGCCCTACTTTCGCTCTATCCAAGACTGTTGGGTATATTTACTAAAGGCTCAGGCAACACATCTCAGAAACCAAAAATGCAGTGTTGCATGAAAGGGAGAGAGCAGAATAGCAAAATATCCAAAGACATATGGTAGCATCCTTCTGTTTCCCTAACGCTGGGGCATACACATTTTCAACATAGTACATAGTGTCTGCTATAGGTTTTGTACTGAAAGAGAACCCTTCCTTTCATTTTTATTTTTTTATTTTTTTTAAGCAAGTAGCCATTAGCAGAAAACATGTACAGAAACCATGAACGCAGGAGAATAATAACAAAAAAAAGAGGAAGACATAGAGCATTATACAATTTGATCACTCCAAAAACATACAGGTTGCAACTCCAGTACAAATTAAACCAAAAAAGCAAATCGTATACTTCCTCCATTCTCTATAAAAATGAGTATATAAAAAGCAAGTTTCTAGGGGGAGACACCAATATGAGTAATATCAGATATAGGCCTTCCGAGGATCATCTTAATGTATTGCAGATGTTTAGTGCTCAATAGGAGCCCCCCCAGATCTTCATACTCAGTCTCTGTTTCTGTAACCCTTTGATGGCATAAAGGCTAGTTACCAGTTTACATATAGCATACAACCTTCCTCTCCACATTTCAAAGGTGGGGGGTTCTTTCTGCCACCACAGTGATGCTATACATACTCTAGCCACTGCAACAGCAATATATATTAAAGATCTACATGTATACATTCCCTGTGCTAACACACCATCTTCTAATACCCCCAGTAACATAACTTTAGTGGTTATCACAATCTGTGACCCCGTTACTACCGCCAAGAAGGTCTGCATCATATTAATTAACTGTTTCAGTTCTCGACATGGAGAGGACACATGGACTATATCTGCCTGATCCATCCCACACCGAGTGCACTTATCTTCATTCACCCCTCCCAGCGAGCAATTTTTGCAAGTGTGTAATACAAATAAAACATGGTCTTGTACTGTTGAGTTTTGAAACTGGAGGAGAATAAAAGTTTATCAGCTAATATAATAGATTTTTGTAGGATGTTTCCTCCGAGGAACAGCCTGGTGTTCCATTTAGCATTCTGTTCCTCTAGATTATTGTTTTGTATTTCAATAAGTGCTTGGTATAAATACTCGATCCTCGGCCGTCCCTTTACTACCTCCAGTAAGTTATTTTTCTGTGCTAGGCGTGGAACATAGCCTCTTTTAATCAAATAGTCACAAATCTGTAGGTATTTAAAAAAGTCTGCTTTAGTGAGATCATACTTAGACATTAACAAAGCGTATGTCCTAACACCACTGCTGCCTACTAAGTCTCCTAGAATCTGAATGCCTTTACATCTCCATCTATTCATAATACCATCTGAAAAAATAGAGGGAAGTAGAGCTGGAGTATCCGTGGGGGTGTAATAATTCATCCTATCAATCTGCAGATATCTCTGAATCTGAAGTCAAGCCTTATGGGCGACCTGGACCGCCTTGAAACATGTTTTTTGGAAATAGCTGGGCTCAAGAATCTTTAAAGAACTTCTCTCTGCTGTAGAATCCAATAATATCTGGAAAATATGCGGTATTTCATCTACATTTTCCTCGTTCTCCCGAACTAATAAGATTCCCATGTGTTGTAGTAATCATGCCCAATAGTAATACTGAAAATAGGGATCCGCCCAGCCTCCTCATACTCGCGGAAGGGTCATAAATTTCATCGCTGGGCGGAGTTTACCCTGGGCCCACAAGAAGCTACTACATATAGATTGTAATTTCTGAATCTGTTTCCCAGCAATTTCTAATGGAATATCCGTGAAAAAATAAAGGACTTTTGGGAGAATATTCATTTTCAAAACATTACACCTTGCCAGCATTGACCAGTGAAGGTCTTCCATCCTAACCTCATCACTTTGAGAGTCCAGACGCACTTGCCGCCCCATTGATAAGGGCTGGAGGAACACCAAATCTACTGAAGCCCACAACAACTTCAGAGCCGCCTCCAACGCCCACTACCAACTCATCAGAAAAACAAGGAAAAAAGCGATTGAAGACAGAATTTCCACTCATGTACACAACAGCAAAGAACTCTTCAACATCATCAAGGAGTTCGCCCAACCCACCATCAAGTACACCGACATCCCTTCCTCACAAGACCCCTGCGACAAACTCTACACCTTTTTCCACCATAAAATCAAGAGCATCTACGACAACTTCGACGAAGACAACCAACACACTTAACCCTCACCAACCACCCCTGACACCCTGAAGCCAGTGATCGACAACCACCACCGAAGACCCACTGAAGACGATGAAGTCTATCCACTCCGGGGCCCCCACGAACCCCTGCACCCATGCTCTGCCACACCATTAACCGCTCCCTGGCAACTGCCTCATTCTCTGACGACTGGAAACACGCTGAGATCAACCTCCTCCTGAAGAAAGCCTCGGTGGACCCCACCGACCTCAAAAACTACAGACCTATCTCCCTGCTCCCGTTCCCAGCGAAAGTCATCGAGAAAGCCATCAGCAGCCAACGCGCCACATTCATCCAAGAGCACAACATCCTCGACTCCTCCCAATCTGGCTTCAGAAAAACCAACAGTATGGAAACCGCCCTCCTTGCCACAGCAGACGACATCCATACCATACTGGACAAAGGAGAAACAGCAGCCCTCATCCTCCTCGACCTCGCAGCGGTGTTCAACACAGTCTCTCACCGCACCCTAATACGCTGACTCCATGACACAGGAATCCAAGACAAGGACCTCGACTGGATCTGCTCCTTCCTCTCTGGCAGAACGCAGCAGGTCATACTCCAACCTTTCATCTCAGACCCTACAACTACCACCTGCAGTGTCCCCCAGGGATCCTCCCTCAGCCCTACGCTCTTCAACGTCTACATTGCTCCCCTCGCCCCCATCGTCAGAGCCTACGGACTCAACATTGTGTCATACACACACGACACCCAACTCATCCTCTCCCTATCCAACTAACGCAACACCGCAAGACACAACTTTCAAGAAGGCATGGAAGCCATCGCCAAATGGATGAAAAACAGCTGCCTACATCTAAACACAAACAAAATGGAAGTACTCATCATGGGCCAAAACCCAAACGCCTGGAACGACCCCTGGTGGCCCCCCACCCTCGGAAGCCCGCCCACTCCCACGTACAACGCACGCAACCTGGGAATCATCCTGGACTCAGAGCTCAAAATGGACCGCCAGAGAAACTCCGTCTCCCCCTCCTGCTCCACACCCACCACCTCCTACGTAATTACTTCAAATGGATCCCCCTAAAATACAGAAAGACCATCACTTACGGCCTGGTCACCAGCAGGCTCGACTACGACAACGCACTCTATGCCCTAATAAATCAAAACCTCACCCGCAAGCTACAGAACATCCAAAATGCTGCCACAAGACTGGTTCTCAACCTGCCAAGCCACATCTCCCAACACCTGCGCACACTCCACTGGCTCTACATCGAAGCTAGAGTCACCTTCAAGATGCTAACTTATGCTCACAAGGCCCTCCATGACACTGGACCAGCATACTGTTGTGACCTCTCCCTCTCTTTCCCCATCCACCCCTCCTTTACTCTCTCCTCTTGGTACAGCCCACTCTGCTTCCCGGAGTGTGTGTTAGAATGTTCATGAGTCATGACTGCCGCCCAGCTGGGAGCACCTGTTGTACTTGACTGAATAAAGTCGTACTTTGAAACCCATATAAGTAGTGGCTCTTTACTACATTTCTGGCAACGAGGACGAGGAGCTGAGCCAGGGTCAGCTTGGTGTTTCTCCCCCCTGGATAATTTGAGGCTTGGGCGGAGTTGTTAAGTGAAATGAAGGACTCATCAGTTGAATTGGAAGTTCACTGGAAAGCAGACCGGTAAACCAGGCTGTACTCACCGATGTGTTCTCTGCGGGGGACGTAAAATTCTCGATTCCGGAAACCCTCTGGAAGTCGGGTGTGAAGTTTCGGTGAAAGTACTGGTGCCGGGTGGAGAAAAAAAAACGTTTCTCCCTGACTTGAGGTCTGCTGGAGATGTGGTTTGTGTAACCAGTGACTGGAGAAAGAAAAGAGGAAGAAATGAGTTGAAAAGCTGCGTCGGGCGTCCCAAGGATTTTGAGAAGTTGAAGAGGAGTAAGACCCGAGTGGATGAACTGTGAACGGAGAGAAAGTTCGTCAGGTGAGCAGCCGAAGTTAATGTGGAAAGCTGAGCGGAGCGGGAGACGAAATTGATGTGAATTGTTCCCACCGCGTTTTGAAGTGTAAACAGAAGCCTTGGTGAAGGAGTCGATGAAAGAGCTCTGTAGGTGAAAGACGGTTAAATGAGAAACGGAGGCATAAGATGTGAGGATCTATATGGCGTCCCATTGAAATTGAGGTGGTGAAGAGGAGTAAGTGGAAGAGCATTGTAATTGACGAGATATCGTGAGGAGAGCAGCTTAAACTAAATATAGGAACTGAGCGGGGTTCATGTTATGGTGAAAGTCTGTGGAAAAGAGAAAATACGGGAAGGAGTGTGACCCAAGTACGCGGCGAAAGCTCGTGAAGCGAGCCGCTGAAGCGCATGAGAAGAGCTGGGCTGAGCGGAGGACGAAATTGGTGTAAGTGGCATAGAAGAATAGTGAGCACGGGAAAACGCGAAAGTCCTTACCTGAGGAAAGACACTGGCCCGATAACATCGCCGCCATTCTTCCTGGCATTGCGTCACTCCCATGCAGCAGGACATGGACAAAGAAAGAGGACAACTGTAAACGCCCCTGAGTGTGTAGCAGATGAAGCCTAAGCTGTGGAAGGTTGCCGAGTATCCGGTGGGTTAACCGTACCACTTACAAAGGAGGCAAGCCGTCGTGGGAGAAGGCTCTATTACGAGGTGAGAGGTGACATGCGTAGAGGCATGTAGGTCAAGCTGTGGCAGTTCCTAGCCGAGTGGGCACGTGGGGCTAACTGAGTTTCTGGGTGAAGAGAAAGCGGGGGATTTCAAAAGAGGAATGATGAAAGGTTGAAACTTGGTCCCTGCCGGGAGCTGTGCGTAGGAGACGGTGTGCACGGCACTCCTCTGAGAAGCGTTCCCAGAAAGAATCTGTTCCAAGTAGTGAGCCTGTCGGTTGGATCGCTCACACGTGAAAGAGTTGAGGTATGACTTTGTGAAAAAAATTGAGATGAGAAAAGAAAGGTGTTCTGAAGAAAAAATCTGATTGAGTTAGTCTCTTCCTCCCACCCTTACTGGAAATACAAGATTACGAAGGCATTCTAGTAATTGACTGTATAACGTGGAGAGTATCCGTGTGTGGAACCTTGGGGGAAGGGATTGACACTGGACTCTAGTTGGACCTCACAGTCGCGTTTGGCCTTTGAAACATTTTGAGGAGTGAGGAACGAAACACAGTGTGTGGTATTCATGTGAAACTGACGGCAGCAGTGCATTGAGAGGTGTGAGGATTGTGCAAGGAACCCCGGTGGCAGATTCAATACTGATTTGAGGCAGCACGTCCTGTGACAGAGAATTTATAAGGGCCACAAACCTACAGACGGCGCACGCAATACATATTCGGTGATTTCAAGGGGGGGGAAACAAGAAGGACAATAGTAGGTGAAGTAGGTAACGTGTCCTTCACATTCAAAACCCCAGCGCCCACAGCCGGTGCATTACTTTCAATCAGAACAGGGCGACAGAGAACTCTACAATAGTGCACACCCACCGCTACCTGTCTGCTCGAGGTGGACATTATATCCTCACGTGAATTCCTAGATAGAGTTTTAAAAATAACATGGAGAGAGCCCTAAGGTATAATTCTCCGCCACCAATGCCGTTTATGGAGGAGTATAAAAGAAACACGGCAGAAGGGGGTGAGAGGAAAACATATGTTAAGATGCACATATCAGCTGTTAAGGAAGAGGATGTAGCTCTCATACCAGAGGAAAAGGCCGAAACAGCATTTCACAGTCTAGGAACTGAAGAACGGGAAAAGTACCACAAAACGAGATATACACTCACGAAAGGGTCAGACAGAAATGTACATAAAGACATCTTGAGTGCATGGAATGAATACGAAAAACAAGTCTCGTGGGTAAAGGCTCGAAGAGTTGAAGTGAGCAAGGATATAATGGATAGCCAAGAGGAAGTTAATACTAGAAGAATAAACCCGGAGTGTGCCATCTTCCTAGGAGGAGTAAAGACAGATAATGTCTTAGTTTCAGGAAGGCATTATAAGTTGGTAAACAAGAGGGAATGGAAAATAGAACTAGCAAAAAAAAGTGGGGATGAATTTAAAGGTGCCAACTTATCCCAAAAAACATACACCGGGGAGAACTTCAACGTAGTAGGTAACGAATTAATGGATTTAATGCACAAGGGTGTTCTAATGAGTTTGAAAATAAAAGGTGATGGAAGAAGAAAAGAACACAAGGGTGAACGGGCGCTTATCCAAAGCGTGCAGGGATCTAATAGTGAAGCACTGAAGACTCATGCGCCGACATCAGAGGGTACGTGTGTTATGGAAGAAGCTACAGGTAATAAAGAGTATGGAAAAGAGGTAGAGAAATATGAGAGTAATGGCAGAGAAGGAATAGGTGGGGAAAAAGAAGATTCCGAAAGAAAAGGAGAATGCATTATTACTATAACTAATGAACGGCAAAGAATAGAGTGCAAGGATAACCAATTCAAACACAAAGGGACGTGGCTAAGAACCACATCGTCTGAGTCCAGGAACAATATGATGAAGGAAAATAAAGACAAATATGAACTAGAAAGAGATATTGATCTCCACAGACTGGGGCGAGAGAAAACAGTTATATGGAGAATGATCAACATGGTTACAACCGAGGGTGAAACATGGATCGCTCACACGGCTAGCAATAAAGGATGTAGAAAAGAAGTAGCAAAGGACAGACTTAAAATAAAAATAAAGACGTACCAAAGCTGGGTGGACGAAAGAGAAATACGAAAGAAATGCGAGAGGAAAGGTGGAGGAAGTGAGGTTGCGAAAAACGGTGAATTCGAGTGTAAAGGAGAATGCATAGAAAATGCAACCAGTGAGCAAGGGAAAATAAAATGTAGGATTAACCACTTTAGTTGCAGTGAGAGGAAGCGTAATACCACTTTGGTTGAGTTCAGTACTGAAACAAGGGAAGAAAGTGTGGACTATGGAGGACAGAAAAGAGTAATGGATATGAGTTTGCTGGAGGAAAAGGATGAGGATAAAGCCAAACACTCTCTATGGCATCACAGCGGAGAGATGGAGAGTGAGAGTGGGGAAATGCAGAAAATGATAAAAGGTATCTCACTAAGAGGCATGTCAGGGAAGAAGGGTCCACTTGATAATTATCTTAGCAAGCGGGAATGCTGGGGCCCAGGAAATACAACGGAGGCCTTCCAGGGGAGTAAAGGAAGAGAGCAGGATGACAGACTGAGGTCAGCCGAGACTGATTACAATGATCTGGAGTGTTTTGAAACGGAGTTCGTAAAGGTCTGGACTCCGCCCACGGCAAAGGCAAGGAGGGTAGGAGAGGGACCAGACCAGCCTACGAGGTTGACGTTGAGAGAGAGTTCCACCATGTCAGAGGGATCAGGCGGGGTGTGTTTGGACCCCAGTTATTGCCAAGGAATAAAACAGCGTCACAGCCTAGACAAACAACCTGAGGGGTACATGAAGTCTTGTAGAGGAGCACCTAATTACAGGTTGGAAGAAACCGTACAGCTTGTTCATACTCAGAGGAACCAAGGGAAACAAAAGTAATTTGCACCTTTCCCTGCTTTCCACCCCTGCCGGGAGACTGATCCCGCTGTTGACAGAGGCGCAGTGGCGGGGTGGCAGAAACGGACCTTCAGGGATCGGCCCTACCTGCTACACCCATTGTTGTATCAAGGTGTTCGCCCTTAGGTAGAAAGGTCAGGACACGTCCCGGGTCCAAGTGGACCAAAGGAACCTAATGTTCTAGACTCTTCCTGTCAGTTCCTCACCGAAGTTTTCGTGTTGGTTTCACAGTTTGTGTTTATGGGATTGCTGTGACATACCCCTGTTTCCTTTTTCCTCCTCCCTCCTCTTCTCTCCCACCTGCCTTCTCCCCACCCTTCATCCTCTCCTCCCTTCACCCCCACCCCCTCTCCTTGCTTTCCTTCGTTGGTATTCTTCCTCTCCTGTCCGGAGCCTCTTCTCTCCCTCTCTTCTGTTTTCCTTAGGGGGGAAGGTGTGTTGTGACCTCTCCCTCTCTTTCCCCATCCACCCCTCCTTTACTCTCTCCTCTTGGTACAGCCCACTCTGCTTCCCGGAGTGTGTGTTAGAATGTTCATGAGTCATGACTGCCGCCCAGCTGGGAGCACCTGTTGTACTTGACTGAATAAAGTCGTACTTTGAAACCCATATAAGTAGTGGCTCTTTACTACACATACCTAATCAGCCAACTCAAATTCCACACACCCCAAAGGACCCTACGAACAGCCCAGCTCTCCTACGCCATGGTCCCCCACACCAGAAAGACCAGATTGTGAGGGCGCTCTTTGTCCTTCCATGTGGCCAGTGCCTGGAACAACCTTCCATTCCACCTCAGACAGATAACATCACTCCGCATCTTTTCTTGAAACGTCAAAACCTGGCTCTTCGACAGAACCCCTTCTTGATGGACTGGAACCTGCGAACCGCCCCACGCCCCCAGTGCCTTGAGACCCTTACGGGTGAGTAGTTGCGTTTAACAAACATCTGATTTGATTTGATTTATCTAATTCCTCTTTAATCTTGCGTAACATAGGTTCCCAATTGGGCAGAAACATCATATCAAGGCACTCATTCAAATGCACCCCCAGATACGTTGCCTCCTCCAACACCCTTGGATCATTAAAGTGTGCTTGGTCTGTACATATAAGCTGTGTCTTGGCCAAATTTGATTTATAGCCTGAGCTCATCCCATATATTGATGCTAGTTGTTCTGTCTCTACCAATGTGGTGGCAGGGTCCGGCGAAACTAGTGCAATATCATCTGCTTATGCTAAAATATTAACCCGCTTCTGCCTGAGGCTCTTTAGTTGTGTATTTAGCCTATATTCCAGTAAGTTTAGGAGCGGGTTAATATATACCACAAATAACAGAGGAGAGCAGGGGCCGCCCTATCGGGTAACCCTTGATATCACTATGGGGATCGATTCAAGTCCCAGCACACAGACCTGCGCATTTGGGGATCTGTACATAGTTTTAACAGCCTGGAAAAATCCAGTTCCGAACCCCTGCCACCTCATAGTTGCCCATAAAAATTGCTAGGAGACACGGTCAAACGCTCCTCTGGTGTTTCTACTATAATCCCTGTCGAATCCTTAATATCTGTAATGGTATTTTTAGCCTCCTTACATCTAATTTGGCCAAGCATCTACCAGTTGCCTCGCCAATCTCATAAAACTCTCTCCTGAAAACATGATATTTCTTTGCTATGTCTTTGGCCCACTCCTTATTTATAGCATGCGACCTCAGTTTGTACCTGTGTAGTGTCAAGTTTCCCCTTAACCGCCTCTATCAACGCGTATTCAGAACATTGTAACTTATCATTATTATTAAGTGACATTTATAGAGCGCACTGACACCATGAGTTTCCTGGCGCTGTAGGACAGAGGGGGTGCAGACTGAGGAGGTTTACAAGGTTTAGCAGGGTGGGGGGGAAGAGGAGAGTTTTGAGCTGTTTCCTAAAAAGAAGGAGGGAGCTACTGGATTTAATGGCCATAGGGAGGGGATTCCAGAATTTTGGGGCCAAGAAGGCGAACCTTCGTCCACCGAATTTATTGGTTCTTATTTTGGGCACGACAAGCTTTTGAAGATGGGAAGAGCGTAAATCGCGAGTGGGGCGATAAGGGTGGATGAGTGAGGTTATGAAGGCGGGGCTGGTGCCATGAAGTGCTCTGAACGTGAGGCAACCCACCTTGAAGGCCGCTCTCTGCTCTATAGGCAGCCAGTGTAATTTGTGCAGCAGTGGTTTGGCTGATTGCCATTTAGGAGATTTGTGAATGAGGCGAGCTGCTTGGTTTTGGACTGCCTGTAGGCGGTGGAGAAGTGTTTTGGGAAGGCCGTGGTAGAGGGAATTGGAGAAGTCCAAACGGGAGAGCACTAGGGAGACAATCACTTGGATTAGAGCAGCAGGGGGGAGTAGGTGACTAATTTTGCGGATCTTAGGAAGTTGGAAGGAGCAGGATGAAACCACCGAGCCGACTTGAGATCGAAGGGAGAGTTCGGCGTCGATGGTCACGCCCAGGCTCTTTACAGTGTTCGCGGGAGTGGGTGGGGTGCCAAGTTCCGTGGGCCAGAAATGCGCCCCCCAGTCCTAACTTTACTACTTCTAACCTGAGAAAAATCCTAACTTTAAGACTTTCGGTATTCACAGAAGGCATTTAGGAGTCCTAAAGTTAGGAGCCCTAACTTTACCACTCCTAAACCGAGACAAATCCTAACTTTAAGACTTTCGGTATTCACAGAAGGCATTTAGGAGTCCTAAAGTTAGGAGGACTCCTAACTTCTGTGAATAACGAAATGAGTAAGTGCCTTCTGTGAATACCAAAATGAGCAAGTGCCTTCTGTGTATACCAAATTGGTAGTAGGTTTAGGATTTTGTCTTAAGTTAGTTCTGTGAATCGGACCCAGAGTGTGAGAACCCGTCCTGGTCTTGAGTCGGACATCCCACGAGGGATGTGTAAGTCCACTGTCAGCTGGAGCGTCTGCATGCCGGAGCCTCAGTGTCTCTGGTCAGTGTGTCGACTTGGAAGGCTTGGTTCCCTCTATTGAACCCTAGCAAGATGTGCAGTATGTATACAGAAAGTATCTAGGGTTTCTTTGTTGCCATTGTTGAATTTGAGGATGACGCATGGGATGAACCTTGTACGTAGATATTTTGCAGGTGGTGGAGCCTCTGCCTGGTTTCCAAAGAACCCTTCTGAATATTCATTCATACTCTATGAGTCTATTGATGAAGTTATAGAACGCTATTTTGTAGAGAAAAACCCTCCTCCTGTGCCCAGGACTAGAATTAGGTAAACGTTCAATCCTAAAGGCTCGTAACTGTGTGGTATAAGGTAGATAATGTAGGTGAAGGTGTATGATATTACCCAGGCCTATTTTAGGGCACCTACATGAAACATAACACCCACTCCGCTTCCGAGCAGTCAACAATTTTAAAAATGCAAGTGAACTACTCTTTTTACTAGGTAGCAGCGCATAAACATATCAGTGAGCTTCATAAAATATGTAAAACCATTTAAAAATAGTCTAATGGGGGGAGAGAAAAAAAATATTCTCAAAAGTTAGGATTGGAAAAGTCGCTTTAAGCCAAAGTCCTAGGTGAGTACGTTTATATAAATCAAACCACTTCAAGCATCAGAAGGCCGCTTTCCCAGTGAAAGTGTCAATTAAAGGAAATGTTCCAAATTTAGTCGAGTTTTGAAAAAGAAAACTTCTGATTTCTTTCCCAGCACACGATGAGCCAATTATAGATTAAGTGTCCTGGCTGGGAGACGTAACATTGTTGTTGCTCGATGTTGCTGAGGACGATCTATGTAATACCTCGCAGAGCACGTAAATGGAGCACAGGTGATACTCAGAACTACCAAAGCTGGGGCAGAGGCAGCTGGTGCTGTAATCGATACCTGAGTGCTAGTGGAAGAGCTGATGCTCAACCCAGTTGTAGCAAAAGGCACATGCGGTGTGAAAATGTTCCTTTTAATGTGCACACCAGTGCAGTGTCACCCTTCTCTTGTCCACGGGTCCGTAGACCAATAAATAGATATCGGCTCCGAAGTTGGAATCAGAATAACAAGTTTATTAATCACTCATGATCGGGACTACGTCAATACAACACCCTCAAGTGTTGCAGGAGGTAGTACATTGAATACACAGACCATGCATATTTTATACACATTTGTTGCAAAGTAAGCATATAGACAGAAATGGAAAGAACAAGTTAAGACACAGAAATAGCTGACAAACTAGGGCAGATGGATGATCACTTAGTCAGCAAAGTAGGAGGAGAACAGAGCTGTTTACAACAGCAATAAATGGTCGACAGTTACATCTTTAACCAGGTGCATTTTAGCAGCTACACGCCTGTTCTCAGCACGCACATTAGTTTGGCTTGGGACAGAAAGGGTTAACTAAAGTTGATGACTCAAGCAGAATAGAAGGGCAAGCAATGGTGAAGACGGGAGTTCTACAAGCCTAACAAAATGGATGCCACAACGAAGATGTCTTCAGCTTAGAATAACGAAGATTATTTCAGGTTTCCACCGCCGTGGGTTCTCAAGGAATGCAGCTATCAAGATAGGAATACGCTGGGGACATTGCCAAGCATGGACCCTCACCAGTTCCAGCATGGTATTCATGACCAGTGGTGTTGCTGATGGCAGTGTCAGATAGAGATCTAACACACATTCTTCTTCGCAAAACATGCATCGAGGGACAGGTAAGATGCAGTCCATCCAGACTGGTCTAAACAATAGGAACCATGAGGCACTCAGTTCCCGCAGGCGAGGTGTGCCTAGATGTTGTAACATGGGTTCATGGTATTTATGCTCCAGGAGTGCTTTTGCCATCTCGTTGGTGATTGGGCCATCCATGGCATAGCAGAATAATAACAATCAGGATACCTGCTATTGAGAGCGGTTCAGCAGAAGACCTCCAAAAATACTTCCCAATATGAAGTGTATAAAGTTTGTAATAACTCCGAGGACTGTCTGAAAGGTGTTTAGAAAACCTGACCCTACGGTCTTAAATAGGTGTACAATACCACTCGTATCAGACATATTAAAGATGCATCCCACCATTTCTGTATAATGAGAAGGTCAGTTTGTACGTGTGAGTGCCTGTATCTCAGCCGAGGTCCTTGCGATTTGAAGATCAAGGGTATCCCTGGCAGAGGTTAAGGGCACAGTTTGCTGTAAAAGCATGGCTTTCATTCTGCTCAAAGTATCAAATTGTATAAAGGAATCATTTAGTGAAGGCAATGGCACGCCTCCCTGACTGTACTTGTTGGGGGAAACAATACTTGCATACAGCAAGTCACCCTTGAGTTCACCGTGACCAGATAAACAATCTCCAGAAGTATCCCACAACAACCTTGATCATTCAGCATCAAGCAACTCCCATTCGAGAGCAGCTTAAATACCAGTGTAATCACAACTGCTGGAGTCCCTTGCAGGTGGCAGGACACGTTTGCTGCTTAACCAATACAAGCTCCATGTAGTAAATTATCCTGGAACATGAGAGAACCACTCATGAGTCACAGTTTATTGTATATAATTACCTAAAATCGTCACAATTTACGCAATATAAAAATGTCATGACATACACAAACAAAGAAGACACCAAATCAAAGTCGCAACCCACTAACAAAAGAACAATCAATTATTAAAATCTGAACAACATTGATGATGCACATAAGATGTTAACTGAAGTGCAAGTGCCAAACCACAGGCGTGTATTCTTTTAGTATAAATGAATGTGATGTTTCCTAGACAAACGTAAATGGATTACTGAGTGAAAAATACCATTATGAGGATTCAAAAACAGACGCCGTCTGCATTCACTGTTTGAGGAAACTCGAGTGGCAGAGGTAATCTAAGGATGTTAAGTGAACCACTCAAAGCGTTATTGCAGTTTGAACCACTTAGAAACACTTCTCGATCCCCACTCTAGTATCAAAATCTGTAGGTAATTCCCAAGATTCCTTATGCATTCCTTACCCATTTTTTCATTTTCGCCTCCTTGCAGTTGCTTAAGGCAATATTGAAACTGAAAATGAGTGACCGGTAGAATGATGTGGCCATGGATTAGCCATTCCGTGGATGGTAATTCAGCTACCATAAATGGTAATCTATCCAGTCACGCAGCATTGTATATGTTGCTCCCCTTTGTGCCATTTCTACCTGTTTATCAGTTAGATTTTATTCAGAAACAGGGACGTATTATTGATAAAATGGCAAGGCACGTAGCCTACACGCAAAGTATGTAGTGTCCAGCTTAACAACATAATAGAACGTAACTGAGATTGCCCATGTTGTAATATGGCCAAATCTTGTTTCAGTATGCCTATTGCAGAAGATACAATGTTGCCTAGGTAATCTATCCTGGAGCTGTTAACCCATTATCCGCTACCGCTAATGCCTTCTCTAAGTTAATATCTATTTCAAGAATTCTCTCTGTGGCCTCTTTTTGGGATATTTTCCAAATGTCATTGTAAGCAGCATAAATGCCAGCATACGTGTCTGACGTTGTATCCTGTGGCCTAAGCTACATATCATGTGTGAGTAAGGATAAGTGCTGTTTCACTTCTGTGAGTATTGAGGTTTCTAGCCAATCAAGGCACAACTTCCCAACATTGTATGATATCACTACACCTGGATGTTCTCTTTGTCCATAGCATGGGTCTGGCCTATGGATGCTGAACCCTTTGGTGGTACCCCAGAAAATTTGCTGACATTTGTTTGTGTGTACGGGCAAACCAACCATCCTTTCCAATCAGGATCTAATCTATTGAACCAGAAAATATCATCTACTTCTACCCCTTCTTGTAAAGTTGAATTTTGCTACCCGTCCATCTGTGATGGTGTTGGAAACGGAGGTGTGTTCAGGTCATTCTTCTTGGCTAGTCCAAGACAGGATGTCTGTTGCACAGTGTCATTTAGAAATATCATCTGCTGTGGAATGAGGCGTGCTCTAAATAGGGCTTCTGTTCCCTGGACTTGCCAGTCTCTAAAACCCAAACTGAGTTTAAGTCTATTGTGGCCTTTCATAGGTCAAAACCCAGATCAGACAATTGGGCGATAAAGAAAGTGATAAAGGAAGCAGAGTAAATCTGTTTGGTCTTAATCCACCTAATTTTTTGTGCTGATGTGGATGCCGCTTTCCTATAAAATTTATTAAACAAAACAAAAGCCAATCCTGGAATGTCAATTCAACAACCACAAAGTTTCAAAGAAAACTGCTTTGATTGAAGCAAAAACAACCTGTTTGTCTTTAACACCATATAAATGTATTCTTATTTTATGAAATGATCATTTTTCTTTTTTAGCACACTATTTGTCGTGCTTGGAAAATACAAAATACAAAATGCAAAAAGTTTTATGTACAATATATACAACCATATGAATATACAATTTCAAGCACACTTGGCCATTCATTCACACACAATCCTTTCAAAACAGTGGAAACAATAATAAGAAAACAGTGCGTCCAAGCATCGGTTAATAAATCAGTTCAAAATATTTCTTTTCATATTTTTGCAAATTATTGTAGTTGTAATTGTCACAAGATCTCTCGTGAATCCAAATGAATGCAAAAAAAGAATGGGGGTAACCAGACGCTGGACAAAAAGTGGTCGACGCGTTTCAAACCCCTATAATTAAGGTGGGGTTCTCCTCAGGACCGGATTGGTTCTGAAACAATAAAGATAACTGACTTTAGCGCGTATGTTCAAAACATAAACGACTATATGAAAGAAGGGATCAACTCCTTTTGTTCAACTGAAGCCTCCTACCTTATTCCAAGAATAAAAACGCAATCAATGACGGGCAGTAAAGTTTCCCAAAGGAATTGTATTTCCCAAAAGACGTGATGTCAGCAGCTGTGCGGAAAAAACACAATACACGCGACAACATTTACTATTGTGTCACACTTTGCCCATTCATTCGTTCTGATCATGTGCAATCGCGGGAAGGTGTGGGGAGCGTTTGTACTTACCCGCTGTCACACACCTTCACGCTGGCTGCTCTCTCATTAGTTTCTTAGGCGTCTGCTCCTGTCCTGTAAAATGGAGCGAAATGCGCGTTAGCTGTCTTGCGCTTCAAACGCCGATGTGGTGGTGAACCGCGAAGCGGGATAACATACCAATGCGAGCGGAAGGCATCAGTCCTTCTCCTTAGGCGATATACATGGTTGACACCACTGGAGCCCTCGAGTGGAAGTGTTGCCTCAGTACTTCCTGGGTAATCACAGATGTCAGGGGTTTCTGGGATTTGTAGTTCCAAGGCGGATCTGGCAGAGAGGTGGAACAAAACCAGGCTTGGATTAGGCAGCATGTTAGTCAGTGTGGACTTAGACAGTAGGCTTATAAATTTCCGAAATTTCGTTTAATCCCCGCGTAGCGGTGTTGAACTTCATTATTAGCATTGCCTCACGTTGAGACAGTTGGGCATCCACATCACCACCCCTGGGATCTTTTTCAATTTTGGACAGCACTGTCCAGCGCAGGTCTGTGTTTTCGTGCTTACACTTGGCCCAATGGTTGACTAATGGGGCATTTTCCACTCCCCTGCGGATGCGCGATTTATGTTGCGTAATCCTATTTCTGATTTCCTGTGTTGTTTTCCCAATGTAGACTAGAGGGCATGGGCACACAATTGCATATACAACGTTCTTGGATTTACAATTAGTAAAGATATCGTGTCTCCAATGAATATCGTCGAACGTGAAAACTGAGTCCTCAATAGTCTCAACACAACAAGTGCATGTCCCGCACTTGTGGTGTCCTTTGGCAGGAGGTAATCCAAACAGGCTTTGTAATGTGGGAGCCTTAGTGATTGGTAATGCCGCCCTAACAACATAATTGGCCACACTTTTGTCCTTTTTGTAAGCAAAAAGTGGTGGCACTGAGAAATCTTCATGCAAGTTCTTTAGCAGATGCCAGTTGGACGTGATGAGCTTCCTGTGTAAGTTTGTAGCTGGACAAAAAGTGGTGACACACACCATCCTTTTAACATCTGGTTTGATTCTTTTTTCCAACAAGGTCTCACGAGGAGTCCACCAAGCTCGTTTGAGGGAATTTTTTAATAGTTTTTTTGGGTACCCTCTCTGAATGAGTCGATTTTTCAAATGTTCTGCGTGTATGAAATATTCTTCCTTACTGGAACAATTTCTTTGAATTCTCAGAAATTGCCCATACGGCAAATTTTGTTTCAAACTCCGAGGGTGGTTGCTGGAAAAATGCAGTGCTTTATTCCTGTCGGAGGGTTTCCGGAACAGCGTTGTGCTTAAACCTCCATCAGAAGGTTCCACTTTGACGTCCAGGTAATTAATGGATTCATTTGATGCTGAGACCGATAACTGGATGTCAATCGTTCTTGAATTCAACCAGCAAACGAATTTACTCAGATCTTCATGTCCTCCTGTCCAGACCATGAAGATATCATCAATATACCGCATGTAGTGGGAAATGTTGCTGCCAAAAGGGTTAGTTTGGTATATACATTTTTCTTCAAATAGCCCCATGAACATTATGGCTAGCTCTGGAGCAAAGGGGCAACCCATCGCCACCCCCTTGATTTGAAAAAAAAATTCAGCGTCAAACGTAAAGAAGTTTTTTTGCAGGGCAAACCGTGCAAGGTCAAGTATGAACTCAGTAGGAACTCTTACTGGTCTTACCCTTTTATCCAAGAAAACCGTCAAGGTTTCCAGTGCTTGTTCTTGGGGAATCTGGGTGTATAGAGACACCACATCCAGTGTAACTAGGAGTTGTCTATTCGGATCGAATTTGATGGTGGAAATACGATTTAGGAACGCAGTGGTATCTTGGAGGTGAGCGGGAATTGTCTGAATGAAGGGTTTCAAAAAATGGTCAATGTATTTGGCAATAGGTTCAAACAGAGATTCGCACCCTGAAATTATGGGTCGTCCTGGTGGATTTATCTCGTCCTTGTGCAATTTAGGAAGCACATAGAACACCGGTGTCCTGGGATTTTTATTCTGTAGGAACGCTAACTCCTTTGGTCCGATGATTCCTTCATCAAAACCCCTTTGGATGATGTCAAATAATTGATTCTTTAATTCTGTGGTAGGATCCTTACCGATGCGTCTATAGCAGTTCTGATCGTCGAGCTGGCGGTGCACTTCTAGTTTGTATTTGTTAATATCCCATATCACCACAGCTCCGCCCTTATCGGCCTGTTTCACTACTATAGTATTGTCATTCTTCACCGCTACTAGGGCATCCTTTTCAGCTTTAGAAAGGTTGAACTTCACAAATGACTTCTTTTTTTCTATCGACGAAATTCCTGATAACACAGTTGTTTCAAACGTTAAAACTTCCTTTGGGATTTTAGGTCCTTTAGGACAAAATGTCGACTTTTTCTTGAGGCCAGTTGTTTCTTCCTGTATGTTTTCAGTGATATCTTGAAAAAATGTTTTTAGACGGATTTTACGGCAGAACTCCAATGTCTCTAGTTTCATTCTAGTGAAGTCCGTCGGTCTTGATGGGACAAAATTGAGTCCTTTAGTTAGGATAGATGTTTCTGCTTCTGAGAGCATCCTATTTGATAAATTGTAAATAGGCGAGATATCTAATTCTTGTAAGATTTCTGGCGCGTCCTCATTTGCCATGGTTGTGTGAAACGGACCCGGCCTCTGGATTTCTGTTGACCCCGTCCTAAAAAAGGCTGTTGGGTTTGCGCTTGTTGTTGATACTGATTGGGTCGATTTCCTGCCCTGTTTGGATTTGGTCGACTGCTATTATCTGGTTCGCTCCCTGAGGAAGATGTAGTGTCCGAAAAAGTTAGAAATTTTCGGCGTGATCGTCCTTGATTGTCCTGCAAAAAGCGTCGAGAGTCGGAATGCGTGTAAAAGTCCTTGTTGAGATATGGATAAATTGATTCTAATGAGAAGTTTTTTTTGTCCAATTCAAATTTATTGTTTTTTTGAGTCACTGTGAAGTCCTTAAATTCTAGTATTTCTTTATCAATTTTCTCCAAGAGAGTTTTGGAATCTGTTATTAGTTGATTGGTCTCAATTTCCCTTTTTAAAGTCTCTATCTCTTCTAGTTCCTTAAGCGATGTCCTATGTGCAGTCTCGATGGTAAGGACCATGAGATCCCTGCTGCACTTTGTTTCGATACAGCTGAAACCTTTTTTGTACACTGGATCGTCCGTAAATACAACTGGAATATTACGGATCACAAGGCCCGCTGGGATGGTGCCAGACCGAAGGTGTTGAAGTAAAAAATGACCATGCAGGTCTGTCCGGATTTGTTTTTTGCGTAACCGAGTCAATTAATCAGACTCGTTCTGGGTGTTAGCTGTGAGGCTGAGAGCCGCAGAAGCGAACACCGGAGGATCCCTAATTAGATTTTGAATATGTTCTTCACTAAAAGCTAGTGTGTCTCTTTCAGCCATATCATACAAGTGAAACAATTAAACAAAACAAACATAAACAATGTGAGTGACGTGAGTAGAAGAGAGTGAAAAAAGGTGATTACCTAACTAAGTCCCCAAACACGATTGCCCTCACGGTAGGCAAATCCCAATTACCAACAATCAACTACTACCCTGTGGTAGAAATTCCTACCTGTCAGGACCTCGCGAGCAACTGCCCGCTCAAAAGTACAAGAATCAAAAAGGGCCTTGACTCCTTACTCAGAAAGGCTGAGTCCAACCAAACTTATTAAACAAAACAAAAGCCAATCCTGGAATGTCAATTCAACAACCACAAAGTTTCAAAGAAAACTGCTTTGATTGAAGCAAAAACAACCTGTTTGTCTTTAACACCATATAAATTTATTCTTATTTTATGAAATGATCATTTTTCTTTTTAGCACACTATTTGTCGTGCTTGGAAAATACAAAATACAAAATGCAAAAAGTTTTAAGTACAATATATACAACCATATGAATATACAATTTCAAGCACACTTGGCCATTCATTCACACACAATCCTTTCAAAACAGTGGAAACAATAATAAGAAAACAGTGCGTCCAAGCATCGGTTAATAAATCAGTTCAAAATATTTCTTTTCATATTTTTGCAAATTATTGTAGTTGTAATTGTCACAAGATCTCTCGTGAATCCAAATGAATGCAAAAAAAGAATGGGGGTAACCAGACGCTGGACAAAAAGTGGTCGACGTGTTTCAAACCCCTATAATTAAGGTGGGGTTCTCCTCAGGACCGGATTGGTTCTGAAACAATAAAGATAACTGACTTTAGCGCGTATGTTCAAAACATAAACGACTATATGAAAGAAGGGATCAACTCCTTGTGTTCAACTGAAGCCTCCTACCTTATTCCAAGAATAAAAACGCAATCAATGACGGGCAGTAAAGTTTCCCAAAGGAATTGTATTTCCCAAAAGACGTGATGTCAGCAGCTGTGCGGAAAAAACACAATACACGCGACAACATTTACTATTGTGTCACACTTTGCCCATTCATTCGTTCTGATCATGTGCAATCGCGGGAAGGTGTGGGGAGCTTTTGTACTTACCCGCTGTCACACAGCTTCACGCTGGCTGCTCTCTCATTAGTTTCTTAGGCGTCTGCTCCTGTCCTGTAAAATGGAGCGAAATGCGCGTTAGCTGTCTTGCGCTTCAAACGCCGATGTGGTGGTGAACCGCGAAGCGGGATAACATACCAATGCGAGCGGAAGGCATCAGTCCTTCTCCTTAGGCGATATACATGGTTGACACCACTGGAGCCCTCGAGTGGAAGTGTTGCCTCAGTACTTCCTGGGTAATCACAGATGTCAGGGGTTTCTGGGATTTGTAGTTCCAAGGCGGATCTGGCAGAGAGGTGGAACAAAACCAGGCTTGGATTAGGCAGCATGTTAGTCAGTGTGGACTTAGACAGTAGGCTTATAAATTTCCGAAATTTCGTTTAATCCCCGCGTAGCGGTGTTGAACTTCATTATAAGCATTGCCTCACGTTGAGACAGTTGGGCATCCACATCACCACCCCTGGGATCTTTTTCAATTTTGGACAGCACTGTCCAGCGCAGGTCTGTGTTTTCGTGCTTACACTTGGCCCAATGGTTGACTAATGGGGCATTTTCCACTCCCCTGCGGATGCGCGATTTATGTTGCGTAATCCTATTTCTGATTTCCTGTGTTGTTTTCCCAATGTAGACTAGAGGGCATGGGCACACAATTGCATATACAACGTTCTTGGATTTACAATTAGTAAAGATATCGTGTCTCCAATGAATATCGTCGAACGTGAAAACTGAGTCCTCAATAGTCTCAACACAACAAGTGCATGTCCCGCACTTGTGGTGTCCTTTGGCAGGAGGTAATCCAAACAGGCTTTGTAATGTGGGAGCCTTAGTGATTGGTAATGCCGCCCTAACAACATAATTGGCCACACTTTTGTCCTTTTTGTAAGCAAAAAGTGGTGACACTGAGAAATCTTCATGCAAGTTCTTTAGCAGATGCCAGTTGGACGTGATGAGCTTCCTGTGTAAGTTTGTAGCTGGACAAAAAGTGGTGACACACACCATCCTTTTAACATCTGGTTTGATTCTTTTTTCCAACAAGGTCTCACGAGGAGTCCACCAAGCTCGTTTGAGGGAATTTTTTAATAGTTTTTTTGGGTACCCTCTCTGAATGAGTCGATTTTTCAAATGTTCTGCGTGTATGAAATATTCTTCCTTACTGGAACAATTTCTGTGAATTCTCAGAAATTGCCCATACGGCAAATTTTGTTTCAAACTCCGAGGGTGGTTGCTGGAAAAATGCAGTGCTTTATTCCTGTCGGAGGGTTTCCGGAACAGCGTTGTGCTTAAACCTCCATCAGAAGGTTCCACTTTGACGTCCAGGTAATTAATGGATTCATTTGATGCTCAGACCGAGAACTGGATGTCAATCGTTCTTGAATTCAACCAGCAAACGAATTGACTCAGATCTTCATGTCCTCCTGTCCAGACCATGAAGATATCATCAATATACCGCATGTAGTGGGAAATGTTGCTGCCAAAAGGGTTAGTTTGGTATATAAATTTTTCTTCAAATAGCCCCATGAACATTATGGCTAGCTCTGGAGCAAAGGGGCAACCCATCGCCACCCCCTTGATTTGATAAAAAAATTCAGCGTCAAACGTAAAGAAGTTTTTTTGCAGGGCAAACCGTGCAAGGTCAAGTATGAACTCAGTAGGAACTCTTACTGGTCTTACCCTTTTATCCAAGAAAACCGTCAAGGTTTCCAGTGCTTGTTCTTGGGGAATCTGGGTGTAGAGAGACACCACATCCAGTGTAACTAGGAGATGTCTATTCGGATCGAATTTGATGGTGGAAATACGATTTAGGAACGCAGTGGTATCTTGGAGGTGAGCGGGAATTGTCTGAATGAAGGGTTTCAAAAAATGGTCAATGTATTTGGCAATAGGTTCAAACAGAGATTCGCACCCTGAAATTATGGGTCGTCCTGGTGGATTTATCTCGTCCTTGTGCAATTTAGGAAGCACATAGAACACCGGTGTCCTGGGATTTTTATTCTGTAGGAACGCTAACTCCTTTGGTCCGATGATTCCTTCATCAAAACCCCTTTGGATGATGTCAAATAATTGATTCTTTAATTCTGTGGTAGGATCCTTACCGATGCGTCTATAGCAGTTCTGATCGTCGAGCTGGCGGTGCACTTCTAGTTTGTATTTGTTAATATCCCATATCACCACAGCTCCGCCCTTATCGGCCTGTTTCACTACTATAGTATTGTCATTCTTCACCGCTACTAGGGCATCCTTTTCAGCTTTAGAAAGGTTGAACTTCACAAATGACTTCTTTTTTTCTATCGACGAAATTCCTGATAACACAGTTGTTTCAAACGTTAAAACTTCCTTTGGGATTTTAGGTCCTTTAGGACAAAATGTCGACTTTTTCTTGAGGCCAGTTGTTTCTTCCTGTATGTTTTCAGTGATATCTTGAAAAAATGTTTTTAGACGGATTTTACGGCAGAACTCCAATGTCTCTAGTTTCATTCTAGTGAAGTCCGTCGGTCTTGATGGGACAAAATTGAGTCCTTTAGTTAGGATAGATGTTTCTGCTTCTGAGAGCATCCTATTTGATAAATTGTAAATAGGCGAGATATCTAATTGTTGTAAGATTTCTGGCGCGTCCTCATTTGCCATGGTTGTGTGAAACGGACCCGGCCTCTGGATTTCTGTTGACCCCGTCCTAAAAAAGGCTGTTGGGTTTGCGCTTGTTGTTGATACTGATTGGGTCGATTTCCTGCCCTGTTTTGATTTGGTCGACTGCTATTATCTGGTTCGCTCCCTGAGGAAGATGTAGTGTCCGAAAAAGTTAGACATTTTCGGCGTGATCGTCCTTGATTGTCCTGCAAAAAGCGTCGAGAGTCGGAATGCGTGTAAAAGTCCTTGTTGAGATATGGATAAATTGATTCTAATGAGAAGTTTTTTTTGGCCAATTCAAATTTATTGTTTTTTTGAGTCACTGTGAAGTCCTTAAATTCTAGTATTTCTTTATCAATTTTCTCCAAGAGAGTTTTGGAATCTGTTATTAGTTGATTGGTCTCAATTTCCCTTTTTAAAGTCTCTATCTCTTCTAGTTCCTTAAGCGATGTCCTATGTGCAGTCTCGATGGTAAGGACCATGAGATCCCTGCTGCACTTTGTTTCGATACCGCTGAAACCTTTTTTGTACACTGGATCGTCCGTAAATACAACTGGAATATTACGGATCACAAGGCCCGCTGGGATGGTGCCAGACCGAAGGTGTTGAAGTAAAAAATGACCATGCAGGTCTGTCCGGATTTGTTTTTTGCGTAACCGAGTCAATTTATCAGACTCGTTCTGGGTGTTAGCTGTGAGGCTGAGAGCCGCAGAAGCGAACACCGGAGGATCCCTAATTAGATTTTGAATATGTTCTTCACTAAAAGCTAGTGTGTCTCTTTCAGCCATATCATACAAGTGAAACAATTAAACAAAACAAACATAAACAATGTGAGTGACGTGAGTAGAAGAGAGTGAAAAAAGGTGATTACCTAACTAAGTCCCCAAACACGATTGCCCTCACGGTAGGCAAATCCCAATTACCAACAATCAACTACTACCCTGTGGTAGAAATTCCTACCTGTCAGGACCTCGCGAGCAACTGCCCGCTCAAAAGTACAAGAATCAAAAAGGGCCTTGACTCCTTACTCAGAAAGGCTGAGTCCAACCAAACTTATTAAACAAAACAAAAGCCAATCCTGGAATGTCAATTCAACAACCACAAAGTTTCAAAGAAAACTGCTTTGATTGAAGCAAAAACAACCTTTTTGTCTTTAACACCATATAAATTTATTCTTATTTTATGAAATGATCATTTTTCTTTTTAGCACACTATTTGTCGTGCTTGGAAAATACAAAATACAAAATGCAAAAAGTTTTATGTACAATATATACAACCATATGAATATACAATTTCAAGCACACTTGGCCATTCATTCACACACAATCCTTTCAAAACAGTGGAAACAATAATAAGAAAACAGTGCGTCCAAGCATCGGTTAATAAATCAGTTCAAAATATTTCTTTTCATATTTTTGCAAATTATTGTAGTTGTAATTGTCACAAGATCTCTCGTGAATCCAAATGAATGCAAAAAAAGAATGGGGGTAACCAGACGCTGGACAAAAAGTGGTCGACGTGTTTCAAACCCCTATAATTAAGGTGGGGTTCTCCTCAGGACCGGATTGGTTCTGAAACAATAAAGATAACTGACTTTAGCGCGTATGTTCAAAACATAAACGACTATATGAAAGAAGGGATCAACTCCTTGTGTTCAACTGAAGCCTCCTACCTTATTCCAAGAATAAAAACGCAATCAATGACGGGCAGTAAAGTTTCCCAAAGGAATTGTATTTCCCAAAAGACGTGATGTCAGCAGCTGTGCGGAAAAAACACAATACACGCGACAACATTTACTATTGTGTCACACTTTGCCCATTCATTCGTTCTGATCATGTGCAATCGCGGGAAGGTGTGGGGAGCGTTTGTACTTACCCGCTGTCACACAGCTTCACGCTGGCTGCTCTCTCATTAGTTTCTTAGGCGTCTGCTCCTGTCCTGTAAAATGGAGCGAAATGCGCGTTAGCTGTCTTGCGCTTCAAACGCCGATGTGGTGGTGAACCGCGAAGCGGGATAACATACCAATGCGAGCGGAAGGCATCAGTCCTTCTCCTTAGGCGATATACATGGTTGACACCACTGGAGCCCTCGAGTGGAAGTGTTGCCTCAGTACTTCCTGGGTAATCACAGATGTCAGGGGTTTCTGGGATTTGTAGTTCCAAGGCGGATCTGGCAGAGAGGTGGAACAAAACCAGGCTTGGATTAGGCAGCATGTTAGTCAGTGTGGACTTAGACAGTAGGCTTATAAATTTCCGAAATTTCGTTTAATCCCCGCGTAGCGGTGTTGAACTTCATTATAAGCATTGCCTCACGTTGAGACAGTTGGGCATCCACATCACCACCCCTGGGATCTTTTTCAATTTTGGACAGCACTGTCCAGCGCAGGTCTGTGTTTTCGTGCTTACACTTGGCCCAATGGTTGACTAATGGGGCATTTTCCACTCCCCTGCGGATGCGCGATTTATGTTGCGTAATCCTATTTCTGATTTCCTGTGTTGTTTTCCCAATGTAGACTAGAGGGCATGGGCACACAATTGCATATACAACGTTCTTGGATTTACAATTAGTAAAGATATCGTGTCTCCAATGAATATCGTCGAACGTGAAAACTGAGTCCTCAATAGTCTCAACACAACAAGTGCATGTCCCGCACTTGTGGTGTCCTTTGGCAGGAGGTAATCCAAACAGGCTTTGTAATGTGGGCGCCTTAGTGATTGGTAATGCCGCCCTAACAACATAATTGGCCACACTTTTGTCCTTTTTGTAAGCAAAAAGTGGTGGCACTGAGAAATCTTCATGCAAGTTCTTTAGCAGATGCCAGTTGGACGTGATGAGCTTCCTGTGTAAGTTTGTAGCTGGACAAAAAGTGGTGACACACACCATCCTTTTAACATCTGGTTTGATTCTTTTTTCCAACAAGGTCTCACGAGGAGTCCACCAAGCTCGTTTGAGGGAATTTTTTAATAGTTTTTTTGGGTACCCTCTCTGAATGAGTCGATTTTTCAAATGTTCTGCGTGTATGAAATATTCTTCCTTACTGGAACAATTTCTGTGAATTCTCAGAAATTGCCCATACGGCAAATTTTGTTTCAAACTCCGAGGGTGGTTGCTGGAAAAATGCAGTGCTTTATTCCTGTCGGAGGGTTTCCGGAACAGCGTTGTGCTTAAACCTCCATCAGAAGGTTCCACTTTGACGTCCAGGTAATTAATGGATTCATTTGATGCTGAGACCGAGAACTGGATGTCAATCGTTCTTGAATTCAACCAGCAAACGAATTGACTCAGATCTTCATGTCCTCCTGTCCAGACCATGAAGATATCATCAATATACCGCATGTAGTGGGAAATGTTGCTGCCAAAAGGGTTAGTTTGGTATATAAATTTTTCTTCAAATAGCCCCATGAACATTATGGCTAGCTCTGGAGCAAAGGGGCAACCCATCGCCACCCCCTTGATTTGATAAAAAAATTCAGCGTCAAACGTAAAGAAGTTTTTTTGCAGGGCAAACCGTGCAAGGTCAAGTATGAACTCAGTAGGAACTCTTACTGGTCTTACCCTTTTATCCAAGAAAACCGTCAAGGTTTCCAGTGCTTGTTCTTGGGGAATCTGGGTGTATAGAGACACCACATCCAGTGTAACTAGGAGTTGTCTATTCGGATCGAATTTGATGGTGGAAATACGATTTAGGAACGCAGTGGTATCTTGGAGGTGAGCGGGAATTGTCTGAATGAAGGGTTTCAAAAAATGGTCAATGTATTTGGCAATAGGTTCAAACAGAGATTCGCACCCTGAAATTATGGGTCGTCCTGGTGGATTTATCTCGTCCTTGTGCAATTTAGGAAGCACATAGAACACCGGTGTCCTGGGATTTTTATTCTGTAGGAACGCTAACTCCTTTGGTCCGATGATTCCTTCATCAAAACCCCTTTGGATGATGTCAAATAATTGATTCTTTAATTCTGTGGTAGGATCCTTACCGATGCGTCTATAGCAGTTCTGATCGTCGAGCTGGCGGTGCACTTCTAGTTTGTATTTGTTAATATCCCATATCACCACAGCTCCGCCCTTATCGGCCTGTTTCACTACTATAGTATTGTCATTCTTCACCGCTACTAGGGCATCCTTTTCAGCTTTAGAAAGGTTGAACTTCACAAATGACTTCTTTTTTTCTATCGACGAAATTCCTGATAACACAGTTGTTTCAAACGTTAAAACTTCCTTTGGGATTTTAGGTCCTTTAGGACAAAATGTCGACTTTTTCTAATCCATGTACTGTCAGTCTTGTCTGTCAATTCACTTGGAGTCACCCCCAGCCACCAGAGTTTGACTCGTGATAAACCACATTGCGCGTCACAATAGCCACGGGCTGCTAAGATAATATGCTTTTATTTATTTTTTTCTTTTATCCTATTAACCTGAGCGATAAAACGGTACTATCTGCATGTTTCCTAGTGTTGACCCCCACCTGACACGCCGGAGCATACTCCTTCTTTTGTTTTGCAGACTTTTTCTTGAGGCCAGTTGTTTCTTCCTGTATGTTTTCAGTGATATCTTGAAAAAATGTTTTTAGACGGATTTTACGGCAGAACTCCAATGTCTCTAGTTTCATTCTAGTGAAGTCCGTCGGTCTTGATGGGACAAAATTGAGTCCTTTAGTTAGGATAGATGTTTCTGCTTCTGAGAGCATCCTATTTGATAAATTGTAAATAGGCGAGATATCTAATTGTTGTAAGATTTCTGGCGCGTCCTCATTTGCCATGGTTGTGTGAAACGGACCCGGCCTCTGGATTTCTGTTGACCCCGTCCTAAAAAAGGCTGTTGGGTTTGCGCTTGTTGTTGATACTGATTGGGTCGATTTCCTGCCCTGTTTTGATTTGGTCGACTGCTATTATCTGGTTCGCTCCCTGAGGAAGATGTAGTGTCCGAAAAAGTTAGAAATTTTCGGCGTGATCGTCCTTGATTGTCCTGCAAAAAGCGTCGAGAGTCGGAATGCGTGTAAAAGTCCTTGTTGAGATATGGATAAATTGATTCTAATGAGAAGTTTTTTTTGTCCAATTCAAATTTATTGTTTTTTTGAGTCACTGTGAAGTCCTTAAATTCTAGTATTTCTTTATCAATTTTCTCCAAGAGAGTTTTGGAATCTGTTATTAGTTGATTGGTCTCAATTTCCCTTTTTAAAGTCTCTATCTCTTCTAGTTCCTTAAGCGATGTCCTATGTGCAGTCTCGATGGTAAGGACCATGAGATCCCTGCTGCACTTTGTTTCGATACCGCTGAAACCTTTTTTGTACACTGGATCGTCCGTAAATACAACTGGAATATTACGGATCACAAGGCCCGCTGGGATGGTGCCAGACCGAAGGTGTTGAAGTAAAAAATGACCATGCAGGTCTGTCCGGATTTGTTTTTTGCGTAACCGAGTCAATTTATCAGACTCGTTCTGGGTGTTAGCTGTGAGGCTGAGAGCCGCAGAAGCGAACACCGGAGGATCCCTAATTAGATTTTGAATATGTTCACCTTCTTTCACTCTCTTCTACTCACGTCACTCACATTGTTTATGTTTGTTTTGTTTAATTGTTTCACTTGTATGATATGGCTGAAAGAGACACACTAGCTTTTAGTCAAGAACATATTCAAAATCTAATTAGGGATCCTCCGGTGTTCGCTTCTGCGGCTCTCAGCCTCACAGCTAACACCCAGAACGAGTCTTATAAATTGACTCGGTTACGCAAAAAACAAATCCGGACAGACCTGCATGGTCCTTTTTTACTTCAACACCTTCGGTCTGGCACCATCCCAGCGGGCCTTGTGATCCGTAATATTCCAGTTGTATTTACGGACGATCCAGTGTACAAAAAAGGTTTCAGCGGTATCGAAACAAAGTGCAGCAGGGATCTCATGGTCCTTACCATCGAGACTGCACATAGGACATCGCTTAAGGAACTAGAAGAGATAGAGACTTTAAAAAGGGAAATTGAGACCAATCAACTAATAACAGATTCCAAAACTCTCTAGGAGAAAATTGATAAAGAAATACTAGAATTTAAGGACTTCACAGTGACTCAAAAAAACAATAAATTTGAATTGGCCAAAAAAAACTTCTCATTAGAATCAATTTATCCATATCTCAACAAGGACTTTTACACGCATTCCGACTCTCGACGCTTTTTGCAGGACAATCAAGGACGATCACGCCGAAAATTTCTAACTTTTTCGGACACTACATCTTCCTCAGGGAGCGAACCAGATAATAGCAGTCGACCAAATCAAAACAGGGCAGGAAATCGACCCAATCAGTATCAACAACAAGCGCAAACCCAACAGCCTTTTTTAGGACGGGGTCAACAGAAATCCAGAGGCCGGGTCCGTTTCACACAACCATGGCAAATGAGGACGCGCCAGAAATCTTACAACAATTAGATATCTCGCCTATTTACAATTTATCAAATAGGATGCTCTCAGAAGCAGAAACATCTATCCTAACTAAAGGACTCAATTTTGTCCCATCAAGACCGACGGACTTCACTAGAATGAAACTAGAGACATTGGAGTTCTGCCGTAAAATCCGTCTAAAAACATTTTTTCAAGATATCACTGAAAACATACAGGAAGAAACAACTGGCCTCAAGAAAAAGTCGACATTTTGTCCTAAAGGACCTAAAATCCCAAAGGAAGTTTTAACGTTTGAAACAACTGTGTTATCAGGAATTTCGTCGATAGAAAAAAAGAAGTCATTTGTGAAGTTCAACCTTTCTAAAGCTAAAAAGGATGCCCTAGTAGCGGTGAAGAATGACAATACTATAGTAGTGAAACAGGCCGATAAGGGAGGAGCTGTGGTGATATGGGATATTAACAAATACAAACTAGAAGTGCACCGCCAGCTCGACGATCAGAACTGCTATAGACGCATCGGTAAGGATCCTACCACAGAATTAAAGAATCAATTATTTGACATCATCCAAAGGGGTTTTGATGAAGGAATCATCGGACCAAAGGAGTTAGCGTTCCTACAGAATAAAAATCCCAGGACACCGGTGTTCTATGTGCTTCCTAAATTGCACAAGAACGAGATAAATCCACCAGGACGACCCATAATTTCAGGGTGCGAATCTCTGTTTGAACCTATTGCCAAATACATTGACCATTTTTTGAAACCCTTCATTCAGACAATTCCCGCTCACCTCCAAGATACCACTGCGTTCCTAAATCGTATTTCCACCATCAAATTCGATCCGAATAGACAACTCCTAGTTACACTGGATGTGGTGTCTCTATACACCCAGATTCCCCAAGAACAAGCACTGGAAACCTTGACGGTTTTCTTGGATAAAAGGGTAAGACCAGTAAGAGTTCCTACTGAGTTCATACTTGACCTTGCACGGTTTGCCCTGCAAAAAAACTTCTTTACGTTTGACGCTGAATTTTTTTATCAAATCAAGGGGGTGGCGATGGGTTGCCCCTTTGCTCCAGAGCTAGCCATAATGTTCATGGGGCTATTTGAAGAAAAATGTATATACCAAACTAACCCTTTTGGCAGCAACATTTCCCACTACATGCGGTATATTGATGATATCTTCATGGTCTGGACAGGAGGACATGAAGATCTGAGTCAATTCGTTTGCTGGTTGAATTCAAGAACGATTGACATCCAGTTCTCGGTCTCAGCATCAAATGAATCCATTAATTACCTGGACGTCAAAGTGGAACCTTCTGATGGAGGTTTAAGCACAACGCTGTTCCGGAAACCCTCCGACAGGAATAAAGCACTGCATTTTTCCAGCAACCACCCTCGGAGTTTGAAACAAAATTTGCCGTATGGGCAATTTCTGAGAATTCACAGAAATTGTTCCAGTAAGGAAGAATATTTCATACACGCAGAACATTTGAAAAATCGACTCATTCAGAGAGGGTACCCAAAAAAACTATTAAAAAATTCCCTCAAACGAGCTTGGTGGACTCCTCGTGAGACCTTGTTGGAAAAAAGAATCAAACCAGATGTTAAAAGGATGGTGTGTGTCACCACTTTTTGTCCAGCTACAAACTTACACAGGAAGCTCATCACGTCCAACTGGCATCTGCTAAAGAACTTGCATGAAGATTTCTCAGTGCCACCACTTTTTGCTTACAAAAAGGACAAAAGTGTGGCCAATTATGTTGTTAGGGCGGCATTACCAATCACTAAGGCTCCCACATTACAAAGCCTGTTTGGATTACCTCCTGCCAAAGGACACCACAAGTGCGGGACATGCACTTGTTGTGTTGAGACTATTGAGGACTCAGTTTTCACGTTCGACGATATTCATTGGAGACACGATATATTTACTAATTGTAAATCCAAGAACGTTGTATATGCAATTGTGTGCCCATGCCCTCTAGTCTACATTGGGAAAACAACACAGGAAATCAGAAATAGGATTACGCAACATAAATCGCGCATCCGCAGGGGAGTGGAAAATGCCCCATTAGTCAACCATTGGGCCAAGTGTAAGCACGAAAACACAGACCTGCGCTGGACAGTGCTGTCCAAAATTGAAAAAGATCCCAGGGGTGGTGATGTGGATGCCCAACTGTCTCAACGTGAGGCAATGCTTATAATGAAGTTCAACACCGCTACGCGGGGATTAAACGAAATTTCGGAAATTTATAAGCCTACTGTCTAAGTCCACACTGACTAACATGCTGCCTAATCCAAGCCTGGTTTTGTTCGACCTCTCTGCCAGATCCGCCTTGGAACTACAAATCCCAGAAACCCCTGTCATCTGTGATTACCCAGGAAGTACTGAGGCAACACTTCCACTCGAGGGCTCCAGTGGTGTCAACCATGTATATCGCCTAAGGAGAAGGACTGATGCCTTCCGCTCGCATTGGTATGTTATCCCGCTTCGCGGTTCACCACCACATCGGCGTTTGAAGCGCAAGACAGCTAACACGCATTTCGCTCCATTTTACAGGACAGGAGCAGACGCCTAAGAAACTAATGAGAGAGCAGCCAGCGTGAAGCTGTGTGACAGCGGGTAAGTACAAACGCTCCCCACACCTTCCCGCGATTGCACATGATCAGAACGAATGAATGGGCAAAGTGTGACACAATAGTAAATGTTGTCGCGTGTATTGTGTTTTTTCCGCACAGCTGCTGACATCACGTCTTTTGGGAAATACAATTCCTTTGGGAAACTTTACTGCACGTCATTGATTGCGTTTTTATTCTTGGAATAAGGTAGGAGGCTTCAGTTGAACACAAGGAGTTGATCCCTTCTTTCATATAGTCGTTTATGTTTTGAACATACGCGCTAAAGTCAGTTATCTTTATTGTTTCAGAACCAATCCGGTCCTGAGGAGAACCCCACCTTAATTATAGGGGTTTGAAACGCGTCGATCACTTTTTGTCCAGCGTCTGGTTACCCCCATTCTTTTTTTGCATTCATTTGGATTCACGAGAGATCTTGTGACAATTACAACTACAATAATTTGCAAAAATATGAAAAGAAATATTTTGAACTGATTTATTAACCGATGCTTGGACGCACTGTTTTCTTATTATTGTTTCCACTGTTTTGAAAGGATTGTGTGTGAATGAATGGCCAAGTGTGCTTGAAATTGTATATTCATATGGTTGTATATATTGTACATAAAACTTTTTGCATTTTGTATTTTGTATTTTCCAAGCACGACAAATAGTGTGCTAAAAAAGAAAAATGATCATTTCATAAAATAAGAATAAATTTATATGGTGTTAAAGACAAACAGGTTGTTTTTGCTTCAATCAAAGCAGTTTTCTTTGAAACTTTGTGGTTGTTGAATTGACATTCCAGGATTGGCTTTTGTTTTGTTTAATAAGTTTGGTTGGACTCAGCCTTTCTGAGTAAGGAGTCAAGGCCCTTTTTGATTCTTGTGCTTTCCTATAAAATGGCATTGGGTCAGAAGTTTTAAAACCTGAAAAATATGGGAATTTCTGTGCAAATGTTTCACGGACTACCTTTTGGTGATTTAGGGCAATGTTCCCACTGGTGGTACTTAAAAAATGTTCTAGGTGTTATAGTTTCGTGCAAGAAATGATTCCATAATGTTGGTGACAGTACAAAGTGTCATAGTCTGAAGCACCTTCTAGCATTTCAGTGTTTGGAAATGCAGCAGTTTTCTCTAAATCAGAAAACATGTTATTAACAGTTTCAGAGTTCCAATCATCAGAAAATGTACTGGAGGCAATGATATCACTCAATGACATTTTAAACACATGAGAAATTTTTAGAAGTTCAGTAGGATCGAATATATTGAAATCAACCTTGTCCCAAACTATAACATCCGGTATAGGAACTGCTGTAATGCTCACTGATGACAAGTCTCTTTGTTCACGATGAGAAGATTGATGTGGCTTCAGAATCAAATTTACTTTTCCGGCTGCAAGTCTGTGTTGAAGGTATCGTCCATTAATAATAATAATAATAATAATAATACTCAAGTTTATAAAGCGTCTGTTTACACTATGCAGTGGTACAGACCTAAAGCAAACTTCACAAAAGACAAAAGACCCTGAACTATGGGAAGACACCCAAAGGCTAATCTGAGGGAAAGAGATGAGTCTTCAGCTCCTTACGAAAGGTCGTCTCCGAAGCCTCCCTCTGCAGCCCCCACGGGAGTTTGTTCCTTAGCTGTGCCGACAAAAAAACAAAAGGAGCGACCACCCATCCTTGCCCTCCTGATGGTAGGTATGCTCACCTGCCCCTTCCCACTTGATCTTAATTGACGGGTAGGGACATAAGAAGTTAAAAGATTGTGTAGGTATGTGAGCCCCTTCCTTTGTAGAATCCGGAGGCTGACACAGAGAGCCTTAAACAAGATTTGCTCTTTAATTAGCAGCCAGTGCAGGGAGACCATCGCCCTCCAAGAAGGGCTCTCTTAGGTAGCATCAGAACCAAGCGAGCTGCTGCGTTCTGAATACGTTGGAGCCTACTGTCTGTATACACTTGACATTAGCTCCCAGGTAGAGTACATTTCGATAATCCAGCCTTGATGTCACCAAGGCATGAACCATAGTTTTCCTGGTTGCAGTAGGCAGCACGTCCAGGGTCTTCCGGAGTCCACACAGGACTCCAAAACAAGTATCTGCCACTTGCCTTGTGTGGTGCTCAAACAAGAGCTTGGTATGAAGCCACACCCCCAAGTTCCTAACCTGTTCGCTGGGCCTGGGGATAGGGCCCAAAGTCTGTGGCCACGAAACCAACATCCACACTGATGGTGCTTTACCTATAACCAGTACCTCCATATTGTTTACATTCAATTTGAGGCAGTTGTTTGCCATCCAGGATGCCAGTTCTTGCAGACATGTGGTAAAATTAATGGCTGCCTTCTCATCAGATTGTGTTAGTGACACCACCAGTTGGGTGTCGTCTGATGAGGACACAACTTTGACCCCAAATTTTTCCGCAACCGGAGTGACATTGAGATTTAATAGGGTCAGACTAAGGGTGGATCCCTGTGGCACCCGCTGTTTCAACTTAATGTTCTTAGACAGATGGGATCACTGCGCCACCTGGAAAATGTGGTCTTGCAGAAACAACTCCATGCATGCGGCACTTAAATCTAATAAAATTAAGGCCGCCGTGTGTCCCTCATCAACATGTTTCTGGATGGTCTCAATAGAAAGAAGCAGAGACGATTCAGTCGAAAGGATGCTCGAAAGCCAAACTGGGTAGGGTGAAGTAAACTATATTTACTAATATGGGCCGTCAGTTGGATGTTAACTACCTTCTCTGCAATTTTCGCAAAGTAAGGTAAGCAAGATCGGATGCAAATTGTCCAGTTGATCCAGGCTGACACTAGGTTTCTTTTTCAGAGGGAGAACAACAGCCTCCTTCAATTTTTTTGGAACAGTGCCTGAGCTGAAAGAAAGCTTCTAGAGGTGTCTGATACAGGGCTCGAAGGTCTCAATACTCCCTCTCAGCACCTTGGGCGTTGCAGGTTCTCTGGGGAGCCATACTTGATGCTAGTGGCTATTTTGCACAGTATGTCATGCGATGGGGCAGTGAATGTATCAAGACATTCTATCCCCATTGTGTTGGTAAATACATCAACATCCATGCATCCCTCCAGAGCAGAGACCGGGAAGGTGGAGTACATCTTCTCCAAGTTCTCTGCAAAGAAGTCTGCCACCCGGTTACAGGACTCCACTGAGCCTTTAATGGGTGCTGCAATATTGGCCAAGGAGGATATCTCTTTGAAAACAGTGAACAACTCTTTGACCGAATTCTCCGCTATCTCAAACCACTCCTTATAATAGGAAGCCCGTGTCTTTCTGATAAGGGCATTATAGCACTTGAGACTGGCTTTGTGTACACTCTTAACAAGAGCCGAGAAGTTTCTTCTCCATCGTCTTTCAAGACGTTTAAGGCTGCCCTTGCCATTCTAATTTCATCCACCAACCAGGGGGCAGATTTTGCTTATCTCCCTGACACCTTTGCAGACCAGGATGCGTTACTATCGAGTGCGTCCGTGATACTCCTGTCTAAAGCCTCACAGGCAGAATTAATATCCAGACCACCTGGTGGCCCACCCTGTGAAAGGGCCTTATTAAAATTCTCTTGCAAGATGCCCGCCCATCTCCTATGTTTTTTCTTGATTTCAAATTTCTCCTGTGCCTTTAGAAAAGGCATCCTAACCATAAAAGAGATCATGAAATGATCCAACCAAAGGACCGGGAGCAGGGGCTCTATTTCTAAAGCACCGCAGTTAGCAAAAATGGGGTCAAGTAAGTGGCCTAATTGATGTGTGGGGAGCTCTGATTTTAATGTCATCTGTAGAGCTACTAATTCTTGGCAAAAATCTTGAGCCCCAGAATTGGAAGCATCATCAAAATGGAGATTCATGTCTCCCAGTAGCAGTACTTTCTCATACCGTAGTGCCGGCTGAATTAGACACTCGATCAAACTAGGAGGAAACCATGTTGGTGATCCTGAGGGTCTATATACCAAAAGCCCCTTTATGATATAAATATTAGATACAGTTATAGAAAAAACCCAGCTTCGCTGTCCACGATATCCATAGGCTCAACGGTACACTGTATAGCATGTTTATGAATTATTGCAATCCCCCCTTCCGGTGGATTTATCCATGCCATAACGGTAATAAGCATGCTAAAATGTATAACTAAGCCTAGCCAGAAAAGAAAGAACAGTATCCCAGTATTTGCCCAGAGTTCTACCCAAGGCGACATCAGAAAAGTATTTTTGCGAAAGTTTAGAAAGCCTTTATCTTGCTGCTTGCTGCTTGCGTGATTTGTGGTCTGGTATAGTTTCTGGTTCACTTGGATCCAAAGAAAACGTATCAAAGTTTATGAAGTAGGCAGAAGCAGTTTGATTAATTGTTGGAATTGCATCGGGATTTGTTGAAATCTTAGTTTGCTCTCTTCAAGGCATTTTGAATTAAACATCAGTATTTGGTCTTATTGCAACTTGTGTGTTATTTTGAGCTTGATTTTGAAGTTGAAGCATGATAAATGAGGTTCATAGCATTGTTGCATAGTCCTTCATAGTCCTTCATTCCGTACAGGAAGCTCTTCGAACGGGATGAGTCTTTCTGTTTGAACTTCTTGAATTGTAGCGGGAGGAGGGCATCTACTACTTTGGAGTCCACTATGTATCGCCCACATAGTGTGGTTTGATTAGATCAATTGAGACAAATCTTTCCTCCTTTATTCCAGCAGGAGGTGGTAGAAGTACAGTCTTTATTCCTTGAACTGCTACTTTGATGTATCCTGGATTCATTTAGATCCTATAAAACAGCCAAACGAACCTGGATATCAAATGGTTTTTCATTCGCCACTGCCCCTTCACAATCAAGATCAGGTACCCACATTTGTGTCCCAAATAGGACCTCGTAAGGAGTGATACCCCCTAGAGAACTTCCTGGCTCGTTATTGAGAGCTTGTTGCACCCCATATAAAAGATTGGCCCCACTATCGCCCCTGCCTAATACCCTAGCTGTTAAAGTTTGCTTTAGAACCCAGTTTTTCCTTTCCACAACCGAATTTCCCTCAGGATTATGGGGAGGAGTACCGCAATGCTACGACCATAATGACCATAGCCTTTTTGTAAGCCCGAGAGTTAAACGCCGGGCCACGTTCAGAATGTAACGTGCCAACTCCATATGTCCCTATAAAGACTAGCAAATATTTCATTCGAGCCTCAGCCAAGCGCTGAAGCCATACCCATAGGAATCTTCAGCATGAATTCACTACAAACATGATATACTTGTAGGCCCCATCTGATTGTAAGGGGCACCAGTAGTCCAGATACAAATAAATGAGAGGTTTGTCTAATTTTAGTAATGGTGTCTGTGGCATGTTATGGTGGAGCCTTTCATCCGCTGGCAGATGTCACATTTCAAGACATAGTCTTTAGTTTGCGATATATTATACCTGGCCACCAGTAGCACTGTTTAAACAATAAAAACGTTGCTGTAACGTCTGTATGTGCAGAGCCCAAACCCTTGTGTGCTGCAATAATCAAACCTTACCTACGATCCATATTTGGTATTTCTCTGCCCCCCACCCCAGGAATCTCAGCATATGGAATGTAGTTTCCATCTAACTTGTAGGAGTACTTGAGTGGAAATTTCCTTGGTACTGCTGAGCTGCCTTTGCATGGAGAAATGACAGCAACCATAATCTCGCCATCTATCTTCATTTTAGAATGAGTGATTGCAGCTACGGAAGCCCTGCGTACAGCTCCCTTTGCGGCTTTATCAGCTAATGAATTCCCTTCAACGTGAACGCCATCATGTTGATGACTCAGTGTATGAATCATGTGAGCCTGTGGGAGTTTGTTTCTCAACTCAAATACCTGTTCCCATAGCTTTTTATGCTTAATTGTACCACCTTTTGCATATTTGAATCCCTTTTGTTCCCAATTATATAAATATTCATTGTACAATTGCACACAAATAAAAGATCCACACACTAACTGAGTGGGCAATTTGTGATCTGTGTTTACCAGTGCCAGTATTAACACTTTTAACTCTGCCAACTGTGCCATGCAGTCTCCTAGAGATTGCGTTTTGGTGCAACTTGGATGGAACTTTCCATCCCTCATGAGACCGTTAACGAAAGCACATGATGCGCTGTATTGTTGCTTACTCCCTATGGCCAGTTGAGTAGATCTGTCAGTTTAAATAATATATTTATTCCGATCAAGAGGCAAGATTTCATTTGGTAGAGGGTATTTGTGTTCATATTGCAGAAATGCTTGTATTTTAGATTTGGATCAAATCTGTATTCAACATCCATTGCATCCGGTCCTAAACACCCTCAGGGAGGGGCGGGACCAAAATAAACATCAAGCTATGGTGCTCCTCGACCTCTCCGCCGCTTTCGATACGGTGGACCATTCCATCTTGCTTTCACGTATCGGAGCGGTGGGAATCGGGGGGTCAGCACTAGTGTGGCTCTCGTCCTTCCTGCGGGATCGCACACAGGCGGTCCGGCTGGGAGAGTTCACGGCAGACCCTGTGAAGATCACTTGTGGTGTTCCCCAAGGTTCCTCTCTTTCCCCTTTATTGTTTAATCTTTACATCTATCCTCTGATCTTTGCACTTCAGCAGCGGGAGGTCGCGGTGTATAACTATGCGGACGACCTCCAGCTGGTTTTCGACTTTTCTTCTTCCCCCCACGCTATCTCCAATTTTCAGTCTATTATGATTTTTATCAGGGACTGGATGAGCCACAATCATCTGAAGCTCAATCCGGATAAAACCGAGTTGGTGCTTACTGGTGGCTCCTCCAGTCCCTGGAACACTTCTTTTTGGCCCCTCACTCTCGGTACCTCCCCCCTTCCCTCTTCTACGGTAAAAACATTGGGCATAAAAATTAACCACCAGCTCACTCTTCACTCACAGGTTGGTGCTGTTGTCTCTTCTTGTTTTCTTATGCTTCGAACTATCCGCACTGTTTCCCGTTTTTTTTCCCCTCTGGCACTCAAACTCATTATGTCTGCCTTGGTCATCTCCCGGCTAGACTATGCCAATGCCCTCTACAACGGCATTCCGGCATACAGCCTCCGTAAACTCCAGCTTGTGCAGAACCAAGCAGCTCGGCTGGTGTATGGCCTTCCCCGGTTCCATCATGCTACACCTCTGTTGAAGGAACTGCACTGGCTGCCTGTCCGGCAGCATTCGCTTTTCAAGATGGGGTGCATGGTCTTTCAGGCACGACAAGGAATGGCCCCGGCCTTCATTTCCTCCCTTCTAATCAACTACGTTCCCGTCAGACACCTTCGTTCGTCGGATCGGGCCCTACTGCAAGTCCCCCGTTTCACCAGGAAAAAATGGGGAGGTTCCAACTTCTCCTTCCTGGCTCCGGTATTCTGGAACTCCCTGCCGGACCACCTCCGAAATTTAAAACAATATTCCCTTTTTCGTAAGGGACTGAAAACTTTTCTGTTTACTCAGGCCTTCCCACTCTAATTGTCCTATCTCTGTTTTATTGCAAGCCGCTAAAGCGCCAAGAAACCGTAATGGTGTACGATGCGCTATACAAGCCTTTTAAATTCAATTCAAATTCAATTGCAGTCAGAGAATTAGCCCATTGTATCCATCTCAGATGTAGGACTTTTGCATTTGGAATGCTAGCCTTTGCCCAAACCTAGCCCTGAACCCTTAAAATACCCCTATACCCCTAAACCCAAATTAAATAAATGATTAAAAAAAGATACACTTACCTATACTTACGTTGTAATGGCATGCGTTGTAATAGCATCTGCTATGTAATGCCATGCGTTGTAAAGGCAGTCGTTGTAAAAGATCCTGCGTTGTAATAGTAGCGTTGTAAAAGTAGTCCGTTGTAAAAGTTGCGTTGTAACTGTTGTTTCCCTTTGTAACAGCTTCTCAAGCTGGTACTGGTGTTAAGACAATTATGCGTTTTTTTCTGAGCCAGTGCTCTTTCTCTTGCTACAGCTATCTGAACTGGTGAAGTGAAACGCATTTCTGCGTTTGTGTACAGATGTCATTTGTGAGCGATCTGTACTGTTTCACCTTCAATGAAGGTTAAGGAAGTGTACCCACATTGACCCGCTATTACAAGAATCACTAAGTTACGTACGTTTACTTTCATCTGTAAGTGTTTTGAGCTATCATGTCTTCTTGTAGTGAACATAGGATGTTTGTGTGTCCAATGTCAAACTGAAAAGTCAGGATTTATTAAGTCGTAGGAAGGTTTTAATCCTTCTGTGTAATCCAAAATGTATGTTGTGCCGAAATTTAGGAATCCCAGTATTGATTGTACATTTTTTTTATAATTTTGGAGGTTTTAGCGCGCACACTTTTTAAAAAAGTTAACTGCCAGACTTTTCCCTTCTCTTGTAAGCTCATATCCTAAAAATAGGATATTGAGGTTGGCAATTTTTTATTTTGTTTAATTAAATTTGTAGCCCTCAGACGTGAATCCCATAATTATGGTGCTCACCCTGGTCAAGTGTCTTTTTAAGTTGTCGTCAGTCAGATAAATATCACCCACGTAGGACAATGCTTCATCATCAAAATTTTGGAGTAACTCTGTTACTCTTGCTGAAAATAACCCTGGGCTATTCTTATACCCTTGGGGAGATGACAAAATTGGCACGGGGACCCCAGTGCTGAGAATGCGGTCCAGTCCTTGCTTTCAGGCGCTACATTTTGGCAGAAAAATCCATTTGAGATATCAAGTGTAGTTGTGTAATTTTTTTCCCTACAATGTTATTCATTAATGCGGCACTGTGTGCATTTTGGACAGCGAATGTCTTTGTGCATATGTTTAAATGTCTGTAATTTAACACTAGACGATATGAGTTGTCTGGTTTAATTACGGGAAAGAAAGGATTGTTCATTGATTAGGTACAATTTTTAATCACCCCTTGGTATTCAAGTGGATCTAAGATCTCCCCGACCTGTTTTTTAGCTTGTTGCTTTATTGGATATTGTCTCTGTGCATTTGGTGAAACTTTTAACGGGATCACGTGGTGGGTTGAATTCTCATCCCATCCGGCATGATTTTTATACAATGCTGGAGCTAGGGCAACTGCCTACTCCCATGCATATGTGTGTTTAAAATTAATGGGGACAAGGTCGGAAAAGGCTGAAAAAATTACAGTTTCTCCCCTATGGCACTCCATAACAAATGCTGGCGGCCAATCTTGTTCAGCTAATAGGGTGTTAAAACCAGATGGCAGATTCTCCCAAAAGAGCCCGTTAACTTTTCTGGGCTTGTTCCCCTCCATTTCATATAACTTATGTGGGACGCTTACCCTCATATCTGGTATTTTCACCTTGATGAAAACATTTAAGTCCGCTGTCACCAGAAATTCCATCAGGTTCTGGCAAGCTATTGTTACTTCAGCCGCACTGTCTAGCATCGTATGAGCCCATTCCCCATTCAGAAGTTGTGTCCTCAGAATTCTGGGCATGTCTGATCTTCAGGCCTGCAACTTTCTGCTTCTACTGAGGTTTTGATTTTGACTTTTCTTATTATTTGGAAGTATAGTCTTGAGCATGCTGTTTGTCTCTGGACTTTGTACGCTATTCTTGTCTTTCTGACCGTCCTTCCTCCTGGGAGTTTTTCAATAACCCTGAAAGGAATGAGAGGAACATGCATCAGTATCCTGATACCTGTCAGGCTTCCTAATATTATCCCTATTCCTGGGGTTATACCTCTTTTCAAAGGGCTCCTGTAGAGGATATCTGCCTTGGGATTGACATCTGTTTCCTTTACACTTTTGTTGTTTTTTATTATGCCACTTCTTTTTAGAAGAAGCAGGTGTCTGCTTGGAAGTGTCCTTTTCAGGAAGGACCATCAGTTGTGGTTTTAAAGCTTTCCTAAATAAACTGTCTCTGCCTAATTCTGCATGCACAGATTCAATTATTCTGGGTAGTTATGTTGTTGATCTATAGGACTGAACTCCCTTAGGCATTGGCGGATCGCCGCCAAAGCTGCTTCCCCTTTAATATTAGCTAGTATTATTGCGTATACCTGGTCATAGTTACCTAGTAACTTCATCCCTGAGTTTTGGGCAGGCTCTGCTCCATGCCTGTTTTGTATTTGCCTTAATTCATTGGGTACTACTGCTAACAAAGGCATACCATGACAGCAAGAATGCACCCCGAGTGGTACAATCATCTACTTGTGGTGTTATCCCCATGGGCAAGCAGATAGTTAGCATTCTGTGTTTTTCAAATAGGGTAGTATTCAGGAATACGGCGTCAAGCTGAGTTATTTTCTGAGCCACCCAGAATGGCATTTGTTCACGTTTCGTGTGTATTTTGCCCATTACCGCCTGTAACGTTTGTGATGTGATTTTCGTTGGAGTACCCTGAGATTGAGTTCCATTTGTTGCAACTGTTGTTGGCTGGACTGTGAAAGTTCTCATGACCAAATGTGTCATGTTTCTGTTGATTTTAAATAAATATTTGTGTTGGATGAGTAAGTCTGCCTTTGGCATTGTCTCAATGTTAGGATGTGGTGTGTTGGCCGCTAATATAGGCCAAGTTGCCCCTTCTCCCTCAAGCGGGCCTAATCTTACCCTTCCTCCTAAGTGGGATAAGGTGCCTTTATACCAGTAGAAGTGAACCTGGTACGTGAGTGGAATCTCTATGTCTTTGAATGGACCATATTCCATTGGTGCATCTTCCTCTGTGTAGGAGTGAAATGTATGTGTTTTCGCTTCTGCTGCTGGGAAAGTAACCAGCGAATAAAATAGAACTGTTTTGTTTGATTCAACTGCCTCAATTACGAAAACTACTAAGCCGCCCCTAGCTGATAAACAGTTTCAGCGTGATTGAATGTCGGAATTTTTCTGCAATTGAAATTGCGTCTGTATCTTCTTCTCTGTCTGATATATCTACTACTGGGTTTTTTCCCATCTCAGTCGTTTTTGTTAAAGAATACGTTTGTTCAAGGGAACTAAGATAAGGTTTTATGCACAATTTTAGGAACACTGTGTCCTTCAAGCTTGATTACCGAGCAGCTATTAAATAGGATATTTCGCCTACTCTGCTGTGGCGGAGTTAGTGCCCACCCACTCCAGACGTCTCTGGTGTTTTGTGAGTATGTGTCTGTGAACATTAGCATGATTGAACTACTCAGATTCTACTGTTAAATAAATACCCAACCAACGTTGGTGGTGCCATGTTGTGTAGTTCCTATATCACCGATACAGGACTTGCACATTTGGATGACATAAACTGTAGGATTGTTGGTAGACTGACTCTAAACACCCCCACCGAGAATGTTAGCCTTTCTGTTTTAGCTAGCGCACAGTGCCACTGGAATCTCCTCTTATCGGGGAGAGGCAACTTCAGAACATGACAACCCTGATCCCCCTGGATCGTGGAAAGAATGTACTACCTTTTGCTCAGTCACTCGTGATCACTTGTTGTTGTGGTATAACGTCGATTGAGTTGAGCGTTAGCAAAAGACATCGAGTTTTGACCGTTACTCTGACATTGAGCGGCATCCATTTTGTATCCACGGCAGCCATTTTGTCTGCCACACATTGCCTCGTGTCGACCATGTGCGTTGTCCTACCTCTCTGCTCATGGCTTTCGAATCTGCCCGGCAACAGTCTTATAATAGCATCTCTGTGTTCTGCCACTGACCGTTAGGGTCCACATCTGCTAATGGTTAGCCCTAGATTGGAATGTGTTAGCCGAGACCCCATGACTTTTAACTCCTCCCACTGATCGATTCTGCTCTCGATATTACCTTGTAGGGACATAAAATGTGCTTTTGTGTTTTGTACCGCCTTCTCTTCGGCCCCTGTGTGGGTATAAATAAACCATGTGTCCGATAGCCCTTTGTGCTACTTCTCATAGTGCCGAAGGGTACTGTTTGAACTTTAGCACCCCCTCATAAGGTGTAATAAATTCTATGTTTTGCAATTCCAGTTTCCGTGCCAACTTATTCCTTTGGGTCTGAGGACTTCGTGCGCAGAAGGGCGAACCCTTGCACTAGCCGGCCAGGCTGAGGCCTGTACGACAAATTGGCGCTGGCACTTGGGGCTCATCGGCGACTTGGATGCCCGAAGGATTGGTCGTGACGAAGGTTCGGAATCTTGCTGAGGTCGCGATCGCTACCAGATGAGACCCTGTCTTGGTATCCGAGGTGTTCCTTCCTTACTTTCCGATCCGACCATCCAGGTGGCGCCGGTCCTCGACTGAGATCTCTTCTGCTGGTTTGCCGCGCAGTGACTGTTTGGTCGAATTTTGAAACTTGGCAGTTGGAACCTGGACAGCCTACGATTGGTAAGAGTTGCTTGCAGCGCTTACCGCCTGTTGTAGGTTTTGGCAATTTTGAAGCTCCCGTATTGGTAAGGCAGTTTTAGGAACACTTGCCCGAGCACTTTGTATTTGGATAGACTTGTCTACTTTGGTTTGGTTTGGGTCCTATGTAGCAATATATGGATTGCAATTCATATAGGCAGGTGATGCACGGAGTTTTCTCCGCCTTGTCCTATGTATAGGGCATATTACTAAGAAAGTACCTAAAGCGCTCTTTACCTGTGGGAGTGTATATTTTGCACTATTGTTTTTTTAAGCATGCCTGTTTGCCGCGCACTTCGAAAGATGTGCTGCTTGTTTGGTGGCACCAGTTTACGACTTGAGAAATCACAGCCGGCTCCCCCTGAGGGGACTCCTAATCGAGATATGTATGTGAAGTTTGGTCCTTCTGCCATAATGTACAGCACGTTGTGGCACAAGTACACAAAAAAAGATCCTGAGTTACGTTGGCCATTACATGGGTCGTTTGATGTGCGAAAGGTTGAATATGTGGAGTGCTGTTTGTTTGAGCGAAAGTCTAGGCGTGATATGTTTGAGTGTTTGCGAATGTGGGAGAAAGAAGTACGACAGCAGGAGAAACATGAGAAAGCGCTGATTGAGAAAGAGTGGCGAAAGACTGTGTATGAGAAAGCGCTGGAATTGCGAAAAAAGGAAGGAAAACAAGTGCAGGAACGAGAGGAAAAAGATCGAAGGTTACAGATATCTGGCCAATATTCTGTCCGGCAGCCTCTCTACCCTGTCCTTAATAAACCACAAGATGATTTTTTGTTATTAGTTCGCCCTCCACCTCCGTATATCGTTCCGTCTGCTCCGTCCGGGGATGATGAGGATTCTGATTCAGGACAGCAGAAAACACGGGACTCTCGATCTTTGCTGTCTGCAGAGCGAGCGGCTGAAATCAGACAAGCTGCACGTAAAGCATTGCGTAGCACACATCCTGCTGCTGATCTTTTAGCTGGTATACAGAATTGGACGGAAAAAGAGCAGATATATTTTACCGCGTCATTTGCCGATGAAGTCATTGAACAGTTTCGGAAATGTTCTGATGTTTTAGAACCTGCTGATATTGCAGCTGATCATAAACAAATACGTGATGGTCTTTTTGTTCTTTCTCAGGCACCCTATTTCGTTAGACGGCTGGTTAAAATACGACGAGGCGAAACAGCTGAAGGAGCAGAAAAAGGCTGCGGATGCCGTTCCACAGACTGATTTGTCCGGAGTGGCACTACGTCCTATCTTCGTGACAGATAAGATGATACCAGTTGTCATGAAACCCATGCGGGAAGCCGCGCCTTTGTATGTTCCTCCTAAAGGAACGGGTGATAATGATGATAGGAATTCTGTCGATGCAAAGGGATATTTTGTTTATAATTGGGTTTACACTCCTTGGAATAGAGCAGATGTAATGGCGCTTATAAATGCGTTACCCGATCCACTTAAAAATACAGCTGCCTTTTATGAAGAGGTTGAGGGTGCTTTAAATTCTTGTGTTATGACTTTATGTGATATAGATTTGTTTTTTGGTCTTATTTTACCCCCAGATATGTGGAGGACCGTTCGTAAAATTGATGATCGCGCTGTTTTTGGTGCTGAGTGGAAGGAGTTAGAGCGCGTAGATGTGGAGAGAGAGCCTGCCTAAAAACCACATCGGCTGATATTAGATCTTCCTGCAGCCATTTTAACTAAACTCAAAACGGTTATCCCCCCTAAAAAGATTGATTGGACTGTTTTAGCGTCGTGTAAACAAAAACCAAATGAATCGGTTTCTGATTTCTTTACTAATTTTGAGGAAGCCTTTCACGATTTTAGCGGTCAGTCTCTTACTAACGATACCGGCAGACATCTATTTGTAGATAAATATGTTTCGAATTTATTACCCAGTGTAGCGAGTCGATTGAAAGCTAGCGAAAGTTCTTGGACTACGTCCTCTCCGGCTTCTGTGTTGACAATGGCACAGTATTATGAGCGCCAGGAAGCGGAGGCGAAGGGGACTGAGAACAAGAAGTCGAAAGAATTAAAAACGAAAGTTATACTGGCCCAGGTGTATGGTCCACCTTCTAGAGGTTAGGATAGGGGTGGTCGAACATCTTCGAATACTCCTCCTGGCCGTTCAAATATAGCATCGAATGAATGTGTTTATTGTAAACAGTACGGCCACTGGGCGCGAGACTGCCCGGTGCTTCAAGCTCAACGAGAAGCTAGGGGGCGGGATCAGGGGAGACCTGGCTCAGGTTACTCGGTGCCTTGTGGTAATATGAATGATCGAGCCAGATTTGATATGAATTCACGTCCCCAACAAAGACAGAACACGTTTGATAAGCGAAACCAATGTCAAGTATCTGACTATGCCCCTTCTGATTCGTACGATTCGGCTCATGCGTAGGATTGCCTAGGATGGGATAAGGAATCAGTTGAAGTTCCAGTAGATCAGACGGGTCCCTATGTTACAGCACATGTTTTGGGCTCTACTGATCGGTTTCTGGTTGATACAGGAGCTACACGTAGCGCTTTGTCTAAACAATTGGTTCCGAGGGCTCCCCTGTCTGGCACAACTATTACTTTGATAGGTTTCGATGGAACACCTTCCCTTAGCCCATTGTCCCAGCCACTTTTATTTTCTGTTGATAAATTTGATGCTCCATGCCAATTTTTGCTTTCCCCGAAAACTCCAGATAATATTTTTGGCCTAGATATGTTAAAACACTTTAGAGCTACTATACAATGTTTTCCTGAAGGAGTGCGTGTCATTCTTAATGATAATTATATTGAATCTGATAGAATTTGTCTGATTAAAGAAGATGCTACATTAGCGTCACTTCCTACATCCCTAAGGGCTACCTCAGACACTGATGTGGGTCAGATGGTTATCCCTCTGATCCAGATTAGCGTCAAGGAGGGAGCTGTGTTACCTCGTTTGCCACAATATCGTATTTCACAGGAGGGAGAAGAAGCACTTACACGAATTGTGTATGATTTGATACAAGTTGGGGTTGTTGAAGAAGTCCCATACAATGTATGTAACAGCCCAATTCTTCCGATTTTGAGGAAAGATTCTGATACACGAATTTATAGGTTCAATATTGATCTGAGAGAAGTGAATAAGATAGTGATTCCACAATACCCTGTGGTTTCAGATATTACCACACTTCTTACTTTAGTCCCTCCGACTGCTACCACATTCACTGTAATCGATTTGAAGAATGCTTTCTTCTCGATCCCTATTCACTCTGACAGCCGATATTTGTTCGGTTTCACTTTGAATAATCGATCGTACCGATTTTGTAGAGTTCTTCAAGGTTAAACCGAAAGTCCGAGCATTTACAGTCAAGCATTAAAGAGGGAACTTGATTCTTTTGTGTTGACCGAAGCTGTGGCTCTCATACAATATGTCGATGACATCTTGTTGGCAGCCGACACCCCAGAGCAATGTGAAACATGTACTTTGTCTTTGCTTTCTTTTCTTGCTATGCATCATCATAAGGTCTCTCGAAAGAAATTGCAATATTGTAGACCAAAGGTAACCTACTTAGGTCACCTTTTGTCTAAGGAGGGCCGTGCATTGACATCAGATCGTATACAAGCCATTTTAGACACGCCAGTTCCTACCACACAGAAAGGAGTACGTGCATTTTTGGGCCTCACTTCTTTTTGTAGACAGTGAATTTTGGGATTTTCACACATTGTTAAGCCCTTGTTAGCGCTTTTGACGAAAGATACTCCTATACCCCTTCCATGGACAGATGAATGTGAGAGTGCTTTTCGACAGTTACGACAAGCTCTTTGTTCAGCACCGGTGTTAGGCACACCAGATTATACAAAGATTTTTACACTTATGTGCACGAGAAAGATGGATGCGCATTGTCTGTGTTAGTCCAGTTACACGGCGATAAGCAACATCCGTGTGCATATTTCTCTGCAGTCCTTGACCCTGTTGCTAGAGCATTGCCTGGATGTTTTCGTTCAGTTGCAGCAACAGCGGTGTCCATTCGACAGAGTGAGGGAATAGTTTTGTCACATAAGTTGTTAGTGTTAGTACCACATGCTGTTGATGCCCTTTTGAATCAGACAAAGACGCAGCACTTGACTAGTGCTCGTCTTACAGGATATGAATTGACACTGTTAGCCCCCCACATTACATTGAAGAGATGTGCAACTTTGAACCCAGCTACTTTGTTGCCCTATCCGATAATTCAACCTCAGTCACAAGAAACGCACGATTGTATTTTTCTGACTGAAGAACAGACAAAGGGTCGTATTGACTTGCAGGATACGCCCCTTCCAGATGTAGATGGTGAATTATGGGTTGATGGGTCTTGTTTGAAATTACCGGATGGTACGACTTCAGCCGCATATGCAATCACCACACTTGAGACGATAGTGGAGACAGCGCGCATACCACAGAAATCGGCTCAAGCAGCTGAACTGATAGCACTAACGCGAGCGTGTGAGCTCAGTGCTGGTTTGTGTGTAAACGTTTACACAGATAGCCGCTATGCTTTTGGAGTAGCGCACGACTTTGGCCTACTCTGGAAGGAAAGAGGCTTTCTTACGTCTCAAGGAATGCAGATAATGCATGGAGATTTAGTGCAAAATCTCCTGACTGCACTGACATTACCGAAGAGAATTGCTATAGTAAAGTGTAGTGCGCACAAGAAAGTTACAGATAAGATTGGTCAAGGAAATGCTTTTGTAGATCGTATAGCACGCGAGACTGCCATACAGAGGAATACCACTTCTATGTACGTGGTGAAATCGCAAGCTGAAAGATGGTATGATGCTAGGCAGGAAGTACGAGAGATACAGAAGACAGCTTCTGATAAAGAACGTGAACAATGGTCTAAGGAAGGAGAGTTTGATGATGAAGGTTGCTGGAGGAACAAACAAATGGATCGATGGAAGCTGCCTATAGCTTTTGTGCAATCTATGGTTCAGATGGCACATGGCGTGGCACATGTTGGAGCTCTTGCAATGACGAAAATGCTTACGCAAGTTTGGGAGCATCCTGAGATTGCCAACACAACTAAGAGAGTAGTACAATCTTGCTTGATTTGCTTGCAATAGAATCCTGGAACGGGGACACGAGCTCCATCTGGAGGGTTTGTTACACCAACTGCACCTTTTGAAGTCTTGCAAATGGACTACATTCAGCTTGAGCGGTGTAATAATTTGAAGTATGTCCTAGTGGTGGTTTGTGCTTTCAGTAAATGGGTTGAGGCATACCCCACGAAAGATAATACGGCTATTACTACTGCTAAGGTGCTACTTAAGGAGTTCTTCCCGAGGTTCAGTGTTTGCAGACTTTTATGGAGTGATAACGGACCTCATTTTATTGGGGAAGTTATTAAGTATGTCCTGAAGGGATTAGGCATCAAGCAAAAGTTTCAAGCTGTGTTCCATCCCCAATCAGCAGGGTTGGTGGAGAGGTATAATGGCACTCTCAAGCTCAAGATTGCAAAAATCCAAGCCTCCACGAAGTTGACATGGCCAGATGCGTTGCCGTTGGCACTGTTGTCCATCAGATCAGTGCCGCATTCTCGAACGGGTCTTACCCCGTATGAGGTGGTGTTTGGACAGCCTCTGAGCATCTGGGGAGTTCCGAAGCCAAGATCTGTGTATGATGTACCTTGTGTTTTAATGAATGACTATTTGGCACAATTAACTGACAGTTTGGTTTCCATTCATCAACAGGTTTGAGAAGCACTCCCGGACAAATCCCAAGGTGAGGGCCATGGTCTCCGTCCTGGTGATCTAGTGATGATAAAATCCTTTGAGAGATCGAACAGCTTGGAGCCGAGGTGGCGTGGTCCAGAGCAAGTCCTTCTTGCAGCGAGGACAGCAGTCCGGACAACCAATAGGCGCAATTGGATTCATAGTATCCATTGCCGCAAAGTATCATCGACCTTGGTGGATCCTGCTGTTTTAACTGATCATCGAGATATTCTAGCTACGGAGAAAGGCCCAGCTATATCACCTGGTGAATCTGCGGAGTTCTTCCCGGACCAGACGACTTCTGGAACAGAACACTATGATTTGAGATCAAAGAGAAAGATTTGAAGTTTTTTTTGGTTGCGAGACCGGTTGAGCAACTGCTCTGGGTAGTGGAAACGGAATGCCGATATGACAAGGGAGGGGGATCAGCCATGCGTAGTGTAGTGACACCTGTCTTGATCTGTGGCGAAGAAATCAACGTCTACCCAGGGTAAAGAGCTCATTGACTATTTTTATTTTTTCTATTTTTTAGTTTGAAGAAGACTTTTGAGACTATGCATATTACTAAGAAAAGAATTTTGGGAGTATCGAGTGTTTTTGTTGTTTTAATAGTTATTGTGGTAACTACCTGGTTGATTGAGATAGCGAGCCTGCTCGAAAAATTCTTATGGTTCCTACTACTCCGATTCCGGAAGAGCATCAGCATTTCACTCTTCCCTATCATGAGTATAAGCATCGAGAATCTTACTTGAATTATACGTTCCTCCAAATGTTGCACCACACTCACGATGCCACGAATACTACGAACTGCTGGATTTGTGGTATGCTTCCAGCTCATCAGAAAAGAGGTGGAACGCCATTTATTCCACTTCCCTTTTTGCATAATGGTTCTTGTCGAGCTTGGTACACTCTTCTCTTTTCGAATAGGAAACCTACTGTAGGTGGACTTCTTTTCCGTTTGAACAAAGAATGTTATCAAGATGAACATGGTTATCCTCAGGCGAATGGAACTATATGGGAGTGGGAAGAATATCGACCGGACAATGCCTCTACACCTCGTGTTTTCACCCATACGAGAGATCCTACTACGAACAATGAATCTGTAATTACTGTAACACGCACAAAGGCGAATCTGTGTGTACAAAGCACTGGACGAATCCCAGAGAGGACCAGTGAGTGTGTTGTAGTATTAAATATAGATGGAATAAATGATAGTACATTTTTAGCTTCACATAACATGTATTTAGTATGTGGAACTCATGGTTATCATAGACTACCTATAGGGTGGTCTGGTGTTTGTTATGTATCTTTTCTATTACCACCTGTTTTCCTTGCACCTGCCTCTTATCATCAAGATTTTAAACTGTTTCAAAATATTTCTATGAATCAATATAAACGAACAATTTGAGTTGATGACATTGACCAGACAGATACTAGTCTGCAGCAATATGTTGATTTTAATTTAGGTCTGTTCCCGTTTGTAGGTGCTGCCTTAAAGAGCAGGAAAATACGACGTTTAACTAGAGTAGTGGAAGCTGTCACCAATGAAACTGCTGTAGCACTTGGTAATATTACTGAGGAATTGCAAATTGCTAGAATTGTAACTCTTCAGAACCGGTTCTAGATGTTATGTTAGCTGATAGAGGAGGAGCATGTAAAATTATCGGAAGTAGTTGTTGCGTATATATACCTCATAATTCGCCTTCCGTGTACGATGCAATTCTTAAACTGCATAAAATAGCTTCTGACATTCATGAGAAGAATGGTACTTGGACATTTGCGGGGTGGTTTCGGGCTCTGATTTCTGCCTGGGGATGGAAACTATTGACTATCCTGTGTGTTGCAATTGCATTGATTTTCACGTGTTGCCTGTGTATACACTGTGGTCCAATGTTATGTTCTATGTGTATAACTGCCTGCATCCCGTCCAGACGAAATGCCGTAAAAGCACAACAATTAGTGGATAAAGAAGTAACCAATATAATGTGCATCGATATACGAGATGAATGCACAGATTATCCTAGAAGAGCCTATGTCTTTAGCTAACGCTAAAAGGGTCACCTGTTGTGTTATAACGTCGATTGAGTTGAGCGTTAGCAAAAGACATCGAGTTTTGACCATTATTCTGACATTGAGCGACATCCATTTTGTATCCACAGCAGCCATTTTGTCTGCCACACATTGCCTCGTGTCGACCATGTGCGTTATCCTACCTCTCTGCTCATGGCTTTTGAATCTGCCCGGCAACAGTCTAATAATAGCATCTCTGTGTTCTGCCGCTGACCGTTAGGGTCCACATCTGCTAATGGTTAGCCCTAGATTGGAATGTGTTAGCCGAGACCCCATGACTGTTAACTCCTCCCACTGATCGATTCTGCTCTCGATATTACCTTGTATGGACATAAAATGTGCTTTTGTGTTTTGTACCGCCTTCTCTTCGGCCCCTGTGTGGGTATAAATAAACCATGTGTCCGATAGCCCTTTGTGCTACTTCTCATAGTGCCGAAGGGTACTGTTTGAACTTTAGCACCCCCTCATGAGGTGTAATAAATTCTATGTTTTGCAATTCCAGTTTCCCTGCCAACTTATTCCTTTGGGTCTGAGGACTTCGTGCGCAGAAGGACGAACCCTTGCACTGCGGGCCAGGCTGAGGCCTGTACGACATTGTTTGGTCTCAGAGAGTTACACAGAAGCAACAGTCAGGTATGTTACAATAAAAGAAATTTGCACAGTTGTTATTCTAGTGTAAACTTAATGTGCTGCAATAACTGTTAGACAGTAGCATATATATATATGATTAGCAGTACAGTGAGAATAAAAGGATAGTACAGTTCTACCATCTTGAAATAATCATGAATACATAAATGAATATAAAATGCATGGTAAAAGTGTGCATACTCCTACGATACCTATCTAGATGTACCTAAGTGTATCACGCATGTGTGTAGGTGTAAAGCCAAGAATCCCTCTAGGATTTAGTCTAATCCAATTACCTGAAGTGAGAGAGTGTGGGACCCTGTCCTGGTCTTGAGTTGGACACCCCGTGAGGAATGTGTTAGACCACTGCCAGATGGAGTGTCTGCATGCAGGAGCCTCAGTGTCTCTGGTCAGTGTGTTGGCCTGGAAGTCTCGGTTCCCTCTTTCGAACCCTAGCAAGATGTGCAGTATTTATACAGAAAGTATCTGGGGTTTCTTTGTCACTTGTTTCTTGTATTAGTCATTGTTAAATTTGATGATGATGCAAGGGATGAACCTTGTATGTAGATAATATGCAGGTCTTGTAGCCTTTGCCAGGTTTCCAAGAACCCTTATGAATATTCATTCATACTGTATGAGTATATTGATGAAGTTATCGGACGATATTGTTCAGGGAAAAATCCTCCTCTGTGCCCAGGACTAGAACTAGGTAAAGATTCAATCCTAATGGCTTGTTACTGTGTAGTATAAGGGAGATAATGAGGGTGAAGGTGTATCATGTTACCCAGGCCTATATAAGGGTACCTATATGAAAAGGCCTGCCATAAGGGTGACTTATAGGTTTATATGTGTTAGTGATATGAGGTGGATATTGGTAACCTATATCTCAGTAAGGGGTGCATGCACCACCTTACTCAGGATGCAGTAGCAGACCTGTGGCGCCAGTTCGGAAGGCTTCCCAGGGGTGGCATAATACATGCTTCAGCCCCTGGTAGGCCTCTGGGATACCTATGCCCTAAGAACCTAAGGTACCATATACTAGTGACTCAAAAGGGTAACCCAGGAACCAATCTGGGGTATACCTAATGTACAGACCATAAATTTAGAGAGGAAGCAGCTAGGCTGGGGTCCTGGAAAGCAGGGCCCTTGCCAGACTAAAGTCGAGAAACAGTGAAACACCGGCAAAAAGTAGGGGTAACTATGGTAAGCAGATCCTACTCTCCTACACAACCCCTGCCCAAACACAGGGACATTAAACTAACCTTGACCAGTTGAGTCTTCATGTTCTCAGTGGAAATACCTGGAGAGCCAATCTGCATTGGCATGGTTACTCCCATGTCTGTGTTCCACTGTATAGTCCATCCCCTGTAGGGAAATGGACCACCTTAAACGTTTGGGGTTTTCACCCTTCATCTGTTTTAGCCATAAGAGGGGCTTATGGTCAGTCTGAACAATGAAGTGAGTGCCAAACAAGTATGGCCTCAGCTTCTTCAGAGCCCAAACCACAGCAACCGCCTCCCTCTCAATAGCTGACCAACGTTTCTCTCTAGGGGTCAGCCTTCTGCTAATAAAAGCTACTGGTTTGTCCTGACCTTCATCATTCAATTGTGATAGCAGAGCCCCTACCCCCAACTTGGGTGCATCTATTTGGACAATGAATTCTCTGGTGTAGTTAGGACTTTGCAGAATTGGTGCAGTGCACCTGGCCTGCTTCAGGTCATCAAAAGCCTTTTGAAAGCTACCTGTCCACTGAACTTTCATTGGCATTTTCTTAGAAGTTAAGTCCTTCAGGGGTGTCACAATTGATCCATACCCCTTGATAAATCTCCTGTAGTACCCAGTCAGGCCCAAGAAAGCTCTGACTTGAGTCTGGGTAATTGGAGCAACCCAGTCCATGATGATCTGGATTTTGCTCTGCAATGGTTGAACCTGGCCTCCACCTACAAGGTGGCCCAGGTACACAACCCGACTCTGCCCTATCTGGCACTTAGTAGATTTGATAGTTAGGCCTGTCTTCTGGAGGGCCTCCAAAACATTTCTCAGGTGGACCAGGTGATCCTCCCAATTGGAGCCAAAGACAGCAATATCATCAAGATATGCTACACTATAGTCTTCCAGGCCTGTTAGGACTTTGTTCACCAACTTTTGAAAAGTGACTGGTGCATTCTTCGGACGAAAGGGCATTACCACAAAGTGATAGTGCCCACTAGGGGTTGAAAATGCTATATTTGGCTTTGCATCATCAGCTAATCTGATCTGCCAGTAGCCTGCTGTAAGATCAAACGTGCTCAGAAACGTGGCTGATGCCAACGTACCTATAGGCTCATCTGCTCTTGGGATTGGATGGGCATCAGTCCTAGTAAATGTAAATGTATTGCGACTTATATAGCGCACATATCACCCGAAGGCATCAAGGCGCTTGCTTAGGGAACCCGTCCTGGTATTCCCCTGTGAGATACCCCGGCAGGGTATCCACAAGGTGAAAGTCAGGCATCCCGCCGCGAGGGGCCGTAGTGGAGATTAAGCAAGCTATTGCCCAGAGTCGCAGAGTGTGACCCCGTGAGTCGAGTAGGCACCGGAGCGAGAATTGTCGAGTCCGTGGAATTTTTGAGCCCGAGACCCGCCGAGGCGGGGAATCGAACCCTGGTCCACAGCCGATCTCAGCTTCCGGGTCTGCCACCTCTAACCACTGAGCCACGCTTCTCCACTGCATTGAGACCCCTGTGGTCAACACAAAAACTCATCTCTCTCTTACCACACTGGGTGTGAGGTTTTGGTACCAAGACCACTTCGCTAGCCCAAGGGCCAACATTTTCTGGACTTCTGTCCTGATACAGTCCATGACATGGTCAGGTTGCCTGTAAATCTTATTTTTAACAGGCAGCCTGTCCTCAGTGTCCACTTCATAAGTGCACCAGGTGATCTGACTTGGAGTCAGAGAGAACATATGTCTGAACTGATTGAGAACATGTCTGCAAACAGCTTGCTGCTGGTCAGTGAGACTACCTGCCAAGGCTACTCCATCTCTGTCCCATCATCAGGGTTCTGTGAGAGCAGGTCAGGGAGAGGGTCACTCTTCTCCTCCTGTTCCTCATCAGTAGCCATGAGCAAGCCCATGTCTGCCCTGTCAACATATGGTTTCAGTCTGTTGACATGAAGCACCCTAGAGGGGCTCCTGGGAGTTCCAAGGTCCACCAAGTAGGTAACCTCTCCCTTCTGTTCAACAATAGTGTGGGATCTACTCCAATTGTCTCAGAGAGCTGCTGGGACCACAGGCTCCAACATCCACACTTTCTTTCCTGGCTGGTAAACAGTCAGTATATCCTTTTGGTCATGCCAGGCCTTCTGAAATTCCTGGCTAGCCTCAAGGTTTTTTGTTGCCTTTTTCAAATACTCAGCCATCCTGGAGCGGAGATTAAGTGAATAGTCCCCTATGTCCTGTTTTGGGGGTTTTAGAGGTAACTCCCATCCCTCATTCACCAAACACAATGGTCCTCTGACAGGGTGTCCAAACAGAAGTTCAAATGGGCTGTAGCCAACGCCCTTCTGAGGAAACTCCCTGAATGCAAATAAAAGGCAGGGTAGTAGATGTCTCATCTGCGCCTAAGATTTTCTGGGAGACCCTTAATTATACCCTTTAAGGTTTTGTTGAATCTTGCAACTAAACCATTGCATTGTGGTTGATAGGGTGTGGTGAATTTGTAATTCACTCCGCACTCCTTCCACATTGCAGTCAAGTAGCTAGACATAAAGTTTGCACCTCTTTCGCATACTACCTCCTTAGGGAAACCCACTCTTGAGAACACTTGAGGGTGCAGTATAACCCGGCACGCGGTTGGACACACACAGGTGGCAAAAAGGTGAACTGCGAAGATTTTCTCCAGTATCAACACTAGCTCTCCTGCTCCATCTATTCCTTTCTCTCTCTCACACTTTCAATGTCTTTCCTTCTCTCTTCCTCTCTCAGTCTCATTTTTTCTTTTTCTCTCTTCTTCTCTTCACTCTTTCTATCCCTCTCTTCCTCTATCTCACACTATTTCTCTTTCTCTTTTCAAGTTATGAACCCTGCTGTTCACAGTGCAGATTAATAACTCAAGGCTGTATGTAACACTGTCTGCAGTATAGATACAAAGCACAATCAAGTTGTAACTTCTGTTAAATGCGGTGTTTGCAAAAAGTAAGCAGAGCAGCCTAGGTGCACAAGGCCTCCAATTAAACGCGGTGCGAACAAACAATATTGTCTTGCATAATGATGTGATCTCTCACCACATTCTGTCTCATCTCTGAACTATTTTAAAGACCTGCTGAACCATACTGTAGATCTGAGCCAGCGGGCACTTCCCTACAGACACCTCTTCAGCGCGGACCTTCGAGATGGGTGGAATGCATCAGGCACACTGCACATGTGTGGATAAGCAATATTGCTAAGTGTTATGTTAATTTGTGATCTTTGACCTCATTCAGTCACATCTCTGTCTCATTTTAAATACCATTTGTACCATAAGGTAGGCCTAAGCCTACGAGCAGCGCTGCCCTACAGACTCATGTTGAGGGTGATTCTGCTGGAGGGGTGCACTACCCTGAGTGTGCATGTGAGAAAAAGCGATCTTGCCTTCCGTAATGATGTAATCTCTCACCTCATTCAATCTTATCGATCTAATTTTAAGGTCCTCCTGGACTGCACTATAGACCTCAGCCAGCAACAAGCACTGCTCTACAGACACGTGACGTTAGCTTTTAGGACAATTTAGTTACTTCCTTACTGAGTGTACATGTACACAGGCTCCCGCCACTGCATTGCAAGTGAAAAATAAGCTTCTAGCATACGCTCTATTGCTATGTATATAAACATTAGCATTACATAATATTATTTAACCTTGTGTTTTCTCGTGCACTGCAACTCCTCTTTGAACCACGATTATCACTAATGATTGCTCGTACTTCAAAAAGGAAGTATGCACTCAACTCCTATTTTCTATCAAGCTTAAAATAAACATTCATTTACCTGCAAATGTTTCCACCATTAAATTACTTCTCTCTTTACAGAAATTAATTGATTGGCTGATAGGGTTAAGCGGGAACTCTCTCCTGCAATGGTGCCCTGAGCATTCTAGCACCTTCCATGGCAGTATCAAGACACCGTTCCATTGTGGAGACCTGCTCTTCCATACAAATGTATCCCGGACTCGGAGCTTGCACCAACATGTCGTGGGACACACCAGTGGTGGCAGGTTAGCAAGCCTCAGTGTGCACGACCTGCAATTGAGCACATTGTGAGGCAGGGACTGGGGTGCAGCAATCTGGGTGCACAGGTGCATACAAGCGATTTTCCAGTAAGTAATAATGTAGGACTATATTATCAAACAACAGATTTCTCTGGCTTCATGTATTTAATTTTAAAGACTTCTTAAACCACACTCTATCTCGCAGATTCCTGCGTCCTAGACAAACGAGTGACGAACAGTAAACACTAAAGACTGAGTGCAATAAGCCAACGCTCTATCTCGTCCTGCCTCTCTACTTTTAAATCTCCCTCCCCTTCTCACTTCCACCCACTACCCTTACTTTCATTTTCATAATGATTCTTTAATTTGAACTAGCTTTTTTTACCTCTTTGACATAGCACACATACTTATGTTTCATTCTTGTTTTGCAGGTTACGTATGCTGCTACCACTGGAGTCCATCCCACGTTTTGTTTATTATACTGTTCTGTTAAAGTTACATTTCTATTTATTATTTCTATTTTAATAAAGAATAATTAAAAAAAAAAAATAGCTGAGTGTATAGGTCTTCTTTTTATGACAACATTTGACTATTATTAAGGGGCCGATTCTGATCTTGGTTGGAAAGCACTCCGACCGAGCCAGATCCAGGGTTTTTTCCAACCGATCCGGACTCCTGCAGTCCGACCAAACGAGTACGATGCGGCCGTATGCTGTCAGACTTGGTTCGGTTGGTCTCCCATAGAAGTCAATAAGAGCCGATCGTACGATGCATACATGGGCTCCCATTGACTGAATGGGTATGTGGCGGAAAAGTGCGCCCCCTACAGTGGGTACGCATTGGTGCCATCCGCATTGTACCTGCCTGTGTCGGAGAGACCCATGGATCTCCCCCTGTGTCTGAGTAGTAAGGCTGTGGGTAACAGGGGGTCCGATGCGGACCCCCAAAGCCCAACTCCGGGAGATATTGCAAGCCGGATGCTCCGACTCGATCCAGCTGTCCGAATCAAGCATCGTACTGGCTCGGCCAGAATTTGCCTCCATTGCGCGCTGCGGTTAGCCGACGGCCGAGACGTATGGAGCGGTTTGGACCCGGAAACGATTCGGACGGAGATTTCACGCTTGTTTGCATTGTACTTCGTCGTCCGGACCCGTGAAATTCAGCCTCCGAATCGATCCGCTAATGCCGAACCCGATTCGATGCCCTTCTGACCGAGATCGGAATCGCCCCCTTAGTGTGATAATCATCTGCTACAGACGATTTTGAAGTCAATGCTATATAACATTACAGTGCACCTACAAAAAATAATGTAACTCTTAGGCACATAAATCCTGAGTAAGTACAAGAGTTCTATGAGTGTATAACACCATAAGTACTGCCCGTGTGATTACAAAAGAAATAAGGCACTGCCTAGCACCAACGAGGCACACCCTGCATATTAAAATAAAGTTCCTGAGTATGACAATCCTCGAACTCCTCGAAAAATTAGTAAATTATTCTCAGGAAGTTGGCCGTCTCCTAGACTACAAAACGTCTCTGTACCCTTCTGCGCCCAATTCAAATGTGACATTAACACAGTGCTTAGGGGCATATTTACAAGGAAGCCATTAAAATGTTAACCCGTAATTTGTAAAAGAATAACTGACGGGGCTCAAAGTTCTACTAAGAAAAGAATGATGTTTATAACTAGAAGTGTAATACCCGGACTAACTCTTTACCAGCTCTTCTACCTTTTCAATAAGAGGCTGTAGCTGCGACTAACAATTTCTATGGAAAATGTTGAAAAGTCAAGCACACTTGTTGTTTGGATTAGCAACATTGTGTGCTGAACTTGTGACCTGTGTGCTCAATTGAGCGTTCCATAAACTGTTACTATGGTAACAGGCAGTAAGCAGTTTGGGGATAGGGTTCAAAAGTGCTGGCTGTACATAAACTGTCATATTTCCCCAAAGTCCTCTACATGACAGGAGAAAGCAAACAGAGACGACAGAACACTGTGTACATTATGAACAAAAGAAGTACAAAACTCTTCGAATTAACCTCAAGAGAGGGCGTGAGCAATATTCACTGACGTTTCAAAACCCCATGTACAATTTGCCTACTCTGTACTCAAGAATGGGCAATTCTTTATTGATCCCAGCTGCTTCACATTTCACAGTGTGGACTTCATTAAATACTTTGTGGCTATTTAAAGGGGAGACGGAATTGTCCTCATTCCAACATTTGGGAGCATATTTACAAGGACAACGTTAAAATGATCACCGTTTTAGCGGCAGCAAACTGTCGCTAAAACGGCGATAATGGGCTTGATAATTCTTTTGTTGTCTTAACGGGAGATTTTCTCTACACTGCTGTTTGCTATGACAGGGTGTGAGCCAAAGCTCCCACCCTGTCATAGCAAACTTGGTTTGGATTTTGAAAGAGAGAACAGGGAAACCTGCTCTCTCTTCCAAAATGCAAAGCTGATTGCCTTTCCCCACAGGGAGCTGCGTATTAGCAGGTCGCCGTGTGGGAAAGTAATGGGGGCTTCAGAAGGACGCGGGGAGCTGGCTGGGACCATAGAGACATTGGGGCTCCACCCACGGTCCCCAACAGTGTATATACGCCCATGGGATGGGATCACGTGGAAGAATGAAAATTAGTAGCAGGTGCCTTTTTTTTTTACGGTAAAATTAGGAGTCTATAATGGGCATATTTACAAGGACAGCGTTAAAATGTTCTGCTGTAAACCTGGGCTTCTATTGGAATTTTCAAGAGCCTATTATGAAGCCCATTATCGCCGCTTTAGCTGCACTTTCCTGACTCTAAAGTGATGATAATTTTAATGCAGTCCTTGTAAATATGACCCCAATATCACGAGAAATACAGCAATAATTCATGTTCACAAGTTCAAAAACATGTTAATATAAGACTGTGGACTTAACTTCAGAGCAGATGTTAGGATCCGGCATAAACCGCAATTAGCGAGAGTTTTTCTATCTCTCCACAAGTCCAGGGCCACCTTGTAAATACAACACTATTGTCGTGCCTCCCTTTTCCATGTTCTATTGTCATAGGAACACCTACCTTGCCTCTGGGAACGCCTACATTGCAACTCATTGGAGATGCGAGGTGAGCCATTAGCAAACCGAATACTAACATGTGTTAATGCACCTTAGCGTTGCCTAGTAAACAGGGCGATATAATTTTGAGTGCATTTTTGGCTTTTTTTTTTAAAAAGGCAGTGAAATTGCCCTTGTTAATATACCCTCAACTTTGCTATGACTAAGCGGGAACCTCGACTCCCAACATGCCATAGCAAACAGCAGTGTCCCGTGGTTAGGCATCCCGAGACACATCAGGAGCTGGCCCTGGGGAGTGGTGTTCCCCAGGGCCCTCGACGGCTCCAGAATGGGGGCCACGCGACCCCCCTCCCACAATTTAAAAAGCCCCGGAGGGTAGTGTGGCCCGGGGCTTAGAGGGACCTTTGAGCCCCCCCACCCATTTTTTGAAAGCCCCAAAGAGTAGCGGTCCCCGGGGCTGGAGAGGGCCTTTAAGCCCCCCTACCCAAGTATTTTACTGGGGAGTACCTTTAAGCCCCCTCACTCATTTATTTTGTTTCACCGAGGGATGAAGGTCCCCGGGCTACAGGGCCCATCTGGAACCCCATCAAATGTAATATTTTAGACCCCGGGATTTGGCCCCCCGGTAGCTCATTTTTAAACGAGCACAGGAGCCTGTGCTTTGTTTTTCCTTTTTTTTACGGCAAATCCATGCACCCTGCGCACATTTCTCAGTTTTTTAGAAAACATTTTGGGGCCCTCGGGGTCTTTGTGAAATCCCCTAAGCAGGTCTAGAGGGTCAAGATATTTCTAACCTGCCCCCTTTATACGTTTTAAACACTTGTTCCATTGATTTCTTGACCGTCGCTTCTACCGAGGCACAAAATGGCTGCCAACACTTCCTGGTTTGAAGTGTTGACAGACAGTTGACAACCAATAAGAATGCAGCTCGTCGATCATAAGGATGCACTCAGGGTGCGCTCAGGATGCGGAATCCACCGCGGCCATAGATATATCTATGATTTTACTTTTGATTCTCTTAGGAACTACTGAACAGATTTACACCATTTAACCATAAGGCACGAGTCTGAACCAAAGGTTACCTATTTACCAAATTTGATGTAATTCTGTACAGCAGTTTGGGCTGTAGCCGCGATTAATGGTTCCTATGGGAAATTGCATGGGTAAAACATGTTTTGGGACCCCCCTTTTTTCTCAGCCCCCGCTTTGCAAATCACCCCGAGACTTTCACGATAGGTAGCGGACCGGAGCCGGCCACCAGTTTTGAAATATTCGCGAAGATTCGGCAACTGGCACCAAAGTTATTCCAAATAGAATGTTGCAGATTAGACACGGCTACAGCCTGAACGGCTGAACGGAATTACAAGAAATTTGGCAAAATGGAAGAGTGTGGTTCACAGATTATGCTTTTGCTTAAATGGTGTAAATCACTCAAGTAGTTCTTGAGAAAATCGAAAGGAAAAAAAATTATATATCTATAAGCGTGCACCGTGCGTGCACCCGTGCGCGCACCCGTGCGCGCAAGCGGAATTCTGATTTGCTGTTAGACGTCTGTCAACATTCGATTCAGTGGAAACCAGGAAGTGTTGGCTGACATTTTGTCAATGCAAGGCAGAAGAGTGGCCAAAATAAAACTGAAGAAGAAGAAAAGGGGGTAGGGTAGCGACTAGGCTTTCCCAGGGGGTCCCTGAAGGACCCCGAAGGGAAAAAAAAACCTTTTTTTAAAAAAACTAAAAAAATGTGTGGTGTGCGCACGGTGCTCGCACCCCCGAGACACGAGAGTGTGAAAAACAATAGTGGAGAACGTGGAAGAGGGGCAGGGTAGAGACTCCCTGACCCCCTAGGCTTTCTCAGGGGGTCCCTGCAGGACCCCAAAGGGCAAAAAAAAACGTCTTTTTTTTAAATCGCGACTGTTTATATTTTGATTGAAGATGTAGACTATACTATTCAACTTTATACAAATCATAAAAACTAGCTGTGCCGTTGCATATTATAGGATACAGTCAATGTATTACAATATACAAAGGTAGTTTGTTGAAAAATAAATATATAAAAATTGATACAGAAATTAGCATTTTAAAAATCTTTGAAATTCACTTAAAAAACCATAGTTTTAACACACGTTATAGTTAGGAATTAGCATTGAAAAAACCTTTGAAATTCACTGAAAAAACTGTAGGTTTTAGGGATGTTATAGTTGTTAGCTGGACATTTCACTCATACAAAACCATTGAAATTCCTCCGATATAGTTAGTTGTAGTAACTATATCTGGCGCGCCCGCAATCCACTGCTGATGATGTCACATATTACATCATTCATGACACTTGTTTCCGTGCTTTCTCAAATTGTGGACAAAATTGGTTGGACCACTTCCATTTCTGTCTTTGACATATATTGGAATATACCAAGGCAGTTTGTGGAAAAAGTGGCATCAGTTGCTCAAAGGTGTCCTTTAAAACCATTTCCAGACCTACCCCAGTCAAAGTGCGTAGGTCATTTCCACCACAGTGCAAAATTATAAGGTCAGGGTGTGGCAGATGGTGAAAGGTTTTAACCAATGGTATCAATTGATGACATCTCAATCCTCTTTGGCCAATCCATTTGATGTGCACATTTGGTAAATCAAGGTTGTGAAAATTCCTGAGAGCTGCATACCTTTGAGCCCAGTGGATGTAGCTATGTCCAATAATCCAAACAGAATACATGGTGAGAGGAGGTTCTGGTGCAGTCAAATGAAGTGTAGGAATAAAATGGCAGTTGGAACAGTGGGAGTTTGCAAAAAAAAACTGTGGAGTTTCAGTGCTCTTGAATCACAAGCAATGATTGGTGGATTCAGATAGTTGAAAACTGAAAGTTAGGGTGCATGGTTCTGTTCTGTGAAAGAAGTAATTTGAATGGTTAAGAAAAAGTCATTTAAAGAAAAATTGCACCTGATAAGCTGGTGTATTGAGAGGTCAAACATCCTTGCTGAGTTCATTTGCAACATTGTAGAATACACTTTTAACCCTGAGAGCTCAGTGAGGAGGGAGTTGCTATGGTAACAGGTAGAAAGGGCTGAGGGGGGGAAGGGTGTTGGTTTGAAAATAGAGAGGGAAGAGTTTTAATTGGTTAACATGAGGGATATGTGTGTAGAATTAGAGGATTTCTGTGCCATTCATGGTTGCAGTGCCTGGGGTACATACCTTTTGCTCTACTAAAGAAATATTGGTGTGTGTATCTGACACTGTTCTCAATCTCCCAAAGCATTTGTAAAGGTGAGTTATGATTCATTCAATATAGATAGAGACTTCAGATTAGGAAGCACGTTGAGCTTCTTTGCTGTTGGTTTGTGTGATGCTTTTTGAAAATGCATGGTATCAATATTTGCAAGATAGAGGATTTGTATTTTGTGAAATTGTGAGGTTTTGGTAGTGAAATTGAATGCTTGTACATAGGACCTGCGCTCTGTTTCTAGAATGTTATTTAAAAAAAGATTTTAGGGCAAATCAATGGGTTTCAGTAGTGAAATTGAATGCTTGTACATAGGACCTGTGCTCTGTTTCTAAAATGTTATTTAAAAAACGATTTTAGGGCAAATCAATGGCTTTTACATTTTTGAGAAGGAATAAATAGTGTGTGCATGATTACATAAAAATATTTAAACTTTTCACAATCATGTCACCTGTGTTACCTCAGATTAGGAAGCAGACTGAGCCTCTTTGCTGTTGGTTTGGGTCATGCTTTTTGAAAATGCATGGTATCAATATTTGCAAGATAGAGGATTTGTATTTGTGTCATTTTTTTGGTAATGCTTGGTAGGAATATTTGCAAGAGAGAGGAAATGTATTTTGTAAAATAGTGAGGTTTAGTTGTAAAATGTAATGCTTGTACATAGGACCTGCGCTCTGTTTCTAAAATGTTATTTAAAAAACGATTTTGGGGAGGAGGAGCTTCGCGGGCATCCAAGATGGTCACGTGAGCACAGAGCTCCCTGGACCCACGTCGCCCTTCACAAATATCCTGGTTTCGAGGACGGGCTTTTGTTCGCACATCCTTGCTGATCGTCGAACACTTTGAAAAATCCAATTTGGACCCTGGGGTCTACTTTTGCATCGTCTCTACTTTTTGAGGCCCACCCCGAGGCGGACCGGGGGCTCGGTGGCTGGGCAGGCCGTGGAGTAGTTGATCAACAACGGCTGCAGGGGTCCCCTCTGGTCGAACCCTCCTGACTTTCGGTTTCGATTTCTGCTCCCGGCTCTGATTGGCAGGGGTGAAGCCTTTCACCACCTTCGGCTGGCCTCTTATCTCCTTGCTGGTTGGTACTGGCCCGACTAACTGCCTACAACTCGGCCCTTTTGTGCCTACAATCATCGGAACTAGTCTTGTTGACTGTCTGGACACTTTGCGCCCGGCCATTTTCACCAGGTCGCAAGGACCCCTTCGGGGTCCCTTTTCCAAAATGGCCACCGGACAGCCTCTTGAGAAGAGCAAGACTAAGGCACCTCTCCGTGGTGGCCAAAATCAGACTAACATCATGGATCACTACTCGCAGGTCAAGTGGTCGCCCGGCGCTGCGGGCCGTGCTTCGGATAACCCTAAGACCCTCTTTTCAGCGTCTTCGGACCCATCCTTGCAGGACATCATGGGAGCCATAGCCAATATGCACGCCTCTATGGGACAGCAGTAGGAGGCCTTAGCCTCCAAGATCGACACGGTGACCGTCGACATTACGCTGATTAGAGCTGATTTTTCGAAGACCAATGAAAGGGTCGAGTCATTGGGCTTGAAGACTTCTAGTCTTACTGCAGGTGTCACAGAAGCCCAGGCTGAGATTGGCAATCTGCGTTCCTCACATGACCTAATGGCTCGTCGTCTCGATGACTACGAAAACAGGGCCCGTCGTAACAATGTGCGCCTTATTGGTGTCCGGGAGAATCGCGAGATTATGGGGGTCGACCTCTTGGTGGAGGACTTGATTGCCAACTATCTTTCTCCCGCTGGACTCAGCAAGTTCTTTGCGGTTGAGCGCGCTCATCGTGTCCCCGGTGGGAAGGCTAAGCAGGGTGCCCCCCCGAGGCCCAATATTGCCAGGTTGTTTCATTTTAGGGACCGGGACGCTGTTCTACAGGCCTCATGGGACAAGGGACCAGTGAACTTTGAAAATGCCTCCGTTTCTTTTTATCCTGACTTTTCGCCGCTTGTCCAAAAACAAAGACTTGGATTTCAGGGATTAAAGAAGCGATTGCGAGACTTGGGTCTCAAGTACTCCTTGTTGTTCCCTACCAGGCTCCGGATTGAATATCGGGAACGTGTATTCATTTTTGATCGCCCTGAAAATGTCAGTGACTGGCTCGACTCCCTGCCTATAAGAGATGAACATACTGGGCACCCAGGAGGTCCCGACGGAGGTGGGGCTGAATGAGGACTTCATCTGTGGATCCCGGCGTCTGAACTTTTCTGCTGTTTCAGCTGAGTCTGGACTTGGGTCTTTTGTTAGGCCTAGATCAGCCTGGGTTCTTTGCGTAGCTTAGTTTAGTAATGGGGCGACAGGCACACTGCAAGTTGGGGTGGCTTATTAGTCTTACGCAGGGGTGCAGGGTGGGGGGAGTAACATGGTCAAGTTGGATGGTGGTGGGGGTGTGTGTGTATGTTTTTTGTTTACTCACGAGGCATCGTATTGTTTTTCTCATCTGTACTGATCATGGGGTTCTATGTGGGTCCTGCTCTTTCTACTTTTCAGGGATGGGGGCGGCGAGTTGAGACTGTTATCCTGGAATGTCAATGGATTAGGGGACAGAATTAAGCGAAGTATTGTTTTGCGAATCCTTAGGCGTCATTCCCCTGATATTGTCCTCCTACAGGAGATGCATTTAATAGGCAACGCTTGTCAGGCAATAAATAGGCGCGGTTATCGGTTGGTGGCCCACGCAGGTTTTACTTCTGGGTCCAGGGGGGCTGGTATTCTCATTCGGTCCCCTCTCCCTTTCGCAGTTGACCAGATGAGACTTGACGACAGGGGGCGCTATGCGGTGCTCACTGGCAGGTGGGAGGGGAAGACATTGTCCATACTTTCAGTCTATGTCCCCCCCGGGTCTGCAGGCTTTAACCTATGCTGATCTATGTAGAGTCCTTTTGGACCTTCCCGAGGGGCTTCTGATTTTGGGTGGAGATTTAAATTCGGTTGTTTCTGGCACCTCTGATCGTCATCCTCCCAGGGATCTACCCAGGGCGCAAAGGTGGTTGAGTTATTTGTTAGAGACCTTCGGGCTTGTAGATGCCTGGAGGCTACTACACCCTCCACAGTTGCAGTACACTTTCCACTCTGGGGCACACGGCAGCCTTTCTAGATTGGACTATTTCTTAATGCCAGTGGTCCAGTCCTCCTCCATCAGAGAAATTCGTCAGCTCCCTAGGGGTATTTCCGATCACTCCCCCTTGTGGCTCCGGTATGAGGTAGGGGCAGGCGATGAGGGTAGAGTAGCTCCTATTAACCTGTGGTACTTTCACAACCCCAAGACCCGCTCGGACCTTGTGAAAGCTATTGAGCATTATTTTGACGACAATGTGGGGTCTGTTTCTTCTGCTGTTTCATTATGGGAAGCATTTAACACTCTTATACGTGGTCAGTCCTTATTCTTGATTGTTGCTGCTAAGAAGGCTGCAAATGTGGAGGTTGTGCGCTTGGAATCTGAGATAGCCGCTTTGGAAGACGATCTTCGGATGGGCATATCCAGTACCAAGTTGCGCTCCCTTGCTTTGAAACAAGCCGACTACAAGGCTCTTGTAACGGATGCTGCGAAAGTGATGTATAGGGAGCAGCAGGGACGACTGTATGATGTGGGTGATAAAGCGGGTAAATTGCCAGCGTGGTTGGACAAGAAAGAGAGAGTGAATCGTGTGGTCCCCGTGATTGAGAGGCTTGATGGTGAGTGTGTCACTGACCCTGCTGGGATCATTCAGTGTTTTGCGGATCACTTTGAGACAGTGTACACCTCCGTTTGTGACATGGATGAGGAAGACTCCAGTTTGCTGTTGCGGGACATTGCTTTGCCTCGCCTCTCTGACTCTGACAGAGACCTCATGGATGCTCCGCTTACAGTAGATGAAATCGCGGTGGCTATTCGTTCCCTCCGTTCGGGTAAGGCGATGGGCCCCAATGGTTTGCCCATTGAATTGTACAAGCTGCGACCCGACAAAATGGCGCCCTATTTACGAGACATGTTCCTCGAGGCCCTGGAGTCTGGCTCCCTCCCCTTGGACAGACGACTCGCTACCATCGTCGTCATTCCTAAGGAGGGTAAGCCTCGGGATCGTTGTACTTCATACAGACCCATCTCTTTACTCAATGCCGAACCCAAAATTTTGGCTAAACTATTGGCTAATCGCTTAGTAACTGTGATCGGGGACTTGATCCATCCAGATCAATCCGGTTTTATCCAGCGCCGCAACACTGCTTTGAATCTGCGCACACTCCACGGGGTTCTCGCTAGAGCCGAGACGCTTACTGAACCAGCCATTTTGGCTTCTCTTGACGCTACCATGGCCTTCGACACTATCGAATGGCCCTAGCTTTGGGCGGCCCTCTCGAAATTCGGGTTTTGGCCGGGCTTCATTGCCTGGGTGAAACTTCTTTATGACAGTCCCCTGGCCCAGGTAGTTGTTAATCGAAGAGTGTCTCGCATTTTTACGCTTGGACGGGGTACCCGACAGGGCTGTCCGCTGTCCCCTTTGCTTGTTGCTCTTGCTCTCGAACCTTTGGCGGAATGGCTCCGTTGGGAACCTTCTATGTGGGGCATCCGATGGTCTCCTGATTTTGAGGATCGAGTCTCGCTATACGCGGACGACATCCTCCTATATCTCACCTCCCCTAAAAAGTCCCTTAATGTGCTTTTCGATGTTCTTACTTCTTTCGGTAAGAACTCGGGTCTTATTATCAATTGGGCTAAATCCTGCATCTATGTTTTGGCTGGAGATCTCCCTCCACTGCCGCGTAGATTTCCGATTCACGTGACGGAGACCGGTTTCAAGTACTTGGGGATTTATGTTTCCTTGGACCCCTCCAGGTGTTATGAGCTTAATTTTTTACCACCCCTTCAGCGGCTCAAGCTTGATGTGGCTCGCTGGTGTAGGTTGCCGCTGTCGCCCCTCGGTAGAGCGGCGCTTTTCAAAATGATGTCTCTGCCGCGATTTTTGTACGCACTTATTTTATTTATTTATTTAAAACATTTATATAGCGCAGCTATCACCTTACAGGTATCCTGGCGCTGAGATAACTCCTAAGAAAGATGCACTGGGAGACAGCAGTTGAATAATCAGCAGTTAACATTTTGTAAACAGCCAAGTTTTGACCCGTTTCCTAAAAGGGAGAAGTTCACTTGTTTGACGGACATCCAGAGGAAAGCTATTCCAGAGTTTCGGTGCTGTAACCCTGAAACATCCTCCTCCTGTCCTGACTTTTTTAAATCGTGGTACTTTGACAAGACAGGCTGTTGTAGATCGTAGGGCTCTGTTTGGAATGTACCAGTCAAACATAGATTGCAGGGGGCCGGGCCCGACTCCATGCAAAGCTTTAAAAACAAGACAGAGAGATTTAAAAGCAACTCGCTGTTTCCTAGGGAGCCAATGAAGCTCGGCCATTGCCGCAGTGACCGGGGATCTCCTAGGCCAGCCCAGGGCCAGTTTGGCAGTACAAAAATAGGGTCGGTCCGAGTTAGAAAGTCTCAAACAACATTTAGAAAGCCAGTTATTTAGTTGGACACACAATCAACAACTTCAATGTAATTTCCTTTAAAGTGTATTCTTCACAAAATTAAACTATTTATTTTAAGTTCATTGGCATTTATTCATGCAAAGTTTCAGTCAAATTGCAGCCAATAGTTCATTTTGAAGAGATAACAAACATGTAATTGTAAAATCATTACATTCATAAATTCAAAAAAGTGCTCTCGGTGAGAAGGGAAGGGGTGAGTGAAGTGAGGGGGACACGGTAAAGGTGTAGTGACATCTTTTATGGCATCATGTTACAATTGAAAAACCTTTACAATCAGATCAGTAAGCAAAGGTTCCCAAAATTCATCACACATAGAGGGCGATAAGCAATCTCATATTTGAATCCTATGGTGTGAAGAGAGAAAAGCGTAGTTCTACGTTTCGACCCCTGGTTACGCTAAAGGGTTGCTTTCAGCCTCATGTTGGGGTCTTCATCAGGAAAGGGGGAGAGCCTAAGGGGCAAGGTAAAAACTTAATTTAGTTACTATAGGTGATTGTGCGTTTAAAAATAGTGAAACTGGGGATGTGGTGGTACCTACATCAGAGGACGGTCGGCGTCTGTACCGTCTTTAGCGGGGCCATGGCACAGCTCCCAAGTTTATCTGAAATAAATTAGCACTAAACATCAGGGTGCTAGTTTATGGAAAACTGCCAAGGGGTGAGCGGTCACTCAGGTCGGGACTTACTTGTCAGCTGTACTCGTTAGCATGGTACCGGAAAACGCTAGGGGATCATTCCTCACGCCCGGGGACATCAAGTGCTCATTTACTGTGGGGACAGAAAAGTAGCGCATTGGAGTTTAGGATCGCGGGCATGAATGTTAGGCATTTGCCGCGAAGAGAATTAGGCTATGGGTATAAAACCAAGCAGAGAGGGTTACCGCGTTACCTTCAAGCGGGACCTCAGTAGGTAGATTCCCGTTCCAGCGACGAGCTGCATCCGTGTGATTACTCGCGGTGCAGCCGCTGGATGCCCGTAATGGAAAAAGGGGGCTCGACTTCACCGGCCAATCAGAGAGTCGGAAAGGCGGGTGCGCTCCAAACCTAAGGGAGCGTCTAGTATGAATTCAGTTGCGAGTTTAGACGGTAGGGGGGGAGTCTAAAGATACCATACGACGTGTGTGCGCATGGAAGGAGGCCCAGGCTAGAAGTAGGCTCGAAGAGCCCCAGTGTAGCTTCGTGGTACGTTAGAATGCGATATTGAATTTAGAACCACAATAACATCAGAAGTACAAATGGCAGTGATACCAAATCATTCATAATTTCACAAATAATTTTGAAACACTTGTGTATGGATGGTCGTGGCAGCAGGCATTGATCCATTTGGAAATGTAGACATTAAACTGTGACAAATTGCATGTAAAAAACAATATATAATGTAAATCCAATACTCAGATAATGCCCAAAGGGGCGCTTTCTGCACGGAAAAGGGGTGTATAGGAGGAATCAAACTCTATGCTGATATTCAATGTTCATTCTGGACACAGTCCAGCCATCTGGGAGAAATTGGCGTCGAGTTCATTTAGTCCCCTCCTTATGGTTTGAAATTTCTGCATCCACTTACATTCTCTGGTGTTGAGGATAGAGGTCAAATTACCCCCCCGTGGCCCCAGAGAGACTTTCTCAATTACTAGCCAACGTAGAGATTCTGGTGTGTGGTTTTTTTCTTGGAAATGTTCAACCAGAGGTGCCCCCGTCGTGGAGCAACGGATTCTGCTACAGTGCTGAAATATGCGATTCTTGACTTTTTGTATGGTTTGTCCTACATACATGAGGTCGCAGGGGCACAGAATTGCGTAGATCACCCCACTGGAGTTGCAATTGGTCAGAGACTTGAGATTGATAGTGAAATTGTTATATTGTATTTGTTTGGTCTCCCAGCACATCGGACATGCTTTGCAAGAGGTGCATTTGAAATGTCCAACAATTTCAGGTAACTTCCATAGGCTCTGGATCGTGGGTGCCTGTGGAGTCTCAAGCAATGATCGTACCACCATGTCTCTGACGTTTCTAGCTTTTTTGAAGGCGTGCATGGGAGGTTCAGGGACTTCAAGAATGTCCGCTACCAGGCCCCAATGTTTGTTAACACTTTTTCTTATGATGTTACTCTGGGTACAGAACGTGGTAACGCATATCATGCGTTCAAATGACGATGGTCGCTTCTTGGGTTCAAGTAGGGTTGATCGGTCCTGGAACCAGGCTCTCTTACGGGATCGCTTCACTAGGCGTTTAGGATAGCCCCTGTCTATCAGACGATTGATGAGTTCATCTGATTCCTTAAAAAAGTCTTCTTTGAGAGAGCAATTTCTTCGAAGGCGCAAAAACTGTCCGAAGGGTAGGTTGTCCCTTAATCCCCTCGTGTGGTGGCTAGAATAGCGTAGGAGGGAATTTCTCTCTGATGGTTTGCGGAAGAGGGTGGTATACAAGTATCCATCTTTCTCCTTGATGCTGATGTCGAGGAAGTCAATCGACTCTTTATCCATATGCATCGTGAATTTGATGTCTTGGGATTGGTTATTCAGCCAGAGTAGAAAAGCATGGAGGTTGTCTTCATCACCAGTCCATACCATTAGAACATCGTCGATGTAACGATGCCAAGTTGTGATCATCTCCCTGTGTGGGTTGTGTGGTGAGAGGATGCAGTCTTGTTCGAATTCTGACATATAAAGGATAGCTAGGTCCGGGGCGAAGGCAGCGCCCATTGCTACTCCTTTACTCTGTATGTAGTAGTTGTTCTGAAAAATGAAAAAATTCCTAGTCATTGCAATTTCAAGCAATTCAATCAGAAACTCCGTGGGGACTGGCATAGGTTGTTCCCGTCTATTGAGTATTCTCCTCATGCACTCCAAAGCTGGTCTCTGTGGGATGCTGGTATACAGTGAGACGATGTCCATAGTTACCAGGATTTGGTTCTGTTTGTTGAATGTTTTCTGGTCGATGAGATTGATGACTTGCATAGTGTCTCTTAGGTACGTCGGGGTGGCTTCCGCTAAAGGCTTCAAGAATACATCAATATACTTGCAGAGTGGTTCTATCAATGAGCCACATCCTGATATGATGGGTCGCCCTGGTGGCTTGCTGAGGTTCTTGTGTACCTTAGGTAGTACGTATATAGTGGGTGTCCTTGGGTGATCCACATTGAGGTACTCGAACTCTTTCTTGGACAAGAATCCCATTTCCAAGGCTTGTGTTGTAATAGTCACAATGTCTTTTCGTACTTCTCTGGTGGGATCCCTTGCCGTCGGTCTGTAACTGACCCCGTCAGTAAGTTGGGATTGAATCTCAGCTTTATAGTCATCCACATCCAGTATAACTATTGAGCCACCCTTGTCCGCTGGCTTTATTACCACAGACTTGTTGTTTTTCAGAGATTCCAGAGCACTCCTCTCACCACCGCTAATGTTCTGTTTCACATATTGTTTTTTATTGATGGTTTTGAAGACATCCCTCATGACTACACTTTCATAGGTTAGTATCTCATGGGCTACTGATGCCATTGAGGGCATAAAGGTGGACGCTGGTTGCAGATTGGTAAAGGCAGTCAAGGCTGGAGTGGGTTTATTTTTAAAGAAGAATTTCAGCCTTAGTTTCCTGAAAAACCTTGTAAGTTCAGTTTGTATGTTGAACTTATTCGGGTAGGAGGTTGGTACAAAAGAGAGGCCTTTACATAGTATGCTTCTCTCATCTTCCGTGAGTGTGTGTTTGGATAGATTTATGATTGGGTCGCTTCTATCAGGTGGCCTGGTTACCATCTGTACGTCTTCCTCCTCGTGCTCCTCTCCCCGTGATCTTCTTGTTGAAAACGTACTTGTTTGGGAGTGTTGCCCTGACAGAGAGATTTAAAAGCAACTCGCTGTTTCCTAGGGAGCTAATGAAGCTCGGCCATTGCTGCAGTGGCCGGGGATCTCCTAGGCCAGCCCAGGGCCAGTTTGGCAGCGGCAGTTTGAACTCTTTGGAGTCTGTCTAGCAGCACAGACGGGGCCTCGAGGAACAGTGCATTGCAATAGTCAAGGCGACTAAGAATGGTGCAACTGACTATTAAGGCCCGGACCGTGAGGGAAGGAGTGGCAAGATCTTGCGAAGTGATCGAATAAGGACAGAGCAGGTGAACACTGATTTTGCAACCTGGGCTTCCATACTGAGTTTATTGTCCATCATAACACCCAGATTGCGAACAGTGGTGACCGGCTGTGGCTTTTCCAGGGTTTCAGGGGGCCAAAACTCCGCCGGGAACGGGTGAGGAATCCGACTTCCGGCACAGAACAGAACCTCGGTTTTGGAGGCGTTGAACTTTAGGGAATTATTGTGTAGCCAGCCAGCCGTGTCTCGCAGACAGTCATGAATTCCTTTGACCCGATTGCCTCGGGCTATTTTCGTGAAGTGGAGAGCCTACAGAGACAACTGGTCTGGGATGGGCGTGCCCGTATTGCTCTTTCTAAACTCACTCTTCCATGGTATGATGGCGGTATTGCCCTCCCGACATCAGACGTTACTATTGGGCATCCCAGTTAAGTGTGATTAATCATGCGACCTACGCACCGGGCCCTGCCCCGGCGTTCTCCATGGATAGATTTATTTTGCCAGGGGGGACCTTTAGCAGAGCGTTGTACTCTGGTAGTCTCCGTGGAACACTGACCGGTCCCACTAAGATTGCAGTGAGAGTGTGGCGTGATGCGAATGCGGCCTTGGGTTGGTGTGGCAGGTTTACTCGGGCCACCCCTTTGTATGATTCGGAATGCTTGGGCCATCTGTGGAAAATGAAAGGCTTTGATAAATGGGATATGATTGGTATCAGCAGAGTGGGCGATTTGTGGTCGAAGGGTACTGTCAAGTCCTTTGATGTGCTGCGAGTGGAGTATGAGCTTAGTGACAATGAATTCTTTAGGTACGCCCAGATCCGTCATGCTCTGTTGTCTGTGTTTGCTGCGGGTGCTGATATTCCTGAGTCTTCCCCTCTGGAGGAACGCATTTTGGATGGTCATGTGCCCGACAGCACGATCTCCTTGATTTATAAGAAACTCATCAATAACAGAGCTGACTTGCTGGTCCGCGACCGGGCTGCGTGGTGTGCAGACGGACTTGAATTGGGCAATGAGGACTGGCAATCTGCTTTGCCCTCGCCCAAGGAAGTCGCCATTCCTGCTCGCTTGAGGTTCGTCCAACTTAAGATACTTCACCGAGTGTATGTCACTGGGCCTTGTCTGGTTCAAATGGGTTTTTCCTTGGATGGGTTATGTAAGCGTGGCTGTGGGATGTCTGGTTCCTTTCTCCACATATTGTGGGAATGCCCGGAGATGATCAGGTTCTAGTCCCGAGTGCATGATGTCATGAAAAGTGTCACGGGTGTGTCCCTGCTGCCCGAGGCCAGGCGTTGTTTGTTGAATGTTTGGGAGCCTAATGACTACAGCTCAGCACAGATTATATGGGCGACCCTTGGAAATATGGTCGCGAAGAGGGACATTGCCCAGCTCTGGGGTTCACATAGATCACCTACCTTATCCAAGTGGAAAGAAAACATGGACTGGTGCATGTTCCGGGAGAAGACTGTGTACCTTTCCCAGGGACGGCCCAGGAAAGGGGGTAGAATCTGGTCCCACTGGAACGCTTATCGTGGTAATATATGTACTCCCCCACAGGATGTGACCATTGATGTGTCTTCGTCCCCCTAATTGGCATTCACTCGTCATCTATTTTCAATGATTCCGCTTGTTTCCTTGTCCGCCCCTGCCCCCGTTCTATCCAATTGCATTGTATTCATCTAGCCTTTGAGCTCTGCCCGCACGGACCCATGCCAATGTATTATTATGTCTCTGCCTTGTGAGTTTGGTTTGTTTATCTGTATGTCTGTTTCTTTTCAATAAAACTTTTTAAAAAAAAGGATTTTGGGGCAAATCAATGGGTTTCAGTAGTGAAATTGAATGCTTGTACATAGGACCTGTGCTCTGTTTCTAAAATGTTATTTTAAAAATGATTTTAGGGCAAATGAATGGGTTTCAGTAGTGAAATTGAATGCTTGTACATAGGACCTGTGCTCTGTTTCTAAAATGTTATTTAAAAAACGATTTTAGGGCAAATCAATGGGTTTTAGTAGTGAAATTGAATTCTTGTACATAGGACCTGCGCTCTGTTTCTAAAATGTTATTTAAAAAACAATTTTAGGGCAAATCAATGGGTTTCAGTAGTGAAATTGAATGCTTGTACATAGGACCTGTGCTCTGTTTCTGAAATGTTATTTAAAAAACGATTTTAGGGCAAATCAATGGGTTTTAGTAGTGAAATTGAATGCTTGTACATAGGACCTGCGCTCTGTTTCTAAAATGTTATTTAAAAAACAATTTTAGGGCAAATCAATGGGTTTCCGTAGTGAAATTGAATGCTTGTACATAGGACCTGTGCTCTGTTTCTAAAATGTTATTTAAAAAAACGATTTTGGGGTAAATCAATGGCTTTAACATTTTTGAGAAGGAATAAATAGTGTGTGCATGAATACATACAAATATTTGAACCTTTCACAATCATGTCACCTGTGTTTCCTCAAATTAGGAAGTGGATTGTGCAGATGAGGTGAGGCATGTCCAGGGGTGCAAAGGAGTTGAGGCCTGTGTCCATGAGTGCAATGGAGAGGACTTACCTCCTCTGACCCTTATCTAATCTGTGCCCCTTGGACAGACCTCAATACATTGAGTATAATTGATGGTAACAGGGTGCAGATGAGATGAGACGTGTCCAGGTGTATAGATGAACTGAGGCCTGTCTAATGGTACAGATGTGTTGAGGTCTATTCAGGGTTGCAGATGAGGTGAGGATTGTCCAGGGGTGCATAGGAAGTGATGCCTGTGTTGAAGAGTGTAGTGAAAGAGAGGTCTGTCCAGGGGTGGAAAGAAGGTGAGGGCTGTGTCTAAGAGTGTAGTGGGGGATAGGCTTCATAAAGTCCAGTCCAGTGCACTCTTAGACACCGGTCTCACCACCTATGCTCCCCAGGACAGGCCTTACCTCATGTGTACAATCTGCTTACTAATCTGAGGAAACACAGGTGATATGATTGTGAAATGTGCAAATATATTTTTTTAATCATGCAGATACTATCTAATCCTTGTCAATAATGTAAAACCAATTCATGTGCCCGAAATATTTTTTTAGAATTACATTTAAAAAACAGAGATAAGGTCATATGTTTAAGCATTATACTGGCAGATGCATCAAAGTTATGTTTTGCGAGTCCTTAATAGCGAATTTTAAGGAATCTGTATTAAAGACTCGCAAAACGGGATGCATGTAGGAATCGCAATGTTATTAGCGATTCCTACAGATTCCTTATTTGCGATTCGGTAATAGCTAATCGCTAATAAGGAATGGCTTTCCCATTCATTCCTATGGGCCTAAAGGCCCATAGGAATGAATGGGAAAGCCATTCCTTATTAGCGATTAGCTATTACCGAATCACTAATGTTCCGCTATTTCAAGGGTGCCAGGGTGTCCAAAGGACACCCTGTTGCACCCCTGAAATGGACCTGTGCACAAATGTTACACACACACATGCCCTAAGGGCATGTGTGTGCGCAACATGTAACTTTGAAAAATGCACAAAAGTGCATTTTTCAAAGTTTTAGCAAATTCCCACGAAGTTCAACTTCATGGTAATTTGCTCCCCCTATTAGCGAATTCGCTATTTTTTTGGGTTTCATGCATTGCATTTAAGGAATATCATTTTGGGATTCCTTAAATGCAAGAGCAATTTAAGGAATTGCTATTTAGAGATTCCTTAAATTACGATTTCTGCATTTGGGATGATGCATCCCAAATGCAAAAATACCGGGAGCAAACCGCCAGATTCTGAGATTTTGAGAGTTTGCTCCCGGTATTTTCTTTGATGCATCTGCCTGATAGTGTTTATATCGTTTGCTTATTATCATTGCTTTGTTGTATGGTAATAGTGGTCTATAATGACTTTTTTATTATTTTTTTGTTTACCACAGATTGAAATCAAGATTTCAATAGTAAGGAAATATGCCCTCAAGGCAGAGGAGAAGGAAAGATGCTAAGCGGAAAAAATCAAAAACAGGAACGGAATTAAAGCAGTCTCCTACAACAAATACTTAAAAAAACGCGAAAAAAGCTCCTGGTAAGACAACTAAGTCTTTTTTTCGGAACATATGTAGATCCAAAAAAAATGCTAATGTGCATGTGAATGTACGGAAGGAGAGAGCAAATTTGAAGAGGAAGGAGAGATCTCCAAAAAATGGTACTACTGAAGCAGGAGACAATAATATGTATAGGAATAAAAGGCAAAATCAATTTAAGGACATTCGTAAACTAATGTTTCGCAATAGGGTAGTTTTAAATTTGTTGAAAAATGTTAAGAAAGGTAAACAGAGAACTGCTTTTTACAAGAAAAAGAAAAATGTAGAGAAGATTGTTGATCAAGCTTTTGAAGTTAAGAAAAAATTATTTATTTTAGTAATTAATACAATTAGGACACTTAACAAGACAGTTGATGTTTTCAAATCCAACAGTAGATGCAAAAGAGTAATTAATCAAACACATTTTTGTAAAGTTTTTTCTGGAGAATGGATGCATAGTTCAAGTTGTGAGCCATTTTTTAATGAGGAGAGTTACTTCCAGGAGAATGATTTGGTGCATGCAGTTGACACCAGTGGTCGAGCATATGAGGTGAAAGATGGTTGTCCGATTGAAAAAGAGAAACTTGTGTCTAGAGATGCAGAAGAGGTGTTAGGTGATGAAGTTTTAGGGAGATGTTCTAAGGGTCCAGTGTACACTTGGAAGTGTAGTAGTATTTGAAGTGTGCGACAGGATTCAATCGATATGCTTCGTAATTTCTTACGTACATATAGTAAGAAAAGTCTAAAACAGAAAATGAAGATGTTGCAAGACTTAGATCCTTGCAGAGTGAGAGAAAACACAAGTTTGCATGGACATTCACTGGCTTGTCTTTCAAGAAAAGTATGTCAGAGTGTTTTTCATTATTTTATGATGTTAGCAGTGCATCATAACAAAATGAGGAAATTAGTGAGAAGGTTGTATTATGCAAAAAGTCCAGCACTTAAGCTTAAACAGTTAAATAGTGCTCTTTTGCATGGAACTGAATTAGATGTGAAGAAGATTTGTGAAGAAATTGAGATTTGTTATTTTTGTGAAAAAGAGGACAGTGTAGAAATTGACACAGTAATACAAGGTAATGTGGAAGACAATGTACAGATTTCAAGTACAGACAAGTTTGACCAGGAAATTACCAAGTTTAAGGTGAAATCAAGTGAACGGCCTAATTTTACTTGTTTGTGTTGTTGACGGACTCATTATAAGATTCAGACTAGGTTAGTTGATTTATATGCACAAAGTGAAATGGAAAATAATAGTGAATGGAAGAATTTTGTAACTTATTTGTTGGTGGAGAATTCTTTTGATTTGAGTTCTGATCAGCATATTTGTAAATATTGTTATAATAAATTAAATGAAAACAGAATGCCTGCTAGAGCTGTTCATAATAATCTTGAGTTGGTAGACATTCCTGCTGAATTGATGGATTTAAATACATATGAATCTATTTTGATTCAATGTGTCCATCCTTTTCAGGCAATTGTTGGCATGGAGCCTAAGATAGGGAAATTGCCTCCTTCAGATTTACAGAGAGGATTAAAGGGAAGAGTTGTTTATTTGCCTCTAGATTTCAAGAAAAATATTGATACAATTGGTGTAGAAAAAGTGGAAGAGGAACCTTTAGTTATTCTAGTTAATGGGGTTCCGACAAAGAGTAAGTAAATCTGGCAAGATTTAGTGGATGTTAGGAAAGTCAAAAAGGCAACGTTGTATTTGGTCAAAAACAATGAGGAGTACTACAAACATGTATGTGTTGGAGCAGAGGAAATAGCTGCAGAAGAAGACAGTGATTGTTCAGCCGGCCAAATTGAAAAAGTTGATGTGTCTAGAAGTGAAGAAATATATGAACATTATACTGTTCATCCTTTGCATTCCAAAGAAGTAATGGGGAATGCAATTGAATTGTTTCAAATGAAAGCAGCAAAAGGAAGTCCCATTAGTGTATGGGAAGAAAGTTTGGAAGCTCGTTCTTTTCCACAGCTATTTCCAACAGGTCGAGGTGGATGATATGACGATCGACCAATTCAAATTCCTGCATCTGAATACCGGACTTTAAGATTATATGCTGAAGATCCAAGGTTTCGTCAATGCATTCCATATTTGTTTCATCTACTGTATGAAAGTGACTTGTCTGGGCTTTCTTATGCAGCAAATCATATACTGAAAAGTGGAGCACATCTGCAAAATATTTCGGCGAGGGACTTTATTGAGAAAGTCAATCTGCAAGATAATATTTTGGAATCTCATCTAATCAATCTCATGGCATGTCAGCGTGGTGCAAACGAGTATTGGTACTGTCGTCATGGGGAATTGAAATGTATGCTAAGAAACTTAGGAACTCCTACATGGTTCCTCACTCTTAGCTGTGCCGAGTATGCATGGGACGACTTACTTCAATTTATACGCGAGGCAAATGAAAATATACAAAATATAGAATTCTAAACACCTGGAGAATTGTGTTCTTTGGATCCAGTGAATGTATGCAGATATTTTAATCATAGATTTGAAGCTATGATGTCTTTTATTACCAACAAAAAAAATCCTCCCCTTGGAGAGGTTTTGGATTTCTTTTGGAGAAAGGAGTATCAAGCGAGAGGTGCTCCTCACATACATATGTTGTTGTGGATTAAAGATGCACCCAAATTTGGAACAGATTCGGATGAAACAGTGATGAGTTTCATTGAAGAGTATTCAACATGTGCTGTTCCGAAAACTACAGAGGAAAACAGTTTAAGGCAACAAGTTTTACGCTTTCAATCCCATCGTTGTGGGAAGTATTGTCGTCGAAAATTCAAAAACAAGGAAAAGTTCTACACCAAATGTCGTTTCGGGTTTCCACGACCAGTGATTTCTAAAGGAAGAGTAAATAATTTGATGTCTTCTCTACGACATACTGTGACGAGGAAATCACCAAAAAATACATACAATTTAAAAAGAAACGAAGAGTCCAAGTACATCAACGACTACAACCCAGTGATTTTGTCCATGTGGAATGCTAACATGGATATTCAATTTGTTGCTGACAACTCTATTGCTGTGGCTCGATATGTGACGTCTTACATCACAAAAAAAGAAAAGACAGAACTGAAGGAAATGTGGGAGGACATTTCACATGAAAAGAGTCTAAGTAAGAAATTATACAGTTACAGTCTGAAGATGTTGTCACATCGAGAAATTGGCGCATATGAATGTTCTGATCGATTGTCATCAGTCTATATGCGAAATCTAGAACCATCATTTGGGTGAGTCTAGGTCTTGCTGCAACACGAAACCGAGTTTTGAAATCTGTACAAGAAATGGAGTATTTGGCGGAGAAAGAACGAGACAGTACAGATATTTTGAAGACAAACATGTTGGATACATACTATCCAAATAGAAGTCCTCACCTTGAGAACGCTTGTCTTTATGAAGTTCTGCAAAGTTATATTTATAAGAGGAACATCAGAGAAGATATCATTAATGGAATATATGCTGTCATTGGATGTGAAGGATGTCTAGTGAAACAGAGAAAAGGTCATTTGATTAGTCATCGAAAATTGAGTTGTGAAAATCCAGACAAAAGGGAATTTTACTATTTAGCTCTTTTGCAACTCTTTAAACCATGGCGTACAGAAGAGGAACTACTTGGAGATTTTCTCTGTTACGAAGACTCTTTTAATGCAACCAAGGATACCATAGAATGTCCTGTTTTTCCAAATTATCTGCAAATGTTGAACGAAGAAATAGAGCAAGAAGCAACAATTGCTGCAGAGATTGCGTGAGATAGTTCTGAAGACAGTCAGAGTTCTACTTCATTGAGTCAGGATCCACTAGGAGGACCAATTATTCAAAATGAGGCTGCCACTGCCATGGATGAGGTGGAAAGAGCTACGGAACAAACTGAAGAGGATGTAATTAACTTAGAAGATTTGGTGAAACAACTAAACAGTGAGCAGAAACAGATATATGACGAAGTCACAGAACAGATTGAACATGGATTCAGTCATGAAAAAATAGAGTGCTCATGTACATCATTTAAGCCTGTCCGACTGTACGTGAGTGGAGAAGCGGGAACTGGAAAAGGTTTTCTGATTAAAGCAATTGCAACTTATTTGCAGAAAAGGACTGAATCACCACTGTCTTGTGTTGTAACCGCTCCAACTGGGCTGGCAGCACATATTATTAAAGGGATTACTTTACATCGTTTACTGAGGCTACCAGTTGAGCATGATAATAAATTGCAATACCACAAGTTATCTGGAGATGTGTGTTCTGAAGTTTCGAGAATCCTAAAGAAAATGAAACTTCTTATCATTGATGAAGTAAGCATGGTCTCAAATCTAATGCTTGCTTTTGTGCATTTTAGAATGCAAGAAATTCTTAGAACAGAATATGATGTCCTATTCGGAGGAAAACACATTATTGTTTTTGGAGATCTACTGCAGTTGACTCCAGTGAAAGGACAACCTGTGTTTAAAATGCTCACGCATGAAGATACCAGGAAGTGCCTAGGAAGCATTGGAAATGTTAATCTATGGTTAAACTTCAAATATGCAGAACTGCTTCAAAATATGCGACAGGCAAAGGATGAATATTATAAAAATATTCTACAGGATGTAAGAATCGGAAAACTAAGTGAGCATGGGAAGGAAGCTTTACATGCACGATTAATTTCAAACATTCTTCCAGAGGATATTTTTAAGAAGATTACTGACAACAAATCTGGGATATGTTTGATGCCAACTGTGAAATAATGCTCCATGTTCAAAACAAAATGTTAAAGTTAGAAAATGAAGAGATTGTGAAACTGGAAGCTATAGATAAAATAGAGCATATGAAAGCAACAATTATTTTGTCTGAAAATTTGAAATCAAAATTGGATTCATTAGAGAAGACTATATCTAAAACTGCTGGTTTTGAAAAGACTCTGAATGTGTGTTTAAATTGTCGTATCATTTTGAGAAGGAATTTACATGTTGAAAGAGGTCTTTTAAATGGAGCAATGGGTCATGTTGTTGATTTTGTGAATGACAGAAATAGAGATGGAATTGAATTTTTAAAAATTAAATTTGATGGCATTGATGAAATACAACAAATCAGTTGTTGTTCAGCTAGATTTTTGCTTGTGAAAGACTTATATGTTCGCCGAAAATAGTTCCCTATTTGTCTGGCATATGCAGTCACAATTCATAAATCTCAAGGTTTAAGTGTAGATAGTGATCTGGTGAACATTGGAACGTCTGTGTTTAAAGAAGGTAAGGCATATGTGGCATTATCACGAGTCAGAACTTTATCAGGATTGTACTTGGTTGAGTGTGATGAGACAAAGATTTGTGCAGATCTAGATTGTATTAAAGAATACAATAGGTTAAGAAGTGAGTATGCTCCACATTTGCCTCAATATCCTCTGTTTGAAAAACGTGTGGTAGGCCGAAAAAGAAGAAATGAGAATAATTGCAGTGAGGTAGTAGCAAAAAGACAAAAAGTAGATGAAACTGTAATTGTAAGCAGAAAGAAAAAGGATTCTGTTGAAGATGTTGTTGGATTTCAATTTGAAAACAGTTCTGGTGTCAACTGCTATGCTAATGTAGTGGTTAATGTTGTTTTTTTTCTTCAAAATCTACAAGAACAGATTGTTGAAAATCGAGATCAAACATTCTGCTGTTTATTGAATTCTGTGTTTGAGAAATGTAACAGTGATAGAGCAAAAATAGAAAGTGTTTCAGAAATTCGAAATCTTTTAGACATATGTTCTGGTTAAAAACAATTTTCACAGAATATTCAGCAGGATTGTCAGGAATTTTTAATGTATATGTTTGATGTATTGGAAGATGAAGGAGTAGATATAAAAAATATTTTTAGTCTTTCTTATCAATGGCAGCATGACTGCCCCAATTGTAGTTTATCAAGTAGTACTAGAATAGACACTGAAAGATTTATATATTTGACTTTACCAGACTGCAAATCAGTGTCTTTTAATAATCTAGTTAAAGCAGCTGATCACAATATGATATGTACCCAATGTAAGTCTGCAATGCTGTCCACATTATTTATACAAACTTATGGTCAGTATGTCATTTTAATGTTCCAACGATGTAGACCTGATGGAAGTAAATTGACAACTTCTATTAAAAATTTCGTGGCTTCTCAGTTATCAATTTCAGGAAGAAATTTTACAACTGTAGCTATTATTTATCATGACGGTCCTTCAACGACATCAGGGCATTATACAATTTATTTAAAATGTCGAAAAGGTTGGACTAACTGTAATGATACTCATTTGACTTTCAAACAACGTTTGCCTTTTGACTTAAAAAATTCTTACCTAGTGTTTTTAGAATCAAAATTTAAGTAAGGTAATTGGCCTATGAAGACGGGAGGAGTTAATAAAAGTTAGTTTACTGTTTAAAATTATATTCTGAATAAAAGTGATCAAGATAATATAAAAAATTGAGTTGTCATATAGGTACTGTAAGTGGATCTCATAGTAAGGGATATCAGTACAATACAACATTATGAACATGAGTAAGTCAGAGACTCCTTGTCTTATGGTCACTTATGTTTATCTACCTTCTATCATTTCTCTTAAAACAAATTCACTGCTCCTCTCTCATAGTTCTTCATCTCTTTTTTTTTTTACTCCGGTTTCATTACTACTTCTCATTTTCTATTATTCAGTGTCCTTCTCTTTACTGTCATCAACGAATCACATTCTCTCTGTTCCACTGCTTTACTCCTCTTCCCCTCTTTTCCTCCCTTACTCATTTTCCTTTCCTCACTCATTGTATTCCACTTCACTCAGTCCTTCCCTCAGTCGCTCTGTCTAGTAACTTCCTCACTCCTTTTCTCTCAATCCTTCTATATTATCCTCTCTCCCTTCATCCCTTCACTCTGTAACTCCCCTTCACTCACTCTCACTCATCTTCCATTCCTCATTCTTGTAAATGCATCCTCAATCAGACTCCTTTCCCTCTCAGTCATTCCCTTTTTACTTACTCCTGTTTTCTGATTTAGTTTAGCTAACTCACAATCTTTTAGTATCTTTCTTACCTTCAGTTCATTTCTCTCTTATTCTCTTTGTCTCTGTCACTGAACGTATCTACCTTACTCTTAGTAATTTGCTCTCCTTCTATTTCTTTTTCCCTCTTTTTGTCCTTCTACAATACTTTATTTCCCTTTCTGTGTCCTTCACTCTTACTTTATTTCTTAGTACACCTTTATGATTTTTAACCTCTTGACTTGTATCTTCTATTTTAAAATATATATTTTACTAATTATAACTTATTTTTTTCTCTCTTTCATAGATACAAAGTGTAGTTAAAGCAGGTAATTAAATTTACATTATTTATATGGTACGTATGACAAAACAAATGTAATTTGTCATCACCCTTTGCTTTAACCTCATTACTATTCTCTCACCCTACCTCACTCCTGTTTCCTTACTCTGCTTTCCTCACTTATTCTTATCCTCCATGTTTACTCCTCTTTCCCTACTGTCCTACCACATTCAACTTCTTTCAGTCTCCCTGTTTTACTTCCCTTACACTCTCTTCCCTTCCTTTGCTCCCTCACTCATTCTCTTACTCATTTACTTCACTCCTCTCACTCGTTCTCTCAGTCGGTCTGTCCTCACAGTTCCTCACTTCCGTTCCCTCACTCTGTCTCTCTTACCTTCGCTGTCTCTGTCCCCTCACTCTGTCACTACTCATTTGTCATACTGACTCCCTATAAGTCACCCACACTGCCTTACTTACCTTTCTTTGCTGTTTCACTCAGACCCTTTCAGTCACTGTTTCCTTTACTCTCTCTGACCTTTCTCTCTGTCACTCCTCATGTCTTACCCTAATTCAGTTTTATCCACCCTCTTTCACCCCTCTTTACTTTCACTCACTGCTCTTTTCTCACCCTCCCTCACCGTTGTTCATTTATTCCGGTTCCGTCACTACCCCTCATTCCCCACCCTTACTGTCCTTCCTTTTACTTTCAACACCCACTCACATTCTCCCAGTACCTCTACTTTAGTCTTCTTCCTCTCTCTTCCCTTCTTTCGCTCCCTTATTCATTTTCCTTTTCTCACTTGCACCCTATTACACCTTCTCTCTTTTTTACTATGTAATAAACAATCCCTCTGTGTTGCTCCCCCTAGCTCTCTTTCTCTTAACATTACTCTCTCTGTGTTCTTCCCTCATGCACACCGCTCTTACTGGGGAACAGGTCCCCCCATTAACTCCTCCCTTGTGAAAGCCCACCAGCCCACTCGTTCTCTCAGATCCGCGACCTCCCACCTTGCCTCAGTACCACGAATCAGGAAGGCCAGATGTGGTGGCCGTCTGCTCTCTTACAACCTGACCAGAATCTGGAACTCCCTCCCCCTCAATCTCAGATCCGAACCCAACCTCCTTACCTTCCGAAAGATTCTCAAAACCTGGCTATTCAGCAAAACCTCTGTTTAAAACTCAACTCTGTCTCCCTCTTCCTACCTCTCCAGGTTAGCTCAAGCTCCTTACAGCGCTGGGACGCCCCTGGGTAGCCAACGTGCTTTATAAATCCTCATTTCATTTCATTTCATTTCATTCAATAATTTTTTTTTCTTTTTTTTGGGTGCGCGCCTCGGTGCGCGCCCCGGTGCACGTACCGGTACGCGTACCCTGCAGAAAAAAGATTGACAGAGATTCTTTAAAAAATATAGGTTTATTTTTATAAATTAGAGGTAGTTCTAAAAATATTATTTTTGTTGTTTTTTAGTTTTTTTATTGTTTTTTTGAACATTTTTTACTTTTTTTGGCTTTTCTGAATAGTTTAAATTTTTTTGTATTTTTTATGGAGAAACAAAAAAGAGGGAATTGTAAACGGCTCAACTGGAGCAAAAAAAAATCAGGAAAAAATTAAGGTTTCTTCGGGCATTTGTGGTTATCACCAGCAACGTTGATGAGCGTAATGCTTTGCTCACCATAACAAATTGTTTTGCCACAATATTTACAAACAATTTTGTAAACCCCAAACTTTGGTTGTATACTTGGAATCATCTGACTTGCCTCTGGACCTGATGGAGTGGGTTCTTTCGTTGTTGAGGTTCTAGCAGATGATTGGGGTAGGTTTCTGCAGAGTTCTCTCACCTCTGCTTCAGAATAGTTGTTGGGGTGCAAACGCAGCATGTGCCGAATCATCATATGATTACCAAAGGAATATTTTTTTGTAGGGTTCCCCCTGGATAGCACAGCACCACAGATCAAACAGGTTACCTTCGCAGCGTTCACTTTTTTGGAACCCCTTGGGATTTTGTAAAACTCCCATATGAAGTGCTCCCTAGGTTTGTATGGGGCATTGTCTTCAGGCAGGAACTGCCTTGTCTCTTCTTCCTCTTCCTCCTCCTCCTCCTCTTGTTCTTGACCACCAATGTAATGTTCTGGTGGTCCTTGTGGTGGTGGTGGTGGGGCAAATGCTCCAGCTGCTGATAGTACTGTAGCCATATCTGTAAGAAAAAAGCAGGTGCTCCTCACTCAAAGAACAAAGTGAGAATGAGGAAAAAAGGTGGGGGCTTTCATCATTTGGAAAACAAAACTGTTCTGAACCAATGAAAAGTGTTATTTTCAAGTCACATGATCCAGGCTTTCATCATTTGGAAACCAAAACTGATCTGAACCAATGAAAAGTGTTAATTTCAGGTCACATGACCCGACGCGCTTACGCTACGCGCCCTGCGCTTACGTTGCACGATCGCATGCGCTCGGGTGCTTCTGGGTGCGCTTACGCAGTGCATCATATGACGCATCACGCGCTTACGCGATACGTCATGATGTTGTTTTCGTTCGCGTCAATAGCGCTAACAGGATGCTCATCGGTACGCGCAACGGGGCGCGCCGTAACACCGCGCTTACCGGTGAGCGCCCCGGGAGCGCTCCGGGGCAAAAAAACAAAAAATAAATAAATAAATAAACATTAAAAAATACTTTTACATAATTACACAGTATAAAATTCGTTATAATAATATTACTTTTCATACCTATAGAGATTTGCTATTAAAAAACCTTTGAAATTCACTGAAAAAACCATAGGTTTAACACCAGTTATAGTTAGGAATTAGCATTTAAAAAACCTATTAAATTCACTGAAAAAAACATAGGTTTCACACCAGTTATAGTTAGCTGGAAATTTTACTGGCATAAAACCATTGAAATTCCCACGTTATAGTTAGTTGGACTCACTATAACTTGCGCGTGCAATGCACTGCTGATGACGTCACATATTACATCACTCATGACATGGTCAGTGACATCACTCATGGCATCACTGATGACACCATCCAGTGAATGTGTGTCTTTCTGAAAAATAAATATTAATGAGTAATATTTGAATATTTAAATATATGTATTAGTGTTTCACTTTGTGTATAAGTGGCTGCATGGGTTGGTGAGTAGCTACATGTGTATGTATATGGGTTATTAGATGTTTTTTTAATATCAGTATGAGTGTCTATATGGTTTGGTGGGGGTATTACTTAGCACATAGATGCTAACTAAAACTGGTGTGAAACCTATGGTTTTTTCAGTGAATATATATATATATATATATATATATATATATATATATATATATATTACCTACTGGCGGTCGCCAGTACGTATATATAGTTAGGATTTTTTTTAATAGGGATTTCTGAAAATTCTATGTTGAATAACTTTGACGTTGATGGACGGAATTGGCTGAAAGTTTCAGGAAAATGGCACATTTTGTTTCTGAGCGTCCTGAAAGTTTGGGGGCGTTTCGTCGAGCGGGGGCCGAGAAAAAAGGGGGGTCCCAAAACGTGTTTTTAACATTGAGATTTCCATAGGGCGGTTGGACTCACTTTTAGCTCGAACGGCTGAATGGATTTCTATGAAACTTGGCATAATTGTAGAGACTGTTTGCCCGATGTGCCTTTGCTAGGTCTCCATCTTGTCTCTCGGTAGGATCGAGAGACAAGAGGTGGAAATAAACGAAGGCGGAAATGAATAAAAGGGGGCAAGGTAGACCCCTCCTGACCCCCTAGGATTGATGTGGGGCCTATTGAAGGGCCCCGTGGGGCAAAACAATTTAAAAAAAAATGTTTTCGATTTTTCGCTGTGGAAGCGCTACCCGGTACGCGAACCGGGTAGCTTACCGGTAGCGTAACGGGAGTCCGCCATCTTGCATTAAGGTCTAATTTGGACACAAGATGGATGCTAAACAATGCTGGGATTGTGTAAAAGGGGGCAAGGGAGACATATCCTGACCCCCTAGGTTTTGTGAGGGTGGATGAGGAGACCCATATATGTCCAAAAAAAAAATTCAAATTTTCGCCCGGTTAGCGTCCGGTGCGCGAACCGGGTAGCGCTCCGGAAAGCGTAAATCGTGAAAATTAGTAAAAAAAAAGTTACATTTAAAATGTATTTATTTACAGTATCTCTGTGTTACTCCCTCTAGCTGTCTTTCTTTTAACATTATTCTCTCTGTCTCCTTCCCTTATATTCACTCTATTTTTTTTTCATTTTTTTTTGGTTCGCTTCCAGTTCGCGTACCGGCGCGCGAACCAGGAAGCGAATCAAAAAAAAAGAAATTGCAAGAGTGCTAAACATTTTAACAATTTTTTATAAATGGGAGGTAGTGTTGAAAAGATTTTTTTTTTAATTGTTTTTGTTGTTTTATATTTTTTTATTATTTTTCTGAACATTTTTTTTTTTTGAATTTTTTGAACAATTTTAATTTTTTGGGGGTTTTTTTGAGGGGGAACTACGAAAAACAGGCATTAGAAACGCCTCAACAGGAGCAAAAAAAAATCACTTTTTGGGGCGTTTTGAGCACTTGTGATTTTCATATGCTCTGTTCATTAATATCACACTCATCTCCCCGTAGCAAAGTAGTCCCCCACAATATCTACACACTAGCTTGATGTGTTGAAAATTGCTCTGGATATTGGGGACCGTCCCCCTCGCCTCTGGTCCCGAAAGACTTTCCTGTGTTGAGGTGGTGGCCACAGGAGTTTGTGGGTTTTCATGGAGGTCACGCAGCTCAGCCACACTGTAATTTATTGGATGCCACCTTTGCATGTGGCGATGCATAGTGTAGTTCCCATAACTATATTTTTTATCTGTGCCTCGGGACAGAACTCCTTTGCAGATCAGGCATGTCACATGACGGGCATTGACTTTTTTTTGGCCTTCAGGGAATGTAAAAAATTGCCAAATGAAATTGTCCTTGTGGTGGGATTTCCGGGGCTGTTCAGGCAAGAATACTCTCTCATGTACCTCCTCTTCCTCTTCTTGCTCCTCTTCCTCAGGGTTGGGAAGGAACTGGGTAGGTGGTCCTTCCTTCCTTGGAGGTGGTGGTGGTGGTAGGGGTGCACCAGCTGCAGCTACTATTGAAGCCATCTCCTAATAATGAAAATAGGTCTTCCTCTCACAAAGTTGAAAGTCATAGTGAGAAAAAAGGTGGGGGCTTTCATAATTTGGGAAAAAAAAATTCTAAACCAATGAAAAGTGTTATTTTTAGGTCACATGACCTAGCCTTACATCATTAGGAAACCAAAAGTGAAATGAACCAATAAAAAGTTTTATTAACAAGTCACATGACTTGTTACGCTTACGTTACACGTCCCGCTACGCACCCGGAGCGCTTCCGGAGTGCTGCGCTTCGCGCCTCGGTTCGCGCTCCGGAGCACTTCCGGGTGCGCTAACGCGGCACGTCATAAGACGCATTACGCGGCAACGCGATACGTCGCACTTACGCGATGCGTCACGATGTTGTTTTCTAACGCGGCAGTTGCGCTAACGGAACGTTTACCAGTTTGCGGACCGGGTCGCGGCACCAAATTGAGCTAACGGGAAGCTACCCGGTGCGCGGACCGGTAGCGAGACAAAAAAAAAATGTATATATACATAAAAAAATTATATTAAAAACATACAAAATATATTTTTCCTTTAAAAGAAGAATACACTTTACAGCTTTTGATATTTGCTATTAAAAAACCATTGAAATTCATTGAAAAAACCATAGGTTATAGACCATATATAGTTAGGAATTAGCATTTACAAAACCTTGAAAATTCACTTAAAAAACCATAGGTTATACACCATATATAGTTAGGAATTAGCATTTACAAAACCTTGAAAATTCACTGAAAAAACCATAGGTTATAGACCATATATCAGACCCCCCAGGATATAGCGGCATAGATTAGCAAATTTAGCGGCACAAATATGGAAATTTAGCGGCACAAATATGGAAATTTAGTGGCATTTTTGCGGCACTTTATTTTACTTGTAATCATTTATTTTCAGCCTTAAATCATTGTAAACTGACTTAGTAGAGTATTTAACTTTGAAATAGGCTTTATAACCAGTCCAAGGGAGTTTTTGTTGCTATATCCTCCTTTGTGATGACATTCTGGAGCATAGGCTCAATCAAGCACAATAGCACAGGGAGACCCCAGAGACACCCCTGACCATGGAGACGTCATCTCCTCACCCTCTGTTCCAACAACATTGCTGTTCAAGGAAAGAGTTGAAAGCACTACTGGCCCACTCTGTAAAGTGGCGCTAATGTTTTTGCGTGAGACAGAAAACACTCTGGTCACTTTGCAACCACTATGTCTAGTTGCATGTAGTTAGATATAATTTTTTTTTATTTATTCACCGCTTCCGTCCTGAGGCTGCAGCTCGAACATAAAATGCCAGAGAAAGACATTTCCAACAAAATGTTTATTTCTTTTTTGGATCCATTTCACATGCCAACGAATGAAAGAAAGGAAAGAGAGGCATGAACCGCTTACTGAAGTCACTGTTTTCCTTCAGCAAGCTTGGACCAGGGAGCACATGGGGCTGACCCCTCCCCCCCCTTTCCGTCACCAGGCTGCAGCTGGAACAGAAAATACCCGAGCAAGAAGACGTTTCCAACAAAATGTTCCTTTCCTATTTCGATCGATTTAATGAGGGAACGGATGAAGGAGAGGAAAGAGAAGGTAAAAATCTCTTGCTGAAATCATGTTTTCTCTTCAGCAAGTTTGGACGACGGGAGAGGAAAGGGAGCTCAATGGCGGGTGGGTGTGTGAAGCCCTCGCACCTCCCAGAACTTTTAAGTATTTCAGCTTCCAGGAGGAGGAAGCTTTGTCATTTCGGAGAAACATTATTCTGCCTATTTGAAAGCCAATGCGTACCGAGCCCTGCGCTCACACTGCCTGGCTTTTTCCGAGACTCGCTAATTCTTCTTCTTCTTCAAAAGCGTATTATGGCTGTACGGCACCACCTAGTGACGTGTGCGCGTACAGCCAATAGGATGTCACCATCATTTTTTCAGCCTGCTGGAGACCTTTTTCGCGGCCAAAAAGGTCAATATCGCGGTCATCGCGCTATTCAGCCAATTTCACGAATATTTTGCGAATCGCAAAATCGCGAAATGCTGGAGGGTCTGCATATATAGTTAGGAATTAGCATTTACAAAAGCTTGAAAATTCACTGAAAAAACCATAGGTTATAGACCATATATAGTTAGGAATTAGCATTTACAAAACCTTGAAAATTCACTGAAAAAACCATAGGTTATAGACCATATTTAGTTAGGAATTAACATTTACAAAACCTTATTTTACTCACACAAAACCATTGAAATTCGCATATATAGTTAGTTGCACTAACTATATATCGCGCACCCGCAATCCACTGCTGATCATGTCACATATTACATCTTTCATGACATGGTCAGTGACATCACTGATGACATCACTGATGACATCTCAAATGACATCACTGATGACATCACTGATGACATCTCAAATGACATCACTGATGACATCACTGATGACATCTCAAATGACATCACTGATGACATCACTGATGACATCTCATTTGACATTACTGATCACATCACTGATGACATCATTCATGTGATAATACGATGAACCTCTTCAGACTCTAATATAACCTTAGATATACTCAGTGTAAACAGACACTCACAGACTGTCACTCATCCATGGAGTTACTCACACACCTAGTCAGTCATGCAAAGAATCAATCACACCTCCATTTCCTCAACTATACAGTTATACACACCTTACTTATTCAAACATATACTAACACATATTTACTCTCTTATACAATCCCTGATACAAGTTCACAATGATCCATACAGCCACTCACACATTCACTGGCTCTTATGCACAGTTATTTATATATGTCAACTCTCACATGTACTGTGTTTTACATATGTACTTACTTTGACATGTAGCACTGAGATATCCATTCACTCACCAATTCACTCATGCACACAGTCAACTGCCCATACAGCTGTTTCCACATGCACTTTTGAACCCATACATCTAGTGAATCAACTGCTCACACATCTATGCACAGAGTCATACACCTCCCAGCCACCCACACACACACTCAGTCTCCCATACAAATACTTGGGCAACCAATCAATAACCCATATAGTTACTCATATAGCTACTGATCAACACATGCAGCAGTTTACAGAACAACAGACATAATGATGCACAAATTAAGACAGTTTAGTCACTAACCCATGCACTCAGTGAGACACATTTAATCACTCACTCATACAGTCAGTCATGCACCTACTAAATCCTTCATCCAGACACTTATACATCCACTCATTCTTCAATATGTAAGACATATTTTAACTTTACAGAAACATACAGTCACTGGATGTTGTCATCAGTGATGTCATCAGTAATGTCATTTGAGATGTCATCAGTGATGTCATCAGTGATGTCATTTGAGATGTCATCAGTGATGTCATCAGTGATGTCACTGACCATGTCATGAATGATGTAATATGTGACATGATCAGCAGTGGATTGCGGGTGCGCGATATATAGTTAGTACAACTAACTATATATGCGAATTTCAATGGTTTTGTGTGAGTAAAATAAGGTTTTGTAAATGCTAATTCCTAACTATATATGGTCTATAACCTATGGTTTTTTCAGTGAATATATATATATATATATATATATATATATATATATATATATGTATATATGTATATATATATATATATATATATATACCACCATTCACTCCTCTTTTAGAAAAGATTATCCGGACCACTTCAAGTTGCAAAGCGTGTTTATTTAAGGAAGGCTTAGCTCGACGCGTTTCGCAGTTAAAAACCGCTTTCTCACGAGACCGAGTTAACTGTGTTCAGTGCATTATATAATGATCACATGGTATTCAACGTCATACCAATGAAAATAAACAACAGACACGCTGAAAATGCTGTGGGCTTGGTTCACTTGAAACTGTGTAACGTACTTTACATTTCATTTATGACATCTTTTCAATGCTTAAATTTCAGGCAAGAGTTTGCAAATAAATGAATTACATTTTCATGTGACGTCGGCTGCTCAATACTGTTCATGTTGAAGGACTAATAAAGGTTTATCGGTAATGACAAAATAGGCGAACTTCCTAAGCACATTCAAACTCAACTGAACAGTAACATGTGCATACGTTCAGTAAAAGGAAGTAAAACGAAAATAAACAGAGCACTCAAAACAATACAGAGCCCATCTGTGATAATTTCAAAATTAAATGTGTCGCCCCTATGGACGAAATGGACGTAATTAAGCCCCATATCACACCAAAAATTCAGGTAAGTAATACCGCCCAAATGGGCAAACAATGTGTTATTAAGTCCAAGGTCTCCGTCTTGTCAGTTAAGCCCCAGTGGGCATATTTAAACCAATCAGTAACTCGATCAAGAGCCATAAATGTACTACAACTTGGAATTTCGAGGGGAACAGGCAGCCTTAGCGCTTATTGTTCATGAGCATGTAGTGATGTCGTTACACAAATAAATCAGTCACAAATTCCAAGCAGCAATAGTCAAGAGATTCTGTAGGATAAAATAAAACGTATCAAATATTAGTGACATCTAAGGGTGTGATTAAAATATAAAACAAACAGTTTCTCATACAATTTTAAAAACATTAATGAGTGCAGCAGCAAATAATATTGATTACAGAATCTAGCCTAGATGGACTGCTAAATCTTCATGTAGATTGTGTCCATCTGGTTGAGTGGTTTTGTACTTGATTATGAGTCTGGACTCTAATCTCCTTAGTTCTTGAACTCTATTCCCCTCTCTCTCTCTGATGGGTATTGTTTCCAGAACACAGAATGACAGCAAGAGTGCATTGCTTTTATGATGTGTCGCAAAGTGCCTTGCTATCGGATATTGCTTGTCTCCATTGGTGATAGCACGCATGTGTTCAAGAACCCTTTTTTTGGCTGGGTGTTTCGTGCTCCCAATGTAATAAAGATTGCACGGGCATTTAAGTGCGTAGACCACATGGTCTGTAAGGCAAGTGACGTGTTTTAAGATCTTGAACTTATTGCTTTCTTTAGACAATTTAACCTCCTTCAGGTTACTGCTATTACGGCAGTCTTTGCATCTGCCACAGATGTAAAATCCTTGAATGGGTTTTTTGGTACTTATGTTCTTTTGTATAGTGGTAGTGCACAATTGATCTTTGAGGGATTTCGGTCTTCTATAAGTGATCTGTGGGTAGTCAGAAATCCCTTCTATCAAATCCTTATCCAATTTGAGCACATTCCAAAACTTGCCCATAGCTTTCTTCACTTCTTTCGACTGTGCGTGAAAGTCAGTGATGAATCTACTTGTCATTTTGGGTGGGCCTCCTGAGTGACTTGTGGATTTTGAGTAATTTAGGTTAAAAAAAATATATATATCTATAGGCGCGCCCCGGTACGCGCACCGGGGCGCGTACTAGCGCGCTATGCGAATACACAAGCGGAAAGCTGATTGGCTCTCGGGTGTCTGTCAACATTCCAAACAGTCCGGAGCGGCCGCCATTTTGTGTCTCGATAGGATCGAGACACAAGAGGTGGCAAAAACAAAGGGGGAAATGACCAAAAGGGGGCAGGTTAGACCCCCCCTGACCCCCTAGGTTTGATGTGGGGGCCATAAAAGGGCCCCGCGGGGCAAAAAAAATTTAAAAAAATTTAGATTTTCGCGGGGGAGCGCCCGGTATGCGCACCGGGGAGCGTACCCTGGAGAAAAAAGAATGACAGTTTTTTTGAATTTTTTTTACTTTTTTTGGCTTTTCTGAACAGTTTTACATTTTTTTTGTATTTTTTATGGGGAGAAACAAAAAACAGGGAATTGTAAATGGCTCAACTGGAGCAACAAAAAAAACAGGAAAAAATTAATGTTTCTTCGGGCACTTGTGGTGATCACCAGCACGGATGATAAGTTTTATGCTTTGCTCACCATAGCAAATTGTCCCTCCACAAAATTTGCAAACGATTTTAAAATCGGAAAACTTGGATTGAACGTTTGGGATCATCTCCCTTGCCTCTGGACCCGATGGAGTGGGTTGTGTACTTTGGGAGGTGCTGGGAGAAGATTGGGGAAGGTTTCTGGCCAGTTCCCTGACCTCTGCCCTAGCATAGTTGTTAGGGTGCCGGAGATGCATGTGCCGAATCATGGTGTGGTTGCCAAAAGAGTATTTTTTTTAGGGTTCCTCCTTGAAAGTAGATAGCCACAGATTAAACAAGTAACCTTCGGCGCATTAACTTTCTTCTGGCCCTTTGGGATGGAAAAAAACTCCCAGATAATGTGCTCCTTTGGCTTATATGGGGTAGTATCTTCTGGAAGGAACCTCCCCTCCACCTCCTCCTCCTCCTCCTCCTCCTCCTCTTCTTGTTCTCCACCACTGTGGTGTTGTGGTGGTCCTTGTGGTGGTGGTGGTGGTGGTGGTGGTGCAGATGCTCCTGCTGCTGCTGCTACTGTAGCCATTTTTCAGACAAATGGGTACAGAGAGGTCTTTCAACAGGTCTTCTTCACTCAAAGTACAAAGTGAGAATGAGGAAAATAGGTGGGGGCTTTCATCATTTGGAAAACAAAACTGGCCAGAACCAATGAAAAGTGTTATTTTCAGGTCACATGACTTGGGCCTTCATCATTTGGAAACCAAAACTGATCTGAAGCAATGAAAAGTGTTATTTTCAGGTCACATGACCCGACGCGCTTACGCTACGCGCCCCGGGTCGTGCCCGGGGGCGCGTAGCATAAGCGCGTCGGTTCGCGCTCGGGGGCGTTTACGTAGCGCGATCGAATGCGCTCGGGCGCTTCTGGGTGCGTTTACGCCTTGCGTCATAAGACGCATCACGCGGCTACGCGATACGTCACGGTGATGTTTTCGTTCGCGGCAATAGCGCTAACGGGACGCTCACCGGTACGCGCAACGGGGCGCGGCATTCTGCGCTTACCAGTGAGCACATCGGTTCGCGCCCCGGGAGCGCTCCGGGGCAAAAAAAAATAAATAAATAAACATAAAAAAATACTATTACATAATTATACAATATAAAATTTGTTATAAAAAATATTACTTTTCATACCTATAGAGATTTGCTATTAAAAAACCTTTGAAATTCACTGAAAAAACCATAGGTTTCACACCAGTTATAGTTAGGAATTAGCATTTAAAAAACCTATTAAATTCACTGAAAAAACTATAGCTTTCACACCAGTTATAGTTAGCTGGAAATTTTACTCGCATAAAACCATTGAAATTCCCAAGTTATAGTTAGTTGGACTCACTATAACTTGCGCGTGTAATGCACTGCTGATGACGTCACATATAACATCACTCATGACATGGTCAGTGACATCACTCATGACATCACTGATGACACCATCCTTGTGACAGAGTGACAGACCTCCTTTCACTGTAATGTAACCTTTGAAACGCATATTCAAAAATAGAAACTAAAATTTTCAAAAAAATGGAGATACCCAAACTAGTTACAACAACCAATTCAGTAATTCCACCATGTATATACACATTCACTCATTCACCAACAGTTCTATATAGTCACTCATACATATACTCACTCATCATATATAGTGATACACCTATATATCCTGTTACACAACGACAGTCATCCAAATGTTACTCACACATGCAAATAAACTATTGAACATCCATGTATTTGCATATACAGCTATACACACACTCCCACCTTACTTCTAAGGAAACTTACACATATTTACTCTCTTAAACAATCACTTATAGAAACACATACTTATTTAAACAGGAACTCTTACAATCTCTTACTCTCACATATACTCACTTATATACATCAACATTCACATATACTAGATTAAAACATAAGTAGTTACTGATAAAGACACTAGTAAGACAGTCATTCACTCACTAACACACACATATACACACTCATCCACCCATACAGTCCTGCACATATGCTGTCTTCAAAACACATACAAACAGAGAGTCAGTCATTCATGCATCTATGTGCTAAGTAATACCCCCACCAAATAAGCATGGGTGGATTTTGCGGATCCACGATTCACGAATTTGCGAATTCACAGATTGGCGGATTTGGGGGCGGGGCTTCCTCGAGTGTGTGGGCGGGGCCAAACGGACGGGGCTTCCATGCGAGCGCACATGCCTCTTGTGTGTATAAAAGGTCAGAGACCGATCAGAGCAGCAGATTAAGAGACAGAAGCTCCTGGTCACAGGAACAGCACGGGGATTGCGCTCGTGAAAGTCAAAGATGCAAATGCCTCTGGCCTGCATCACAGCGGATTTTCGATGGTATATTTGGGAAGAAGGCACACCTGCCCAGCCTCCACAACGCTCACGATTGTTTTTGGGCTGATGAATGAGTCACTGAATTTAAGCTTCAACTAGGGCACATGCTTTATTGATATCTGCAAGTGTTTCCTGTTGAGGTTTTTTTTTTGTTCCTGGACCGTCGTGCCAGAATGAACCCTGCCCTTCATATTTATTCAAGACACCACCGTTTTTCCCCAACAAAAGTTCAAAGCCTAATTTACGATGGCGCCGGCAAGCTGCCAGCGCCATCCTGAAAAAGTTACTTAATTAGCTTCAACAGGAAGCTCCAACTGATAAAATTTAGCAGGTGCTCGAGCCCCTGCTTTATCTTATCTATTAGAGCTTCCTGTTGAAGCTAATTAAGTAACTATCTGAGGATGGCGCTGGCAGCTTGCCGGCGCCATCGTAAATTAGGCTTTGAACTTTTGACCGCGGAATCCGCCGCTCGCGGATTGCGGATTTTCGGTAAATTCGCGAGAGTTCGCGGACCGCGAATTTACCGAAAATCCGCAAAATCCGCGATCGGAGTGGATTTTGCGCTCATGCTTACCACCAAACCTTATACACACTCATACTGATATTAAAAAAAAATCTAATAACCCATATACATACACATGTAGCTACTCACCAAGCCATGCAACCACTTATACACAAAGTGAAACACTAATACATATATTTAAATATTTAAACATTACTCACTAATATATGTATTCACTAAGATACACTTAATAAGCAAGTTAACCAATCAATTTTTTTTTAAAAAAAACATCCATTTAGACATTTATTTAAACATTTATTCTTCCATAACCTTTTACATATACATATATAAAACATATTTATTTTTCAGAAAGACACACATTCACTGGATGGTGTCATCAGTGATGTCATGAGTGATGTCACTGACCATGCCATGAGTGATGTAATATGTGACGTCATCAGCAGTGCATTACACGCGCAAGTTATAGTGAGTCCAACTAACTATAACGTGGGAATTTCAATGGTTTTATGCGAGTAAAATTTCTAGCTAACTATAACTGGTGTGAAACCTATGTTTTTTTCAGTGAATATATATATATTTACATTCACTAAAAAAAACTTTTAGGTTTTAGGCACGTTATAGTTAGGAATTAGCATTTAAAAAACCTTTGAAATTCACTGAAAAAATCATAGGTTTCACACACGTTATAGTTAGGAATTAGCATTGAAAAAACCTTGGAAATTCACTGAAAAATCTGTAGGTTTTAGGGGTGTTATGGTTAGCTGGACATTTCACTCATACAAAACCAATGAAATTCCCTTGTTATAGTTAGTTCAGCTAACTATAACTTGCGCGCCCGCAATCAACTACTGATGACGTCACATATTACATCACTCATGACATCACTGATGACATGATGTCCCTGTTAAAAAAAACAAAAAAAACAAAAGAAATCGTTCAAATATATATATATATATATATATATATAAAACCACAAAAAGAGAAAAAAAGTTATTTTTAGAACTAACTACTCTGGTTAAAAAAAGAGCTAAATTTGTATGCTAGTGTGTGAAAGTTTACATGAATATATATCTAGTGGATAATTTACTGAAAGAATGCATTTGTGGTATATGGTGAATGTATAAGTGCACAGCTATATGGCTACAGCGTGCTGTGGTACTTCCAAAGCACAGGGATGTAACATATGTACATAAATATGTTGCAAGTATGTGCTTCCCTCTACACTGCTGCTTAAACTGCAGCCATGTGGTGACGCAGGCATCCTTGCACCATGGTGCAAGGCTATCTGTGCCGTATGGACTTTGTGTTGTGTAAAAAGACACTCCTTTCTGCATAAAAACAATTTGTGAAGGTATTTTTCTCCTTCAATGTATACTGTACATTTTAGCATACATTCGAAGAGAAAAAATTAGGAGAAATGAAAATATTTTTCCTTGTTGTGCCGTGCTACACCAATTGCAGCACGCTGCGGCATTCAGACACATATCCAGATTTCTGATTTCTGATAAATCTGTAGATATGTCTTGTTCTATGAATGTTCTGTGCGAACACGTACAGCAACATCCATTGAACGCTGTTTCAACGCAAAGTGGTATGTATAACAAGGTTCTATTTACATGGAGAAGAAAAGGTACAGAGACTGCCTCTTCCTCTCTTTGTAAATATGAAACAATGTCTTGTGCTGTAAGTATGATGTACATGCATACTATATACAGAAATTGATTTGTACTGAACTCGTTCAGGATATTTTGGACCTAGAGGAAGTACGAATGATCGTGATAGGTTCGATTCTGATATGTGTAGACCAAATGGGTTTAATACGTTTGATCGACGCAATCAATATCAGATTTCGTTTTGCGCGCCATTTGAATCTCAAGATTCTGCTTATGCATAGGAATGCCTAGAATGGGGTAGGGAATTGGTTGAAGTTCCAGTAGATCAGAGGGGTCCCTATATTACAGCACATGTTTTGGGTTCTACTGATCAGTTTCTGGTTGATACAGGAGCTACTCGTAGCGCCTTATCTAAACAATTGGTTCCCAGGGCTCCCCTGTCTGGCTCAACAATTACATCAATAGGTTTTGATGGAACGCCTTCCCTTAGCCCATTGTCTCAGCCCCTTCCATTTTACATTGACAAGTTTACTGCACCTTGTTCGTTTTTTTCCCCTAACACGCCTGATAATATTGTGGGTTTTGATATGCTCAAGCATTTCAGAGCTACAATACGATGTTCTCCTGAAGGAGTGCGTGTTATTTTGAATGAGAATTATCCTGTGATAGACAGATTTTGCCTTATTAAAGAAGATACTGCATTAGCTACTCTCCTGACAACTTTGTGGGCAACTTCCGATACTGATGTGGGACAAATGGTTATTTCGCCTGTGCAGATTAGTGTCAAAGAGGGTGCTGTGCTGCCACGGCTGCCTCAATATAAGATTTCACGAGAAGGAGAAGAAGCATTAACGCATATTGTTCAAGATCTCATTAAAGTTGGAGTAGTGGAAGAAGTGCCTTATAATGTTTGTAACAGCCCGATTCTTCCTATTCTGAAGAAAGACACTGATACTAGAGTTTATAGATTCATTATTGATTTATGGGAAGTTAATAAAATTGTAGTTCAGCAGTTTCCAGTAGTTTCAGATATTACGACATTATTTACTCTGGTTACCCCATCTGCAACTACCTTTACTGTAGTCGATCTTAAGAATGCTTTCTTTTTGATCCCTATTCATCCTGACAGTCGATATTTGTTCGGCTTCACGTTGAAAAATAGATCCAATCGATTTTGTAGAGTTTCTCAAGGTTATACAGAGAGTCCAAGCATTTACAGTCAAGCATTGAAAAGAGAGCTTGATTCTTTTGTTCTGCCCACTGGAGTGGCTCTCATACAATATGTCGATGACATCTTGTTGGCAGTCGATACACCTAATTTGTGTGAAGAGAGTTCTTTGTCTTTGCTTTCTTTTCTTGCTACACATCATGCCTTTAGTAAATGGATAGGGGCATACCCTACAAAAGATAATACAGCGCTAACTACAGCTAAGGTGCTTTTGAGGGAATTCTTCCCTCGATATGGGGTTTGTAAGCTTTTGTGGAGCGACAATGGACCCCACTTTGTTGGGAAAATTGTTGAGTATGTTCCGAACGGATTAGGGATCAAACTGAAGTTCCATGCAGTTTTCCATCCACAATCGGCAGGATTGGTGGAAAGGTACAATGCTTCGCTGAAGTTGAAAATAGCAAAGATTGTGTCTTCCACATCCCTAAAGTTGCCGGATGCCCTACCCCTGGCACTATTATCTATAAGATCGGTGCCACATTCACAATCTGGACTTACTCTTTATGAGGTGGTTTATGGCAGGCCAATGAATATTTGGGGAGTTCCGAGGCCACGTTCTATTCATGATGTACCTTGTGTTTTGATGAATGATTATTTGGCACAATTACCAGATAGTTTGTCTTCTATTCATCAACAGGTCCGAGAAGCTTTTCCTGACATATCTGCAGGTGAGGCTCATGGTCTACGGCCCGGGGACCAAGTGATGGTCTGGTCTTTTGAGAGGTCGAACAGCCTAGAACCGAGGTGGCGTGGTCTAGAGCAGGTGCTCCTTGCAACGTGTGCAAGTGGCGAACCGGAAAAGGTGGATCCACGGAACTCACCGCAGGAAAGTATCGTCCAGCCTGGTGGAGCCTGCTGCGTTGACCGACCATCGAGACATCTAGGATACAGAAAAGAATCCAGCCATCTCGCCTGATGAATCTGAGGAGGTCTTCCTGGACCAGACAACTTCTGGAACATCGCGATATCAACTGAGGCCGAGGAAAGATATTTTGCCGAAGAAGACTGGTTGAGCTACCGCCCTGGCTAGTAAAATGGAATGCTGATATGGCAAGGGGGGAGGGGGGTGAGCCCTGCTTAGTGTAGTGACACCCGTATTGACCTGCGGTGAAGAAACCAAAGGCTTCCCAAGGGAGAAGAGCTCCGACAAATTTGCTTCAAGAGTTTTTAATTTTGTAGATAGTTTATTTTGGTGTTTTTCTTTTCTTTTGTTATCGTTGCTACAGAAGAATGAGCAACCGACGATTTGTTTTTGCTGTAGTGTTCATTATTGCTATGATGGTTATAGCAATAACAGCTTGGTTCCTAGAAAAGATGAGCCCTGCTTGACAACTTTTGTTTAGCTCCACCCTAGCTCCACCTGAGCATTTTCATTTCACTTTACCCTATCATGAGTTGAACCATCGACAATCCTACTTGAATAACACTTTCATCCAGATGTTGCACCATGCACACAACATTACAAATACCACCAACTGTTGGGTGTGTGGGATGATGTCTGCTCACCAGAGGGAGGGAGTAACGCCTCTTACTCCTCTCCCTTTCTCACATAATGGTTCTTGCCAAGCTTGGTATGTGCTTTTATTTGCATCTAGAAAGCCTTCAATGCGTGGGATTAACTTTCAATTAAATAAAGTTTGTTATCAAGATAAATATGGCTACCCACAAGCCACAGGAACTAAATGGGAAGCTGAAGAATACCAGCCAGACAATGTTTCATCTCCTTACGTTTTCACCAGGATCAGAACAATGAACGCTACTGACTTTTTCATATTTTCCGTCACTCAAGCCAAAACTGATTTATGTATTCGTAATGTTGGAACAATCCCATTGGGGAAAAGTGAATGTACTTTGACTTTAACGATTGAAGGGGTAAACAACAGTACTTTTACAGCCTCTCACAATTCATATTTTATATGCGGGAATAAAGGATACCATCAGTTACCAGTGGGTTGGTCAGAAGTATGTTATATTTCCTTTCTATTGTCCCCTGTGTTCTTGGCACCTGCATCATGCCACAGGAATAATGTGTTATATAATGACAATGTTATAAGCAGAGTTAAAAGGACTATTGACACAGATAGTGTGGACCAAACTGACACCTCTTTGCAACAGTATCTAGACATTAATTTAGGATTGTTTCCATTTGTAGGAATTGCATTAAACAGTAGAGATATTAGACGATTGACTCATGTTGTAGAAGCAGTTGCTAATCAGACAGTTATAGCTCTTGGAAATATTACTGAAGAACTCCAAATTGCCAGAATTGTCGCACTCCAGAACCGAATGGTTCTGGATATTATGTTAGCAGATCGTGGAGGTGCAGGCCGCATTATTGGAAGTAGTTGTTGTGTTTTTATTCCTGATAACTCACCCTCAGTTTATAAAGCTATAATGAAATTGCATTAAATATCTGCAGACATACATTCAGAAAATGATACGTGGACTTTTTCAAGTTGGATGTGGTCATTGTGCACCACTTGGAGTTGGAAGATTCTGACAATTATATGTGCAATATTTGCTGTAATATTTATTTGTTGCATATGCTTACAATGCGGTCCCATGGTTTGCTCTATTTGAATCTCTGCTTGTATCCCCTCTAAACAAAGGACTACTGAAATCCAAGCTCATCAAATGTTCCAACAAGAAGCTGCTAAATTAATGCTGATAGATATACGTGATGCATACCTAGATTATCCTAGAAAAATAGTTCACTTCAGCTAAATGCTAAAAGGGTCGTCTGTCGTAAATTGGCAGCGGTTAAGTTAGCATTCGCTAAAGCCAGCTCGTGTTTGTGTTATCTTGCCCGTGTTTAAAGGTGCTATTTTATATTCCGGCCGAAATTTTGTAAGCCATGTGCTGCCTCGTGGCCACCATGTATTTTGTCCTACTTCCTTGTTAATGATGAAATGTATTCTGCCCGGAGATAGGCTATATTTAGACAAATGCGCGCGTATTCCCTTGAACCACATCTGTTTCTGATCAACTTAGGAAAGTGTTTGTCCTAAGAAGCTGATCAATGACTCTGCCTACTTATCGAATGTGTGCTGTAAAATGTGCTTGTATGGGCATAAAACTGATGCTTGTAGGTAACACCCCTTTTGTTGAACCACGAAAATGGGTATAAAAGGACCATGTGCCTTCCATTCCGTGTGCTACTTCACGCATGGCCCACGGGTATTGTGTGGACTGGTTCCACCTCTGAGAGTTCTTAATAAACTTGTGCTTTGTACTTCTAGTTTCCGTGCCAACTTCTGTTCTATGGTAGGTCAGGCTCAAACCCGACACTACACCTTGGCCCTGCATACCCCTTTGTTGTAATTTTTCCTGGCAACGCAATGAGGGGGTAGGTATGGAGGAGGCAGCACCCGACTTTAGATCGTGGTAGAGTGGGTGAGTCTATTGCCTGATGTCAGCAGATGGTTTTCCTCAGTATAGCGAGGTACTGATCAGGAGCGGTTACAACATACAGCTGTAGCCAGATGTTGGTTATACAGGTTACTGCCCGCCCTGATCGATTATGAGGGTATTTTAAATTTGTCTTTCACGTGCACTTACATTTTATAATTCTGGTCCTGACGAAGCGTAACCGACCCTTAAGGCGACGCAGGCGCGAAACATGTTGACCTATGTCTTTCTATACCCGGGCATAGTATGCCACTGGGGCTAGATTTTATTTAGCAGATAAGTCTGCTCAGGGTACACTATTAAAATATTCGCTGCATGGTTACCCATTATGAATCTTATACTACACTTGCACACACTATTTAACCCTTTTTTTGACCCATCACCCCGCACACCCGCATGCACCACCCGGCAGTCCTACAAAAGATCTCCGATAAAGAGACCCTTCGGGGGACCCGTAGGGAATTGAAGCGCCGGCCCTACGAGGAGCAACTGCCCGATGATGAAGCATGACACCTTTCGAGGTGTGTGAGGGCAACAGAGGACACAAAATGGTTTCCCTGTTTTTTGTGGGTCTCTTTACCTAGGGATTCTGTTTTTCTCCTTTTTTAGTTTCTTTTTTTCATATTTGGGTGACTTTTTGCACCCTCATGCATTGGTGACTTTTGCACCCTGCACTAGGAACAGTGTCCCCTTTTTGGAAATCATTATGAAATAAGGAGCATGGACACTGGACCTTTAATAGCTCCTTGGTCCCCCCCTCTCTTTTGTATAGTAATTTGACAGCGATCAGGGTTAGCATTTAGCTGAAGCCATCTTGCATTCGGCAGCCATCTTGTCTGAAATGTGCTCACTATGTGCTCTGTCCTTCCATTCTGTCGTTCATTCTACAGTGGAGTAGTGTGGCTCACTGGTTAGAGGCGGCAGGCCTGAGAGAGGAAGTCAGCCCGGGACCATGGTTCAATTCCCGACGCGGCAGGGTCGTGGACCTTGGTCAGCTTGCCTAATCTCCACTAAGCATGGGCGGATTTTGCGAATTCACAATCCGCGAACTTGCGTATTTACGGATTCGCAATCCGCAAAATCGGCGAACTCTCGTGAATTTGCGGATTTTTTTTTTTTGTGTTCGCAAGGATTTCTGCCAGTTCGTGAGGGTTCTGTACCAGTTCGCAATTGAGAACTTACTTTTCGGCTCTCAACGGCCGCGACTCTGTTGTTTCTACATCTGGTTCATCATCACAGGTTCACAGCACCCTCTGTTTCACCACTGCCACCCTCTGGTACACCCATGCCACCCTCTGGTACATCACTGCCAACCTCTGGTTGGTTTATCACTGTAGATTATGGGGGTGAAAAAAGCAAGCACACCTGCCCTGCTTCAACTGACACGAATTAATTTGGGGTTGATTGTGTCACTGAATTTAAACTTCCAGTCTGGCTGGCACCTGCTTCCTTATCTGTAATTTGCTTTCTGTTGCAGTGCAATTTTTTTTCACAGGACCTTTGTGGCCTATAGTTGCAAGTAGGCAACTGAACTCTGTGAACTCTGAAGGGGCCCCTCAGGAAGCACTACAGGGAATGGTTACTAATGATAAGATTGAACTTTTGCACCTGCTGAGTGCTCTCAGTTTTGTCTGTAATTGCTTTCTGTTGCAGTGTAATTTTTTTAACAGGACCTTTGTTGTATACTTGTATACTTGTAGCTATTCTCTGAGCCTGCTGTGAGGGTCAGAGCAGGGTCATAGAATAGTTGCAAGTAGGCAAATGAACTCTGAAGGGGCCCCTCAGGAAGCACTACAGGGAATGGTTACTAATGATAAGATTGAACTTTTGCACCTGCTGAGTGCTTTCAGTATTGCAAAAATCCAAATATCCAGCAGCATCCACAAAAAGTAATCCTTCCAGGTCAAGATCCAAATCAAAGTGACCAGCACATGAAGAAAGCACTGGGAGGAGCCTGGTGGACAGGAACAGGAAGTTGGAGACTGTGGGGCACTTCCTTCCTCCCACCCCCACCCCCCAAAATGGACTCCTTGCAAAGAAAAAGTGCAGGCAAATGTCAACCTGAGGAGTTATTCTGATAAAAATCATAATTTTCAAGGTTTATGCTGCTTGCTGGTGGATTTCTTGTGCGAAATTGCAAATTTTGCAATCTTGCAATTGCGAGATTGTCGCTGCCCGCCGCATCTACGTGTTCGCAAGTGTTTACTCCCGCGAAATTGTATAGTATTCTAGTTGGCAAGCAAAAAATCCGCTTCGCACGGATTTTACGAATTTTCGGTAAGTTCGCGAGAGTTCGCGGATTGCGAATTTACCCAAAATCCCCAAAATCCGCGAGCGGAACGGATTTTACGCCCATGCTTAATCTCCACAACGCGGTACAAAAGGGGGTGGCTGAGTGAACTAAAGAATGGTGATGGATTAAACCCAGATCAGTTGACTGGGGGTGAGTGTTAGATTTGTTCAAACGCTCCATCCATCATCCCCTTTTGTATCCCTTTGTTCGCCCTAAGTGTGGCAGGGTATGCTCAGACGTGAGTCCCTTGTTCACTTGGCCACTAGATTCAAGATAGCCTGGCTGATGAGGATTATGAATCCGAAACCGGTCCCAGGATGCTTGTTTCCGGTCCAGGGAAGACATGGCTTGGCAGTTCGGGCTGGACTGTTCCCACGAGGCACAGGGTCAGACTGATTTGCATATAGCCATGTCTGAACTGGGGTGGCTGAGTGAACTAAAGAATGGTGATGGATTAAACCCAGATCAGTTGACTGGGGGTGAGTGTTAGATTTGTTCAAACGCTCCATCCATCATCCCCTTTTGTATCCCTTTGTTCGCCCTAAGTGTGGCAGGGTATGCTCAGACGTGAGTCCCTTGTTCACTTGGCCACTGGATTCAAGATAGCCTGGCTGATGAGGATTATGAATCCGAAACCGGTCCCAGGATGCTTGTTTCCGGTCCAGGGAAGACATGGCTTGGCAGTTCGGGCTGGACTGTTCCCATGAGGCACAGGGTCAGACTGATTTGCATATAGCCATGTCTGAACTGGGGTGGCTGAGTGAACTAAAGAATGGTGATGGATTAAACCCAGATCAGTTGACTGGGGGTGAGTGTTAGATTTGTTCAAACGCTCCATCCATCATCCCCGTTTGTAATCTCCACAACGGCCCCACCAATTCCGGGGATGCCTGGCTCCACCTTGGGGACTCCCAGCAAGGGACCATCCCACAGGGAAAGCCAGGACGGGTTCCCCAGAGTTATACAGCGGCGGGACGCCCCGTTGCTGGGGCAGCTGTGCGCTTTACAAGTATACTACATTACAAGTATACTACACATACTCTGCTAAGAGACAAGACTATATTTAAGTTTTGCTGCTCTGCACATGCGCAGAGGACACTGTGTCTGTTCACATCTGTTGTAGTTTGTTTATGTCAGGGTATTTTTACCGTAATTAGTAAACTGTTAAGCTCCTTCCTATTGTTGACTGTGCATTTCTGTATGACCTTTTATGTATGTAACCCTTCTCTTCTGTACTTGTACCGCCTTCTTTTGAGCCCCTGTGTGGGTATAAAAGGACCATGCTCCTTCTGTTCAGGGTGCTACTTCATACACTACCAAAGTGTGTTGTGTGAATGTAGTTCCATCTCATAAGGTTAATAAAGCTTTTATTCTTTATTCCAGTTTCCGTGCCAACTTCTATTCTATTGGTCTGAGGACTTGTGCAGAGAAGGGCGAAACTCTAGCACCGGTAGGCCTAGCTGAGGCTCACCCCAACAAATTGGCGCCCAACCAGTGTGGCTCATCGGTGACTCAGATGCCCGGAGTGGTCGAAACGAAGGATTGAAATCTTGCTGCGGACGATCGCTGCCCGAGGAGACCCGCAATGGCAACCACAGCGTTTTTCCTCTCTTTCTGATCTGACCCTCCAGGTGGTGCCGGTCCTGGACTGGGTTCTCTTCTGTTGATTTGCCGTGCAGTGACCATTTGGTCGATTCAATAACTTGGCAGTTGGAATCTGGACACCAGGGATTGGTAAGGGTCATTTATGCGACACTTGCTGTTGGTTTGATACCAGGGATTGGTAAGATCATTTGGTTGTGAATTTGTATTGGCCAATTTTGGGATCTATGGTTGGGTAATATATAAATTGCAATTTATATAGGCAGGTAATGAGGAGATTTTTCTCTACTTTGAAAAAGATTTGAACGGCACAATGTACAAACATACCTTAAGTGCTACTTTGTGTATAATACTGCATATACTGCACTATTTTTGGCCTGCCTGTTTCTAGCACACTTCGTAGAATGTGTTGCTTTTGTAGTGGTACCAGTTTAAGACTTGATGAAGCACAACCGCCCCCCCCCCCCCACCCCAGAGGGGATGCCTAGTAGGGATATGTATATTTAGTTTGGTATTTCTTCTACAATGTACAGCACGTTATGGAATAAATATACTAATAAGGATCCTGAGTTGCGTTGGCCTATGCATGGGTCATTTGATTTACGAAAGATTCAATATGTGGAACAATGTATTTTTTAGCAAAAGACTAGGCAAGATATGTATGACTGTGTACGAATGTGGGAGAAAGAGGTGAGTGAATGAATAAAGCGAGAGCAAGCCCTGATTGAAAAAGAACAACGGAAAAATATTTATGCGAAAGCATTAGAAATTAAAAATAAAGAAATAAAGGAGAGAAAAGAGGGAGAAAATAGGGAGCGTCATTTGCAGGTAACTGGCTAATACGCTGTTCGGCGACCCCTTTATCCTCTTCTTAATAAACCACAAGTTTATTCGCTCTTGTTAGACCGTTCTCCGCCTCCGTATACTTTTCATTCTGCTCCTTATGATTCGGATGAGGACTCTTCTACAGAGCAGGAGAAAGCATGGGAAACTGGTTCTATGTTGACCGCTGAGCGTGCCTCTGAGTTTAGATTCTCTGCTCGCAAAGCTGTTTGTGGTACTGCTTCTGCTTCTGAACTTATATATAACATGCAAAAGTGGCAGGAAAGGGAGCAAATATATTTTATTGAAGTATTTGCCGCAGAAGTTCTTGAGACGTTTAGGAAATATTCTGATGAGTTGGAGCCCGATGATATAGCAGATGACTATAAGCGTATGCGTGATGGTCTTTTTGTCTTTTCTCAGGTGGCTAACTCAATCAGACGTTTGGTAAAACTGCGTGCTGATGCAGTCCGTTTGCGAGAAGAGAAAAAGGCAGCAGACGCAGCTGCACAAACATCCCTGACCAGCGGGACACAGGCTTCTGCTTCTGAAACAGATAAGAATGCGGTCGCTCATGTGAGACCTATGCGGGAAGCCGCACCTTTGTATGTTCCTCCTAAAGGAGTGGTTACGAATGATAATGAGGATTCCGCTGATGCAAAGGGTTATTTTATTTATAATTGGGTTTACACTCCTTGGAATAGAGCGGATTTTATGGCTCTTAAAACTGCATTGCTTGATCTGCGGAAAAATCCAGCCGCTTTTTATGAGGAAGTTGAGGGAGCCATTAGTTCTTGTACCATGACTCTGCCTGATAATAATATGTTCTTTGGATTGATATTACCCCCTGACATGTGGAGAACTGTTCGTAAAATTGATGATCGTACAGCTTTTGGGGCGTTATGGAAAGAATTAGAACAAATGGACGTAGAAAGGGAACCATAACAGAAACCATGTCAGCTAATTTTAGATCTTCCTGAAGCTATATTGGTTAAGTTAAAAATGATTATTCCCCCTAAGAAGATAGACTGGACTGTATTAGCATCTTGGAAGCAAAATGCAGATGAATCAGTTTCTGACTTCTTTACACATTTTGAGGAGGCATTCCACGACTTTAGTTGCCAGTCATTGACAGATGACACGGGCAGGCATCTGTTTGTCAATAAATATGTCGCCAAACTGTTGCCAGGAGGCTCTAGTCACCTAAAGGCCAGTGAGAGTTCATGGACTACCTCTTCTCCAGTTTCCCTTTTGACTATAGCTCAGTATTATGAACGACAAGAATTAGAAGCTAAGGGCAATAAAAAAAATGATAAAAATGATAAAAAGACTAAGGAGTTAAAAACAAAGGTTATGGTCTGCCTTCTAGAGGTAATGATAGAGGTGGAAGTGGGTCTTATGATCCGTCTTTCCCTCCTTATGCTCGTACGACTCTGTCTTCTGACCAGTGCGGGTACTGTAGGAAATTTGGACACTGGGCTGCTGATCGTCCAGTATTGCATGCTCTGCAGTATCCACGTGGACGGGGACAAATGAGAGGTCACTCAGGATTTGTAGGGCCTAGAGGAAGCACGAAAGATCGTTCTAGGTTTGATTCTAATACGCGTGGACAAGATGGTTTAAACACCTTTGATAGACGGAACCAATATCAAATGTCTGACTATTTGTCGTCCGATTTGAAAGATTCTGCTTATGCATAGGCCTGCCTAGGATGGGGTAAGGAACCAGTTGAAGGTCCAGTAGATCAGAAGGGTCCTTATGTTACAGCACATGTTTTGGGTTCTACTAACCAGTTTCTGGTTGATACAGGTGCTGCTCGTAGCACCTTATCTAAACAATTGGCTCCAAGGGCTCCCCAGACTGGCTTAACCATTACATCGATAGGTTTGGATGGAACACCTTCCCTTAGCCCACTGTCACAACTACTTGCATTTCATGTTGATACATTTACTGCTCCTTGTCCATTTTTGCTTTCTCTGAACACTCCAGACAATATTGTGGGTCTTGATATGCTCAAGTATTTCAGGGCTACGATACGATGTTCTCCAGAAGGTGTACGTGTTATATTGAATGACAACTACCCCGTGATTGAGAGATCTTGTCTTGTTAAAAAGGATATTGCATTAGCTTCACTCCCTACTACTTTGTGGGCTACTTCAAACACTGATGTAGGGCAAATGGTTATTCCACCAGTATATATTGGTGTCAAGGAGGGCGCTTCATTGCCACGCTTACCTCAATACAAAATTTCTCAAGATGGCTAAGAAGCAATTTTACGCATTGTCAATGATTTAATTGAAGTAGGGGGTTGTGGAGGAAGTTCCTTATAAGATTTGCAACAGTCCTATTCTTCCCATTTTGAAATAAGACACTGATACTAGGGCTTACAGATTCATCAATGATTTGTGAGAACCACAATACCCTGTGGTTTCTGACATAACGACACTTCTTACTTTGGTTCCTCTGACAGCGATTACATTTACTGTAATTGACCTAAAGAATGCCTTCTATTCGATCCCTATTGATCGTGACAGCCAATATTTATTCGATTTCACTTGGAATAATCAATCGTACAGATTTTGTAGAATTCCTCAATGGGAACACTGAGAGTCCTAGTATTTAATGCAAAGCATTAAAGAGACAACTTGATTCTTTCACTTTGCCTGAAGGAGTGGCTCTCATACAATATGTCGATGATATCTTGTTGGCAGCTGATACGCCTGAACAGTTTAAAAAGTGTACTTTGTCTTTACTTTCATTTCTTGCTTCACACACCACACAGCTCCAGAGCCTCGAAAGGCCCAGCCGCTTAAGTCCAGGACCTGAGGGAGACTGCAGTGTTAGGTCCTGCGAGGCAGAGGAGATGAGACCAGGGAAGTCCTGCCCGCAGTCCCGAGAATGAAGTCAAAAGGAGACAGAGCCTCCAAAAGTCTGGTGAGTGCTGCCACATTGAGAGTCCGGTGGGGGCCCCTTGTCTGTTTCCTTAAGCGGACCCGCCGTTGCGGGCCGCTCCAATGAGAGGTGCATTGTGTATCTTGTTATGGGCCACAGTGGGGCTTGGTGGCAAGTTCTTGTTGGAGCACATTTGGTAAGGAAAGCCCTTGTGCTCTAACGTTGGGGGCAAGTTATTTTACTTTATGGGAATCATTATCCTAAGAGCCTGTGCCTGGCTCCACCATGGGCACATTTGATTGAACTGTCCCTAGTGGGGGCCCCGAGGCACAGTGGTGCCAGTTCTGTACTTGCTTTACAGCGGCGCCGCATTTGCAGGCCGCTGCAACCAGGGGGCTATGATATTTCAGCAGTCCCTGAGAGGGACAGAAGCGGCACAGTAGTGCCAGGCCCCATTTGGAGAGTCACAGCTGCCCAGCAAGTAGTGGGCAGCTGCAACATTTAGGCCATTGGTTTCTTTGGGGGGACATGGATTGTAAGTTAGGAGTGAAATGCACTCCTTTGGCCACCCCTGCACAGTGCACAGCACTTAATGCCAGCTGCACTGTTTAGGTTTGTGCAGTGGCGCAATTGGATTTTGCTGCTTTGGCAGCGCGCCCTGACTCTTGGGACACAGGGAATTTGAGCCCCTTTACTGAGATGGCCAGTTGGCCAGGGGGACTGGGAGGTAAATAGGGCACCAGGCCCAAATATGATTTCGGTGCTAAAAGTATTTTGGGTGCTAGGAATTGTAATGTGTAGTATGTTTTCCGCACCCTATTTGATAAGTTTTATGATTATGAGGTTGTTTTGCATATCATGGTTTATGCTAGTGAGATTATGTTTCACTGTGTGATTTATGCCCCTAATGTGAGTTACGCTTCGGAGATTAGGGTCTAATGTGTTTAGACTTGTGAGAGGATTGCATAATGTGTTTATGCTGGTGAGGTAGGTGCAGAATGTAATTCGCGCCTGATGTGATACTGTGCATAATGTAGTTATGTTACAGGCTGATGCTAAAAACAGTGATAACCAGTGTTTACTGGTTGTACGTTTATGATCTGTTTTACTTTTACTAAGTTTGCTTTGTGATGGTCCTGAGAGTGGTCCAAGTGGCTCTGTCATGTGTAAATAATTCTCTTGTAGATATGACCTAGTGCCAGGTGGCCCCATGTATTTTATGTGTTTACTATTCCAATGTGTTTTGAGAATACAAAGGCCTCCTGGATAAGCCTGACTGCTCGTGTCAAGCTACCAAGGGGGTGAGCAGGGGTTATCTTTGGCATGTAACTCCCAAGCCCTGACTAGAGTGGTGGTTTCTGCCTGGCTTTGACACAAGCCTTAGCCAACCAGAAATCCAATTTCTAACACATATCTGCACAGAAGTGCTATTACTGGCACATTTAATATCACGTATCTGCACAGAAGTGCTATTACTGGTACATGTAATGTCACATGTCTATACAGAAGTGCTGTTACTGGCACAATTAATGTCACATGTCTGTACAGAAGTGCTATTACTGGCATATTTACTATCTGCACTGATGTGCTATTACTGGCACATTTAACATCATATGTCTGCACAGAAGAGCTATTACTGACACATTTAAATATTACATGTCTGCACAGAAGTGCTATCACTGTCATATTTGCTTTCACTTATCTGCACAGGAGTGCTATTACTGGCACATTTAATAATACATGTCTGTACAGAAGTGTAATTACCAGCACATTTAATATCACATGTCTGCATAGAAGTGCTATTACTGGCACATTAAAGTCACATGTCTGTACAAAAGTGTTATTACCAACACATTTAATGTCACATATATGCACAACAATCCTATCACTGGCATATTTACTATCACATATCTGCACAGAAGTACTATTACTGGCACATTTAATATCACATGTCTGCACAGAAGTGCTATTAGTGACATATTTAATATCACATGTCTGTCCAGAAGTGCTATTACTGCCATTTAAATAATACATGTCTGAACAGAAGTGCTATTACTGGCACATTTAATATCACGTCTTCAAAGAAGTGCTATGCCTGAACTTTTAATGTCACATATCTGCACTGAGGTTCTATTACTGACACATTTAAATATCAAATGTCTGCAGAGAAGTGCTATTACCAGCACAGTAAAAGTCATGTCTGCACAAAATGATTATTACTGGCACATGCAATAAAACATATTTGCATAGAAGCACTAACACTGCACAATCAATAAGACATGCCTGCATGAAAGAGCCCCTACTGCCCCACAGGGTTGCCAATATTGGCCCAGTAAGTATTGCATGCCTGCTGCCAATTACATATCAAATGCTTGCAGAGAAGCACTAGGAAAGCACAGTGGTGTGACTAGGGTGGTGCGGGGGGGCAGACCACACCGGCTGACACCATCACATGGGGTGACACCATGACACCTGACCAAAATGTAAAAGGTGGCTAATATATCTGGAGATTTAATTGGTGGTTTTGTAGAAAAAGAAAGTATAGGAAATAATTCACAAAGTGGTTAAACGGCAAAGGCATTTGCAACAGGGGACGCATGCAAGGGACAGTGAGAGGGACACACTTACCTGCCAAGGTTTCAGGTTGCTGTGTGTGACATTTGCATAATTTCAGAGCAACTATGATTGACACTTCAACGACTATGAGTGATGCTTTCTTGTGAGCAAAACCAAACAATGAAGATGAGGGAAACATATGAATATCAGTAATAACACCCATTTGAGCGACGAGAAACTCTAAGAAGACCAAGTTTTAAAGCTGCTTTTGTGAGACATTTCCGAGTGTGCCCATGTGTGACGTTAACATATATGTGACACTTTGGGAGGCACAGTGTCAGGAGCAGAAAAAAAGTGGTCTAATTAAACTTTTTCCTAATTGTTCTACAAAGTACATTCTGTGATGTTCCATGGTGCCTGGGTATGGTATGAAATTGACATAGCTCAGATGGAGCCGAGTATCATGTAAAACTGGGCAGCCAGTCTAAACAAACTGGCACAGTTAGGTACAGGAGGTGGACACATGGGCACATGCAAAGTACAAGCCTCGAGGACATAAAGTGTGCACCGGCTGAAAGAGAGTCCATCATAATTACTGCAGCTCCCCCTATGGTCTTTACTGCTCCTCTCAGCCTGAATCTCAGAGTTAGACTTAGGAAGATAACTGAGCCACCTCAGAAGAGCAGAGATCAGCAGCCTGACTGATGGCGCCATGAAAGGGGATAACCTGGCAAGGTCAAAAGCAGAGGCCATCATCAGTCCAGCTGACCATCTGGTCTTGCTAGCTGCGCGTGAGTGTTTCTGACCAGAGCACACTGAAGCAGGCACATGCTCAGCTAAAGCGCTTGGTAAACTCCGAGCCGCATTCATGTCACCCTCTGATCTACCACCTCAAAAAGCACCTGTGAAAACATCCCCTCCTCCTTTCCAGTACCATCCTTTGCGCTATTAATCTGCAATCTGTGATTAACCCTATTGTTTTTACTTTGTGTTCTGGTTCTGAAAGGCCTATGATGGCTATTAGACAAAACCACTAGTATCAAAATTAAGAATAAATGATAAACATGTAAACATTTGTAAATGTTCTACTATTCACTCGAGCTGCAGGATAAACAATCATGCTTGCTGCATTTCTTCTTTCCACAGGGATGCACATGGATACTGTCAATTAGTCCAATGCGCACCCTTGGTTATACATAAAAAGTGCATATTTAATATCCAAGCACTCTCCAGTAAAGCATGTGCAACCCTTGCACAGGCCTCTGCATGGGTTCCATGGAAGGGCACTTTCAGAGCCCACTTTAACCCCTTCTATGCTGATGACGGCCCCAGTCCATCATGCACCGTGGGGGCGTGTGCTGATGACGGCTGGGGGCAGTCATGACCCACCCACTCAGAAAAAACGCTGAGCAGGCGCAGAATCGCAGCCGCACCCAAGGAGTTAAAGAGATGCGAGGCCTCTATCACGTGGTGTGTGTTTTAAAACACACTAAAACAATGTCTTCATGGCATTATGGGAGTTAGGACGCTGGATCGTCGGTGACGACAGCTGAGCATTGATACAGCTGTCCGAGTCCATGCAGTCACAGAGATGCCGGGGCGCCCTACACAGGTGATCAGGGGGCTTAAGCTAATGGTAAGACTTAAGAAGCACTAGTAAGCACTAGGCCACGGGCAGAGCACGCTAAGTCTCTGAGGTTCAGGTAGCAAGATTCGGTGCATCTGTCAGCAGGCTTGGCCCCACGAGACGAGTGTGCTCGTGTCACTAAATAGAGACCTACCGACTTAAACATGGGAACGCACTTGCACCTCTCTACTCTTACGCTTAAAACTTGTCTTTCTTTTTGAAAACACACTATCAGTTCTCGAAAAGACTCCCATATTTTCTAGATCCTCCCAGTAGTGCGAGACAGCACACACACACATTGTGTTCCACGACCCTCACACATCCTGCTATCCAAGCACCCACTCGCTGGTGCTGTGCAGCGTATCCTACCAGCCGGGCTAGCAGAGAGGTCAGAGGTTACGCTACTCCCAGTGCACAGGAGACACTGCTCTCTCAGCATTCTCAGCAGCTCTGCCTGTGAGTGGCGGCCCGTAGTGCTGCTGTTTCGGCTGCCCCATGATGCACAGCGATAACCGGGTACAAGTCCCAGAGTGAAGAAGAGTTGCGTAGTACAGCAAGTCACGTGGATATGCTCCCATGCAGCAGGCGCCAATCATCGTGCATCATGTGGAGAAGGCCGATTAAGATCAAATTGGGACCGCAGATTAATAGTCGGCTGAACCGTCATCCTGTGAGGAGTGAAAACACCCTCCCTCCACTTTGACTGTCCGTGGCAAAAATGGATGGCAACAATGCAAACTGGATGGAGAAAAAGGCCACATCTCAGCTGATCTGCGTGAGCATTCCAAACCCTCACGGTAATGACCAGTTACTCACCGGTAATATTCATTAATCCGAGTCATAGCCCTCCCCTTCCCATTCCTAACTACATGAGCATAGCTCCTCCCACCAGAAACTCCCAAGCAACTAAAAACCCATCCCTTGCCTCCAGGCCACACCCACACCCTAAGGCATATAACCATGTGACCCGCCCATCCACAACCTGTACCACCAAGCACAAGAAGCCTAACAGGGAGGGAGGGATGGGAACCTGTACTGGGACGGGGAGGGCTACGACCCGGAGTAATGAATATTACCGGTGAGTAACCGGTCATTACCTCCTCGTCAGCCCTCCCCGTCCCGGTCCTAACTACATGAGCAGATACCAAAGCAATAATCAGCTTCACCAGTAGCAAAAACAGACTTAAACAGCACAAGCCACATGACCTGAGCAGAACACAGCACCACATCTCCAAACCCAGGAGACACAGTCCCACTCACCACCCAATGAATATGGGACATAAAGAGCGAGGAGAACACCAAGTAGCTTCCAGGCAGAACACGGCCAGGGAAGCCTCCGAAAGCAAGCCCAGCATGCAGCCACCTCCGAGTTGAGCTACCACGAACCGACCCAGGCCCCAACACACCACAAGCCCAAACGCCAGTCCCCCAGCCAACACAGCTAACACAGCCACAGACTGAGAGCAGTCACAGAAGGCCCTGCACCATGGACAGCCAGCCCAAAGGAAACTAAAAGGGACACCGCCCCATAAAAAGGCACAGTAGGAAGGAAGCACACCTCCAAGACCTGCACAACGGCCAAACAGAGCAGCCGCACCGAAACCCCAGAAAGAGGAGCAGGACAGAAAACAGGCAAAACCAGAAACTCCAACAAGAAGCAAAGGAACGATTGACCGGACTCAGGGGGAAACAACACCACAACCACCTGGACACTAAGGAGCCCACCGGCTCAAAGACCAAACCCCGAAAGGCCCACACAGCTGCCCACAGAGCTCACAGGGAGGACACATCCAGATCCAAGTCAAAGCCAACTTCCAAGGTAAAATAAAAAAAAGAAACAAGATAAGTTAATTGAAAGAGCGGAGGAGTTCCAGCGGCTGCAAGCTCAAGTGTTTTGCAGTCCAACTAGGGTGAGATGCTGCCAAACAAAATAAAGGGCAGTAACAAAGCTGTGGCAAGGTCCCAGATGTCCTGCAATGTACAAAGCAGAGAAGGGAAGAATTTTCAAGCAAATTTTCCCACTCCAATGGGTTAAAAAAAGAGCTCCATACTACGCTAAAGCTATACATTGGAAAGTATATGACGGGGAATATGGGAAGGGGCACGCCCAAGTGGTAGCAGGAGGGGAGGTGGTGAGTTGCAAAAAGGGGTGGTAGGAAAAACTTTGACTGACGATGATTTTGAGTCTGTGGAAGAAGGTGAAATTGAAGATGCGGGTGAGCAAATAAAATGCATTCAGGATTTGTCTTGGGTGCAGGGGTTTACAAAACATGTCTCTGGAGATTGTTTTTTACAGGGAAAAGAAAATGAAGTTTCTCACAGTTGATTATGAGCAAAACATCAAATTAGGGGGACAAAAAGAAGACCATCACTCGAGGATAACGTTTCTAACAGAACAGGTGAGGATCAAAAAGGTTCCCTTAGTAAACGGTCACGTGTTGATAAGAATGTAGGAATAGAAGGTGAACATAACAATGTTAAATTGCCCGATGCAGCTGAGCAGGTGGTTAAAGAAGGCGTGTATTGTGAAAAGTTTCCTAATAGATCAGTAGCAATAGTCAAGTATTTAGACACAATAAGGAAAGCATGTATAGAATTCGGGGGTTGGGCTTGGCTATATTACTACAAGGAGTTTTGGGCTAGATTCGTTTTATTTCCAGACGAGCCATGGGGGGAGGTAGAAAATGAACTTTGGATTTGATGGGTGTACTCTCAACGGCCTCCACCTTCCATGCATACGGCAAATGGTCGGCTGTAACTAATCTACCTTTTTCAGAGCATACCCACCACAGTGGGGGGGGGAGTTGAAATAGATCGCAAACATTTACATCCGGCACCGTCTGGAACTTTAACAAAGGATACTGTCCCAGAAATCCTTCAAAATATAAGCATGAGTGCTCCAGGCGCGGTGGGAAGCGTGCCATTCTGCAACGCTTTTGAGATCAATCCAATTAGGGAGGCGGGGTCCCAAACAGAGGAAGAGGTTATGCAGTTCAATCTGGGAACAAGGGCTTCTACACCAATTAAGGTTGATATTTTGTGTCATTCATTAAAGTTCTATCCTGACACACATGAAGCATGGAATGGAATGGGGTTTAAGAGAAGGGTTTTTAGGTTAAGTTACCAAGGGTCTAGATGCCGCAGATTTGCACAAAATCAAAAATCTGTAAATGATTTGCCTCAAATTGGGTGAAAGAAGCTGGCTACAGAGGTAAGGGAAGAGGGGATGGCAGGTCCATTTGAATATTGGCCGCTTGAAGACCTCATTGTTTCCCCCTTAGGTGTAGTTCCCAAGGAACAGAAGGGGAATTCAGAGTGATCTAACACTTATCATGGCCGCATGGTTTCTCTGTTAATGATTTCATGGCGAAGGAAGATTGCATGGTCAAATTTGCTTCAGTAAATACAGCCTTAAGCATGATCATAAACATAGATGCGGCGAAGGAATTGGCAACATGCGACATCAAGTCTGCCTATCGGCTATTATCAGTACACCCATCTGATTTTTAAAAAAAAAATAAAAAAAATAAACATTTTCGTGGATAAGGCACTCCCAATGGGTTGTGCAATCTCGTGCAGGTCATTTGAAGTTTTTCGCACCTTTTTACAGTGGCGTTTCTCTTTTTGAACAGGACACACTGAAGTGACACCCTATCTAGACGATTTTTTATTTATGGGAAGTGTGGGCTCTCAGAAGAGTGAGAAGGCATTAAGAGAATTTTAATAATTGGCGCAAGACCAGCTGAAGACAAAACTGAAGGCCATAGTTGTTGTATAACTTACCTAGGCATTGAGATAGATACACACAAAATGGAAGCTGGCTCCCTAAAAAGAAAACATTGGAAATGGCAAGATTGTTAGAGCATATAGGCAGGGCGTGACAAACTTACGTTGTCTGAAGTTCAATGCTTATTAGGCCAGCTAAATTTCGCTTGAAGAGTTGTAAGAGCAGGCAGAACATTTTACAGACGTCTAGGTTTTCCATGTTAGGTATTCAGCTGCCACATCACGGAATTCGGATATCACCAGGCATGAGGGCTGATTTTGGGGTGTGGTTAATGTTCCTGAGAGTTTAATGGCATCACAATCTGGTCACTAGACGAGGACTTTGTTTGGCAGTATCAGCTATTCTCAGATGCTTCTGGCACACATGGTTTCGGCCTATTTGTGGGAAGGGAAATGGTGAGCATCCAGTTGGTTTGTGAACAAAACAAAAAGCATTACATTCTTAGAATTGTTTCATTGGTAATTGCACAATAGAACAGTAGTGGACTTGGTAAATGGTCAGAGAGCCAAGGATAAACAGTTACTGAAGTTGTTGCAAAGATTCATGTTAGGCTGCTTAAGGTTTAACATAGTTTTTAAAGTCAGACATATACCAGGAACATTGGTTGTTAAGAGGACATAATTAAGTTAATTATGATCATCAAATACAGGAACATTTCTTCCACAACTGTAGTGGGGAGTGTCCTTTTATGGAAAGTCTTTTGGGGATACAAGCCATTCAGCGGGAGAAATAGGCAGAAGAATTTCTTCAAAGATGAGCGAAAACAAAGAAGAGATGACAATTTAAATGAGATCCAATCTCCTTAAAACTAGTGTACAACATAAGAAGGGGTTTACATGAGATTTGTTTCTCCAAATTTGAATATCGTTTATTCAAACTATACATGATTTGGCTCTTTTTTGGCGCTTTATGAATATCTGAATTGTTAGGCAATGCACACAATGATGACCTTAAAGTAGAAAATGTTTCCCTTGTTCAAAATGTGATATGTATTTGTCTTGAACGTTCAAAAACGGATCTAGTAGGTAAAAGCTTCTCAAGTGCTTTTTGCAAAGCATTCAAGGCCAATTATGCTCCAAGAAAGCTTTGTTAGACTTTCTAGAAGTGGGAGGTGCTGCTGCACATTTTGTTTTCAGGCATTTAGACGGATCCCATCTTAAAGCTTCTCAATTGCTCTCAATACAAAAGAAGTCCCTTAAGAATTTGAGGAAAAACCCTTTCAAATTCGAGTACACATTCCTGCCGTATTGGTGCAGCTTCAGAAGCGGCCAGGTGGGAATTTTCACTTAGTGATGTAAAGAAGCTGGGGCGTTGGTTTTCGTACTGTTGCTCACGTTATATTAGAGATTTACATTCTGAAGTTGATGTCCAAGCATATTAATTGTTTTTTCTTTTCAGGTTTGGTGGCGGGTTTAGCAGTATCACAAAACAAAGTTTGGATAGTTGGACATTCCTTTGTTAAGTGGGCTGCAAAGCAAGCACAGAAGAGGCATTTCGGACAAAATCTGGGTTTTATTTCTGATGAGGTTTCTGTGCTATGGTTTGGGAAAAGTGGCATGAAGTGGGGTCAGCTAATGTCTTTGTTGTGTGCACTGCCCTTCAACAATATGTGGAAAATTAGTACGGTTTGGTAAACATTATCTGCGCCATCTTGCCTTTTCCCCTGATGCCACACTTTTTGTCGTGCGCACCCGCCATTTTAGGTGCCTCGGTCAGAACCGCCCTCTGCACACCACTGGCCCCCCAGCATGGCCCTTCGTCCTCACAAAGCCCGCACGCTGGCAAACCCCCGCCCGCACATGCCCCGGGTCATAAACCCCTCTCCAGCGCAGCTCTGCCTCAGAACCCCATCCTGTTCCCAGCGCGACACCTCCCCTCATTCCTTTCATGGTCCCAGGCCCTTTGATACAAACCCCCTTTCCTGTGTGCCCGTTTGTCTTCCTCGTTCCAGGCCGACACCTAGCTCTGCCGATACTGTTTATTGCCCCTCCCCGTACAGTAGAAAGCTTCCCTCATCAAAGGACCCCCGAGTTGATCAAAGCCCCCACCCTATGAGATCCGATCAAACCCCCACATTCCGTGAATCGGCGGAATGTCCAGCTGCGCGATAATCATCACCTGTTGTGACCGGGGTGGGGACTTCAACTGTAAATGTGTGTGGGAACGGGCCTGAAGGGGAGATTCGGAGGATGTCCTTTCATACTTCAAAGCATTACAAAGATGTGTTACCTGCAATAAAGATGATGAAAATGTGTATAAAAGGCCAGGCCTCAGAGATGCGGTTAGAGCACCTCGTGACGATACTGGCTGTCTGAGCTGATGTGTTCTCCTCCGGAGAGAATAAACCTTGTTTCCTGCCTTCCCGTCTCCAGCGCCTGCCTCTTCATTGATTAATATTTTGTGGGTTAAAGAGGCGATACCGCCGGGCAAATATTGATTGTCCCTGACCTAGTTTTCACGAATAAACCTGAAGTAATATTGATTTACCTAGGGGAGAATGACTTAGAGCAGTTATCAGGTTTGGGGTTACTCATAGAAATGAAGGCCGTCTTAGAGCTTCTTAGCAAAGAACTGGAACAATTCAAAATTAATTCTGACGGCATTGATGCCGTGCAGAGTTTGGAGGGGAGGCAGAGAGATTCACTGCAGTCGAAAGTGCAAGAACAAAAGTATACAGAGAGTTACACCGTCTTTTGTTCAAAGAATGGATTTTATTTGTTAACACATAGCTACATTTACAAAGGAAGAGTACCAATATTTTTCGGCATGATGGGGTACTTGTGTCCTTTATTGGCAATGAAATTTACATCCTCAATATAAAAAGAGATGATCAAAAAAAAATTACAAGTAAAAGCATGGTGTTGACCATAAGCTGTTGGAGTGACAGCCTTTGTTTATATCAATGGTTAAACAATTTTCTTTTTTTTCACCATTATCGTCAATCACATTTTTACGTATTCCCGCCCTAACCCTCCCTCTTTTCCGCCCAAGATGCCAACCTCATCCATCTTCCTCATTTCCCCCTCCCCCACTCGTCATTAAAATTTCTTCATTCAATAGTCATACGTTACTAGTGCAAGGTCATCACCTGCTCATTCTTAGGGTTAGAGAGATGGTGGTTCTTTTGTAGATATAAAGAAGGAATATATATTTTCACCTGTTTGGCGACAGTATGTATTTTTGAAAAAATTAATTAATAAAAGAATAGAGATTTCACCTGTTTGGCGACAGTGTGTACTTTCTGGGAAAAAAATAATATATGAAAGAATAAAGATTTCACCTGTTTGGCGACAGTGTTTATTTTCGATGAAATTGAATATATGAAAGAATAAAAACGACAGGGTGTTTCTTGTATATAAGAAGTAGTGGCAACACAAACACGTTTCTTTCTCGACCATTAGGGGTGACAGGAAAACTACTGGGTCAGGGTTTTTCCTGGTGGCAGAATTGGAGGAGGTAAAGACAGGCAGACAGGAAGGGTTGGGGGCAATAGGAATAGCATCGGACAGAGGGAAACAGGGGAGCGAGACTGGAGGCAAGAGGTAGGCAGGAGATGTAGATAGGGGTTGGGGAGGAGGATTAGGCAGAACAAAGTTGAGGAAGTTTGTTGTGGGAAATTGTTTACGGGCAGGGGGGATAGTTTTGATTATGTATTGTATAAAATATGTATTGATTGAAAATGCTTACCTGTCAAATAAAAGCGTCTTTTACCCCACTTTGGCCTGAAGATATGCTTATTGCCCGATGTTGAGGCTCAAGTTTACTGTTTTGCGACGCTGGGCAGCTGAGATGCTTTTAGGAAAAGTTGCTATCCTGTGGTAATCCAGATTCAGACACCATCAGTAGTTTGTGCACTAAACCGGATTTCCGGTTTGCGCTAATCACTCAACAGCTAATTGGTGTCGTGAGGGGGTGACACCATGAGTTACCCGCACTGAATGGCGCTTCTTCCACTTCTGTGCAAGAAACCGTTTTACCCATGCCCATCAATTAGCTGCTCCCGCTTCTGTGGATACCAAATAAGAAGGCATCCCCCTCGCCATCACCACCCCCTCAAGATTGTTTTGTTGTGTTAAGGAGTTGAAGGGTGAACGTGTTCTTTTGCCCTTAAAAAATACATTTGCTTCTTGTGGGTGTACTGTCCTCTCTCAACTGCATTGCAATTTACCGTCAGTTGTAATGCTAACCCAGTTTCCATTTATGTTGATTTTTGTCTGGTTATTGGGAACGTGGGCTAGAATAAAGGTACAGTAGTTACCTGCATATGGCACGTTGACTGAAGTGTGTATCACCTGGCAACACTCGTATTCATTTCCCAAAATTACATTACATTTCATTTTATCAGTCTCGAATGTGACAAAATTATATTTAAAATACGACAGACGTATCACTAAAAACAGCACCAATCAACATTATATGGATGTCCTATTATGTTATGTTTTATGCAAATGTTAAAAATACCTTTGGTAAAATACAAAAAGCACGTGCCTGAAGCAATTTCCCTGTATTTCCAGAGTTACATAAGTAGAGTATTACAGTCAGGCTGCACCCATGTATATGGACTCAGGAGCCAAGTGAGAACAGTATTTTCACAATGCTTACCCAGGCCGGACCTGAAAGATGTTGGGATAAGATTCAGAATATGTCATTTTGGAAAGAGGATGGCGTGGAGAGCTGAACAAACCATGAAAGCTACAGTGATTAGCAAAGTTTAAGGCTGAGGGTGGATGGGGGTGGGACGTAGGGGGGTTTAGTTAGGAGATATGCACAAGGCCTGTGTTGTAACTCAAAATGATGGCAGAAGAAGAAGGACCCCCTTCGTGGGTGCTGCACAGATGAATACATCTCCTCAAGGCGGTCCATCAGGGATTCACGGGGTAAGTCATGTCGTGAGGGGGTGACACTATGAGTTACCCGAACTGGATGACACCAACCCAAGTGACGCCACTGGGAAAGCGCATTAAATTACACATTTATATGACATGTCTGAAAAGAAGCAATATCATTGCACATTTACATGGAATTCCTACATAGAATTGTGGTACTGGCCCATTAGATATTACCTACTTGTAAAGAGGTAATATTATTGGTACAGTAAATGTCACATGGATGCTCAGAGGGCTGAATACTATACATTACATATCAAATGCCAGCACAGAAGCATGAGTACTGCACATCAAATGGCACATTACAATGGCGTGCTTAGCAGAAGCGGAAGGCTATTTCTGCATATTTATTTGCACGATTACACAACATGCCTGTCCTGAAGCACTAGGGAAGCACATTAATATGGCATGCCTGACATATGTGCTAATGATGCACACTAAATATGACATGCCTGCACAGGAAAGCCCCTACTGCCCCATTATATATTGCATCCCTGCACAGGGGCACCATTATTGATACAGTAGAGAGCACATGGCTGCACAGAAGTGTTAATATTGTATGTTGCATATCAAATGGCTGCAGTGAAGCACTTGTACTGCACATTAAATGACCCATTAATATGACATGCCTTACAGAAGGGGTAACACTGCAGATTAAACAAGACATGCCTGCACAGGAGAGCCCCTACTGCCCCATTAGATCTTACACTCCTGCACAGAAGGGCAATTATTGGCACAGTAAGAGCACATGTCTGCAAAAAAGTGCTAAATGGCTGCAATGAAGCACTTGTATTGGACATTACATGCCCCATCAATATGATATTGCTGACAGAAGCGCTAATACTGCATATTAACTGTGACATGTCTACACAGAAGTGCTATTATTAGCATATATAATATCCTGTCATTGCATAGGAGTGTTTGCCCGGCCTTTCGGTTCTCAAGGTCCATTGAAGTGAGGTTTGCTCCTGCCTAGAGCCTGCTAGCACCGCCTTACCTTCAGTGACCGGTCCTCCGGTGGTCTCGGTCCAGATGAGCAGGAAGGCCAGGAGTGGGGCTAGACTGTGCCAAGCCATGTCTAACTGCTAACCACAGAGTGTGTCTGCATGAAGTAACTGCGCTGAGAGTGCAGCAAGAAAGGAGTGACTGCAGAAGGCTGGTGTGTGATGGAGATCTGGGGAGGTGTCCTGGGCTTCTCATATCTACAGGCATCCAAGGGAGGGCACATGATGGGAGGGAGGAGGGAGGAGGGAGGAGAGACAGTGTGTGACTTAATCCTTCTTTTCTGCCCTCAGGTAAAACACATATCTGTTCATCCCCCGCCTAACACAAACATGAAAGGAATGTGTGAAACCATCTTCAAATGTCATTTTCTGGAAACTACCTTCCTTGTCCTTGTCATTTTGATCTATATTTTATGCAGTTTTTATGGATTAATTATCCATAAGTAAAACAACTTAAAGAGTTTTGATTATAATATCTAATAATTATATCCTATTGTCGTGTAGTTCCTAAAAACCTATATAGGATCTGCACATTTGGACAACATACACTGTAGTATTGGTGTCCAGACTGATTCTAGACACCATATATATATATATATATATATCAATAGGAAAGGGAGGAAAGAAGTGCTGTGGGGGCTGTTTCTTGTTGATTATCCAATGATTCTAGACACCCCCACCAGGTATGTTAGCCTGTATACCAGCTAGCTCACAGTGCCACTAGAAACCCCTCTTACAAAGGAGAGAATAGTTTTTGGGAACTATCAAACATATTCTCTGATCCCTCAGGATCGTGGAAACAGTGTGATACTTTTCCCTCAGCCACTCGTGGTTACATTTTTCTCAGAGAGATACACAGAATAAACAGTGGGGATGTTTTTCAATAAGCATTTAGTGAACCAGCCTCACTCTAATGTACAATAAGTGTGCTGAAACAACCATTAGCACCGAGACTGCCCTCATCACCGCCACCGATGACATCAAGTCCCTCCTGGACAACAGAGAAACGGCGGCACTCATCCTCCTGGAGCTGTCAGCCGCCTTCGACATGGTCTGCCACCACACACTACGAACATGCATCCATAACGCCGGGATCCAAGAGAAGGCCCTGGACTGGACCACCTCCTTCCTCTCCGGCAGAACACAGAGCGTCCCCTTCCCCCTTTCTGCTCCAAAGCCACCGAGATCATAAGCAGCGAACCCCAGTGCTCATCCCTCAGCCCAACTCTGTTTAACATCTACATGGCACCGCTTGCCCATGTCGCCCATCAGCACAACATCAACATCATCCCCTACGCTGATGACACCCAGCTGATCCTCTCCCTCACCAAGGACCGCCACACTGCCAAAACCAACCTTCACGAAGGAATAAAGGCCGTTGCTGAATGGATGAGAAACAGCCGACTGAAGCTGAACTCAGACAAGACGGAGGTTCTCATCCTCGGATCCACCCATTTAGCCTGGGACAACTCCTGGTGGCTGACCGCACGGGGAACCAGCCCAACACGCAACCTTGGGGTCATCCTTGACCCCACCCTCTCCATGACTAAACAGATCAACGCCATCTCCTTCTCCTGCTTCAACACCCTCCGCATGCTCCGCAGGATCTACAAGTGGATCCCCACTGAAAACGAGAAGAACGGTCACCCAGGCCCTCGTCAGAAGCAGGTTGGACTACAAAAACGCCCTCTACGCAGGGGCCTCGGCGAAATTCCTGAGACAGCTCCAACACATCCAGAACGCCTCTGCATGCCTGATCCTCGACATCCCTCGCCGCAACCACATCAGACCCCACCTGAGAGACCTGCACTGGCTCCCATTCAACAAGAGGATAATCTTCAAGCTCCTCACCCACACACACAAGGCAATCCACAACACTGGACCAACACACCTCAACAGACAACTCAGCTTCTACAACCCCACCTGCCAGCTCAGCTCCACCGACCTCGCCTTTGCCATAGTCCACCGTTTCCGAAGAGTGACTTCCGGCGGCAGATCGTTCTCCCAACTCGCCGCCAAGACCTGGAACACCCTCCCCATCCACCTACGACAGACCCAAGACCTGCTGACCTTCAGAAAACTCCTCAAAACCTGGCATTTCGAGCAGTAGCAACATTCCCCCCCCCCCCCAGCGCCTTGAGACAATCACGGGTGAGTAGTGCGCTCTACAAATGATATGATTGATTCATTGATTAGACAGAAAGATATAAATGATCGTAAGCACCAACAGACTACAAGGATGGGAGATTTCTACTATAGTGCTAAAACCATAAATACAGCCAAGTTTGAAAATACATGACAATAAAATGTGTACTCCCACAATGCGCACCTAACTAGATGTACCTAAGTGTACCTAGCTTGTATGTGGGTGTGGAGCCAATAGGATTGGGTGGTAAAATACTGACTTTTAAGGGCCTGTGGCACTCTCAGGAGTGTCATCTACATATGGATTTACTGAATCGGTAAATATACCGAATTGGTATTTTACCGATTCTGTAAATTTACAGATTCTGTAAATTTACAGAATCGGTAAAATATAGGCCCCCTACATCAGAAAACCCAAATACCGGTCGGTAACGGCCGAATTCGGCCGTTACCGGCTGTTATTAGGGCTCCTACATCTGGCCCATGGTGTTTATATGTCCAATGTGGCACCCTCAGAGGATATGCCTTGCTGTGACATGTAGGACTAGGATGACGGCAGGAATGACCCTTAAATGAAGTTAATATGCAGGACATGGTAGTCTTGCTAAGTTTTCAAGAATCCTCATGCATAATGAATGAGGCTATTTATCATATAAAACACCATGTCATTTAGGCATTACCGTAACCAGGTAAAAGTTCAGTACTAACAAACGTTATGTAGTGTAATATCAAGGGAATATAGGTAAAAGGTCTGGTTGCTACCTGAGCCTATATCAGACACCTGTATGAAACATAACATCCACTCCTCATCCAACTGGACGACATTTGAAAAATACTAAATGTACGTATAAAATATGCAGACAGCAAATGAGTCTAAAAAAATATTGCATACAAAATGCTAAAAAGTAGTAGAAGCTGTAGAAGTCTGTTAACCCGTTTGGTGCTTGCGTCAGCCAATGCCAATGCACTACCTCCCTTGTGTGGCGTACGTCCATTGGTCGTCAGCAGGGAGGGCTCCATTCAATCCTCACACAAGAGGTATTTTTTTTAATTTCCCCTGGTTGAGACATGGAAGGCTCTCCGCGTCTCCCCAGTCCCCCTCCTGCCCATCTGTGACGTCAGCACGTCGCAAGGAGCTCTGACATCACTGTATTCCCCACTGGAGACAAAGACAGCCATTTTTTTCTGAAGACTTTGGGGAATGCGGGGTAGGTGGAATTTTGTTGATCCACTCAAATTCCAGAATTTCCCACCACAGAAATGTGAGTAAAATGTGCTTTTATGACAAATTGTGAGGTTTGCAAGGGATTCTGGGTAACAGAACCTGGTGAGAGCTCCTAGGTGTCTAGTTTTCCAAAATATATAGGTTTGCTAGGTTTCCCTGGGTGCTGGCAAAGCTAGGATTCAAAATCTACAGCTAGGCACTTCTCAAAAAAGGGGTATGTTTTCACTGTGAAAATGTGGTGGGTTTTCTAAGGTTCCGGCAGAGCTAGGGTTAAAAATCTACAGGCACTAGACCTACCCATACAAGTGAGGTGATATTTTTCTCAGAAGACTCCTGATTGTGTGGGTTGGTGGAAACAATACTTGCATACAGCAAGTAACCCTGGAGCTCACAGTGACAAGATATGCGATGCCCAGAAGCATCCCACAACAACCTTGATCATTCAGCATCAAGTAACTACCATTCGAGACCAACTTGAAAACCGGATTATTCACGGCAGTTGGGGAACCTTTCAAATGACAGTATAAGCTTGCAACTAAACCATTACAGGCCCCGTGAAGCATGTTATCCTGGCAAATCAGTGATCCTCTTAAGGAGTTATTGCAGTTAGTACCCCATAGAAACCCTTCCATGTCCCCACTCCTGCATCAAAATCTATACAGTAATTCCAAAGATTTGTTGATGAATTCTTTACACCTTTCTTCATATCTGCCTGCCTGTTGTTGTTCTAGGCAAACCTGAAACTGGAAAGTTGTGACCGGTAAGGTTTTATGGCTGTGAATTAACCATTCTGTGGATGGTGACTCTGCCACAGCGAAAGGTAATTGATCAAGTTTTTCAATATGCAGCATGGTATATTTTCCTCCTCTTTGTGCCATTCTTATCTGCTTTTTACTTAGAGTATATGCAAAGAACACGGATGTAGTGTTCATAAATTGCCAAGGAACATAACCAGAACGCAATGATTGTAGCGTACAGCTTAACAACATATTAGAACATAACTGAGACTGTCCATGCTGAAATATGGACAAATCCTGTTCTAGTATATCTATAGCAGAAGATACAATGTTTCCCAGTGAATACATTCTGGATGTTAATGTGGTACTCTCTGCAGTTTCTTGTTGAGAGATTTTTCAAATTTCATTATAAACAGCGTATAAGAAACATTTCGATGTGGCTTTCTGGGACCTAATAGAATATGTTAGATTCAAAAAAACAAGGTGGGCAATGCACTGCGTTGTTACGTGAAAGTATTTTGAATGTGTTCACGACAAGTACTTGTTTTTTAAAGGTGCTCCAACTGGTGGCGTAACCGTCCGTTTACGCCAAAATATAAGCTATGAGTATGTGTGAACAAATCAATGCGCACATCCCAGTATTTGGGCACTCCCTCTGGTTCAAAGATATAGACTCCGATGAATTTCAAAAATTTATTTAAATTGAATTGATTTTCATGTTTTCATAAACCTTTTCATTAATGGATTATTTGCATCCAGTTAATTAGGCTCTACACAAAATCAACGTTGCTCCAATGCATTTCGGGTCGATTACCCTTTTTCAAGGAGCTCTGTAAGAAATGAGAACGATCTACATTTGTATCAGCGTAGCATTAACAAATAATTGTGTACAAAACAAACAATTCCCAATGGTGAATATGAACAAACAGAAGTCTGTGCGCAAAAGATGCAGAGGTAACCGTCACACATAAAATATACTGTCAAGATGGCTCAAATGTGCAAGAAAATAGTAGGCGCACCCAGAAGGGAGAAACAAAGTCTGTGAGCGGGTAGCGAGTGGCAACAATAGGGAAAACAAGTGAAAAAATGCTCACGTGTATGTCGGGCTGAAATGCGGTGTTGGACGGATCAAAAAGTGAAAAGGAAATAGTTAGGGAAACGCTCGAGGAGCGGGTACAAGTAAGTTTAAGGCTCACTGCCAAACGCTATCGGGGCTTACCAAAGCGGGATTCTGTGGGGGGACTATCAAAGTCTCCGGGTCAGTAAGTTGCCCCCACACCGCATTTCAGCCCGACATACACGTGAGCATTTTTTCACTTGTTTTCCCTATTGTTGCCACTCGCTACCCGCTCACAGACTTTGTTTCTCCCTTCTGGGTGCGCCTACTATTTTCTTGCACATTTGAGCCATCTTGACAGTATATTTTATGTGTGACGGTTACCTCTGCATCTTTTGCGCACAGACTTCTGTTTGTTCATATTCACCATTGGGAATTGTTTGTTTTGTACACAATTATTTGTTAATGCTACGCTGATACAAATGTAGATCGTTCTCATTTCTTACAGAGCTCCTTGAAAAAGGGTAATCGACCCGAAATGCATTGGAGCAACGTTGATTTTGTGTAGAGCCTAATTAACTGGATGCAAATAATCCATTAATGAAAAGGTTTATGAAAACATGAAAATCAATTCAATTTAAATAAATTTTTGAAATTCATCGGAGTCTATATCTTTGAACCAGAGGGAGTGCCCAAATACTGGGATGTGCGCATTGATTTGTTCACACATACTCATAACCTAATAGAATATCCCATAGATCCATGTCTTCTGATAGTAAGGATAAGTGCTGTTTCACCAAGGACAGTGTCAAAGTGTTTAGCCAATCAAGGCATAACTCCCCAACACTGTATGATGTCACCAACCCCGGATTTTCTTGTTGTACATAGCATTGGTGAGGCCTATGGACACTAAACATTTCTGTGGCTGACATATATTTGTGTCTGTGGGCCAAACTAACCATCCCTTCTATTCGGGGACTGATGATTTTTTTGAAACTGGATGTATGATGTCATCTACTGTGTATTCAAATCCTTGTTTTTGGCTAGTCCAAGACAGGAGGATTGTTTCACTGTGTCATTCAAAAAGATGATTTGCTGTGGGATAAGACAAGCATAAAATACTGCCTCTTTTGGCAGTAAGAAATTGGCGTGACACTGGAAACAATGCTACGGCCAGCTGATGTTTTTTGTTTTTTAGAATGGGCTTGTTTAATCATTTTGTGGCCTAGGATGCTGGTGAATGGAAGCACTAGTTAATTTACTTAGCGGCACAAGATTGAAGTCGCAGAGGATTTTCTGTTGGAGGGAAGCTGGAGTCAGGGAATGTACAGGCACATGCATCAGTGTTTTTTGCGAGCGCAAAGGGTGTGATTCGCAAAAGTCTTTTATTTGCGCCCGCAAAAAGGGCTGTTGCGATGCATCAATGTGTAAGGCACCCTCAATTTAAGAAATCGCAATTTATTGCGATTTCTTAAATTGCGTTTGCATTTAAGGAATCGTAATGTGTGATTCCTCAAATGCAATGCAATAACCACTTTTAAATAGCGATTTCACTATTTGGGGGCCACAAATTACCGAGTAATTGAACTGCATGTGTGTGCGCAACATGGGTGCACATCACAATTCCAGGGGTGCAACAGGGTGTCTGTTTAACACCCTTGCAACCTTGAAATTGCAAGCTCAATTTCTTATACATTCCTATGGGCCTGTAGACCTGTAGGCCCATAGGAATGAATAGGCAGCCATCCTTAATTGTGAGGAAAGGCACCTGATTACTTTTTCAGGGGGTCTTATAGTCAGTCTGGACAAGCTTCAGGCCGTCCTATTTACGATCTACCTTCCCATCGAGCTTTTCCTGGCAGGGACACTGCTATGCGCACATCGGCGGAAAGGCTGGAAAAGAGGTAAAAATCACTTTTTTTCAGGGTCCCACTTTGAAATCTCCGTCGGAAATCATTGACCAGGTCCTTCCTGTGGATCTGCCACCAGATAATGATGCTCGGCAACCCCATTGTTGCCGGATTCTAAGGAAGGCTGCACCATCTCTTCTCCTATATAGTACATGGTAACAGTATGTCATATTTAACATGCAACAAAATATAAAGTACACATGACCTACATTTACATTACAACACATACACAACATATAAATGTGTTTCAGATATACACACATTGGACATAATTTTTCCAGCAGCAAAACGTCACTCCAATCGGACACCGCTGCCAAGAAAACTACCGCGCCATCGGAAACATTGTGTTGGTGGCATACCACAAGCGTGATGGTTGCAGAGTACTGGCATCCGGCAGAGAAGACAGTCATGGCAGTGGTCTCCTATCTCCAGCTGTAACATCGTAAAACTCGTAATCAGGCCTTAATTCTTCTATATGCACGGTTTGCCATACAGGTCTCCCAACACCAAAGCCTTGCCTACTGTGGTAATCTGTGAAATTTCTTGGACTAATATCTACTTTTAGGTTTTAATATATCTTAATAACAGATCATTCTTAAATGCCTCTTGACCATAAAATATGCTTTTCATAATAAATACACCAAACCTAGTCCTTAGATCATAATACTTCATATTAAACAGATCATGCGCATAACAGTGATAATTGGCTTGCCACTCTAACCAACTCAGGCTTAATGTATTGAGTATACACTTTTGCAACAAGAGAAAAAGTACAAAACAAGCAGTCATTTTATTCGAACCACACAAACTTGGCTTAATCAATCCATGTAGAATATTGTAAACATGTGTAGTACTTAAAATTTTGGACTCGTGTTATAAACTTCGTCGTAACATGACGAATTTGGTATCAAAAGACCGAAAATGACAAGTACACTATGCACAAGCATTTTCGTCATATCCGAGTAACAATTTCACCCCGAAATCGTCATTTTCGTTCTTTACCCTTGGTTTCATTTTGTGCACGGCAGCTATTTTGTGAGTTGCCCTCACATAGGCAGATGAATTAAGCCAAATTCGATTCCAGAGGACACGTACACCTTAATTGACTTCTCTGCGACCTGGGCAAGCTGGAACCATTGCCCCAGGCCGAACCTGCCCGGCCAGTTCCTTTCCCAGTGGCCGAACAAGATAGCATCAAATCACAGCCTGCCATAAACCTTTTCATCACACACACACCCTGCCTAATCTTGCTCACACCTGTCCCTGTTCTTTCTCTGTACTTGCTTTACGATGAGGAGGTGCCCGTTTTTATTGGGGGTCCGTCGATATCTGATGAAAATACTGGGCCTTGCCAGATTATTTATTGTGGGCCGGACAAACTGAAACATGGGCTTGTCATCATGACTCTGCTTTTCCTTTGTAGTGAAAACATGTGAATGGTATACTAAAATGTAAAGAATGTTTGCCTAAAGCATAATATTTCGTATAAAAGGAGAAGCCTGGCTTTGTAAGATTGAACAGTCTCCTGAGAATATACACACCGTGTTGTTGTACTTCTAGGACGCCTGTTACTTGGTTGCAGCCAATAAATTCGATCTTTGACTTCACCTAGAAGACAATGAGTTTCTGTGGTCTAATCAGGTAGAACTCGAAGTCTTAGGGTGTTCCCTGACACCGCTGCGTTACTGGTTCGGTACCGGTTCTGAAAAACCCAGTACTTCAGTTGGCGCCCAACGTGGGAAGATATCAACGGTACCGGTCCAAGCCTGAGGTTCGTGAGGAGCTTCGTGTGAAAATTCTGGAGGAAGGCCGTCACTTCATCGACCCCTGCATGTCGACGTGGTCCGAAAGTCTTTGCTGCGAGGTTCCCCGCTTCCCGACGGCTACGAAGGACTGCTGCCCTGGCTATCGCCCTGATTTGGACCCTTGATGTTTGGTAGAGCGAAACGATAGATGAGTCTTCTGCTGACGTCATCGATACCTCAGTTAAGTATAAGTGGAGCGTCTCCCAGTCCTTAGTTTGGTTCTTAGTTTGGGTATCCCTTCGGGATCTTTGATTTAGAACTTGCAAGTACCAAAGCCGAAGGACTCGTGTATTCACGAGAATATCGTATTCGATAATCCTTTGAAGTTTGAAGCTAGACTAGAGAGCGAAGATGCCTGGTCTTAGCAGACTTGGAAATTTGTTTTGTCTTGGTTGTAATAATAGGGATTCCCGATTGGAGGACTCGTGTCCGGTACCTCCGATTGGAACTCCAACATATGAACTATATGTGAAACATGGCGTAGGCCCCATCACATACAATGAAGTGTGGATCAAATACACCAGAAACAATGGTGTTTTAAAATGGCCCCAATACGGTAGCTTTGACACGGAAATCCTAGATAACCTTGAGGTCAAACTTTTTAAGAAGAAAGCCCGGCCGGCAATGTTTGACTCTTTCCGCCTATGGCGTAAGGAAGCCAAACAGAAGGAAATTAAATTAGCGAAGAAAAATAAGAGAGAAAGGGGTATCTCGATAATGCAAGCTGCTATGCAGTACAAAGATAACGAAGAAGAACAGATGAGTGAGCAGTTGCACAGGCAACGTAAAATGGTCATCGATAAATGCTATCCAGTTTTGCCGCCTCTTCAGCAAGATGCAGCAAAAGACCTTGAACAAGATCCCCTAATGTCACACTTGTTAAGTTCGCCACCCCCTTATGCGCAGAATGCAACGGCACCTCCGCAGCCTTTAGCTGCGCAACCCGTGGTTGTATTGCCTCCTGCTCCTCCACAATTACCAGCTGCTCTTCAGCTGGCTCCTGCTCCTCCGGTGCAGCCTCCTCAAGGGCCACGGGCTTTTACCTCTGCTCTTCCTATACTTCCTACAACTTTGACTACTATATCGACTACCACTCCTGGTATTCCTTCTGACACTGCCTCTGCATCTGCCTTGACTCATCCTGCTTTTCCGCTTGTCTTTTCCTCGACTTCTCCTTCTGTTCGTCAGAGAGTGGCTAGTACTGTTACTAGTCTTCTATATCCTTTCTTTGGGGCGACAAGTCCGGCTCCTGTCTCTGAGCGTAAACAGTTACGTAGCCAACTGCCTGATTCTAGGGAGAAAGAAACGTTGAATTATTTGGCACATAGATGGGTGACTGACCCGACAAAATATGATCTAGAGTCTATTATGGATGTCTTCTATCAATGGGATGCACCAAAGCAGAGATACGTTTTTGAGAAAATGTGTACTTTTGTCTGTGAAGATTTAGAGGAGAATGATTTAGAGCCTAATCCGCCTGAGTTGTGTCATGTACGGTTCGAGTTTGGGAAAGGCGCAATTGTGGGTTCAGATGTTGAGAAAGCAGTTGCGATGTTGTTGTCGCTTAGGACTGAAGGTGTTTCCAAGTCGTTGTTTGAGTCTGATTCTTCTGTCAAGAAGAAGGGAAGACAATATCCCATGAGAGAAGTTCCCCCACAATGGAAAGAGGGTGAACCAAATGCTAATCCAGTTATTCTGCCACACTTTCAGCGTGTGTGGGTACATGTCCCATGGAAGCGAGCTGAAGTTTTAGCCCTTAAACAGACATTGCCTGATCCCCGTAAAAATCCGGCAGGGTATTACAAGGAATTGTCACAGACTGCAGGGTCATGCATCATGAATTTAGCGGATATAGACATGTTGTTTGGGAACGTTGTTCCACAGCCTTTATGGGGAAAGATTTGTCATGCAGATCATGATCAGGAGTTAGGTGACTCATGGGTTAATATTACTGCTGCAGATGCCCGACAAGTTGGTGGTGCTAAGCCTGAGCCTTTAGTAGCAGAACTTCCTGGTAGGATAATTGATTACATGAAAACTATAATGCCTGCGATGCGTGTAAATTGGGATAAATTGTCTGCGTGTAAGCAGAAGAAAGACGAAACAGTGTCCGATTTCTTCACCAGGTTTGAAGAGACGTTTGTCGACCACAGTGGTCAAGATATGAGCACAGAAGGTGGTCAACAATTGTTCGTCGATAAGTTTGTGCACAATCTGCTTCCCGAGTTATGTAAGAAATTAAAGGATTCAGAGAGCTCTTGGGCTGTTTCGTCTTCAGCACAGATATTAGCTACTGCACAGTATTATGAAAATCGAGATAAAGACGAGAAAGATAGAGCCGAGAAGAAAACTAAAGAGTTAAAGACTAAGGTCCTGTTACAGCAAGCGTATCCACCACGTGGTGGTGGTGGTGGTCAGAATAATGGTGGTCAAAACAATTATCAGCAACCTCAGCAGTTTCAAAGGCAAAGAGTCGAGTATACTCAACCACGTGTCCCTGTAGGTCCCAATCAGTGTTCGTACTGTAAAGAAGAGGGTAATTTTAAGTATAGTTGCCCTGTTTTGTTACAGCGCGCAAATGGTGTTTCGAACACAAGAGGTAGAGGTGTTCAGCAAGCGCCTAGAAGTAGAGGACGTGAAAACGTCCCTCAGAACGCACGTCCCCTTCCACCTCAAAAGTCTATGAATAGTTTTGATCAGCAGAATAACGCGACTGGTAGGACAGCTAAGTACCATGCTGATGACTACTATGCAGAAGATGAGAAAATGGGAAGTAATGAATGCTAGGACAGCCATTGACAAAGAGAGGGAGTTGTTTCAGTTCCAGTAGATCAGAGTGGACCCTACGTTGAGGTGATTACATCAGGTGTGTCAGAGCCTTTTCTGTTGGATACTGGTGCTACGAAGAGTTCTATTATGCACTCAAAACTCCCTGGCGCACCTTTGTCTGGCGAAATGAATGTTTCAGTAGGTTTTCTGGCGCCCCGGTTAGGAACCCGATTTCTAGCCCTATGTCCCTTTCTGTGGGTCCTTGTGAATTTGAAGCACCCCTTATTCTGACGACAGGTTGTGGTGAAAACTTGTTGGGATTGGATCTGTTGAAAAGATTGTACGCGACGTTGTATTGTTCTCCTTCGGGAGTACAACTTACACTAAGTAAGAAAGTGGTTTCCCCAATGTATTTGTCAAAGGACAAACTCCCAACTGAATTGTCATTTCTTCCTGATATTCTTTGGGCTACTGGTCCTAATGATGTGGGTCTTTTGGAAATACCGCCATATGTTGTGACATTGAAAGCCAATGTTAACATGCCACGCATTCCGCAATACAAGATTTCTAGTGAAGGTGAAAAAGCGTTACTAGCGATCGTTTACGATCTGATTGAGAAAGATGTGATTGAAGAGACAAGAGGCAACGTTTGCAATAGTCCTGTTCTGCCTGTTTTGAAACGTACTGACCCTTCCCAGCCACCTGTTTACAGATTTGTGATTGATCTTAGAGAGGTCAATAAGATCGTTGTGCCACAATTTCCAGTTGCCCCTGATATCACTGCCCTATTGACTATGATTCCAGCTTCTGCCACCTGGTTTTCGGTGATTGACTTGAAGAATGCTTTCTTCAGCATCCCGATTGCCGAGGAGAGTATGGATATTTTTGGCTTCAGTTTAGGAGGACGAAGCTTCCGCTTCAAACGCGCTCCCCAGGGCTACTGTGAAAGTCCATCAATATATAGTCAAGCTCTAAAGACACAGCTTGATACGATTGTTTTACCTGAAGGTGCTACACTTGTTCAGTACGTCGATGATTTGCTTGTCGCTGCAGATACTGAAGAAATATGTAAAGAAGCCACGTTGTCATTGTTGCGTCATTTGTGTGATTTGCATCACAAGGTGTCACTTTCCAAATTGCAATATTGTCGACAAGAAGTGACCTACTTAGGTCATCTCTTATCGAAGGAGGGAAGGAAACTGACCCCAGAAAGAATTCATGTAATAGCGAAATTGAGTGTGCCAAGAACACAGAGAGAAGTGCGTGCTTTTTTGGGTATTACATCATATTGCAGACAGTGGATACCGAATTTTTCATTGCTGGCCAAACCTTTGGTACACCTTAATTGACTTCTCTGCGACCTGGGCAAGCTGGAACCATTGCCCAGGCCCAACCAGCCCGACCAGTTCCTTTCCCAGTGGCCGAACAAGATACCATCAAGGCACAGCCTACCATAAACCTTTTCATCACACACATATCCTGCCTAATCTTGCTCACACCTGTCCCTGTTCTTTCTCTGTACTTGCTTTACGATGAGGAGGTGCCCGGTTTTTTTGGGGGTCCGTCGATATTTGATGAAAATACTGGGCCTTGACGGATGATTTATTGTGGGCCGGACAAACTGAAACATGGGCTTGTCATCATGACTCTGCTTTTCCTTTGTAGTGAAAACATGTGAATGGTATACTAAAATGTAAAGAATGTTTGCCGAATGCATAAAATTTTGTATAAAAGGAGAAGCCTGGCTTTATAAGATTGAGCAGTCTCCTGAGAATATACACACCGTGTTGTTGTACTTCTAGGACGCCTGTTACTTGGTTGCAGCCAATACATTCGATCTTTGACTTCACCTATAAGACTCTGAGTTTCTGTGGTCTAATCAGGTAGAACTTGAAGTCTTAGGGTGTTCCCTGACACCGCTGGGTTACCGGTTCGGTACCGGTTCTGAAAAACCCAGTACTTCACATGGGCCTCGTATGCTGCACTAAAAAATGTGCAACTGAACTCTGAAGTCTACAGTTAATGATGGAAGAGGATGGAAATTGGGCAGGAAAGCAGCAATAAATTCCGCATGACTGCCCTCCTATCTGTATTGCTGCCAAAGGAAAACAGGCACCATAAAATATATTGTGACATAAGATGCTTTAACAGCATTACAATGCCGTGTGTGGGCCCCCGAAGGTTCAAGCTCAGTTAACCGTACTGTTGCTGACTTAGGCAGCTGGATAAATAAACACAATATTTACATCTCCTTTAAAGCAAAGCACCTTTTTCAGTGGAAGCCTATCCTGTCGAGTCCAAAAACAGGTGGGTGGACAGTATTCCTGAAAGCCCATTTTTATATTGATCACTTACGGTCTGGTGACAATTGTGCTGTCAAGTCAGACCTAAAAGCATGGAGTGGCTGATAATGTCACACATGTGCTGGGCTAAGAAAAATATATAAGATTACCCAGTCAGCTATACATTTACAATAAAATCATTAAGGGGTCATCAGACAGTTTTTAATTTGTGTCAGGTGGATGTTATGGTATCCATTTTTGAATTGTAGGGTTTAATGTATTAGAAATCCGAGCCGTTGGTAACATAGGCCAATTTCTTGCTTTCTTCCATTGTGAATGTGACATCCTAATACACCATGTGTTAATGGCCAATTGATTATCATTGCTGTATTAAAGAATTAGGGCATTTCACAGAAAGACTGAGGGGTATACTCACAAGAATGTGTGATAACTACCCCAAGAGTAGCGTAACACAACTTTCAGTATTGCAGCACATCGCGGGAAAATAACCCAGTGACAACGTGTGATTCATAACAAGGCGATAGCACACAATAGCAATCAGATAACACGGAAAAAGTCAGTGTCAAAACCAACGCCTCACTGCAGAAATGCAAAACGCCCATGCGAAAAAACATGCAATGAGGCCAATCGCGATACAGAAATCAGCGAAGACTAGCCACAGGCTTGCAAATCCCACGCATATGGTGGAACAATGTACTATAAAAGCAAGAAAAAAAGCACCAAGAGAATTCAAACTGCTTAGCAACATGGATGCACCTGACCGAGTGCAGAGGACTAACTCCACAAGCTCCATGGACGACCAGCCAGGACCCTGCATCCGGGGAAGGGCAAGGACAAGAGGAAGAGGAAGAAGGGGTTCAGTCTGCAGGAAGACCGGTTCATCATCACGGAGGTGACCCAACACAAGCCACAACTGTACGGCAACTCCACTGCGGCACTGGCAACCCTAACAGAAATATGGCAGGCCATCATCACCAACGTCAATGCATTCGGAGTGTCGAGGAGGTCACTGTATGGCCATGTACAGCCCAAGCTCTGTCAATAACCTGAATGTGAATAAAACATTCTAAATAACACAGATGTGTCATCACTATGTTCACTCGAGTATGGAGTTGTGGCTGGATGTAGGAACAATGTTTGCACATGAAAGTACACTCTGGTAACTGACATCCATGTGCATGTGTATCCCTGAGACACATGGCCAATTGGCTGACTAAAGAGGTGAATACTAGCAGTGTCCCATGCACATCAACAACAATCTCACAACCCCCAACGTAGGCACACGTCCATGTACTGAATAGGGCTGTGAGTAGGATTGACCCAAACGAAAGCAGGCCAGGAGTGGTGTCCTACAGCACATGTGACACCAGAAGTTCATGTTGCATACCTACTCACACACCTCTGTGTGGACACATCCTGTTGTGATATATGACATTGCTCAACATGGTCAGAGGTTGGACACCATACTCACATTGCTGTAGACACGTATGTACACAAGTCCTCCAGCTCCTCTCCAAAGACACTGTCTGGCTCACAGAGGTGGAGCTTTCCAAATGGATACCCCCCCATTGCACATGCCTCAGTCAGTTCCTCCCTGTAAAGGAACGATGCTCATTGTGGCACACGAGTAGACAATCCCAACAACACACCTTAAAGTTAGACACCAGTGGAGTTGCATTGACTTTATTGGCATGTGCGTGTCAGTACAGATGAGGCAACGGCCACAACAGGCAGAGACATGCTTGAGACACTTACACAAAGCCTCGGTACATGTCGAGGTTCACGAAATGTTAGGGCTAAAATGGACAACATTCATCACTGATGGCAACGCTCTCAGTCCACCTTGCCTTGCTGGATGAGTCATATTTTGTTTGGCGTCTGACCATTGCCCTTTGTGAGGGGGCACGACTCACTGTCCATGAGATCTGCATGTTTGTCTGCCTCTGGAGAGCCTAGAATGTCTGCTCTGCTGACGGTGATCAGGTGTGAGGGTCCGACAGATTCACATGCCGTGCTACATTGCCATGTGTGTCAGGATCCGACCAGGGTGCCTGCCTAAACAGTAGAACTACACTTCCCAGAATGCTTAGGGCTGTGGGCAGGGCACGAGAAAGCATAAAGCATCATGGGAACAAACAAACGGTGCTCGTGATTCGTCATTCTGAAGGGCTGGTTGCGGACGCCCTGTCCCCGCGGAGTTTGGCGGAGTTTGACGGAGTTCTTGTACTCGTTCCGTGGTTGTGGAACTAGATCCTATCTCGTGGTTCGGCTGAACCACGGACTCTGACTCGGCAGGTACCGGCTGGGCTGCCTTCCTTGGAGCGGTGAGTGGTGCGTGAGACGCAGGATTGCCCCCTCCGCTCTCTCACCTGTTTTGGGGGCCATTGACAACACCGGCTGGTGTTGTCTTCTGTCAACAAAGGGTTGGGTGAGGCGCGTGAGACGCTGGATTGCCCCCTCAGCGCTCTTGCCCTCAAACCTGTCTTTCCCTAACACAGAGAGCCGCAGCAGATACCGGCTGGTTCTGTTGATCCGTGTTGGGTTGGCGCGTGAGACGCAGGATTGCCCCCTCAGCGCTATCTTCGGATACTCTCTTGTTTGGAAACGGTACCGGCTGGTACCATTGCCCTGATTTACTCACTGGGTGCGACGTGTGAGACGCTGGATTGCCCCCTCCGCGTTCGCCTCAGGAAGTTCCTATTTGCTTGCGGTGGTACCGGCTGGTATCGCCGCTCAGTTGATCTTTGGAGAGGTGTGAGAGACGCAGGATTGCCCCCTCCGCACCCTCATTCATCTTGTGTTGTTACATCAGGCACTCGGCTGAGTGCGCTCTCCTTTACGGGGGGGGGGTTCATTTACCTTAGAGTCAAGAGACGCTGGATTTGCACCCTCTTGGAACTCATTTAGGATGTTTATTTTCCGTTACTTGTGTTGGGAGACTCATCCCTCTCGGGCACCTCGTGGGTGCGTCCCTCCTGGTGGGAGGGTTTAGTTTAATTCTTTTCCTTCTTCGTTTTGAACTGGGGAGTCAGTCATTTCCCGTTTCACGTGGAGGTTGTTCTTCCACCATTGTTGGAGCTTCGTTCTTCCACCATTGTCGGAGCTGAAACGGGAAGGGGTCACCTCCTGAAAACACCTCAGGTACACTCCTGTATGTTATCTGTCATTGAATATAACAGTAAGAGAGGGCGTGTTCTTATACGTGTTCTTTTCTTTTTCATTTCAAGACCTGACTCCCAGGGGTTCTTTAACCCCGACTTTTTCCCTCGCCTGACTACCTTGCGCTCTGTATCGTGTATACACCAGAGTGCAGGGAAGTCTGGAGGTGGACCCCTTTAGAGCATCTCTCCGATCCTGAGGAGCCACAACCGTGACAGAATCACGAGCCCAAGGCATTTTACTCCTCCTGGTCGGAAAGGTCTTCTATCATAGCTGACATGGATGACGTGCTTCAGGCCCTGCTGTTGGTACAGCAGGAACTGGCAGCATCCAAGGCAGAAACCACAGCCTTAAAGGAAAGATTAGATCGCCAACAGGGAAATCCGTTTGATGTATCAGGGGCACGGTCTATTCAGGTAACCGTCCCTCCTCCGATCCCTTTGGCCAGTCCCGAACGTTTTTCGGGAGATCCCCAGAAAATCCAGGCATTCCTAACTCAGATCACTCTTCACTTTTCTTGCCGTCCTGCCTCGTTTCCCTCGAACTTGTCTAGGGTGGCCTTTGCTATCTCCTATTTATCCGGTGATGCCGCCAATTGGGCGGTTCCATATGTAAAGAACGAAGATCCCATCCTGTCAGACTGATCCGCGTTTCGTAAAGAGTTCGAGAGGGTGTTTGACCGCAGAGCGACCACTCTCAGCGCAGACCGGGAACTTTTGCAGCTTCGCCAAGGGAAGAATGACTTAGTCACTTATATGACCACTTTTAATCGGCTGGTGGCCGAAACCGGGTGGCCCGAGGAAAAACGGATGGCCTTGTACTATCAGGGTCTTTCGGAGGACCTCAAAGATGTGATAGCTCAGATCGATCCCCAACCTACCACCTGTGTAGATCTGATTAACCTCACCTTGCGGCTAGACCATAGGTTGGGAGAGAGGGGTGGCGAACGCAAGAGACACGACCGATCATATGGTGGTACGGGACAGGTCTCCCAACCTGTCCAGAAGCCCGGGGAAAACACCCCAGAACCCATGGATGTGGGAGCCATTCGAGCACCTTTAACCAAGGCAGAAAGAGAAAATCGCCGTGCGTTGGGATTATGCATGTATTGCGGGAAGAAGGGACATTATGTCAGGGAATGTCCGCACAAACCAAAGAAATCCCGACCGTTCTTTCCATGGAAAGAAGGTGGCCCTAACCACGGTAGAGACAGCGAAACCTGTAGACGGTGTCACTACCCGACGAGAACCCGAGGTTAAGGAATGGAGACTCACCACCCTGGCATCTACAGAGAGTAGAAAGCCTGTTGCTCATCTATCTTTATCCACGATGTTGCAGGAAAACAATCGGTGTCATGCCGTGTGGAGCATGATAGACTCCGGGGCTACCGGGAACTTCGTGGATGAGGGATTGGTTCGCCGGTTAGGATTGGGCCGAGTCCCCTATATAAAGCCTGAGGCAGTGTTGGCCGTAGACGGCACTCCGTTGAAGTCGGGTCCCATAACAGAACATACAGAAGAAGTGGTGTTGGTGCTCGAGAACGAATCTGTCAAACATGAAGAGAGGATCATGTTGAACATCATAGAGGCGCCCCAGTACGAAATCATCCTTGGTATTCCTTGGCTGGAACAACACAACCCATCCATAGACTGGCGGGCAAAAACAGTGAGTTTCGTTTCAGAGACCTGTGTGGCCGACTGCATGAAAGCGTCAAATGCACACACGGTGGCATTGGCACAGGTGTGGCAAGTAGCCACGGCAGCAGAAAAAGACACCGTATTGCCTGTTGCTTACGAGAGGTATAGAGAGGTGTTTCGCGAGGTCAAGGCAGAAGTACTCCCACCCCATCGGGAGTACGACTGTCGGATTGACCTAGTAGAGGGAGCCATCATACCGTCTTGCAGAGTGTACGCCCTGTCGGAACCTGAGACCAAACACTTGCAAGAATATCTACAACATTTCTTGGAGATAGGGTTCATTAGACCATCCAGGTCTCCTGCGGCATCCCCTTTGTTTTTCACGGCGAGTTGCGCACGTGCATCGACTACCGCCAGTTGAACAAACAAACTGTTCGGAATCGCTATCCTCTCCCTCTCATTCCCGTATTGTTGGACCAGGTGAGGGACGCAGTGATCTATACCCGGTTGGATCTTCGGGGCGCTTACCACCTGGTCCGCATACGTAGGGGAGACGAATGGAAGACGGCATTCAAAACCCGGTACGGGCTGTTTGAGTACTTGGTAATGCCGTTCGGGTTGTGCAACGCCCCGGCGGCATTCCAATACTTCCTCAATGATGTGCTGAAGGAATACATAGATCGTTTTGTCGTGGTATACATCGATGACATTCTGGTGTACTCTGCAACACAGGCACAACACGTCAGTCATGTTATCCTGATCTTACAAAGGCTGTTGGAGAATGGACTGTTTTGTAAGCTCAGCAAGTGTGAGTTTAACGTAGAGATGGTTGAGTTTCTGGGAGTCATTCTGACACCAAAAGGTTTCCGAATGGCGGAGCGAAAGGTTGAAGCAGTACGGGCGTGGCCGGTGCCAACCAATGTAAGAGAAGTACAATGCTTCCTTGGCTTCGCCAACTACTATCGGCGATTCATCTCCCAGTTTTCATTGCTGGCCTCTCCAATAACACGTTTGCTGAGGAAGGGTGTTGTTTTCCGATGGACCCCCGAAGCCACAGAAGCCTTCGAACACATGAAGAAGGCGTTCAGCACAGCACCCATCCTAAAACACCCGCAGTTGGAACTGCCGTTTATAGTAGAGGCGGACGCCTCTGATGAGGCAGTGGGAGCGGTGTTGTCTCAGAGAGACAAGGAAACAGGTCAGTTACACCCTGTTGCCTTTTTGTCTAAAAAACTCAACGCGGCCGAGATGAATTATACGGTTTCAGAGAAAGAATTGCTGGCCATCAAAAGAGCCTTCCAAGAATGGAGACACTATCTCTGGGGAACGCAACATCCCATAACGGTATACTCCGATCATAGGAACTTGCAATTTATGAAAACGGCACGCCACCTCTCCCAACGACAAATGAGGTGGATGCTGTTCTTTGCGGAGTATAACTTTATCGTTACTTTTCGCCCAGGGTCAGAAAACAAGAAAGCAGATTCGCTCTCCCGACAAGGGGGGGGAGCCATTTCTGCACCAGAGGTCCTGAGAGCCATCATATCCCCTGAGAAGGTGGTGTGCACAGTAAAGGCAGACCAGTTCATTGAACTCGTTCAGAGTGATCGGAGTCAGGAGCAGTGGCAGGAATGGGCGGGCCTAAACAAGCTGCGAACACTAAAACATGGTATTCCATTGCATGCTGGCAAACTTTTTGTACCTACTCATGCCTTGCGGATGAAGGCATTCAATTGGTGTCACAATGATGTGTTGGCCGGTCATCCAGGAAACACCAAAACCATCCACCTGATTAAACGTCATTTTTGGTGGGAGACCCTGCACTCTGATGTCAAGGGGTGGATCAAACAGTGTGACACCTGCGCCAGGGCGAAGGGGGACCACACCATGAGTCGAGGGAAACTCATGCCACTACCAACCCCTTCGCGTCCTTGGCACACCATTAGCCTAGATTTCATAGTGGGCCTTCCCATGGATCAGGGTTGCAACGCGATCATGGTAGTGGTCGACAGTTTGACCAAGATGGGACACTTCATCCCCTGTAAGAACTTGCCAACGGCCGGTCAGACCGCTCAGCTGCTGTTAGCCAATGTAGTACGTCTTCATGGCATACCCCGAGTGATCATTTCGGACAGAGGGCCCCAATTCGTGGCGCGCTTCTGGCACATGTGGTGTAAGGCCCTTCGAGTGGAAGACGCCCTTTCCACCAGCTTCCACCCACAGTCAGACGGTCAAACGGAGAGGCTTAATCAAACACTCAAGCAGTACCTGAGATGTTACTCCGAAGAGGCCCACCAGTCCTGGGTCTCTTTATTATGGCTGGCGGAACTATCATATAATAATGCATGGCATCGTTCGATAGGAGAGACCCCGTTTAAGGCCAACACGGGGTTTCATGCTAACACTTTGCCCTTGACCATACCCGGAGAGGTCCAGAACCATCCCACGGTGGCCTCACATGTAAAGGCTCTGTTGTCCACGCACCGGCGAATACAGAAGACCTTGGCTCAAGCAAAGACTACGTACAAAAAGTGGGCTGACGTACACCGTCAGGAAGGCCCTCAGTACAAAGTGGGGGATAAAGTTTGGCTATCAACGAAGAACATCCGATTTCGTTATCGGAGCATCTTTCACCCCAGGTTCATTGGCCCGTACGCTGTTCTTCGCCAAATCAACCCTGTGGCGTACAAGCTCAAGCTGCCGGCTTCCATGAGAATCCATCCGGTGTTTCACAGCAGCCTACTGAAACCGGCTGGTCCAGCCAGGCGTAAAGCGACGCCTCCCCTCCTGCGGGACGGACTGATCGAATACGAGGTACGTCGCATAGTGGATGCCAGATTCCGGCAGGGGAAACTGTGGTTCCTGGTCTCTTGGAAGGGGTATGGGTCGGAGGACGATTCCTGGGAGCCCAGCGCGGAGGTGCATGCTCCGCGTCTGGTCCGACTTTTCTACGACCGTCACCCGCGTAAGCCTGGCGCTAGGAGGCACCGGGACGGGGGGCGTACTGTCAGGATCCGACCAGGGTGCCTGCCTAAACAGTAGAACTACACTTCCCAGAATGCTTAGGGCTGTGGGCAGGGCCCGAGAAAGCATAAAGCATCATGGGAACAAACAAACGGTGCTCGTGATTCGTCATTCTGAAGGGCTGGTTGCGGACGCCCTGTCCCCGCGGAGTTTGGCGGAGTTTGACGGAGTTCTTGTACTCGTTCCGTGGTTGTGGAACTAGATCCTATCTCGTGGTTCGGCTGAACCACGGACTCTGACTCGGCAGGTACCGGCTGGGCTGCCTTCCTTGGAGCGGTGAGTGGTGCGTGAGACGCAGGATTGCCCCCTCCGCTCTCTCACCTGTTTTGGGGGCCATTGACAACACCGGCTGGTGTTGTCTTCTGTCAACAAAGGGTTGGGTGAGGCGCGTGAGACGCTGGATTGCCCCCTCAGCGCTCTTGCCCTCAAACCTGTCTTTCCCTAACACAGAGAGCCGCAGCAGATACCGGCTGGTTCTGTTGATCCGTGTTGGGTTGGCGCGTGAGACGCAGGATTGCCCCCTCAGCGCTATCTTCGGATACTCTCTTGTTTGGAAACGGTACCGGCTGGTACCGTTGCCCTGATTTACTCACTGGGTGCGACGTGTGAGACGCTGGATTGCCCCCTCCGCGTTCGCCTCAGGAAGTTCCTATTTGCTTGCGGTGGTACCGGCTGGTATCGCCGCTCAGTTGATCTTTGGAGAGGTGTGAGAGACGCAGGATTGCCCCCTCCGCACCCTCATTCATCTTGTGTTGTTACATCAGGCACTCGGCTGAGTGCGCTCTCCTTTACGGGGGGGGGGTTCATTTACCTTAGAGTCAAGAGACGCTGGATTTGCACCCTCTTGGAACTCATTTAGGATGTTTATTTTCCGTTACTTGTGTTGGGAGACTCATCCCTCTCGGGCACCTCGTGGGTGCGTCCCTCCTGGTGGGAGGGTTTAGTTTAATTATTTTCCTTCTTCGTTTTGAACTGGGGAGTCAGTCATTTCCCGTTTCACGTGGAGGTTGTTCTTCCACCATTGTTGGAGCTTCGTTCTTCCACCATTGTCGGAGCTGAAACGGGAAGGGGTCACCTCCTGAAAACACCTCAGGTACACTCCTGTATGTTATCTGTCATTGAATATAACAGTAAGAGAGGGCGTGTTCTTATACGTGTTCTTTTCTTTTTCATTTCAGGACCCGACTTTTTCCCTCGCCTGACTACCTTGCGCTCTGTATCGTGTATACACCAGAGTGCAGGGAAGTCTGGAGGTGGACCCCTTTAGAGCATCTCTCCGATCCTGAGGAGCCACAACCGTGACAATGTGTGTGCTCTCCCCCGGCAGTGTTTCCGAATTGGCAAATGTGCCAAAAGAAGCTGTGTTGCACCAAGCATGGACCTGCATCACCTTGCACAGGTGCTTGTTCACAGGCATTGTAGCACACACATGCATCCAGAGCCCGGACGAAGGCTGACATTTTAAAAGTGGTGGTGGGATATGTGAGCATCCCCCACGATGCAACAAGTTTTTGGGACATATGCAGTGGGTGCCAATCGGATGTGGCTGCAGGACCGTGGAAACTCATCCATGAATGCCTGTGCAGCTTCATGTTCAATGTGTTCCAATAGTACGTTGTCGTGTTCAAGGAATAACAGTGTGAGCCAATCCATTAAGTGGGCCAGGCAGGTGTGCTCAGCCCACGCCGTTTCACCAATCCGCAACACAGCCCAATAGGAGAGTGCCTCGATGTGGTCACTGCACACGAGGAATTGTGCAATTTCCCATGCAAAAGTACCAATACTTACGCAGTATGTCAGGGCATCTCATACACGGCTGTCTCGGTTACACTCCTGTTCATGATCCAACAGTGGGCGCAGACACAGGTCATAGTGTAATTCATCAACAGTTGTGTTGGATAGGCAGACATCGATGGACACTCGACTGTGCATGTTCGGCAGTGGAACCAGGGATGGACGCATGTGACGTAGGCAATGCGGAAGCTGAGCCGATAACTCATCCGCAGCAATGCCAGTGGCACTGAGCCCAGTAAATGCAAAATCAGTGCACTATACTGTTACACTTTATGGTGGTTGTTCATGTGCCCGGTGTGGCCTGCCATTGCGTTGGTGAGTCTTGTGGAACCGGCACTCTTCTGAACTGCGGCAACTGTGTGGAGAATATGCCACAGCTCTGAGCAATGAATCGAATGTGTGTGCAACGTTCGGGAGAGTGGCTTTCTGATTCCATGTTTGTCAAAAGCATGCCATGCCACAGGCACGGGCTTCTGTGTGTGGGGTGTGTATGAGTCGGATAGTTCATTTTCAGAATGCATGGTGTGGGAGTCGTATCCGTATGCCATGGCATCTCGCTCAGAGGTGCAGGTGTCCTCCCACCTTCTGCATTGGGATAATGGAGCTTTCATCCCTGATGTTTGTCTGACTACTACTTGAATTTTAGGGATGCGATGTGGCTTTGGCGCTGAGATTGGGACCCGGTTTTGGGCTCATGGTGTATGGCTGACGATACACACACACATGTTGGCATGTGGAGCCAGGTGGGAGAGAGGACTTGCGCTGCTTTTGCAATCTCACTCCGTCTTTCTCCCGCGCTCTCTCCCTCTCTTTCCTTTTGGTAGGCGCATGGCGGTGTACAGTCATAATATCGAGTCAATTATTTCGACTGGACAGAATATCGAGTAAAAAATATAGAATGGACATAATATCGACTAGACATAATATAGACAACAAAAATATCGACTAGAGAAAATTAATATCGAATAGAATGGACATAATATCGAATCAAAAATATAGAATGGACATAATATCGACTAGACATAATATAGACAACAAAAATATCGAATTTAAGGTAAGTTAATAATAATTTTTATTTTTTGTGTAATATAAGTCTGTAGCGGGTTGTGGGTTTATAGGGGAATAGGGTGGGAAGTAATTTAATTCTAATTAATTAAATATGTTAATTTATTTATTGATATATATTTAGAATTAATTGTTAATTAATTATTAATTGGTAATTAATTAAAATATAATTGGTAATTAATTATAATTGATTAATTGATAAATATTTTAATTTTAGTAATTTATTTTCTGTAGCGGGTTGTGGGTTTATAGGGGAATAGGGTGGGAAGTAATTTAAATATAATTAATTAAATATGTTAATTTATTTATTGATAATAATTTAGAATTAATTGTTAATTAATTATTAATTGGTAATTAATTAAAATATAATTGGTAATTAATTATAATTGATTAATTGATAAATATTTTAATTTTAGTAATTTATTTTCTGTAGCGGGTTGTGGGTTTATAGGGGAATAGGGTGGGAAGTAATTTAATTATAATTAATTAAATATGTTAATTTATTTATTGATATTTTTTAAAAATTAATTGTTAATTAATTATTAATTGGTAATTAATTAAAATATTATTGGTAATTAATTATAATTGATTAATTGATAAATATTTTAATTTTAGGGTTCAGGGTCAGTTGTCAGTTTTTGGGTAAAGGGGTATTTTTAGGGTTCAGGGTCAGTTTTCAGTTTTTGGGGTAAAGGGGTATTTTTAGGGTTCAGGGTCAGTTTTCAGTTTGTAGGTAAAGGGGTATTTTTAGGGTTCAGGGTCAGTTTTCAGTTTTTGGGTAAAGGGGTATTTTTAGGGTTCAGGGTCAGTTTTCAGTTTTTGGGTAAAGGGGTATTTTTAGGGTTCAGGGTCAGTTTTCAGTTTTTGGGTAAAGGGGTATTTTTAGGGTTCAGGGTCAGTTTTCAGTTTTTGGGGTAAAGGGGTATTTTTAGGGTTCAGGGTCAGTTTTCAGTTTGTAGGTAAAGGGGTATTTTTAGGGTTCAGGGTCAGTTTTCAGTTTTTGGGTAAAGGGGTATTTTTAGGGTTCAGGGTCAGTTTTCAGTTTTTGGGGTAAAGGGGTATTTTTAGGGTTCAGGGTCAGTTTTCAGTTTGTAGGTAAAGGGGTATTTTTAGGGTTCAGGGTCAGTTTTCAGTTTTTGGGTAAAGGGGTATTTTTAGGGTTCAGGGTCAGTTTTCAGTTTTTGGGGTAAAGGGGTATTTTTAGGGTTCAGGGTCAGTTTTCAGTTTGTAGGTAAAGGGGTATTTTTAGGGTTCAGGGTCAGTTTTCAGTTTTTGGGTAAAGGGGTATTTTTAGGGTTCAGGGTCAGTTTTCAGTTTTCGGGTAAAGGGGTATTTTTAGGGTTCAGGGTCAGTTTTCAGTTTATGGGTAAAGGGGTATTTTTAGGGTTCAGGGTCAGTTTTGGGTTTTTGGGGTACAGGGGTACTTTGTAAAAATAAAGTAAAATTACATTTAAATTACATTTATTTAATAAAATTAAATTATATTAAATTATATTATAATATTTTTTATTAATTTATATTCAAAAAATTATTATATACTTACCAATACTTATGTTGTAATGGTATGCGTTGTAAAGGTATATGCGTTGTAAAATCTTGCGTTGTAAATGTATGCGTTGTAAAAGTTTTTGCGTTGTAAAAGTTTTGTTGTAATGGTAGGCGTTGTAAAAGTATGCGTTGTAACGTCATACATCCCTGGAGTGGGAATAGTAATTTTAACCTCTACGCTATCCAGCGCTTTCCCTACTGTTGCACCCACTGGAGTGGGAGTAGTACATTTTACCTCTACGCTATCCAACACTTTTGCTAATGTTGAACTCACTATAGTTGTAACAATACATTTTAAACATTTTCTAAAATGTTATATATGTTTATTTAATAATATGTTTAAATATATATATATATATATATATATATATATATTCACTGAAAAAACCATAGGTTATAGACCATATATAGTTAGGAATTAGCATTTAAAAAACCTTATTTTACTCACACAAAACCATTGAAATTCCATATATAGTTAGTTGCACTAACTATATATCGCGCACCCGCAATCCACTGCTGATGATGTCACATATTACATCATTCATGACATGGTCAGTGACATCACTGATGACATCACTGATGACATCTCAAATGACATCACTGATGACATCACTGATGACATCATCCAGTGACTGTGTGTTTCTGTAAAGTTTAAATATGTTTTACATATTGAAGAATGAGTAGATGTAGAAGTGTCTGGATGAAGGATTTAGTAGGTGCGTGACTGACTGTATGAGTGAGTGATTAAATGTGTCTCACTGAGTGCATGGGTTAGTGACTAAACTGTCTTAATTTGTGCATCATTATGTCTGTTGTTCTGTAAACTGCTGCATGTGTTGATCAGTAGCTATATGAGTAACTATATGGGTTATTGATTGATTGCCCAAGTATTTGTATGGGAGACTGAGTGTGTGTGTGGCTGGCTGGGAGGTGTGTGACTCTGTGCAGATCAATGTGTACTTGTATCAATGATTGTATAAGAGAGTAATTATGTGTTAGTATATGTTTCAAAATGTAAGGTGCTCTATGTTTAACTGTATAGATTAGAAAATGGAAGTGTGATTGATTCTTTACAGGACTGACTAGGTGTGTGAGTAACTCCATGGATGAGTGACAGAGTGTGAGAGTCTGTATAGGTGTATGAGTGCATATGATAGTGTTGTAAAGATGAGTGATTGTATGTATGAATGATTGTATGGGTAAATGAGTGAATGTGTGTGTAAACATAGGAATCACTGAGTGCGTATGTAGTAACTAGTATTGGTGTGTCAATGGTTTCAAAAATTATACTCTGTATTTAACACTGGGTGTAACAGAGGTTATATTAAAGTGTGAGGAGATGCATTGTATTGTCACATGAATGATATCATCAGTGATGTGGTCATTGATGTCAAATGAGATGTCATCAGTGATGTCATCAGTGATGTCATTTGAGATGTCATCAGTGATGTCATCAGTGATGTCACTGACCATGTCATGAATGATGTAATATGTGACATCATCAGCAGTGGATTGCGGGTGCGCGATATATAGTTAGTGCAACTAACTATATATGGAATTTCAATGGTTTTGTGTGAGTAAAATAAGGTTTTTTAAATGCTAATTCCTAACTATATATGGTCTATAACCTATGGTTTTTTCAGTGAATTTTCAAGGTTTTGTAAATGCTAATTCCTAACTATATATGGTCTATAACCTATGGTTTTTTCAGTGAATTTTCAAGGTTTTGTAAATGCTAATTCCTAACTATATATGGTCTATAACCTATGGTTTTTTCAGTGAATTTCAATGGTTTTTTAATAGCAAATATCATAAGCTGTCGAATGTCAAGTACGTGGTAAGTAAAAACATTTTCGTGTTTATGCACACTGATCTGCTTTGATTGCTGCCCCCCACCCCTCATTTCTATTAGGAGTACTCTCTCTTTGCAGATAGTGAAGGGTAGTTAACGCAGCCCTTTGCCCCCTTTGTAATCCGTCGTGCCTGCTTCTCTCTCCATTTGATTGATTGTTCTCTTTGGTTCATTCTCTATTTACAAACAAGCACAGAGTCGCAATACTCTGTTTAGTCTTTGCAGATAGCGAAAAATCGTGTAAAAAAACAAAAGGAATCGAGCAAAATCAGTAGGCCACTAATGGGATCTCTTTTGACCTCGCTAAAATAGAAACATTAGGAACAACCTGTTGAAAATAGCAATGCGTATGTATATAAGCGGCGTTCATTTGTGTTCACAGTACCCCTTGTTGATTGTTTCAATCGAGCATTGAATTGTTCGAAGTTAATTCTCTTAAGGATCTTCTCTACCTGCAAACGAGGAAGAATAGGAATATTCTATCTCCCTTTGCAGATAGTGAAGGGTAGGTAACGCAAGCCTTTAACACGTCGTACCTATTTCATTCCTCATTGATTGATTGATTGTCCGAACATTGACTGTTTGGGAATTAGTTCTTTTTGGAGGTATTCCCTGTTTGCAAATAAACGTAGGAAAATCTTTGCAAGTAGTGAAAGGGTACGTAATGCGGACCGTTCTCCCCCGTTGTAATCTGTCATGCCTATCTACTCCCCACTGATTGATGCACCTTTTTCACCCGGACCATTTACTAGAGATACGTCATCTGGCCCGACCAGAGAGCACCCCTAGTGAAAAGGACATATGCAATAATAACGAAGTGATCACTGTATCCTGTTAACAGAAACTTTACCATGAAACAACCTGGAAAGAAAAAAATAGGAAAACGAAAATCAGTAGGCCACTGATGAACATGAACTTTTATTAAACAACGAACAAAGAAACGATAACATAACGTAATGATAAAACCTATTAATGTCCTAGAAACAGGAACACGTTAAAATATGCCAGTGGTGAGAGACCAGAAAAACAGTAAGAGAAACCAAATCACCCCTCGCTGTCCCACCGCCTGCCACGCCAAAAAAATCGATAGACTAGGGAAAATGCAAGTCAGTAGAACATCCACCCCCACTCTGGAAACTTCCAAGGTGGGGCAGGGTTCCGGCTACGCCCAGCCGGGAGCAGCCCATATAAGGCAGCTCCTGCTGCCACGCCTCGGCCAGGAGATCCTAACGTAGGGTGTAGCCGAAGGAGAGGCCGAGGCCAGCGGGACCCGGCCAGGGGATTGCCTTTACAACGCTGAACAGTTGCAGGGGGGGGGAATGTCTCCTCGACCCTCCCCTCTCTCTCCCAGTCCGGCCGCGGTGGCCCTTGAGAGTTGCAGGTAGTCCCGCCACATGCTCTTCCGGTCCGACCACCAACGGTCGGGGGGCCGAGGCCGACGGGATCCGGCTGCAGCCGATAAACCAAGAAACCCGTTCATGGGGCCAGAGCCAGGGGCGTCCGGCCGACATCCACCGGAAGCCCGGCCCGAAGACGGACGGGACACTTCTTTCTTTTATAATGGCTGCGACAACACTGGGGGGGGATGTCTTGCACATGCCTCCGACCCCCCCCTCGTCCTCATCGCCTGGTCCGGCCATAACAAATCTCAAGCGAGACGCCGTGGGGTGCACTGGGAGGGAGAGACGGTGCGAACAGGCCTCTCCCGCCTCCCCAGGTGGAGACTTCCCAGCTGCACCCTCAGCGCTCCAGGCGCCCGGAAAACGGTTCTTCCACTGTGGCCATGCTGCAACGTCTCGCCCGGCAGGGTGGAGCCCGTCCGCTCATGTGACCCCGCGATCGCCGGTAGCTGCCGAACTCTCAAAATGGCGGTCGACCTGGCAAGAGCGGGCCCAGCATAAAGAAATGGCCCGGTCACTGGTTGACTCCACCACCGTAGTCCTCCACGACCTTGAAGATTCTAGAGGAGCCACGGGAGTCTCCGACCCCCGATGGGGAATGACTGCCATGATCGCCCGTGGAGTGACGAAACTGTATCCGCGGGACGTCGGCGCTCCCATGCTGGCGCCAGCCTCACTTTGAATTACTAGAATCCTGCAGACCTCACTTCCGGTGAAAGCACAGTGTGACCCGGTAGGAAAAATTATTGCACCCCTCCCCTTTTTGACTGATAGTTCAAACCACCGATCCTTTCCTTTGCCCTTTTAACGGAACTTTGGACTGCCTCCCCCTCTTTTACATTTTCTAGAGAAAACAAAACATTAACCACTACATTAGCATAGCAGTTGACACCAGAACTGTTTTCAAATTGAAAACCAACAACATCTTCAACAGAATCCTTTTTGTTTCTGCTGTGACCCTGCTACAGCACAGGCATTGTCCCCAGCAGTAATTCTGCAATGCCGGTAAGAATAGCTGTGGTGCCTACTGGACTCACTCACCCCCGCGGCGCCCCACGCCGTTTTTTGCTGGGCGGCAACTTACTAGACATCACTTTCGTGCCATCTAGATTTCAGCGCGTTCTGCTGCCTTGGAACTATTCGCACAACAGACCGCTACTGACAAGAATATTTCATTATTGGTGCTGTCAATTTCAATAAATCTATTGGATAATTAAAAAGAAATTGCCACGGTCTCTTCGTTGTTTAAATGTTTTTACTGTTTTTGTTTTGTTGTATATATTTATATGTTATTAAAGTTTTATATTCCTACTACTTTGTTGGAGTGCTATATATTTTTAATGTGACACATAATTGTAAAAACTTTGATGTACAAAGAGTCATTCCTGGAATCTTCCGCTTCAGGCTCGGTCCCCTCCCCAATCACAATACAGGATGGTTTTCAGATAGTAGGAACACGTGTGGTGTGACGGATCTCATCGGGTGTGGGCCTTGATCTACTATAACTCCTTTGAAGAGGGGTGATTCTTTACAGCTGGGGCCATAAACTACATCTGCAGGGCTAGCTGATAGCCTGGACAATCGGACACAGAGAAAGAGGAGTGTCAGAGGGTGCGGTAGTGAATAGGGCGAAAGGGAGGTGTCGGGCGGGCACAGAGTGTGATTCTCAGGGAAGAGCAGCGCAGATGGGGGGAGGTTTATTGCCCATGCATAAGACAGAGAGCGGTGGTGACCAGTGCCTAGGGAAGATGCTTGCGTGGGTGAGGAGCCATGCTACGAATCGACAGCGTGCAGAGAGTGGGTCTGGTCAAGACATCTAAAATGGCTGCCGTGCACGACAAAAGTGTGGCATTTCAAAAAAGGCAAGATGGCGCAGACAATGTTTTTCAACACTTCCTCATTTCCTTCGAATCGAACGTTAACAGACGTTGGGGCATATTACCAAAGTTAAGCGATATTTATCGCTAACGATGCTTACCAACCAATTTTTTACCACTAAGCATCGTCAGAAATTATCGAAGATAAACCTTACTATTATCAAGGTTTATCGCAAATGCGATAATAAACGGCCGCAATGCATGAATATCGCTAAAAACTCAGCGATATTCATGCATTACCGAGCTAATGCTCTTAGCCATGTTATCCACCTCCCATTGGATAACATGGCTAAGAACTGCTCAGGGCAGGTGTTACTTTTTGGAGATATTCGCGCTTAGCGCGAATATCTCCAAAAGTTGGTAATAGGAGATAGATATCTTGCATGTTGTAATGCAAGTTATTGTGGTATATGGAACTCATACCATAATCTCTCAGGAAAGCAGAAACTGATCCTTTTGGGACCGCCTAAAAAGGCCTAGGGGGTGAGGAGTACTCTACTTTGCCCCCTTTTCACGTTCCGAACTATTTTATTTTACTCTCTTCTGTAATTACACAAAATAGCAGCGATAAGATGCATCGGAGACACACAGTGAGAGAAAGGAGGCCGGAGATGAAGAAGACATGTCAAATACACATTGGAGATAATATAGTGGCAGAAGGGAAGTAAATATGAGTAAACTTACCATGTAACATAAAAATGTTGCACTCTATACTATAAGTCTCATTTTATACTACAATCACTTCGCTACAACCTCATAAATTAAAAATAAAAATGAATAATGTCTCAAACAATTTTTGATTTCTAAATATAAATTTATTCTTCAGAATTTTCTAAATTTGAAAGAACTAGTAACATGTCCTCATCAGCAATGTCCTCATTAAAAGTCTCCAATGATGATTCTTGTAACTCTATGGTCTCCAAACACTCGATAAATTCGCCATCAAGAGATTGATCAAAAAAATCATTCAAGTCATCTCCTCCTTGTGACAATATTTCATTATTGGTGCTGTCAATTTCAATCAATGTAGTGGAATCATTCAAGTCATCTCCTCGTGCCAATATTTCATTATTGGTGCTCTCAATTTCAATCAATGTAGTGGAATCATTCAAGTCATCTCCTCCTTGTGACAATATTTCATTATTGGTGCTGTCCATTTCAATCAATCTAATGGAATCATACAAGCCATCTCCTCCTTGTGACAATATTTCATTATTGGTGCTCTCAATTTCAATCAATGTAGTGGAATCATTCAAGTCATCTCCTTGTGACAATATTTCATTCTTGGTGCTGTCCATTTCAATCAATCTAATGGAATCATACAAGTCATGTCCTCCTTGTGACAATATTTCATTATTGGTGCTCTCAATTTCAATCAATGTGTTGGACAATTCAAAATAAATTGCCACGGTCTCTTCATTGTGAGCCATTTTATTTTGAAATTGCTTGCTGTAAATTGCAGAAAAAAATAATCACTTTCATTTATCGTTTTTAGTAATACATAATATAAAACTAACTTTATCAAGTATTTAGTATAACAGAAGGACTGCAAATAAATAACAGAAAACATTTTTCAAATTATCTTCAAGTGTACAACATAGTTCCCCTTACAAATTAACAACTCACCTTTTTAAAAGTAGCAGAAGTGTTAGTACTGTGTAAATCAAACACCAGAAATTCACCACCAAAAATTCCTCACAAATGTACCTCAGACAGTAGTATCACAAAATGGCTGTGGTTTCCTCTCATTTGACATATATACATAACCAATTAACTTTCATCACACACAAATACAAAACCAAAGTAACATTTTAATTGGTTCTAAATTTCAACACTTTCAAATGTGTTTTCCCCATGCAATTTTCCATAGGACATTTACATACGTCTACAGCCTGAATGGCTGAACGGAATTACACCAAACTTGGCAAAATGGTACATCAAACCTAAGAGGTCAGGAAGGATCTACTATGCCCCCTTATGATCATTTCCCCCTTCGCTTTGGCCTCCTCTTGTCTCTCAATCCTACCGAGGGACAAGATGGCGGCCGCTACGGACTGTTTGGAATGTTGACAGACGCCGGAGAACCAATCAGCTTCGCAAAGCTCCGTAACGCGAAAAGTACGCGAAGCGGAGCGCTGTTACAGATATATATCTTTTTTTGAACGTTAATTTCTCAAAATCCACTGGAGCACATATATTGAGACCTAGCAAAGGCACATCGGGCTACCAGTCCCTAATATTTTGCCAAGTTTCGTGCAAATCCATTCAGCCGTTCGATTATTATTATGTTGGTTTTTTTTTGCCCCGCGGGGCCCTTTTAAAACCTCCACATCAAACCTAGGGGGTCAGCGAGGATCTACTATGCCCCCTTATAGTTATTTCCCCCTTTGTTTTGACCTCCTCTTGTCTCTCGATCCTACCGAGAGACAAGATGGCGGCCGCTACGGACTTTTTGGAATGTTGACAGACGCCGGAGAACCAATCAGCTTCGCTTCACAAAGCTCCGTTGCGCGTAAAGTACGCTGCCAGGTCCGCTGTTACAGATATATATCTTTTTTTAAACGTTAATTTCTCAAAATCCACTGGAGCACATATATTAAGACCTACAAAAGGCACATCGGGCTACCAGTCCCTACAATTTTGCCAAGTTTCGTGCAAATCCATTCAGCCGTTCGGGCTAAAAGTGAGGCCAACCGCCCTATGGAAAACTCAATGTTAAAAACACGTTTTGGGACCCCCCTTTTTTCTCGGCCCCTCCTTGACGAACCCCCCCCAAATTTTCAAGGGCTGCTCAGAAACAAAATGTGCCATTTTCCTGAAAATTTCAGCCAATTCCGTCCACAAACGCTAAAGTTATTAGACATAGAACTTTCAAAAAACCCATAGAGAAAAAATCCTAACTATATATACCTACTGGCGACCGCCAGTAGGTAATATATATATATATATATATATATATATATATATATATATATATATATATATATATATATATATATATATGTGTGTGTGTAATTTTTGGTGATATAATTTTTTTAATTATATAAATTATTTATTAAAATTATATTTTTTTAATAATTATTTCTAAGTTTATATTAAATATATTTATTACTATATTAGTTTTAACTTACTTTTAAGACATTTTAAAAAATCGATATTTTGACAGTCTATATTTTTGTAAGTCGATATTTTGGAGTCGATATTTTGGTACTTACCTGTTTGAAGATAGGGAGTCGATATTTTGTCAATCGATATTTTTGACTCGATATTTGTGTATCTCGATATTTGTGTCGTCGATATTATGTCAGTGATCCGCGCATGGCACACCTTCTCTTGGATTTGATCTTCCAGGCTGTGTGCTACGGATTGTCCAGTGAGGAGCCGCTAGGGCTCATCCTAAGGGTTGACTCTGCTTTTTTATGTAAGGTGTTTTGTGTTGGTAATTGCATTGCTGTTTGACTGAGGCTCCATTTTCTGAGCACACCGGTCGGTTGAATTACCTGCTTGTGCGACATCAGGCAAAATGTTTGTATTGGGCTTTGTGGTGTTGGTGTGCAGTTTCTTTGTCCGGGGTTAGGGCTGGTCCAGGGGAGGGGGTGTGTGGGGTCTGTCGGGCCTGAGTGTGGTGTGGGTGGGTGTTGTGTCCCTTTTGGGTGTCCGGGCTGCATGATGTGTGGCTCCATGACATCTGTTGTCCTTCCATTGTGGACTTGGGCTGGTCTCCCTTTTGTGGTGCTGGCTGCCGTCTGACTTAACACCAGGTCACAGCAGGTGTAGATTTCCTAGTGCTAACGCGCCTTATCACTGGTTTAGTATTTTTACTGCTGATGTTGCTGGTCATTGAGAATGTAGTGGTGTGCTGGTGTCGCGGATTTTGGCACGGGAACGCCCACTCTGCATCTCATTAGACATAGTTGCAGTGATCCTTTGTGGCAATGTTTTTTGCAGCTGCTATCGCGGGTAAATTGGTGCTGTGGGCTGTTAGCACCAGCTTGAGAATGGGGGGGTATATTTATTGCCACTTTGGCTGTGATAAAGTGCTGATTGCTCGGCGATAAATCCTTGTGAATATTCCCCTGAGGGTTTCCCACTCACACTGAAATTAATATACCTAATCAAGACAACACTGGCTGTTTCAGGTTGTGTCGCATACAATATTAACTCCTACTACCTGAAAAGACTTTGAGAATATCTGACTCTAATGTAATAGTATTATAATTGAATCTGTGAATGCACTCCGTAGTAAAATGTTTCTTGTTTCTCATTCCCCATAGGTGCAAATTCTGGAAACCCTGTTCTTGTACAGTGAATGTATGACGTCCTTTGTCTAAAGTCCTATAAAAGTATCTATTTTCCTCTGTCTAGAGAGACCTCCTTGGCCCAAATTTGGTAGGCAAATGTATCCTGGCTTTTATGTAGAACTTTAAGTAAACCTTTCAAACGTTAGCCCGTGTCTGTCATTCTTATTGTGAATACCATATCTTTATGTGAGTGTGCTAGATCCAATAAAATAGAGACAGGTCTAGTTAGGGAGAACCAAAGTCCACAGGGACTATGCAGCTCATGAGTCCAATTAGTTGGCACGCATTGAAAGGAACAGAAGGGGGACCAATGTGTGTGTTGACATATCTGGTAGCAGAGGATGGTTCCTATTGACTCAGCTGGCACTGAATGGACCTGCATGGGAGAGGTAAATTGATTATAGAACCAATTACTCTACCTTTATGGCTCATGCGGTTTTGCCCCGAGATTCAAATTGACCCAGTACCAACTTGATCCTGATTCATGAAGATGAGGTGGTTTTCACGGTAACCCGGAAACAATAACATATTCATCTAAAGGTATATATATATGCATATGCAAAGAATGAATGCAAGGTGAGGAGTAACGCAGCCTATGTTGGGACTTATAATTAGAAACTATGTGGTGATGTGTGATGGATGGATTTTAAGCTTTACTATTATGTGGGATTAGTTCTTGGACTTGTAGGAGCAGAAGTTATTGTATTGTTGACTATGTTTATTGATTTCTTAGAATGACAGTTTATAAATTGTTTATGTATATGACATAAAGTTGAAGAGAGGGCACCTCCATTAGATTTTTTAATTTTCGAAATTATCGGCTCAGGTGAGGTGTACTGTGAGGCGCTCTCTATCGCACCAAGAAAGGGATATCACATTTCTGTTCATTTCATAGTGCACAGAAGTGGGTACAATGGGTAGAGTAGCTCCCTCAGGTCGATAGTCTGCTGTTACGTGAAAGTAGGTAAAAGTCTCCTTTGTAGAAATTTCTGTTTAAAAGGATCAGACAAACATAAATCATGAGAAAAGTAGTTCGGGAGAACCCTGAACGCTATTTTTCAAGATTCTCTTTATTAATATTCCTCATTGTAAACATTAAAATCCAGCTTGCACGTTTCTTTCCAATACTTTTTTAGAACTTCATCAGGGCTCAGATCAGTATAAAGAAAGATACTTCTGGTCTTTAAAAAAGGAAGCATATGTCCAAGGTCGATTGCATATCCAAAGTTCTATATCATCAATCATGGCAGCATTATCCGTCCACAAACTGAATACCTTCTGCCTCTGGGCACAGGCTTTTCATGATTTGACTTCTTCTGCTTTGTCCCTTTGGGTTTGAGCTAGGAGAAGCAATCAGAATCAGGTTTATACTGATTAACAGGATTCGGGCGGCACTAGAAGGCTCAGAGCCGCAGAAATCCTGCAGTTGTTTAGAGAAAACATGCCGCCAAGACAAGTGGATAGTGTTGTGACTCTACGCTTCACATAACACGTGGGCCATGAACCTGGAACGATAGGGGTGTTTACGCCATACAGTCCCTGCAGGAATTGGCTGGGAAACTCAATAGTCATGATGTGATAGGGTGATCTTTGACAAAGATGCACTGGTATTGTCAGGCAGGTTGAGAGTCCAATAGCATGGCGAGTGAGTACGATCAGAATGAGGAGTGGCTCAGATCACTGACAAAGTGGGAAATCTCTTTTAAAAAGTAAAGACACAAAAAAGAGGAGAAAATCCTGCCAGAAGTCACACCAGCCAAGGAATTAGCAACAAAGAGAGGGTTACATATGTGCTTGTGTCTTAGCCGGTGGCACAAATATACAGCCGATGAGGGGACATTACAGTTCCTGCTAATCAATGCTTTTCACATTCAGAGAATAGAAGATGTGAGGTGAATGATTGATTTTAGACTTTAGAAAGATGCAGTTTGACGCTCTGAATCTTGGGGAACAGGTTCAAATGAAAAGAATAGGAGGACATTTGAATTATAGGTACGCAACAAGCATCATTCATGGATAGGAATAGAGGACATTGAGAGACAAGAGAGGAAGGGAAGAACTGATTGAAACAATTGGAGCTTACCCATTGTTAGAGAGCGAGGATACAAAGAAGGAAAAGCATATTGACAGAAAGAAACTAAGGGACGAGGCAGATTTAGAGAGGGAGAGAGGAGGACGCATTCATAGACAAACTTTTTAAGATAAGTTCACCCTTATATATTGGAGCACTGGCACTAGACGCCTGAGTCTGGATGGCTCCTAAAAATGGAGTGGTAAGTGTGAGCTCTCTGGGAGCTAGCGCACTCTGAGTTACATTCAGACTACTGTTTCATCTCTGTCCAGCCCTGAACACCTGCCCTGTTGGCCTACTCACTAACGTCAAATAATCCAAGCACATCCAATACAAGCCCCCCCCAAAGGGAGAGGCCTCTTGGGTTCCGGTGACAGAAAGTAACATGGTCATTTCAACTCCACCCATTGCCCCACAAGGTAGAAGACAGACTCCTCAGAGCCTTAATGTCACCCAATTAATAGCTAAGCTCTAGGAAATTGTAAAGGACAACATTTATTTTTTTATAAAGATTTATATAGCGCAAACGTGACCCACAAGGGTATCAGAGCGTTTTACAGTATAAGAACATAAGGTGCTATACACATATTCAGATGTGTTGATTCGTACAAAAGAGATATAAAATATATGGATAACAAACATAGAGGAACCGGGAATCTGCAGGACGTTGCACAATATACAGTTATTGAACATTAGGTGATTGTGCTGGCAAACAAACATATAATATCCTCATTCGATTCACAATATATATAAAGTATATAGATAACCAAGGGGGACCCGAGGCCAGCTAAGCTTCACACTACATACAGTTATTGAGCATTAAGTGCTGTGGTATTAATCTTACATATAATAGTCTCGTCCATTTCACCTGAGATAGGCAATGGTATTCGGGTCTTATAGATGACAGCCTAGAATTAAGACTTAGGATGTAAATGTGTTAATTAGTAGTATTTTTACTTCTTTTTTTAATGCGGTAAAGGAAGAGATTCCACCACTACTGGAGGTAAGGAGTTCCAAATCTTTGGTGCAATCCCTGAGAAAGCTCTGGAGCCAGTTCTCTTTTTATGGAAGGATTGACGTTTCAGAAGGAATGTACTCACACTTGGTAGTTGTCTGCAGCCTCCAGACATTTCCAGCTTAAGAGCCAAATAACTGGGTGTATTGTTATGAATTGCTTTGTGTGTCATGCAGGCCACTTTTAGGTGTATTCTTGCCTCCTAAGGCAACCAGTTCAGGGCTTTCAAGGTCAGAGAGATGCGACTATTTCTTTTGGCTCCTGATACCAGTCTAGCCGCAGCATTCAGTGATGCCCTCAGTGGAGCCAGCTTGTATTTGGGGATACTACAGAGAGTGGTGCTTCCGCTGTCTAATCTTGGTAGCACTAAGGCTTGCACTGCCATTTTTAGGTCAGCCTGAGGGAGGAAGGGTTTGAGTTTCCTTAGTATACTCAACTTGTGATTAGCTCCCTTAGTGACTTAAGAGATGTGCAACTGCAGTCAGGTGTTTGTCTATGGGGATTCCAAATGATTTTGCTGAGTCAATGATGAGGGGAACACAGTCAAAAGAGGTAAGGTGTTTTAACCAAAGGTCTAACTTCAGGGTGTGGCTCGGTGGCGAGATGAGAATGAATTCCGTTTTTTGGTATTCAGCATGAGGTGGTTGTCAGTGAGCCAACTTTGCGTATTCGGTAGAAGGGCAATGAAGTTTTCTGGTGTGGAGATTTTCAGATACAGATGAGTATCATCCACGTATAGGTGATATAGAATGTTCGCTGATTTCAGTGCGTTCGCCAAAGGCTCTATTAGGAGGTTGAAAAGAGTGGTGATAGAGCAGATCCCTGAGGAACACCTAGGGTGACCACAGAGAGTTGCAAGAGTGAATTCTTCATCTTGATTCTTTGAGTTCTGTTATTCAAGAGGGAGGGTAATCATTGCAACACTGTGCCCAAGAGGCCCATCCTTCGTTCCATTAGGGACAGAAGGTTGTCATGCTTGACCGTATCGAAGGTGGTGGACAGGTCAAGAAGTATCAATAGGCATGACTCATTGCGGTCAAACATTTTTAGTATGTCATCCATAATGTGTGTGAGCGCAGATTCTGTGGTGTGACCTTGGCGGAAGCCGGATTGGTGACTGTCTAAGAGGTTGTAATTCTCAATATGGTTGCATAATTGAATTAGTACACATTTCTTCAATAGCTTCACCAAAGTGGGAACGTTGGCTGTAGGACAGTAGTTGTTGAGATCAGATGGAGTGGTATCAGCTTTCTTTAGTATAGAAGTGATCTGCCCTATTTTAAGGCAGTCCGGAATGTCACCTTGAATCAGGGAGGCTTTTAAAACTCTTGCCCATAGTGGTAGGATAGATGTTTTTAAAATTTTGAACAGGGCAGGAGGCAGGGGGTCAGAGAAATGATTGGAGGGGTTGATTGCTTGAAGAGTGTTGTCAATTATTTGTTGAGAGATTGGCGAGAAGGTGTACCAGGAGGCATTGTTTTTTGTGACTTTCCCTGGAATATTAAAATGTACTTTGAATAGAGCGCCACATTTAGAATGTTGAACCATAGATTGCGGGAGCGCCATCTTGGATAGGATGTCTAGCATGACGGTCTTAGTCTTTTTTGTGGAAGAAATTGGCAAGCACACCACAGGTAGGTGTGGCCAGGTTGTTTAGTTCCCTAGAGTTAGTTGTATTGCATGATTGTTGCTTGACGATTTCAAAGAGTTTTTTTTGCCAGTTGATAGCTTGGTTCAGCTGGTTCATAGGGATAGACTTCTTAGGACACTACAGTGATAGTGAATTAAGTTACATGTTTAAGGCAACTGTAGGGTGGCACATGAGGGAGACACAAAAATTGAGAAAGTGACAGATAAATATGGGCTTGATGTTATTAAAGATTCTGTAAATGACAGCTCTGAGAACCTAACCAAAGGTAAGTGCTTCCACTAAATGTGCGACACAATGCTGTCTGGGGCGTGCTGTAACTTGCCGAACTACGTATGAGCACTTTTGTGTATAATGTGTAGTGCAGTGTTGGGGGAGTGGTGGTGATGATAAAATTCCTAGGAAGTGTAACTGTTATGTGTATACTATCCCTAGTATTTGGTCAACATGTAAACATACTGTTCACAATTTGTAAGAACATACTTCTCTTTTGGAAACGATGTGGCTCATGGATTGCCAGGGTGGAGGGGCTTGTAGTAACCCTAGAAGAATGTATATAAAGTATTTGAGTCAAGGAAAAGGGCCATGGGCTGGTCCCCATGTGGTCCTGAAGAAGATGTTTAAGGGAAACCTCAAAACATGTCGACTAAATACTAGAGATAGTATGCACATAACAGTTACACTTCCTCCCTACTATTAACCCCTTTTATCCATATCAACTAGAGGCAAGAATAAATTAATTGCTCACTAGCTAGGTATTTTTAACATCACCATCACCACTCCCCCCCAACACTGCACTACATATTTTTAACAAAAAGTGCTCCTACATAGTTCCGCATGTTGCAGCACGCCCCCGACAGCATATGTCACCTAGGGGCAAACCTTGGTGAGTGAGGGGACTCAAGAGAAGAATTTTCTCTTCTTAGATTTGGGGCGTTGTTTTGCAAATTTAGCAGAAGCCCTTCCCTTTGGATAGGTTCTCAGATCTGTCATTTACAGATTCGTTAATAACTATACAAAGTCTGGGGGATGAACCTAACGTCTACCTCCATCTCCCCTCATTTTTGTTTATAATATGGGTTTGATGTAACACAGAGCAAGAAACTGTGCAAGAAAGTCAGAATATTATTGAGTGACAAGGCATTAACACTGTTAAAACTGAGAGGATTGAGGACACATGAGGGAAATGATAGAGAACATCAGGGATTGGAGTGAGATCTGATCTAGGAAAAAAGGAGCATAAGGAAAGTCAAATAAAGAACCAGTGTTATTATTATTATTATTATGTGTTCTTATATAGCGCTCGATTACCCGTAGGCATCTCTGCGCTTGCCTTGGGAACCCGTCCTGGCTTTTTTCCCTGTGAGAAACCCGTACTGGGCAGAGGTGTAAGCAGTGTGGAATGATAAGAGAGGTGTAAGGAGGAATGGTATTCTGACAAAATATCAAGTTAAAAATGTGGACACACAGAAATATTAAATTTTCTATTATCAAGATATACAAATATATCATGATGCAGGAATATCTTGTTTTTTTGTGTTGACATTTTTTATTAGCATTTTTCAAAATAAATTAAACAGTTCAATATAATATTTTCTATAACAATTGCAGGAGTTAGACATTAGTAAATGAACACATGAATAAATAAACTGGTACATTGAGATATACATAATATTATATCTGAAAAGTGTTTGGAAGAGGAATAAACAATTTCATACTAATGTAGATTAAGGGATGAAATGGCAGTAAATATGTGCAAAACACAGCACGGTATATTATAATAGATGAACCTTTAATATGCCACATTAAATATTAAGGCATTAAATTATTAAGCAAACTTATTTTTTTTGTTTTAATTACATTATTAAGTTATTAAATTATATATTGCAATAAACAGATACAACCTAGTGTTTACAAAAATAACACAGTTTATATTCATGGGGAGAGTGATTCCCTATTGATAGGAATTGATGCTGAGTTAATAATGTAAATGGCAAAAAATTGGTATACAACCTTTACCACGCAACTTTTACCACGACCTACCTTTACCACGCAACTTTTACAACGCAGGACCCTTTACCACGCATACCATTACAACGCTGGTATTTACAACGCAGGTACTTTTACAACGCATACCATTACAACGTAAGTATTGGTAAGTATATAATTTTATTTAAAATATTTTAGGTTTGGGTTTTGGGTAAATGGGTATTTTTAGGGTTCAGGGTCAGTTTTCAGTTTTTGGGTAAAGGGGTATTTTTAGGGTTCAGGGTCAGTTTTCAGTTTTTGGGTAAAGGGGTATTTTTAGGGTTCAGGGTCAGTTTTCAGTTTTTGGGTACAGGGGTATTTTTAGGGTTCAGGGTCAGTTTTCAGTTTTTGGGGTACAGGGGTATTTTTAGAGTTCAGGGTCAGTTTTCAGTTTTTGGGGTACAGGGGTATTTTTAGGGTTCAGGGTCAGTTTTCAGTTTTTGGGGTACAGGGGTATTTTTAGGGTTCAGGGTCAGTTTTCAGTTTTTGGGGTGCAGGGGTATTTTTAGGGTTCAGGGTCAGTTTTCAGTTTTTGGGGTACAGGGGTATTTTTAGGGTTAAGGGCTGGGTTTGGGTTTTGGGGTTCAGGGGTATTTTTAGGTTTTAGGGCTGGGTTTGGGTTTTGGGGTACAGGGGTATTTTTAACATATATATTTAAAAATTAATAATTAAATATTAATATAAATAATTAAAATATTAAATATTAAAATAATAATTTATTAATTTAAAAAAATATTATTAATAATTATTTTACCATATTATTTACTTACCTATACTTACGTTGTAATGGTATGCGTTGTAATAGTACCTGCGTTGTAAATACCAGCGTTGTAATGGTATGCGTGGTAAAGGGTCCTGCGTTGTAAAAAATGCGTGGTAATGGTCTGCGTGGTAAAAGTCCGCGTTGTAACGTCATATATCCCAAAAAATTGGAATTAAAAATAATAAGTGACGGGTACATATTTTAACTTGCCGAAATATTCATGATGGGCAATGGTGTTTATTGTAGGATCATCTTCTATTCGCAAAAGAGGGTCCCAAACTCGCAAAAAATATATCTGTCTGATCATGAATGTTATGAATTACTCTCTTAAATGAGGCAGTTTGTATCATGGCTACTAATCAAGTCTCTTGAGATGGTGGAGTCGAAGATTTCCACTGTCTTATTATATATATTTTAAGCAGTAGATAATGCAGTGTGTATAAGACTGCATTATGGCTTTGAAAGATTTTGGGAAATTTTGTAAATCATGTAAGAGAATTTTAGCTGGTGTTAGTGGGAGATGTAAAGGTACAGTATTATGTCAAATCTGGCCTATGTAAGACCAGTAAGATTGACCCATGGGGCATTTGCATATGATGTGAACTATGTCACAACCAGAAGTATTACATCTCCAGCAATTAGTATGTGGTAGTAATCCTGCCTTATGTCATTTTACTGGTGACCAGTGCCAGTCATGAAGTATTTTAAATAGACCAAATTTCAGTCTAGCCTCTCGGGGACCTTTAGCTGACATTTTCCAGTAAGTCCACTCATTCTTCAACTTCATAGGAGGCTGATAGACGTGTTTGCTACTTAGCACGAAGATCACGTGATAAGGGTTGTGAGAATATGCGTGATGTAAGTGTTTTATACAAACTGGAAATAACCCCTTTGTGCCTCCTCCAAGTGTGCAGATAGAATACTATTGGTGAGGTTTGCAGTAACCAGGGTTTTGGTCCTAGAGTCTTAAGGCAGTTACTGAGTTGTGTGTAATTTTCTGCTTGTTGTGAGGGAAGGTTAAACTCGTCCACCAGTTGCACAAAAGATTTGAAAGCTCCATCATGAAGAAGCTGATCTAAAGTTAGGATACCTGCTGTTTTCCATTGGGGCCAATATAAAGTTTTCCCTTTAATGCGTATACCTGTATTGTTCTTTTGTGGGGCTTTCTCATGTATACGTGAATTAAAACCTAATATATGAAGTGCTCTTTGCCATGTTTGAGCATTGCATACAACAATGGAATACGAAAATCAAGGCGACTTGTGCCTGACCCATATAAGGCTGAAAGGCCCAGCTCTGTAGACAACAGGTGCCTCTCAACATGTACCCATTGTGGTGTATTGGAATTTTCTGTTAACATGTGCGTTTCTTGAGATAATTGTAATACAAGTGTATAATGCTCTATTGATGGAAGACTCAACTCTCCATTAGAGTGTTGAGCATTTAATTTACTCTCAGCTAAACAAGGTTGCACAGAACCCCATACAAAAGATTTGATCTTAGAATCTATGAGGCGCAATGTGGATGATGGAATCTGAAGAGGAAGCATTCCAAGGGTATAAATGAAACGTGGAAGTATAACCATTCTTATTGCATGGACCCTACCCCACATGGATAATCCCAATGTCTTCCATTTGTCGAAATCATGCTGCATCTGGGAAAGACGATTCAAAAAGGGGGGTGGTGATGGACAGAGTATCTGAATTAAGCAGAACACTCCTACCCAGTCAAAAGATCAGGGCTTGATCCATCACCGTTTTTTAGCTCACTGCACCATCCCAGTTCAGAACCTGGCTACATGCAAATTAGTCTGGCCCTGGCCCAGTGCATCATGGGAACAGGGCAGACCAAACTACTAAGCCAATTCTTTACTGGAAAGGAAACAAGCTTCAGGGGACCGGTTTCTGGCATTGCAGCCGTCTTCGGCCCGGCTTGCTTGAATCCTGATGGTGCAGTGAGCAAGGGACTCACATCTGAGCATACCCTTCCACACTTGTGGTGGCTAAAACGATTTAAAAAGGGGGGTTGTGATGGACAGAGTATCTGAATTAAGCAGAACACTCCTACCCAGTCAAAAGATCAGGGCTTGATCCATCACCGTTTTTTAGCTCACTGCACCATCCCAGTTCAGAACATGGCTACATGCAAATTAGTCTGGCCCTGGCCCAGTGCATCATGGGAACAGGGAAGACCACACTACTAAGCCAATTCTTTACTGGAAAGGAAACAAGCTTCCGGGGACCGGTTTCTGGCATTGCAGCCGTCTTCGGCCCGGCTTGCTTGAATCCTGATGGTGTCCATCACCACCCCCTTTTCTGAATCGTTTTTGGCCACTACAGGTGTGGCAGGGTATGCTCAGACATGAGTCCCTTGCTCACTGCACCATCAGGATTCAAGCAAGCCGGGCCGATGACGGATGAAATGCCAGAAACCGGTCCCCGGAAGCTTGTTTCCTTTCCAGTAAAGAATTGGCTTGGTAGTTTGGTCTGCCCTGTTCCCATGATGCACTGGGTCAGGGCCAGACTAATTTACATGTAGCCAGGTTCTGAACTGGGATGGTGCAGTGAGCTAAAAAATGGTGATGGATCAAGCCCTGATCTTTTGACTGGGTAGGAGTGTTCTGATCAACTCAGATACTCTGTCCATCACCACCCCCTTTTCTGAATCGTTTTTGGCCAATACAGGTGTGGCAGGGTATGCTCAGACATGAGTCCCTTGCTCACTGCACCATCAGGATTCAAGCAAGCCGGTCCAACGACGGCTGAAATGCCAGAAACCGGTCCCCGGAAGCTTGTTTCCTTTCCAGTAAAGAATTGGCTTAGTAGTTTGGTCTGCCCTGTTCCCATGATGCACTGGGTGAGGGCCAGACTAATTTGCATGTAGCCAGGTTCTGAACTGGGATGGTGCAGTGAGCTAAAAAACGGTGATGGATCACGCCCTGATCTTTTGACTGGGTAGGGGTGTTCTGATCAACTCAGATACTCTGTCCATCACCACCCCCTTTTCTGAATCGTTTTTGGCCACTACAGGTGTGGCAGGGTATGCTCAGACATGAGTCCCTTGCTCACTGCACCATCAGGATTCAAGCAAGCCGGGCCGACGACGGCTGAAATGCCAGAAACCGGTCCCGGAAGCTTTTTTCCTTTCCAGTAAAGAATTGGCTTGGTAGTTTGGTCTGCCCTGTTCCCATGATGCACTGGGTCAGGGCCAAACTAATTTGCATGTAGCCAGGTTCTGAACTGGGATGGTGCAGTGAGCTAAAAAACGGTGATGGATCAAGCCCTGATCTTTTGACTGGGTAGGAGTGTTCTGATCAACTCAGATACTCTGTCCATCACCACCCCCTTTTCTGAATCGTTTTTGGCCACTACAGGTGTGGCAGGGTATGCTCAGACATGAGTCCCTTGCTCACTGCACCATCAGGATTCAAGCAAGCCGGGCCGACGACGGCTGAAATGCCAGAAACCGGTCCCCGGAAGCTTGTTTCCTTTCCAGTAAAGAATTGGCTTGGTAGTTTGGTCTGCCCTGTTCCCATGATGCACTGGGTCAGGGCCAGACTAATTTGAATGTAGCCAGGTTCTGACCTGGGATGGTGCAGTGAGCTAAAAAACGGTGATGGATCAAGCCCTGATCTTTTGACTGGGTAGGAGTGTTCTGATCAACTCAGATACTCTGTCCATCACCACCCCCTATTCTGAATCGTTTTTGGCCACTACAGGTGTGGCAGGGTATGCTCAGACATGAGTCCCTTGCTCACTGCACCATCAGGATTCAAGCAAGCCGGGCAGACGACGGCTGAAATGCCAGAAACCGGTCCCCGGAAGCTTTTTTCCTTTCAAGTAAAGAATTGGCTTGGTAGTTTGGTCTGCCCTGTTCCCATGATGCACTGGGTCAGGGCCAGACTAATTTGCATGTAGCCAGGTTCTGAAGTGGGATGGTGCAGTGAGCTAAAAAACGGTGATGGATCAAGCCCTGATCTTTTGACTGGGTAGGAGAGTTCTGATCAACTCAGATACTCTGTCCATCACCACCCCCTTTTCTGAATCGTTTTTGGCCACTACAGGTGTGGCAGGGTATGCTCAGACATGAGTCCCTTGCTCACTGCACCATCAGGATTCAAGCAAGCCGGGCCGACGACGGCTGAAATGCCAGAAACCGGTCCCCGGAAGCATGTTTCCTTTCGAGTAAAGAATTGGCTTGGTAGTTTGGTCTGCCCTGTTCCCATGATGCACTGGGTCAGGGCCAGACTAAATTGCATGTAGCCAGGTTCTGAACTGGGATGGTGCAGTGAGCTAAAAAACGGTGATGGATCAAGCCCTGATCTTTTGACTGGGTAGGAGTGTTCTGATCAACTCAGATACTCTGTCCATCACCACCCCCTTTTCTGAATCGTTTTTGGCCACTACAGGTGTGGCAGGGTATGCTCAGACATGAGTCCCTTGCTCACTGCACCATCAGGATTCAAGCAAGCTGGGCCGACGTTGGCTGAAATGCCAGAAACCGGTCCCCGGAAGCTTGTTTCCTTTCCAGTAAAGAATTGGCTTGGTAGTTTGGTCTGCCCTGTTCCCATGATGCACTGGGTCAGGGCCAGACTAAGTTGCATGTAGCCAGGTTCTGACCTGGGATGGTGCAGTGAGCTAAAAAACGGTGATGGATCAAGCCCTGATCTTTTGACTGGGTAGGAGTGTTCTGATCAACTCAGATACTCTGTCCATCACCACCCCCTATTCTGAATCGTTTTTGGCCACTACAGGTGTGGCAGGGTATGCTCAGACATGAGTCCCTTGCTCACTGCACCATCAGGATTCAAGCAAGCCGGGCCGACGACGGCTGAAATGCCAGAAACCGGTCCCCGGAAGCATGTTTCCTTTCCAGTAAAGAATTGGCTTGGTAGTTTGGTCTGCCCTGTTCCCATGATGCACTGGGTCAGGGCCAGACTAATTTGCATGTAGCCAGGTTCTGAACTGGGATGGTGCAGTGAGCTAAAAAACGGTGATGGATCAAGCCCTGATATTTTGACTGGGTAGGAGTGTTCTGATCAACTCAGATACTCTGTCCATCACCACCCCCTTTTCTGAATCGCATCTGGGAAAGGGCATAAATTATCTTATTTCTTATTTCTTATTTCTTATTTAGGGGGTTTTATAGAGCGCTTGGTGACGCACAGCGGCGTGTCCCCGCGCTAAGGGGCTGTGACCATCCTTTATGTTCCCTTATTCACTAAAATGTGCAAGTACTTTAAACGTGAAGGTTGCCAGTGAAAGGGATAATCTTGTATAGCTGCTTTTGTAGTTCCATCTGATATGGGGAGTGCTTCACCCTTATCCCAATTAATTTTATATCCAGAAAAATAGGAGAAATTTTCTATGATTTTAAAGCAATGATGGCAAAGATTGTGATAAATCAGCAATAGTAAGTAGAGTGTCACCAGCATCGAGATAGTTTAGATTCTCCCACCTAAAGACGAATGTCAACAACATTGGCTGATTGACTAATTGCTGCTGCTAGAGGTTCAATAGCCAATAGGAATAAAAGGGGAGAAAGGGGACAGCCCTGACATGTTCCTCTGCTGATTTGAAATGGATCTGAAATGAAACCACTGCAGTTAACCTGTGCAGTAGGATGTTCACATACCAGCCTTATGTTATCTATAAACTGGGCCTCAATCCAAATTGCTCTAAAACTTTGAAAAGATATTTCCACTCCTCTCGATCAAATGCCTTTACAGCATCAAGTGATAATGCAAAAGCATCATCCTTGAGGCATTTGGCAGAGTTAAGTGAATGAGCCAAAGAACGTAAATGGTTCCTAGATGAACGTCCAGGTACGGATCCCAGTTGTGTGTGATGAATCAAAGAAGGTAGAGCTCTACGAAGACAAGAGGCTAGGACACTGGCCAACATTTTTATATCGCAGTTGAGGAGCGATATGGGATGGTAACTATTGCAAAGTAATAGATCCTTCCCTGGTTTAGGTAGAACTGCTATTACTGCTTTATTAGAAAGACACCCCAAGAAGAGTTATGATCTGCTCCCTGAAAAGCAACTTGTTAGCTGTCTACTATTCTTGCACCTGACCAGTGGTAAATTTCTGCTGGAAAACCATCTTCTCCTGGGGCTTTATGATATGGGAGTTTGGCTATAGCTCGTGATAACACTTCCTTACTAATCGCCCTCTCAAGAAGTGCTCTACCCTCCTCAGAGAGGTGAGGTAATTCTAGTCCTGTAAAAGAAGATACCATCTTGTTTTGGTCTATTTAGATTCCTTGGGTATATAAGATTTGTAGTAAGAAGCAAACTCATTACTATGTCTTGAGGACAGGTCAACATGGTACCCCAGATGATCTTATAGCTGGAATAGCCTGGCAGCCTCTCTTTGTCGCAATTGCACTGTCAGGACTCTCCCTTCCATTTCTCCAGGTTCATAATGTCTCTCTTTGATTTTTAGTAAAGCATATGCTGCTTTGGATGTAAAAAGACTATTCAATGCCATACGGGCTTGTTCCAAGGACTTGCAATGTTGCAAAGTAGGTTTTTTAGTATATAATCTTGTAAATGATACAATATCCTGCTCTAGCTCTTTCTGCCGAGCAGAATGTTGCCTATTGGCCTAAGCAGCATCCCTAATAAGCTGAAATATTTTTATTGAAATATTTACTTTATTGATACTTTTGTAAAAAAAGAATTGTATATGTTATATATATTTTTTGTTGTTGTGTTTGTAGGAGAATAGGATGGGAAGTTATTTAAGTAATAATTATTTCAAAAATGTTATTAATTTATTACAATTGTGTTATTTATTACTTAGGGGCCAATTACGAGTTTAGTCCTCCTGCACACAGCAGTGGGGGTGGTCTTCCACCCGCAGCATTACATGTTTTGCTGCCTGAAACGCCAACTGTGGCAGAGGCAATGTTGCCGCCGGGGCAGCTGAGGTCTGCAATGTTGGCGATGCAGACTCCAATGCCTTCGGGGATTCAGCTGTTCCCTTGAGCCTATTATGACAACATAGGCATACTGGCTGTCTCCCAGCGATGGTTAGGCAATGGCGGTACACAGCCACGGTACGTTCACAGTGAATCAACACAACAGTGACCATTTGATGTATTCAAAAACTTCACACCTGATGTTCTTTTACTAAGTGGACACACGTTCAAATCACACCATAAAACACACTCTTCTTTCCTGACAAGGATCCGTTGACCCTTACTAAGAACACAGAAGCAGGAGACAGTGTGCTGATCCCCAGGCAGACCACTGTTTGCTCACATCTTACCATTTGGCACTCACCACCACTTTAATTATTTACTTTCACACTTTTTCACCAATATCACTTATTTCTTTTTTCTTTTTTCTAGTCTCGCAGGTGTTTTGTTATACCATGCCTGGCTCCAAATTTCGGGTTCCAAGTCCAGCATACTCCTCTCAGTAGGAAAACTAAATTGTGGGACAGGATTGTCTGTGTTCAATATCTTTAAATATTTTTAAAAAGTAAGACTTCAGACAATTATGATAAAATGCAATACATCAGTACAAAGTAATCAATAATTGAAAAATATAGGGGAATTTATACACTCATATAGAATCCATGTCAGAAGAATTACAAAATCACAAATACTACTAGAGTATATAATATAATATAAAAAATATTTCATATTAGAATGATAACAAAAAAAAATAGCTGTATTGCACAAACTTCCATCAGAAGGAGAAGGAGAAGAGGAGTGAAAGATAGGATAGAAACAGAGAAAACAGGAGAAAAGAGAAAGAGGGGATAATATATAGATAAATAAAATGATAGGTAACTGGCTAAATACATAATTAGATAGATACATAAATAAGTGATAACTAATAGATGGGGGCACCCACTGCAATGGAAAATAAATAAATAAATAAATTAAGAAGTAGAGACAAAAGGATATTGGGCTACTGTTCTGCTTGGGTTCTCAGATTAGATAGAACCAGCTCATCAGAGCCTTACTAACCCAGCCAGAACGTTACCCTCTGCCCCTCCCTAGGACCTATTCACAACAGGTATCTACCCCCTAAGGACAGGGAATTCCTAAGATGCATACCATGTACCTCCTATAATATTAGCAATCAGTGGCCTCGCGGTCCCATTCGAACCCAGACCTCTCTACCCAGACGGCAGTATCAGAATCGGCGATCTCGCGGTCCCATACGAACCCAGACCTCTCTACCCAGACGGCAGTATCAGAATCGGCGATCTCGCGGTCCCATACGAACCCAGATCTCTCTACCCAGACGGCAGTATCAGAATCGGCGATCTCGCGGTCCCATACGAACCCAGACCTCTCTACCCAGACGGCAGTATCAGAATCGGTGGCCTCGCGGTCCCATTCGAACTCAGACCTCTCTACCCAGACGGCAGTATCAGAATCGGCGATCTCGCGGTCCCATACGAACCCAGATCTCTCTACCCAGACGGCAGTATCAGAATCGGCGGCCTCGCGGTCCCATTCGAACCCAGACCTCTCTACCCAGACGGCAGTATCAGAATCGGCGATCTCGCGGTCCCATACGAACCTAGATCTCTCTACCCAGACGGCAGTATCAGAATCGGCGGCCTCGCGGTCCCATTCGAACCCAGACCTCTCTACCCAGACGGCAGTATCAGAATTGGCGATCTCGCGGTCCCATACGAACCCAGATCTCTCTACCCAGACGGCAGTATCAGAATCGGCGATCTCGCGGTCTCATACAGACCCAGACAACCTACCCAGACGGCAGCATCAGAATCGGCGATCTCGCGGTCCCATACGAACCCAGATCTCTCTACCCAGACGGCAGTATTAGAATCGGCGATCTCGCGGTCTCATACAGACCCAGACAACCTACCCAGACGGCAGCTTATCCTATGATTACCATTATATAAAGGGATCGATCTCACTATTCATCAGGGTTATAGAACTACAATGTCCCGGATCACACAACGGTTGCCAATTTAGATAATGTACAGCGAGGTCGTTAATTCAAGGGGCTCCTCTCTCCCTTATTCAGTTACCACTTACCTGATCAGGGTTAGCATCTGTTCACATAGCAGCATCTGACTAGAAGAATAGGTTACCCTCTCATACAAGAACACACGGCACATGTCGGTTCACTATGCAAAGGTTATTATCAAATATAAGCTCTCCTCTACCCCCTTGCTCAGACCCACATGGACGGGAGATGCATCCGTTCACCTGCACCTGACCAGAAGAAAGGTTAGCCTCACTAAGAATAATAAGTTCTGCACAATGGTTCACTAAGAACTGGGGTATCTTTATTACACAATAATAACACTCATCAGCAACACATAACAGACACATACACAGATCTGCAGGGTCTCTGTACAGACCACATCCACATCTAACTAACAGAGACTGTAAATAGACTGCACATCGCTGAAAGGAAAAGGATTAGTAATAATGTTTCATGGACACTAACATAACAGGACAGATATCACCTAATTAGTATGGAGTCTTGTTCTAGCTGTCATCTGGATTCCTCCCTCGTCTGTGATTCTCCTCTGCACTCTTGGACATGCATCTGCGCTGATCACTCTGCACTGGACACCTCTCCCCCACGAACTGTCGCCGCCTTCCAGCTTCAGTCTAATTGTTTCTGCCGCTCTGATAACCGTTCGCTCCACTAGCTCCTTCATTCTGTCTGATTATCTCTGTTCAAATGTCCAATTCACTCCAGCTGCTCTCACAGATTAGTATAACTTCAGTCTCTTCCAAAAGGCACCACCTCAGACTCCAGCTGATCACAACTCCTCCGGATAAGTAACTACTTCTAACTGCTGTCTTCAGCTCCAAACATTGCTTCATCTCTCTCTCTTCAGAACACCATCTACTCACAACTACTTCTAGTTTCTCTCTCTCTGGTTCCAGCTCACTGGCTGTCTGTCTTCCCTCTGTTCCAAGCATCCACTGTCTCTTCTCCCCTGCTCCATCTCCTCTCCTTCTGCACTCTAACGCTCTCCGTTCCAATCCACGACTGCACTCCTTCCAACCCAAAGTCCTTCTCCCTGACTCCGCCTCTGCACTTCACTAATATGGAATGCTGTCTCCTCATGGAAAGTTCCAGGCATCAGCCTGTCGCCCTCCAAATTCTTGCACCTCCCCGTACCAAGGACACATCCCCAGCCGGCCGGCCCGATGTTGTGTCTTCAGCACGAAGAGAAATACAATCCTTCGACAAGGGCCGGCCTGAACCGGTTCTCTCCAAGCGAACAACACCTCATAACTAAAACATTACCTTTACCCTGCAAGCATCTCAGTCTGCAGGGACAGAAAGCAAAATGGAGTCTCTCTAGTTCTGGGCCTTGTAGGCCTGAGAAGGATGAAATAACACTTAGCTCTATCAGAGTACCTACACAAACCATACCAATATGTAATATGAAGTCAAAACAACAGAATCCACCCTCTACTATAGGTAGAATCATGAAAGGACACATAATTATGTCAAAGCCAATAGGCAATAGATGGATTAGAGTCAACAATAAGGGATCTATCATCATATTAAGCAGCTATCCTCTAGTTTATGCTTCTAGATATGGCAAAAAGGCCTAAAAAGGACCAACACAAGGCAAGAATAGAGATTCAGGATGGTAGCAAGCTTAAAGTCACCATCACTCATAAATAGAGCCCACAAATCAAGCAGAACATTGCACCCTTGACTTTAACTTGCTAACATCTATAAACAACAACAACCAAATAAACAAACATCCACATGATCTATCAACAAAATCAAAAACAAAACCTGCCGCCACCAAATTCCTGTACCACTCCATGCCAAGGACGCGCACCCAGCTGGCCAGCCTGGTGTTGCGTCTTTAACATAGAGAACCTAAGCACCCTTGAACTAAATGTGCCTCAACTTCTAGTAATAACTCATGAAATCTATTAATGTAGGGACATGTCTGTGAAGTAAAAATAACAAAGGGCCTAAATGAGGCCTACCTACTCCGGTCAACTTAAGAAACTAACCTAAGCCCCCTTGAACTAAATGTGCCTCAACTTCTAGTAATAACTCATGAAGTCTATTGATGTAGGGACATGTCCGTGAAGTAAAAACAACAAAGGGCCTAAACGAGGCCTACCTACTTCGGTCAACTTAAGAAAGGATTTGGTAAAATCTTGGCAAATAAACATAACAAAGGGTCCTCAATGTCTGGGCAACTATTACTAGTAAATCTAGGACATGACCTAACTAAATGACACACCTCCCGGGACAACTTAAAGTCTAGGGTGACCACCCTTGGAACTAATCCCACTGCTCCAATTAAAAGTTGATGGATCAAAGTAAAAGTGTAATAACAGGAAAACAAGGATAACCCCATTCCTACAAAATAGCTGGTGTAGCACTATGCATATCAAGCAAGAAATCAGAAACAGTGATCTAAGTGTGGTGCATATACTCTTCTAAAAGATAATTCAGACATAGTCTGTCCAGAAATCCCTATAGCTAAAATAGCTGAATCAGAAACTTAAACTTGAAAAACTAAGTGATAGGAGACCATGCCAAAGTCAATAGGCAAAGGTCATAAGTCATCTAACTCAGGAAACAGTGTGCACCTAATCCCTCCGTATCAATCTGTGGAACACATGTGTGCACCATCATGCAGAACACTACTTTCCCTTCATTGGCAAAACTGTTGTACAGAAAACAGGAAAACTATCCAATAGGTGAAAGATAAACAAGTGTAAAGTCAATCTGTAATAGCATAGCATACTAAGATCAAAATATCATGTATCACAGGGCATCAGATTACTAAAGCAGCTCACTAATTATATACTGCACCCTATGACTTTCAAACAAAATCATTTGCATATATCAAAAGGAATCATTAAACCAAAGGCCAAATTATGAATGTGGCACTGCATCTTTCAAACTGGAAAATCAAAAGCATAAACAGGACTGCAAATTTAACATTATCATTGGGGCCTGTTTGTGGTAACTGCAAAAAGTGGCATCATGTCCATCTGAAATAGGAACATGGGAAAAAATGCAAGACTCAAGAATGCAGGCCAAGGAATTACATTGTAGACTCCTTTCATAAAGGAACATATCATCACTTTTACTATTGGCTTTGTCACCCAAAAAAAAAAAATTTTAGGGGGGGGAATCCAAACATGATTATCAAAAGTTCAGTTAATGTACAAGTTCTCTTCTGTAGGAATCCATCGTTGGTTTCTCCTTAGGAAAACAGTTCATTCTTGTAGGCCATAATTCTCCATCTTCATCTGTATCCGGTGCCAAGGAAGCACACCCTCCAGTCTGGTCAGCCTGGTACGTCTGCTTCTAATCCTGGATTCAGCCTCAGGGGGGGGGTTGGGAAGGGCAACACTCATCCGAAAATAACAAAGCCCATCACTCCAAAATAAGAAAGTCACACTCATACAGGGCCCCCATAGATCAGCAATCTGGAACGAAAAACACGTATCATCAATCTTGCAAAAACAGATTTTCCATTCAAAAAAGCACCCCAAGTGCTTTTCATTTCTGTAAGAAGAAAACCTCCTAATTCCTGAAAAGAACTCTCTAAATCCAAGGGATGATTTGAACACTCTACCTATACCATAATTTGTTTGGGCAAAATCCCCCCAAATTTTTTTTACACAAGTCAGAAGGGCTGGGGCCTAGTCACTCCTCACTCCTTTGAGAAACAGCCCCTCCCTCTAGAAAGATGGTCGCGCTCAGAGTTTTGAACCAGCTCCAACCATAACAAGCAGGAGCCGAGCTTCGCTGCAATACTCGCACAAGGCCCCCACCATCTGGTCTGAGGACGGGCCTGAGTTATCTCGTTCAAGGTTACAACAACAACTTCTGCTTTGTGGAGTTTCTCACACATTCTTAAATGAAACTCCCTGCAGCTGGCATTTTACCTTTCTCCTTTCAGACAAGCACCGTATTTCTCTAACTAATGTAATCAAGTTCTTAAGCTATTATTTTTCTATAGCCATATGAAAAGTTAACCAACATTCAAAAGACGGCATTCTGCACTAAAGCAATTTTAAACTGATGTAAGGGATGTGAGTGTATTAAAGTCAAAATCAAAATAGAACCTCATATCCACCCTTGACTGTATACACGAACATCAAAATGTTTCAGAAACATAATCACATGTGCAAAACAAGTCTGTCATAACTGTTCACTATTTGCTGAAAGGGAAAAAATATTAGAACAACAATGCATGCAGACACATTTCATTTTCTATAACATGTGAAACACCATCAAATTAAACAAGGGGCAACATATAATTTTGCATTGCATAACCAAGATTTCATAATGAAGAGCGCAAACTTTTCCATCCTACCTATAAAAAGGGCCAGATTCAACATTTCATGTAAAAGCACACGGTCGTATTTCACCAATTAAAGCACATTCTACATTGAAATAATGTCATTTCCACAACCGAAGATTGCACCATCTGTGCATAGCTAAGAACCAACAAAACACCCCCTCGCAGTCCGACAGTTTGATTTACACCTCCGAGTCAGACTCATTAAATCATGTGTTCAAGGGCAAAACCCACAGAAATAAAAACAGATTTTCTCCCCGAGCAGACAGAAAGGATCCAACCCTTCCCTGCTCAATGGAACAAACTATTCACCAATCTCAAGCACAAAGCGCAATTCAGAAATAATTCAACTAGTCACTCACAAAGCGCTATGCACATGGATTCAACAAACTATTCACACATCCGAAGCACAAAGCGCTATGCACATGGTCTTAAGAAGCCACTCATACATGTTTAGCACAAGGCGCTATTCACAAGAAACACAATGATAACACGCCATTCACAGGCCAAATATACAAGGCACTACAGACCATATTTACAAGGCGCTATTTACAGGATTTTCAGCAAGTTATATCACAGAATACATTGCACACTGCACAGCATAAGTAAATGCAGCAAGCCATGTGATAAGCAATGTACAAGCCTTTTTTATACACAAACGTACAATCTCATCAACACCAAAATGTAATTGGCTCCCTCACACACAGTCACCCTTCCAGCCTGACAGTCCAAACACCAAGATGAAAAGCATTTCTCCTACACTGCATAAGTCAGATACCATGATGTACTGCAATCTCCTTACACTCCAACTGTTCAAGCCAATACGTCAGGGACCACGTAATTGGCCCCCTCACACACAGTCAAAAGTGCCATAAACACGTCACGTCTAGTAAGCTTATTGTCTCCAGGAGTACGAGTGTCAGGCCGAGACTGACGGTCAGGTTTAAACCAATCACCCAACTCACCGAGCTGGCGCACAGATTCCAGTACCATAGACAACGCATTACCAGTCTGATTGATCAATAAGGTCATCATGACCTGCTTATAAGCAACCGGGGAAGAACGAATAATACGATTCCGCACAGAAGACGTTAACAAACCATCAAGCAATCTGTCAGCAGTACTCAGAAAAATCGCAGTTTTCATCACCTCCTCTTTGAGACGTTGTGCAGCATCGCGCAACGTATACCACGGCTTGTCATTCACAGGCCAGTCAGATTCAGTAGGGTACTTTTGATTACACCCCTCAGTCGCCAACTGAAGCAAACTGATTTGACCAATGTGGAAAAGTAAATTTTGCCATGTTCTGTGTCACTACGTGTCATCCATCATATGTTATGTGTGCATGATTAAATATGCATATGCATTACCTATGTTCGATTAATGACGCAATTACAGTTGTGTCCACCTCTAGTATGCCAGTTTCCAGTTCTCGTGAATACTACGAATATCAGGCCTATGTAAAGTTACGTTGCCACGTTTCTCAGTGTGCACGTTATTCTATTGAAAAGTCCCCGTTTCCAGGCCTCAAAAGGGCCCGAACACCAGATTCAGCTCCTGTCTCCTGAAGCCTCGCTGAGGAGCGATACAGCCCCCACCTGTATCCTCGACCCTTCACTTACTTCCTGCCTCGCAGTGCCCGGCTCACCCTGGCTCTGCCTCTGAGTCTGCCAAGAATATGTTATGATTCCAGTTATCAGTTCAGTCCTCCTTCTCTGCATTCCTAAAGCTACTGAATCGCATCGATAGTTTCCGTCATTGTCTAGCCTTCACGTCTCCACGTTAGAGAAATACTGCATTTAATGGTCATTTAATATTCTTCATCACGCACTACATGTAGAATAATGCATGGTCCAGTCTTAGAATCAAGTTAGCCTTTCCCCTCCTGACTTCTAGTCTATATCAACATGTTCTCTAAACATCAGATACTAGATACTGTTTAGGTACATGTCGCCCTGACTCTCCAGACTTCAGTCTCTGCTCCTAGCACAGAGTTCATAGCCCCCAGCTTCTCCTAGTAACACGTCATTGCTAGTTTGCGCGCACCATCAGGTTAGAGGTCCCGGCTCCTCAGGTAGCCCCCTCCATGGTTTCCGCCCCATTCATGACATATTCTGTTACGTTTGCATCACATGTCTATGTATACGCCCTGTTACACCTCTTTTTCACCCTTATCTTTCGCGACTGCTACGCGTCACGCCTTTTGCTCCACCCACTGCTACGCCTATTGCAATGTAATGCTATGTGTTTGCGTTATGTATATATGCTCATGCACTGTTATTAAAAGGTTACTTCCCCTTGTCCCGATCCTGACACCAGCAGCGCTGCTGGGCCTTGCCATCCTATTCCTTTATGCTGTAATAAACCTGCAAACTCCTACTACCTCGAATCTTGACTCTTATTTATTGAGCTATCTGTTATTCATTTATGCATTCAAAAATAGGGTATTATTTATTTATTTACCACATAATGGCGCCCGAATAGGGACCTGCCCTTTTCCCACGCGTCGGTGAAGCCACGCCGACCCCCTGACCCTCTGCAGTCGTGACGGAACTCTTCTGCGCACCGGCAGATATTTCTGCTTCAAGTATCCCTCAGGCCCACGGAGGAGACGGAGGAGGCGGTCCAGCATCCAGACGAGACGGTGGAGGAACGCGGCGAGTCCCGACCAGAGCCCAAGCCGAGAGTTCAAGGTCCGAGGTATCCGGAGGCCCACCCGTAACAGAAGTCCGAAGTTCGTCCGTCCGGCGTCCAAGCAGTCCCGTCCAGTCTGAGGCCTTCCGTTCTTGCTGCCCGGTGAGTACCGTTACTGGGGTAGTATCTAGACAGGGTCAATTTAATTGACTCTGGTCCGTGGGTTGGTGGTACACAGACCCACAAACGAAGTGTCCACTTCGGTGGATGCGGGTCCTGACGTGTCTCTGTATGAGACCGGTAAGTTTCGTACTGTTTCAGCAGTGCATCTAGTTCCTGTTCTAGTCAGTTCTGTTCTCGAGAAAATTCATGTATTCTGTGTCCCGTATTCCAGGTAGTATTCTGTTCGAACTGTTATTTTTAAATGTTCTTCATGTATTTTAATGTCGTGGTATGAATGGGGAATAAGTATCGTGTTTATTGTGTATTGTATTGTGTCTAGATTACAGTCCAGTCATGCCCTTGTTTTCTAAGTTACGCCAGTTAAAAACTAGAAAGGGTCTGCTGGAAGCAGCAGTTCCTGTCCCGCCTAGGGACAGTCCAGGTCATTTTATGTATCAGAAGCATGGCATAAGCGCCATATTGTATCTAGACTTATGGGTAGATTATACCAAACAGTTAGAAGAAAAGTATAGATGGCCCGTATCGGGTACATGGGATGCCGAGTGCATCATGCGAGTAGAAGAGGCATTATGGAAAAAGAAAGCCAGACAGTCACAGAAAGATGCCATCGAGTTATGGCGCAAAGAAGCTCATAAAAGAACTGAAAAAGAAATCAGAAAGTCAGAATTAAGTAGAGAATCCTTGGAACGAGCCCATGAAAAAGAATTAATCAAGATAGGTGAACAAATCAAAGCCGAACAGTCAGACAGACAGAGGCATGCCCTTATTAGGGGTATGTATCCTCTCCTTGCCGAGGGCTTGCCAAAAGCGACCCCAGAGGCATCCAGTAATTTCCCGCCACCATTAGTTCCGACCAAGCTACGTCACAAACAGACCGCAGCTGATATTTTTATTTCGTCCTATTTGGACGACACAGTCCCAGAATATGCAAATCCTGTTCGCGCTCCGCCAGTCCCTGTAAATCAGGCACTTCCCGCTCCTCCAGACACCGGAGTACCTGTTACGGTACCCCCGGTCCAGCCCGCCATACAAGTCCAGCCTACATTTCCATTTCCCACTCTGCCAGGACGAAGAGCCTCAGTAGACGACTCTAGTTTAGGGGCCGCAGGGGGAGGTACCCCTCAAACCCCGCCGCCACACAAGCGTTTAACGACAGCCGAATTACATATACAAGCATCACAGCGTACGCCCCGACATCAGACTGTAGCAGAAATAAGAAAATCCCTTGCCGAATGCGGCTATGATCCAGTCCCAGGCGAGGATAATATGGCTTTATATTCATTCCGCGTAAGAAAGGTGGCCGAGTATCTAGTCACCTTACCGAATATGAAAGAAGATCTAGACAGAATATATCGTTTCATCCGTACAGGGGATGATCCAGAAAGCATTGGCGAGGCCATGTCTCAAAGGAAAGCTGAGACCCAGCTCATGATATTAAAGTTTCTGATCAATTGTCTAATAAGAGAACAAGATTACCCGTCTAAAGATCCGGCTGAAATGAAAACCCTGACAAGGTGGAGTGATAATATAGCCGAGGGTAAGCACAAGACCGTCGGTGCTATGGAGAGTATGTACAAGAAAATCCGTAAAGAAATAATAAAGTTACACGAACAGCGTAAAGCAGCACAAGTAAGCGAGAAAGAAAGTAACTCTGATCCTGAAGAGTTAGACGACGAGAATCCTGACAGAATAGCGTATGTAGGAAAATCTAGATTTCCAGATCGCCATTTACGCCTAGAACACAAGTCTATTTTCCATCATCCAGAACCAGAACAAGGTTCTCTAGAACAAGTGTTTCAAGCTACCGATCACATTCTGAAATCACGAATCGGTTACAGTGAGTTAAGTACCATGCATGAACAAGAACTAGCCCGATCAGCAGTCCGATGGATTACTGATTCTACCACTTTTCCAGACGAAATAGTGGCACAAATGTTTCTGAAAATGCCCCCAGCCGAGCAACGACTGGCGGGTATGTATATGATTCAGCACCTCATTACATTGTATGAGGGTCAGCACTCTGACCCAGGCCCGTTACACGATGTCCTGAACGAGCTACTCCAGTATAGATGGAAAGGTTTAGGTACCGACTTAATTAGTGTCATTCTAGAACAGCGTCACAAATATAGAACGTTTCTGAATCCGCATCTTGTTCATGTCTCACCCCCAGAAAGTAAACCATTTTACATAGAGAGACAGAATCCGTTACGAGAAGTCCACCCAGTTAGAGGAACGGGTGGCGAACTAGAACGAGTGTTTGTTTACACTCCGATTACAAAGATGGAACTCCTAGAGATGAAGAAATTAATTCCCTGTCATGATAAAGATCCAGCAGGGTTCCACCGAGAATTAAAAGACATGCTCCGTATGGGAGAATACACGTATCCAGATATAATTAAAATGTTAAAGGTTCTGCTGCCCGCAGGGGTGTATGAGAAGCTCAAGGAAAAAGAATGGGAGGTGGGAGAGAAAAAGATCGATTGGGCAGTTCTAGAAGCTGAAGACAAGGCACGAGTACCAGGTACCGGTCTTGGAGCGAAATGTAAAGAATTACCAGAATTATTAATACAAGTTTTACCCAGATTATTGACAACTAGAAAAGAAGACTGGGATGCAATCTCAGCCTGTAAACAGAAACAAGACGAAGACATTAGTGATTTTTATTCTAGATTTGAGAAATGTTTTAGCATCAACAGTGGCCTCAAGACAAGTAGTGAGTCATACCCTCATCTTTTTGTTACTAAATTAGTCGAGAATTCAAGTCCACAAATTAAAAATCGAGTTTTGAAAGTCGAAAGTACCTGGCAAGCTAATACTCCGTCCCAGATGTTACAAATGCTCCAATACCACCAGAACAGAATCAGAGAAGAACAAGAACACGAGAGAAAACGTATGAAAGACACGAAAATGAAAGTACTAGTTGCACAATCTGTTCCTCAAGACAGTCAGAAGAGGGGTCCGAATCAAGCCAGTCATCCTGCAGCTCCCGTTAAAGGGAACTGCAATTATTGTAAACAGCCAGGTCATTTTATAAACGAGTGTGCAGTTCTGAAACACAACATAGCTACCGGTAAGACTAAAGAAAGACCACGTCCGCCTAGACAAGAACAAGTTTCACAGACTCCTCAGCCACAGAATGCACCACAGACAGTTACCGCACCGCAGCCTATTGCTGCAACACAGCACGTTACACAGCAGATGTACCAGTATGCACAGTCTGAGTATCCAGAGTACCAGCAGTATTCATGAAACAGCCTAGAGAGGGAGGTAGGCTTGCCTCTCATCGAGATACCTGTAGATCAAGAAGGTCCCTATGTTCACAGTCAAGTATTAGGGAAAGACAGAAAGTTTTTGATTGATACAGGGGCAAGTAGGACCACAATTAGTCACGCCGAAGTTCCAGGGGCTCCGCTCTCAGGCTCAAGAAATGTTTCCCTTGGATTTTCAGGAAAACCCATTGTAAATGAAATATCAAAGCCAGTTACTCTAGAAGTAGGTCCATTGTCCCGCACTACTGATCTGTTACTTACTAAGTCATGTCCAGAAAACCTATTAGGCATTAAAACACTGAAAGAGTTAGGTGCAGTTATATGCTGTTCCCCAGAGGGAATACGATTGTTCCTACGTGACTTTAAGGGTCACTATGTATTACGAGATTTTGATCCCAGATTGTCTAATGTCCCGCAGCATCTATGGGCGCAAGGTCCAACTGATGTTGGTTATATGCAAATCACACCCTATCGTGTGACTCTCAAGCCAGGTGTAGTGTTACCACGAATCAGACAGTACAGATTGCCACCTGAGGCTGTAGCAGCCTTATCCAAAATTATTGACGAGCTCATGGCTCAAGGAGTGGTTGTAGAAACTGACTCCAATGTATGCAATTCTCCGATCATTCCAGTCATGAAACGTACTGATCCAAATGCACCCCCAGTATATCGATTAGTGATTGACCTACGAGAACTTAATAAATGTATTATTCCTCAGTACCCAGTGGTCCCAGATATCTCTTCCCTATTGACAGCCATTGATTCAGAAGCCTCATTTTTTACAGTCATCGATCTCAAGAACGCGTTTTTCAGTGTCCCTATTCATCCAGACAGCCAGTTCCTTTTCGGATTTTGTTTAAATGGAAGGAGCTATATGTTCACACGCGCTCCTCAAGGTTTCACAGAAAGCCCTAGCATTTACAGTCAAGCACTTAAGAGACAACTAGACAACATTCACATGCCAACTGACACTGCCCTGCTCCAGTATGTCGATGATCTCCTGATCACAGCCCGTTCTGAACGTGCTTGCGAGCGAGCATCCCTTACAGTCTTGTATTTCCTAGCCGAGATGGGGCACAAGGTGTCCCCTTCGAAGCTTCAATTCTGTGTCCAGCAAGTGGTCTACTTAGGACACTTACTGTCCAAGAGGGGTAGGCAGTTGACACCAGACCGTATCCAGTTAATAGCGAGTCTTCCTCAGCCCAAGACCCAGAAGGAGGTACGTGCTTTTATCGGCCTTACTTCTTACTGCAGACAATGGATTCCTCAGTATGCATTTCTAGCCAAGCCACTGATACAGTTAACGACACAGGAGGCAGCCGTATCGACTGTCCTCCCTTGGACATCTGAACATACACTCAGTTTCAATGAGTTAAAGAAAGCCCTATGCCAAGCTCCAGTTCTAGCGACACCGAACTACAGTAAGCCTTTTACACTTTTCGTCACTGAACGCGAAGGTACAGCATTATCTGTTCTCACACAAGATCAAGCAGGACAATACAAGCCCTGTGCTTATTTTTCGAGCACATTAGATCCTGTAGCCCAGGCTCTGCCTGCGTGCCTCAAGTCAGTTGCAGCCACAGCCCTAGCTATCAGACAAAGTGATTCCATAGTCTTAGGACACTCCTTGTCAGTACAAGTTCCACATTCCGTGGAAGTTCTTTTAAACCGAACACAAACTCAGCACTTGACAATTGCACGTTTAACAGGTTATGAATTGACACTGTTCCAGCCACACATAGAAATCAGACGCTGCAACATCCTGAACCCTGCTACACTGTTACCATCAGTTACTCCGAATTCTGCCACACATGACTGCGTGGAAATAGTTAACATTACGACAAAGCCAAGACAAGATCTGACAGATATTCCGTTACCAGACCCCGACCTGACACTTTATGTGGATGGTTCATGTATGAGAACAAGTACAGGAGAACTAGTCGCCGCGTATGCAGTGACTACTGACACTGAAGTTATTGAAACACACCGTATTGACACCCTGTCCGCTCAAGCAGCAGAGCTAGTTGCTCTGACACAAGCCTGCATACACGCTAAGAACTTGAAAGTTAATGTTTACACAGATTCACGTTACGCATTTGGAGTTGTACACGACTTCGGAGTGCTCTGGCAAGAGAGAGGTTTCATGACTTCTCATGGAACCAAGATTCAGCATGGTCTCCTTATTCAAGCTCTGTTAGAAGCCATACATTTACCGACATCTATCGCTATCATGAAGTGCAAAGCACATACGAAAGTTACTGACATTATTTCCCAGGGTAATGATCTAGCAGATCGCACAGCCAAGCTTACAGCACAGACTCCAGACATTCCAGTTAATCAGACACATACTCCAGATCCGATTACATGTATGACAGTTAAAGACCCTACACAAGATGTCATAGACATACAGTTACATGCGACTCCTGAAGAAATCAAGAAATGGTCCGAACAAGGAGGGGTCCAGACAGATCAAGGATGGTTAACGAAGGGTAGAGCCACATGGTTTCTCCCCGACTCTATGGTTCAAGTCATTATTAATACCGCACATAGTCCAGCACATTTAGGAGAAAAAGCCATGTTAGACAGTATCCAGAACATCTGGTTCAACAAGCATTTACGAGCTGCAGCCAAACAGAAAGTCCGTACCTGTATGATATGTTGTCAGTTTAATCCAGGTAAAAGTGTCCCGGTGGAACAAGGTGGATTCCAGCCCCCTGACCACCCTTTTGAAGTCCTCCAGATGGATTATATTCAGATGGAGCGATGTCGAGGTTTCAAGTATGTCCTTGTAGTTGTATGCGCTTTGTCCAGGTGGACAGAAGCATATCCAGTCCCAGATTACACAGCCGCGACCACTGTCAAGCAGTTGGTTCGTGAGTTCTTCCCCCGTTATGGACTCCCTAGAGTCGTATATTCTGACAACGGCCAACCATTCTCATCTGAGTTAATGAAGCATGTTTCCCTTTTGTTGGGGTACCAGTGGAAGTTCCATTGTGTACGCCATCCTGAAGCAGCCGGTCTCGTAGAGAGACATAACCAGACTCTGAAAATCCGAATCGCCAAAGTATGTAAAGAGAAAGGTGTGGACTGGCTAGTAGCTCTGCCAGTCGCTTTATTTTATATGCGCATGGTCGCACATTCCAGATCAGGTCTGTCCCCGTATGAGGTCGTTTTCGGCCGCCCCCCTAACATGTGGGGTACTCCTAGACCCCGAAGTATTACCGATGTTTCAAGTAATATGCTGACAGATTACCTAGCTTCCTTGATGTCTGCCCTCAACTCTTGTCGTTCACAGGTTGCCGCCGCATTTCCAGACAATACCGAGGTGGCACCGCATGAAATCGTTCCAGGATCCATGGTCTTGGTCCGCAATTTTGATATTGATATTGATATTGAAATGTATTTGTAGAGCGCTCGTTCGCCCGGGGGCTTCATGGCGCTATAGACAGGAACACATTGCAACAGCCAGAGGACGCATGGAGGAGCTTTTCAGAACGCCTGAGAGAAGAGCCATGTTTTAAGGGAGCGTCTGAAACTAAGAATATTGTCACACATTTTTAGGTGCAGGGGAAGAGAGTTCCAGAAGGTAGCTGCAAGGTGGTCAAAGCAGCAGCCTCCAAGACGTTTCCTTTTATAAGAAGGGACAATCAGAAGGTGTTTGTGCATGGAACGGAGATTCCGGGAGGGATTGTATTTTTTGAACAGGTCTCTAATGAATAGGGGGCCAGTTTGATGTAAGGACTTAAATAAAGTGCACCCGGTCTTAAAAGCCACCCGTTGCTCAACAGGCAGCCAGTGTAGTTGTTTTAAGCCTAATCTAACAGACTGCCTCTTAGTTAGGTTAAGAATTAGTCTGGCTGCCTGATTCTGAATCAGCTGGAGGCGTTTCAACTCACCAACCTGGAGCCCAAGGTACAGGCTGTTGGAAAAGTCCAATCTGGACAGAACCAGGGAGATGACAATCTGTGTGAGCGCCTCCAGAGAAAAAAAACGAGCAATTTTCTTGATTTTCTTCAGCTGGAATAGGCTGGAGGACACCACTGCCCCGACCTGTCTTTTCAGAGAAAGATCTTCACTAAGATGAATTCCTAGACTCTTGACCGAGAGCGATTTGGATGGTGGAGCTCCCATGCTGACTGGCCAGAAACCAGGGTTCCAGCTCAATGCGCTCCGCCCAGGCAAGACCAACTCAGTCTTGCCTGGGTTGAGTTTCAGGTGACTGCAGCTCATCCAACTCAGGATGTGAGACATGGTGTTTTGAAACACTGCCACTGAGTCTTCGGTGTTTAAGGGGAAGATGAGCTGCAGATCATCCGCATAATTGAGTATGGTTACTCCCGTGTTCCTGAGAGAGTACAGCAGGGGGCATAAATATAAATTAAAAAGCAGCGGTGACAGGGAGGAGCCCTGAGGGACTCCGCATGTTGTGGGGATGGTGGGAGCAGTAAAGGAGCCCAGCCTCACCGATTGTGTGCGGCCAGTAATAAATGAGCGGATCCAGCTCAAGGCCGAGCCCCTGAGACCAGCCTGTTCGACACGGTTGACCAAGATGGTATAGTCAACCGTGTCGAATGCCGCTGATAAATCTAGTAGCACCAAAGCCTGATGGATCCCCTCATCGGCATTCCGCCTCAGAGTGTTCTGGACTGAGACGATGACTGCTTCAGTTGAATGAAGGGGGCGGAAGCCAGCCTGATTAGGCGCAAGATACTGTGAGTCTTCCAAAAATTTGGAGATACTATCGCAGACGTGAGCCTCCAAAAGTTTGGCGCAGTACGGCAGCAGAGAAATGGGCCTATAGTTAAGGGGGTCCGATGGATTAGCCCCAGCTTTTTTCAGCAAAGGGATGAGGAGGGCTTTTTTAAAACTGGCGGGGACTAAACCCTGAGAAAGGGATCCGTTCAGCATAGAGAGAATACTCTCCGGGATGGCAGTTCCCACCTCGCCCAGAATATATGGGGGGCAGATGTCCTCAGGGGAGCCCGACTTAACTTTAGAAAGGAGTTTAGATAGGCAGGCAGCATCAATGGGGGGGAAAGATTCCAAAGTGGATGGGTTATAGTAAAGATCAGTCGGAGGGGGGGATGAGATGATGGGAATGCTTTGCTTTATGGCACAAATTTTATTAAAAAAGAAAGCGTTTAGTGTATTGCAGAGGTCCTGGGTTGGAGCCACAGCTAAGGAGGTTCTGTCGCTACCACTGAGGCTCTCCACAATTTTAAACAGTTCTCTGGATTTGTTGCGAGATAGAAGGATTTTTTCAGAGAAGTAATCGGTTTTGTGTTTGTGGATGAGTTTTTGATACTCCTTTCGCGCCCTGCAGTAGTCGGCCTTGTCGAGATCTAAGTACGCTGTTCGCCACTTTCGCTCCTTTTGACGGACTTGCAGTTTCAAGGTTTTAAGGTGCGGTGTAAACCACCTATGAGCATCTTGGGTGCGGGAGCGAGGGAAGTTGGAACAAGGGGCATGAACATTAGCTGCCTGAAGTAGCCAGCTAGAAAAAGTTTTTTCCATCCCTTCAATGTCCTGATCTAACAGGGGGAGGGATAATGTTAAAGTGTCAATAAAGGCAGGGAGGTCAGCGTGCTTCCAGAGTCTGACTTTCCCTCCTTGCTGAAACAGCTGTTTCCTGCTTTCAGTGATAGTGATGGAAAAATTGATCAAAAAATGGTCCGACCAGATACATGGGGTAATGGAATTGATGGTGAGAGGGATATTCTGTGACCAAATCTGGTCAAGGCTATGTCCTTTGACGTGAGTAGGGAGGTGTATCTGCTGGGTAAGATTCAGATCAGAGAGAGTTTCTTTCAGTGCAGCTGCCTGCCCAACCAACTCAGTAGAGTCCATCCAGAGGTTAAAATCACCCAGCAGCACAATTTTCTGGTGACTGATTATCAAGGGGGCCAGATGTTCTGCCAGGGATGCAGCAAATGTGGGCATGCTTTGGGGTGGACGATAGATGAGGACCATCAGTAGAGCTCCACTGTTAGTGTCCATCCTAAAAATCATGCTATCCGATCCCGGCAGGTCAAAGGATGGAAGGAGAGAAAAGATGTGATTTTTAAGAATAATCGCAGCAACTCCTCCACCCTTTTTATTGGCAGATCTGTCCTCGTGCAGGATGTAATAGTTTGAGGGGACTGCAGCCAAGATGTCAGGTAGGGAGTCGGCGTTCAACCATGTCTCCGTAAGGAGTAAAATATCCGGTTGCTCTGCCTGAAGTAAAAGAAATATGTCGATTTGGTGTTTCACCATGGACCTAGTATTTAAGTAGTGACATTTAAAAATTGACTCAGCCCCCAACAGGGAGGTGGAGGCAGTGGGAGGGTTAGGACGCGTGGAGATATCGCCCATGTACTTAGGAAGTAGAATGCCGTGAGTGGCAGCACGCTTTAAAACATGCGCGGGTAGGGGGGGGCCATCGTTATCTAGGGGGCGCAGACCTAGCAGGTCAGAGGAGGTATAAGTAAATATTTTGACCGCTCAAGTCCGCTGGAGCCACGCTGGAAGGAGCCCCGACAGGTCCTCCTCACCACCCGTACAGCCGTGAAGTGGGAGGGTCGCAAAGGCTGGGTGCACCTTTCACATATAAAGAAGTTTTATGGACTGAAACCCGTCTCAAAGAACATTTCCCAGGATTTGAAGGATTGCCAAAATATTGTTCTCAAGGACTGTCCCGCAAAAGACATTGCTACAAACCCTCCCCTGTTAGAGAAAACTCCGCAACAGGAGTATAAGTTGAAACTCCGGTCTAGTAAAATAAGTCAGCCAGTTTGATTGTCTAAGTCCTCCCCTAGGTGAAACGGTTAGACTGTTTCTGACATGTATAAAATAGACCCCCATAGTGAGAGAGTTAGTCAAAACTCAATTCGATGTATCATTTTTCTATGTTTCATTTTATTTCTCAGCATTATGATTTCCTGCACCAGTTATGCATTTTTCTTGTATTTCCCAGTTCTTCATGTAAATAAGTCTGCTAATGCTACAGTAGAGCACACGTTTAGTGATCTGCCTCCTCATGAACTCTCTTACCGCCTCGCTATGAAAAATAATTCTTTCATCCGCATGTTACATTACTCACATCAGACCAGCAATGCCACTAATTGTTGGGTGTGTGGTCGACTCCCCCCTTTTCAGATACCGAAGGGAGTTCTGCCACTTTTTCCTTATCCATTTTCACATAATGGTTCGTGTGGAGCATGGTCCACGTTAACGTCATCCTCAACAGATATGTCTTTTCTTAACAGTACATGTTTTCCAGACAAGCAAGGTCTCCCCCACAGAACCGGGTTAGATCTAGAAAATGAAGTGTATCATTTAGGTAACTATTCTTCGAATTTCATGGTCCTGAATGTTCAGTCTGATACTACTCCAGACTTACCTGCTATTTCAGTATTACCAGTTAAAGGCGAATTATGTGTCCGAAATAATGGCTCCGTACACGTAGGACATAGTGATTGTACTACTATTGTCAAGTATAGTGACAGTGGGAAATCCATTTTCAAAGCTTCACGTCATTCTTATTTTATTTGTGGTCAAACTGCATATGTTCGTCTGCCCCTCGATTGGGAGGGAACCTGTTACATTGCCTTCCTACTGCCACCAGTTTTCCTAGCCCCACCTGATTATCATAGAAACACACATCTAGTACACATTAGACATAGAAGGGAGTCCCCCATTGTCGATTATACTGAAACTGCCCTAGAACAGTATACAGATTTTAATAGAGGTTTCTTTTTCTTTATAGGACCTATCCAGAATAGTAAGCTAATCCGTAGGTTAACCAGAACCCTCGAAGCTGTAGTAAATGAGACTGCCTCTGTTCTAGGTAACTTAACTGAAGAGCAATCTGCTATGAGATTTGTCGTTTTACAGAATCGTCTCGTCCTTGACGTCATACTAGCCGATAGGGGCGGGGCCTGTAGAGTCATCGGATCTAGTTGCTGCATTTTCATTCCAAATAACGCGCCGTCTGTTTATTCAGCTATAACCAGACTCCATAAAATTGCCCATCTGTTACACCAAGATCCAGGCACCTGGACATGGTCCGGATGGTTCTGGAATATAATTTCCGCCTGGGGATGGAAAGTCTTGTCCTTTCTAGGTATTGCAGTAGCGATCATATTCAGCTGCTGCCTCTGTATACAATGTGGCCCTGCGATTTGCGGCATTTGTGCTACCTCTTGTATTCCTAGTCCCAAGCCCCGTTCTAAATCCCGTTCCAGGATAATTCGAGACGAGCAAATGATACTGTATGAAATGATAGATGGTATCATGAATATTGATGTTTCCTGATGGAAAACGTAGTGACCAGGAGGGAATGTGGAAAAGTAAATTTTGCCATGTTCTGTGTCACTACGAGTCATCCATCATATGTTATGTGTGCATGATTAAATATGCATATGCATTCCCTATGTTCGATTAATGACGCAATTACAGTTGTGTCCACCTCTAGTATGCCAGTTTCCAGTTCTCGTGAATACTACGAATATCAGGCCTATGTAAAGTTACGTTGCCACGTTTCTCAGTGTGCACGTTATTCTATTGAAAAGTCCCCGTTTCCAGGCCTCAAAAGGGCCCGAACACCAGATTCAGCTCCTGTCTCCTGAAGCCTCGCTGAGGAGCGATACAGCCCCCACCTGTATCCTCGACCCTTCACTTACTTCCTGCCTCGCAGTGCCCGGCTCACCCTGGCTCTGCCTCTGAGTCTGCCAAGAATATGTTATGATTCCAGTTATCAGTTCAGTCCTCCTTCTCTGCATTCCTAAAGCTACTGAATCGCATCGATAGTTTCCGTCATTGTCTAGCCTTCACGTCTCCACGTTAGAGAAATACTGCATTTAATGGTCATTTAATATTCTTCATCACGCACTACATGTAGAATAATGCATGGTCCAGTCTTAGAATCAAGTTAGCCTTTCCCCTCCTGACTTCTAGTCTATATCAACATGTTCTCTAAACATCAGATACTAGATACTGTTTAGGTACATGTCGCCCTGACTCTCCAGACTTCAGTCTCTGCTCCTAGCACAGAGTTCATAGCCCCCAGCTTCTCCTAGTAACACGTCATTGCTAGTTTGCGCGCACCATCAGGTTAGAGGTCCCGGCTCCTCAGGTAGCCCCCTCCATGGTTTCCGCCCCATTCATGACATATTCTGTTACGTTTGCATCACATGTCTATGTATACGCCCTGTTACACCTCTTTTTCACCCTTATCTTTCGCGACTGCTACGCGTCACGCCTTTTGCTCCACCCACTGCTACGCCTATTGCAATGTAATGCTATGTGTTTGCGTTATGTATATATGCTCATGCACTGTTATTAAAAGGTTACTTCCCCTTGTCCCGATCCTGACACCAGCAGCGCTGCTGGGCCTTGCCATCCTATTCCTTTATGCTGTAATAAACCTGCAAACTCCTACTACCTCGAATCTTGACTCTTATTTATTGAGCTATCTGTTATTCATTTATGCATTCAAAAATAGGGTATTATTTATTTATTTACCACACCACCACCATTATAATTACGAAAATGATCTTGTACAGTAGAATCCGAACTCAAAGAAAAGAATTTCAAAGAATCGCCAGCATCCAATATAATGCCAGCAGCGCCCAGTTCATAAAGGCGCACCATCCACGTAAGCAAGGTCTCACCAGCGCGCTGTCGAAATCGCTGCAAAATATCACTAATTTCCTGTTGAGTAAAATCCTCCAAAGAATCCAAAGGAATACCGTTCGGATTACCGGGAGTCTGCTGCAACTTTCTACGAAAAACAGGATGTGCAGAGATCGCAGGAAGAGCACCAGAAGGAGCCTGATCAGTAAACCTAGGAGAACAATCCGTATGAGAAGTATCAACAGAATGCAAAGAGCGATCGCAGTCGCGGGACTCAACATCTGCAGCACAAGAAGCAGATTTAAAAGCCCGTCCAGAGCGAGAAGACTCGCGATTGTCAGACCCCTCATCCGAGGAACGAGAATCACTCGAATTGCAGATATTACCATCCCATTCATCAGGATTCCAATCCAGTCCGGCTTTCGCCACGACCAATCGCACTTTCCGTTTAGAAACGTGACCCCGACGATTCTTGTATTTATAACGTGCAATCCGCACAGCCGCCCTTTCGGCGATAGTCTGATACGTCTCAAGCTTGTCGGCAAGCAATGTATTTTGACACCGCAACAAAGTATGACCATTCTGAATTTCAACAAACTTCCGTTCCATGTCTACATGCTCCTTCTGCAATTTCAACAACCTCCCATGTACAAGTCTGTACGCAGACAAGACAATCCAACCCCAGCGTCCCAAAATAGGAAGCTCATCACCCTTCGCAACTGGCGCCTTCTGCAAACAGGAAATCACATCATCCGGCTCCGCCAGCCCCAGACAAGAATTCCAATTTTCACTCAAACCAGTAGAATCAGCCCACTCGCGGGCCAAGGCCTCATAAGGCGTTGAATCCCAGCCGGGAATACCAACAGGCAACTCAAAAACAGATTTCGACTTTCTCAAAAACATTTTGACAAAACAAAACTACACACACAAAATAGAAAAAGAATACACAAACGAAAGCACGTACACGCCGAGGACAAATAGAAAGACAACAACGACGCACACAGGTTTCGTAAACGGTTCGTGACGCCAAATGTTCTGCTTGGGTTCTCAGATTAGATAGAACCAGCTCATCAGAGCCTTACTAACCCAGCCAGAACGTTACCCTCTGCCCCTCCCTAGGACCTATTCACAACAGGTATCTACCCCCTAAGGACAGGGAATTCCTAAGATGCATACCATGTACCTCCTATAATATTAGCAATCAGTGGCCTCGCGGTCCCATTCGAACCCAGACCTCTCTACCCAGACGGCAGTATCAGAATCGGCGATCTCGCGGTCCCATACGAACCCAGAACTCTCTACCCAGACGGCAGTATCAGAATCGGCGATCTCGCGGTCCCATACGAACCCAGATCTCTCTACCCAGACGGCAGTATCAGAATCGGCGATCTCGCGGTCCCATACGAACCCAGACCTCTCTACCCAGATGGCAGTATCAGAATTGGCGGCCTCGCGGTCCCATTCGAACCCAGACCTCTCTACCCAGACGGCAGTATCAGAATCGGCAATCTCGCGGTCCCATACGAACCCAGACCTCTTTACCCAGACGGCAGTATCAGAATCGGCGATCTCGCGGTCCCATACGAACCCAGATCTCTCTACCCAGACGGCAGTATCAGAATCGGCGATCTCGCGGTCCCATACGAACCCAGACCTCTCTACCCAGACGGCAGTATCAGAATCGGCGGCCTCGCGGTCCCATTCGAACCCAGACCTCTCTACCCAGACGGCAGTATCAGAATCGGCGATCTCGCGGTCCCATACGAACCCAGATCTCTCTACCCAGACGGCAGTATCAGAATCGGCGGCCTCGCGGTCCCATTCGAACCCAGACCTCTCTACCCAGACGGCAGTATCAGAATCGGCGATCTCGCGGTCCCATACGAACCCAGATCTCTCTACCCAGACGGCAGTATCAGAATCGGCGGCCTCGCGGTCCCATTCGAACCCAGACCTCTCTACCCAGACGGCAGTATCAGAATCGGCGATCTCGCGGTCCCATACGAACCCAGATCTCTCTACCCAGACGGCAGTATCAGAATCGGCGATCTCGCGGTCTCATACAGACCCAGACAACCTACCCAGACGGCAGCATCAGAATCGGCGATCTCGCGGTCCCATACGAACCCAGATCTCTCTACCCAGACGGCAGTATCAGAATCGGCGGCCTCGCGGTCCCATTCGAACCCAGACCTCTCTACCCAGACGGCAGTATCAGATTCGGCGATCTCGCGGTCCCATACGAACCCAGATCTCTCTACCCAGACGGCAGTATTAGAATCGGCGATCTCGCGGTCTCATACAGACCCAGACAACCTACCCAGACGGCAGCTTATCCTATGATTACCATTATATAAAGGGATCGATCTCACTATTCATCAGGGTTATAGAACTACAATGTCCCGGATCACACAACGGTTGCCAATTTAGATAATGTACAGCGAGGTCGTTAATTCAAGGGGCTCCTCTCTCCCTTATTCAGTTACCACTTACCTGATCAGGGTTAGCATCTGTTCACATAGCAGCATCTGACTAGAAGAATAGGTTACCCTCTCATACAAGAACACACGGCACATGTCGGTTCACTATGCAAAGGTTATTATCAAATATAAGCTCTCCTCTACCCCCTTGCTCAGACCCACATGGACGGGAAATGCATCTGTTCACCTGCACCTGACCAGAAGAAAGGTTAGCCTCACTAAGAATAATAAGTTCTGCACAATGGTTCACTAAGAACTGGGGTATCTTTATTACACAATAATAACACTCATCAGCAACACATAACAGACACATACACAGATCTGCAGGGTCTCTGTACAGACCACATCCACATCTAACTAACAGAGACTGTAAATAGACTGCACATCGCTGAAAGGAAAAGGATTAGTAATAATGTTTCATGGACACTAACATAACAGGACAGATATCACCTGATTAGTATGGAGTCTTGTTCTAGCTGTCATCTGGATTCCTCCCTCGTCTGTGATTCTCCTCTGCACTCTTGGACATGCATCTGCGCTGATCACTCTGCACTGGACACCTCTCCCCCACGAACTGTCTCCGCCTTCCAGCTTCAGTCTAATTGTTTCTGCCGCTCTGATAACCGTTCGCTCCACTAGCTCCTTCATTCTGTCTGATTATCTCTGTTCAAATGTCCAATTCACTCCAGCTGCTCTCACAGATTAGTATAACTTCAGTCTCTTCCAAAAGGCACCACCTCAGACTCCAGCTGATCACAACTCCTCCGGATAAGTAACTACTTCTAACTGCTGTCTTCAGCTCCAAACATTGCTTCATCTCTCTCTGTTCAGAACACCATCTACTCACAACTGCTTCTAGTTTCTCTCTCTCTGGTTCCAGCTCACTGGCTGTCTGTCTTCCCTCTGTTCCAAGCATCCACTGTCTCTTCTCCCCTGCTCCATCTCCTCTCCTTCTGCACTCTAACGCTCTCCGTTCCAATCCACGACTGCACTCCTTCCAACCCAAAGTCCTTCTCCCTGACTCCGCCTCTGCACTTCACTAATATGGAATGCTGTCTCCTCATGGAAAGTTCCAGGCATCAGCCTGCCGCCCTCCAAATTCTTGCACCTCCCCGTACCAAGGACACATCCCCAGCCGGCCGACCCGATGTTGTGTCTTCAGCACGAAGAGAAATACAATCCTTCGACAAGGGCCGGTCTGAACCGGTTCTCTCCAAACGAACAACACCTCATAACTAAAACATTACCTTTACCCTGCAAGCATCTCAGTCTGCAGGGACAGAAAGCAAAATGGAGTCTCTCTAGTTCTGGGCCTTGTAGGCCTGAGAAGGATGAAATAACACTTAGCTCTATCAGAGTACCTACACAACCCATACCAATATGTAATATGAAGTCAAAACAACAGAATCCACCCTCTACTATAGGTAGAATCATGAAAGGACACATAATTATGTCAAAGCCAATAGGCAATAGATGGATTAGAGTCAACAATACGAGATCTATCATCATATTAAGCAGCTATCCTCTAGTTTATGCTTCTAGATATTGCAAAAAGGCCTAAAAAGGACCAACACAAGGCAAGAATAGAGATTCAGGATGGTAGCAAGCTTAAAGTCACCATCACTCATAAATAGAGCCCAAAAATCAAGCAGAACAGCTACCAAACCCGGTGGGGACAGTTTCATATAGTTATCTAAAGACGTCCAAATATTATTAGAGATGGAAGGAGTGCAATGTTTCTCTTCAACAGAAGTATGAGCCCCATGACGAAACGATACCCAGGCCCACCAAGTATTAATGGACAGGAGATTAAAGGAGGTCCACTTGGTTAAAATAATTTTAACAGCAATGGATACGAGGAGATCTATCAGCTGCATATCAAAATCGTCCAAGGGGAGAGGAGTGCATGCAGCCCAGAGTCCCAATAAAATCATAGGTAATGAGAGCTCCACTGAAATATCAAAGATAAGTGAAAGATGTTTCTGAATCAAATCCCAAAAGGAACGTAGCAACGAGCATTCAAAAAACATATGTCAGTGAGTGCCTGAGACCAAATTGCAATTCCAACAAAGATCATTGTCCCTTAGTTTCATCTTGTATAAGCGAGCAGGTGTCCAATGCAGGAGATTCATAGAAAAGAATTTAGATTGCATAAGAGAAGAAGCAATCTTATTCTGCAATGAAGCCTTTCCAATTAATTGCCATGATTCTTGTGGGATATGTTTGAAAATATCACCATCGAAATGATGGGACCATTTATCTTTGGTAATAGTAGCCTGAGAGGGAAGTGGCGCAGATAAAAACTTGTATATCTTCGAAGCAGTGTGACCTGCGCGAGACCACATAGACAAAAGTGAAATAGTAGTTGAATCTTAAGAAAGGGAAATTCTAGAAAGAGCAACCTTTAATTTTAAAAAGGGATAAAAATCCATAATTTTTAGATTATATGTGTGAGCTAAAGAAGAAAAGGGAAGAGGGTCATGATTGGTATCATTAAGATGTTTGACCAACGACAGACCTCTATTAGCCCAGGAAGCCACTGTAACAGGATGAATATCAGTAACAATTTTAGGATCATACCATCTCGATTTATGAATGGGCTTGGAGACTTCTTTATCAATGCATTTTAAAGCATTAATTGTGTCATAAATAATACGGCTTGAATGGGGTATCACCAATTTAGAAGCAGTAAAAAGAAAGGGGTAGAAAGAGGTATACCCAACTGACGTTCAATACATAGCCAAGGGGGGTATGGAGGGAATCTGATAAAAACCAAAGAGCACCCTGAGATGATAAAAAGGCAATTTGATACAAGTTCCAATCTGGAAGATTACATCCACCCAAATTCATTTCACACTTTTTCACCAATAGCACTTATTTGTTTGACTCATTTCTGGGTATTTTCTGAGCTAGTGCTTTACAAACTTGATTTAGTTGCTATTATATAATAATAATAATAATCTCTATTGCATGATTAATTAAAATCTTTGCAATTGGGCAATAAAAACAGAAAAGAGAAGAGTACATGAATAAAGCCTTTAAAAAAAGCATATATTTTTTTTAAACATTTAGAAAAGTTAAAAGGTGAAAGAAAAAGCATGCGGGTAGTACAGTACTATGCATTAGAGAAAAAGATCTTTCACGATCAATGATGACTTTGATTATCACAGGGAATAGTCTTAAAGAGCAGAAGCCATTCACAATAAGACAAATTCAATTACTAACCGCTGGGTTTAAGGCCGTGTTTACTAATTTCATAAAGCGCACTAGCCTACATGCTAGTTGGATGTCTTCTCCCTTAAAGCTCATCAACAGAGCTTGTCTGCGAGTTCGCACACATCTCTAATTCCAAAGCTGTGTTAGTAGGCTCTTTCGGATACTATCTAGAGCTTTACAACTACACAGCAGGTGCAGAACATCGTCCTTAGCATTTTTGCATAGCCTACACTTGGGGTTGCAGTCCAGGCGCATCCAGGGGGCAAGATGTGGTTGGGATGGTATTACCCCCAACCTCAGCTGCAAAAAGTCTTCCTTCACCTTCCTTGAAAAGCTGGTGCAAAGGTATGGCTGTGGTGAGGCGCTGATATAGCCTTGAATCACAAACCACCCATGAGACCTCTTGGTTAGTGATGTTTTGTCCTCTTCCAAGGAAATTGTTTTCACATATTTATTGACAAGACGCTTGAAGCAGTTGTGAGTGCAACTCGAGTCCCAAAGATCTTTTAGCACAAGGGGATTTATGGCCGCTTGGAGGTAGACCATTGTAAGGGAGTCCTTGTTTGATTCCAATTCGTTCCAAAGATGGGCATTCAAAGAGTCTTTTTCTGCATTCTTTACTTTGTGCCAGCATTCTACCTATGCACCTTTACGTGTGATTTGCTGCTTCTGTAGGCCAAACTCGAGCCTTAGCTGTGCTGGGGAAGTGTATGGAGGAAGCGCGAATATAATTCGCAGTGTTTTGCTGACCACGTTGTCTAAGATGGTCTCATCCTTCCCTCTCATACATTCACTGCCGTATGTAATTGACAATACTGCTACCAATTTAAATGCTCTGTCCTCTCAGGTATAAGAATGCACTATCACTATACCATGAAGCTTATGAATTGCTTATTTATTATACAGAATTATTTCGATTTTTAATAGAACACAAACATTTTATCTGTTTTTACATATGTACACAGAATATCATAAAACACCCACATTTATCTGTACAAAATACTAAACATTTCGACACACACACATCAACCATTCTGACCAAACAAACTACATTCATACCAATCCTATTATATTGCAAAACATACAGTGAACCAAACAGTTAATTATATCAACAAGGAGGACTTTTTCCTACATCAATGTAAATATATACAAGTTTAACGATAATCAAATGGACTTTCTCAATTCGCATAAATCATCAAGTTCAATATTTATCCTTTTGTGCATGAAAAAAGTGACAGTTTGGTTTTTATCTGAAGGTCTACGCGTTTCGAACCCCACCCAATACTGGGGTTCTAGTCAGGACCAAAGCCTCTCGAGCTCTTGCGCGCCGATTGATTGGCTATTTGGATTGTGGACATGAGACGGATCTTACACACAACTCTAAAGAAATCAACAGAGCTCGAGATGGCGTCTACCATGAATGAAGAATACCACTGACCGAATTATTGAACAGGTCTGGACGCCTCCACTGTGTGCCATAACTTTAAAACTCCACATTGTTTGCAAGCTGTAGTTAAGAACCTCATTGAGTGAAGCTTTGGTCCTGACGAGAACCCCAGTATTGGGTGGGGTTCGAAACGCGTAGACCTTCAGATAAAAACCAAATTGTCACTTTTTTCATGCACAAAAGGATAAATACTGAATCTTGATGATTTATGCGAATTGAGAAAGTCCATTTGATTATCGTTAAACTTGTATATATTTACATTGATGTAGGAAAAAGTCCACCTTGTTGATATACTTAACTGTTTGGTTCACTGTATGTTTTGCAATATAATAGGATTGGTATGAATGTAGTTTGTTTGATCAGAATGGTTGATGTGTGTGTGTCGAAATGTTTAGTATTTTGTACAGATAAATGTGGGTGTTTTATGATATTCTGTGTACATATGTAAAAACAGATAAAATGTTTGTGTTCTATTAAAAATCGAAATAATTCTGTATAATAAATAAGCAATTCATAAGCTTCATGGTATAGTGATAGTGCATTCTTATACCTGAGAGGACAGAGCATTGAAATTGGTAGCAGTATTGGCAATGTGTTTTTGGTTGGAAGTTCAGTTGAAACTCAGCCTTGCTGCTTATGAGCCAGACCCTTTTATGTTATTTAGGTATGTAATTGACAGCAGCAATTTCGCACGAAATATGTCTAGCAAGGGGATTAAATTTGGGCCCGTTATTTTATTTTTTATGTTTTTTAATGCAATGGCCAATGAGATCCCTCTGTTCCTTATTGATGTTTGTTGTTCCTTAAAGGAGCCATTTGAGTCAAATATTATGCCCAGATACTTATATTCTTTGACTATTTCCATTTTCTTGTCTTGGGGAGACCATTTGAAGGGAGGCCTTTTTGATTTTTGATTTAGTACCATCACCTTTGATTTTTCAATGTTTACGCTTAGCCCATTCTTTTCGGCAAATTTACTTGTGGTATTAATGAGATGTTGCAGGCCTACTGGTGTTTGACTGATTAGTAGCAGATCATCTGCGTATAGTAGGTTGGACAGCGTAAAACCCCCTAACTTTGGGGCATGATGGTTACAGTTATCCAGATCTTTGGAGAGGTCGGACATAAAAAGGTTGAACAGGGTCGGTGCGAGAACGCACCCCTGTTTCAACCCTTTTGTGGTTTGAATTTCTTTTGACAGACAGTTGCCGGCCCCCAGTTTTACTTGGATCAAGGTATCTGTATGCAGTAGCATCAGAAGTTTCAGCAATTTGGAGTCAACTCCCTACATTGAGAGTTTTGCCCACAGTTTTCCTCTGTCGACGCTGTCAAATGCAGCGGAAAAATCGATGTAACACACAAATAGTTGTTTTTTGTTTTTGATTGTTGCATCTGTCATCAAGGAAAGGGCTAAAATATTTGTCGTGGTCCCCATATTTTTTGTGAAACCGATTTTATTAATGGGGATACATTTTTTGCGGGACACCCATGCAGCTAATTCTTCCAAGAGAAGCCCCGAAAGGTATTTAGTGTCTATATCTATAAGGGCTATGAGCCTATAGTTCTTTGCCTCGTTCTTATTGCCCTTTTGTAAATTGGGGCAATTATTGAGCCCCTCCAAGAAGATGGAAGTTGTTCGGCCCTCCAGATTCCTACAAAAAGAGGGAGCAATTGATCGGCCCAATAAGTTGGATCTTGCTTGTAAAGGATGGGTGGAATTCCATTTGGGCCTGGAGCTCCCTCCTTCCGGCCTTTCGCAATTCGACCCTTCAGCTGGATTGTTGAACCTGGGAAAGTGGACTCCTCAATTAAGGGTTTTGAAACCGTCTGTGTCGCTTGACAAGATTTAGGGCTTTGTTGGTGTCTGCATGAGCCTTCATCGTTAAAGTGACTAAACAGAAAATTTGCCCAGGTGTCCTCAGTGATGTAAGAGTTCACACCATGGGCATTCGGATTCTCTATTTTATTAATGGTTTTCCAAAATCTTGCGCTGTTGTTGTTTTTTGAGTCATAGAGCAGTTTCGCCCAGATTTGTTCAGTGGATTCTTGCCTGATTCGCCACAGGATTTTGTTCTTTTGGCACTTTAATGCTCTCAGTTTGGTGATTAGGTCGTTATCACTCCCGGCTTTCCGCAGCTCACGGAGTGTTCTCTTTATGGCCGTTTTTATTGCCCCTAAATCGGGAGATAACCGAGTCTGAGGGTGTTTTTTGGAGTCGTTGATGAGCCGTACTGATGTTTTTTGGCCTATCTGTACATCAATTTCTTGAGGCAATTTAGACTTGAAATTCAAGAGAGCAAAAGATTTCAAAAAAGACTCCCAGGCGGTAATGTTACCTACATTCAGATCTGCAGCACTTTCCCAGCGCATGTTCGCATCTTTCGCTAATCGCTCCGGGTCGCTGATGTTACACTTGATTCTTTTACATTTTGTAGTTGCCGATAGCTTTGGGCCGTTGGTGGGAAATGTCAAAGCTGTTCTTGAGCCCGCAGTGTCAGTTCTTGCGGGAGATGGTCACTGCAGTCAAATGTGCCAATTCTAAAGGCTTGTACTAATGTGAACATTGAAAAAGATAGGAAGGTGTAGTCGATCGCCGAGCTGGCCATGGTAATGTGGAAAGTTGCCGCCTGGGGTCTGTCCCCCAGGGATCGGCCATTTATCGAAATGAGGCCCAGGTTTGATAATTCTTCCAATAGCCTTTTTGATAGGTTTGTCGAATTGCCCCATGGACATACTTCCAGTGGGGGAATCCCCCTGACAAGCAGATGATCTTCCGTTAGCGGATTCTTCCCAGATGACTTCGAAAGGAACATAGTAAAGTAAAGTCCACATTTGTAAAGCGCACAATCACCCGTAAGGGTCTCTAGGCGCTGGGGGCCGTCGGGAAGATTAAGCGAGCTATTGCCCAGAGTCACATGGTGCTGGGCTAACCTGCCGCTGGAGCCGGGGATCGAACCGTGGTCCCCAGATTCCAGCGCCAGTCGCCCTGGCCACGGCGCCACACCTCTGTTAAAGTCTCCTGAGACAATAATGTTCGCATTTTCCGCTTCCGTTATTAGTTTAGTCAATTCTGTCACTAGATGTTTAGCCCCGCTTTCTTTGCCTTTTGGGTGTAAATAAGTGTTCCCCAGGATTAATTCCTGCTTGGTGGTTCCCGGTGTTGATATTTCCAGCTGGACTGCAATGATCCCGTTTTCAATCCCCAAAGTGTTTTTATTAAGGAGTTCATTTGCGTGGTTTATTGTTTGTATCGAGGTGTATATGGTTAAGCCGCCTTTCTCGTGTCCAAATTTTGAGGTTCTCTTTGCTAAGAGGTAGAATGTTTTATACCCCTGGAGATGGAATGGTTCTGCTAACCAAGTTTCCTGCAACAAAATTAAGTCATACTGCTGAAAGTATGACAGTAAGTCTTTGTTAAGGGTCTTTGCTCCTAGTCCATTTATGTTCCAGGAACATAGTTTTAGTGGTGGCCTTGTATTTGGGGAGGAGCTGTTTCCTTTGTTAAATTGTCATTGGTCATGGTGTCTGGTGTTGATTGTTTTAGCGATCCAATCCCATTCTTGCTGTGGGATCCTGTTTTTTTGCTGGAAGGATGCACCGGCCTTTCTTTCGATTTAGGTTCCACGTGCTCCTCTTAGAATAGATTTTTTGAGTGTCCCCAGCTGGGGTTTACTCAGGGTCGATATAATCTTTTCTTGGGGCTTACGGAGTAGAGGAGCCGGGTAGCTGGGGATGTGATATGTTTTGATTCGAATCCCCCATTCTTTCAGTTGTTTTTCTTCTTTTAGAATTTTCTTCCCCTGTTCTCCTGTGTTCCAGATTGTTTTGGTTATTTCCTGCTCAGAATGATGTTTCATAGTAATAAATTCAATAGATTCCAAGTTTTTGCTAGTAAGCGTGCTTAAGGATATAATTGAGTTTAACACTCGAAGGATGTTGCTTCGGTTTAAAATATCCTCATGGCCTTTGCATCTATAGTCAGGAATGAAGAGTATTGTTTTATACTCATCATCAGTGATAGTCTCCTGTGATAGTTCATCATTTGTTACCCGTCCCATACTTTGATGTATATCGTAGGCTTGTGAGCCCTGCTCTTTCTGGGCTTGTAAACCTTGCTCTCTCTCGGTCAAGGGACCCGAGTTAACTATGGGATCGCAGGGGTCATAATTGTTGTTCTCCGGCGATGGACCAGGATTGATCTCGGGTGCTGTGTTTTCAGCCGGTCCAGAGACTTGAATTCTCCGGGTCCGAGATTCCATGTCAAGTTTTACTTTGAGTTCTTTTTTACTGGCTGTTGAGAAGATACAAGTGGCAGGATTCCAGGGGTTAGTGCCTCCAGTCGGTTGGACAACCAGATTTTGTGCTGTAAGTGAGTCCGCTATCTGGGGAAATAAGCGGTTTTTTACACTTTTGTTTGTCTCCCCCAACTCGTCCCATTTTAGCCCTTCTTCATCTATCCCCTTCGTGGGCTGTGCTTCTGTATGATTGATCTGGGAAGAAGTTGTCTCTGGACCCATGGGATCGGGAGCAGGAAGGGAGTTCTCCCCGGACCTGGGGCTTAATTCCTCCTTTGTGCTCCCTTGATCCTCCTTTATTTCTGCCAGTGATTTGTTTACTTCTAGGAAATACGTTTTAATGGAGCCTGTCTTGTTTCTCTCCTTTCTCTTAATTTTCCTTCTTTGTTTAGCAGTCAGTTGTCTATTGTCCGGTTGATCCTGTGTTTCGACAATTGTCTGGACCTGCTGATGTTCTTCTGACCGTTGAGCGGATAAGCATCCTGCTTGTTGGGATCTTGGTTCGTTCGAGTCCTTAGGCTGATCAAATAATTTATTTAGGTCCATGATAGAGTTGGAAATGGTCACAACCTCAGTTTTGTCCCTTATTTCATTACATGGGTTGTTTCTCTCATTGCTTGCTGCTACCTACGCCTCTCTTTGCAAGTTATTTACGGACTTGAGGTCTGTTACAAGATCGCTCATTGCATTAGGTAAGGTGGATAACTTGTCGATGATAGAGTAACATGTACAGCTGGGCGGGCTGATTGTAGTTTGTGATTGAACTCTTTTAATCAACTCATTCAAATCCAATAACTTAGTGTCAATGTTAATGACATGGGTGGTTAGGCGAGTTAGCAGGTTTAATTGAATGTCCATTTTGTCCGAATGGTATTCCATTGCTTTTGTCACGAGGTTCATAGTGTTTAGAAGTGAGGCCCATAGACCACTCTCTTCTATCCTTTGAGTCTTTGCTGAGTCGTCGGGTTTTCTTTCTTTGTCTTGAGGTAGCATCACCCCTTTTCCCTGGGAGTATGTGTCCACCATCTTCTCCCATTCTTCCGTTGTTAGGGAGAATGAATTGGCTCCAACTGTCCCCGGGGAACGAGCCTGCTGTTTGTTGATGACAGTATTCTGTTGAGTAGGAATTTTGGCTTGTTGCCAATTTGCGGGCTGCTCAGTTAGAATTGTGCCCAGGAGGCTAGGTCAGGGTGGAGTTATTTTCTCAAGAGCTAGCTCGAGGGGCTCCAACTCTGTTTTTTTATCTGGTGTAGAGTAGTGCGATTGATTTTGTAGTGGGAGTTGTTTTAGGTGCTCATAGAAGGATGACTCTTTAGTTGCTATTATATGCTTTTTAATTCATCAGAAAGATTTAAATTCTTTTCATTTTTCCTTATTTTGGTCTTTTTTTAACCCTGGGCGTAGTGGGCATAGTGGGGCTACGTGGAGCATCATGAAGGGGGGGGAATCTATGCACACCCACACACTAAGCGTAGACCCACTACGTGCCACCCGCCTCCCTCCCGCCCTCTTTTAAATGCCCTTACCATACTTAAAAACATTGTAAAAGTGATTAAAAAGAGTTACCGGAGAAGTGGCATCCCGGGGTTCCCTCTTCCTGGTTTATCCCCGACTTCTTCCTCACAAATGCGCATACGACGGCGCCCGGTGGCCTTCTGTAAGGAGCTGCAGGGGCAGCTGACTCCACGTCTTTCTAACTTTACCATGAGGATGATTGTTGTGCCACTAATGGCGGGTCCAAAGCCCCTGAATGTGGGATCCTGCCCCCCTTAACCCTACTCAGTCTTGATTTCAAGATATTGGGGAGATCTTGGCTCACAGGGGCGTTTGCGTGCTGCTGTTTTTTGTATACCGTGATCGTAGTGGGATTGTCACTGGATGTAGCAGAATATCAAATGTGAGGTGGTTGTTTCATATTCTTAGAAGGGTCCCAGCTGGATTCGCCAGAGTGACTGCAGCCTCCAGACACTTGAAAACACGTTTGACGCTCTTCCTGTGGTCAGTGCTAAACACATGGGCTTTGGAAATGCTGTATATAAATGAGTGCAGTGGTAGTTTCTTTATTAGGATGTGGGCGTGTTAGCCGCCCAAACCCCGTAATAAATGTTTACTATTGAATGATCCCATTTTTTTTTAGTCTCTGCAGTCTTTGAGTGCGGGCAGCCGCAGGGAGGGGAGGGGGGTTTGAATGCTTGACAGTGTCATTGCATAGAGTGAGTCCGCTAGTCACACTGCTTTCAGCTCTCACTGCTGGGGCACATGCTGTCCATATATTTATACCATAGCATAGAGATGGGTCACTAGTCACACATTGGTTTCAGCTCTCACTCCGGGAGGTGCCGCACAGTTGCCACTTTCTAGGTAAGACTGTGCTTTTTGGGTAACATAAGTGTCAAAAATATATGCGACTGATTCCACATATACCAAAAGAATATGTTGACCTGGTACCTGAATAGCTCACAGTGCACCCTCTAGGCCCCTAAACTGACAGTGCACTGGATTGTGTCTGCAACCTCAGCACTTGACAACCCTAATTCCTCAAAGGAAATTGTGTAAACAAATGTTACCCCTTCGTTTGTAATTCAGGCATGCCCATAGAGGTACACAAGAAATACACAAGTGGCGTTTCCGATATTTCTTGAGGTACATGCAATGTTATATTAAATACATGTGCTGCAATGATTAATAAAATGAAGCCAACCAATGTCACCAGCATGACAAGAATGGTAAACAGGATGAATGATTCAACAATTGTACAATCACATCAGATTAAATATAAACATATAACTGTACCCCTACCTAGTTCTACCTATCCTAATAAGTATAGGTGTGCTAATCTGCCAGATCTCCTTAGAGTGGTCTAACTCCCCATTTACCTGTGTACGTGTATCATCTGACAGCCAGGTCTGGTGTAGAGCAGGCCGCCGTGTTCTCAAGATAGGGATGGGATCCCGCTGGGCCAGAGTTCAGGCATAGGGTGACCAAGACAATCCTGTTGAAATGTAAATGTAAATGTAAATGTGGGATACTTGTAAAGCGCACTGTTTCTCTACCCGAGTGTCCTGGCGCTGTAGACCTCTGGGGAACCCGTCCTGGTTTTCCCTGTGAGCTGGTCCCTTTCTGGGTATCTCCAGAGTGAAACCAGGCACCCCTGGCGTCTGTGGGGGGCCGTTGTAGAGATGAGGCAAGCTTAATGCCCAGAGTTACCGAGTGTGTTTCCGTGGTTAGAGTAGGCACCGAGGCGAGAATTGTCGAGCCCGCTGACCCTGGTCCAAGACCCTGCCGCGTCGGGAATTGAACCCTGGTCCCGGGCCGTTCTCTGCTTACAGGTCTGCCGCCTCTAACCAGTGAGCCACACCTCTCCAATGCTAGTCTGCCTAAACAAGGGCTCATGCAAATTAAACAAAACCCATCCATTCAGTGTCTGAGCTCCAGATCAGCCGAATCTTGTTTGTAATACCCACCCAGGGCTGTCGCCTAACAGACAACAATCCATAACATGATAGGCCCAGAGTAGCGGAGACCTTTTACAGAGTGTTCGATGAGGCGATAGTGTGCACACGAGGAAATGCATATATAAGTAAAATATTTCCAGAATACGCTGATGTGCAAGCAAAATGTGTTACAAAGGTCACTGTTTAAAAACTCAATTTAACAAGTGAACATGTAAAATGGAAGAGTTTGTGCACAGAGCCTATGCAAGCAAACATCACCCATTCCTTATCTGGATATGATAAATATGAAAACAACAGCAATATAGTTGCCATAAAGCTAGTCCTAAAAATATGCAGCACTTTAAGAATAAAAGATTAAAGAAAGCCAAATTGCTAAAAGCCCCAAAAAATAAGGAAGATGTGCCTGCATAATATTAAAAAAATTAAATTTGTCATAAAAAGATGCCGAATTAAAAATTGCTTGTCCTACCTGATATTCAGAAGCTCTAAGAGTCAGTTGGAACGTTTTCTTTCCCAGCATCCACAAATGATATTTCCGTTGGCATCCCAAAGACAAGATCTAGAGAACACACATAGTCAATTCTGACTCACAGTGCAGTTGCTAAAGGCGTGGCTGTCAGTTGTGTTCCTTTCAATGAGGAGCTGGGTTCAGCATCGGTGGAAGACTCATAGCATGCCTTCTGCAACAAGGGCAATCTCCCAGGACATCGGTGCAGGTGGATTTGTAACAGACCCATCAGCAACCTGACTTCCAGAGACTGAACCAGTTGTTTAACCAGGCATAAATCCATTGCACACTCGAATATGCAACAGAAAACGAGCTGTACACAATGTAACCATATAGGATGAAAGGGCAGAGATCAATTGTCATTCAGTTGCTGGAGCACAGGTGCACCAAAATACTGCCTCATTCTATCCCAACTCAGCAGCACATCTGCCAGTGTTATTCTCATTTTGTTGCAAGGCGGAAACATCCATTGAGGTGCAGGCAAAATGCAATCAAGATGCCAGCAATCAAAAAATAGGATGAGCGGCAAACCTCCAAACATGCTGGACGCAACAGAGTGCATAAAAGAGTGAATTACTTTGAATAAAGTCTGGGACGTACTGAGTTGCCCAGTTCCAATTGATTTTAAAAAATGTACCGCCGTATTTGGGTTGAATCCATCACTGTTCTTTAGCCCACTCTGCCATCCCAGTTCAGACGGTACACAGACATAATATCGACTCCAAAATATCGTTTGGACATAATATCGACTCCAAAATATCGTTTGGAGAAAATATCGACAGGACAGAATATCGACAGCCAAAATATCGTTTTTAAGGTAAGTGAAGTAATATCGTTTTTAAGGTAAGTGAAGTAATATCGTTTTTATTTTTAGGGTTCAGGGTCAGTTTTGGGTTTTTGGGTAAAGGGGTATTTTTAGGGTTCAGGGTTAGTTTTGGGTTTTTGGGTAAAGGGGTATTTTTAGGGTTCAGGGTCAGTTTTGGGTTTTTGGGTAAAGGGGTATTTTTAGGGTTCAGGGTCAGTTTTCAGTTTTTGGGCAAAGGGGTATTTTTAGGGTTCAGGGTCAGTTTTCAGTTTTTGGGTAAAGGGGTGTTTTTAGGGTTCAGGGTCAGTTTTCAGTTTTTGGGTAAAGGGGTATTTTTAGGGTTCAGGGTCAGTTTTCAGTTTTTGGGTATTATTTTATTATATTTTATTACTATATATATATGTTTAATAAATATGAAATAAAAAAATATTTATTTAACTTTCATTAATTATTTAATTATTATAAGTTAATTTAAGTAATTTTAAGTATATTTTAGTAATTAATTATTAATATTAATTTAATTTAACACTGTTTTTAGTAAATACGATATTTTTTACAACTATATTTTTGAAAACGATATTTTTAACTCGATATTTTTGTGCTTACCTGTTTGTAGATAGAAACTCGATATTTTGACTGTCGATATTTTCTCTACGATATTTTTGATGGTCGATATTCTTTCAGTCGATATTCTTTCAGTGATCCAGTTCAGACATGGCCATATGCAAATCAGTCTGATCAAGCCATGCCTTCACTGGACCGGAAACAAGCTTCCTAGGACCGGTTTCTGGCATTTCAGCCGTCTTCAGCCAGGCTTGCTTGAATCCAGTGGCAAAGTGAGCAAGTAAGCAAGTGAGAACTGGAACCGGCACCTCCTGGCAGGCCAGGATGCATTTTTCCGGTCCAGGGAAGACCTGGCTTGGCAGTTCGGGCTGGACTTTTCCACGAAGCACAGGGTCAAGACTTATTTGCCTATAGCTGGGTCTGAACTGGAGTTGCGAAGTGAGCTAAAGAACTATGATGGATGAAATCCAGATCTGTTACTGGGGATGAGCATCTGAAAAGCTTCAGTGCTCGATTCATCATCTCTTTTTGTTTGCTTTGCTTGCACTAAGTTGGTATGCCCAGACGTGAGACCCTTACTCACTTTGCTACTGGATTCAAGCTAGTCTGGCTGATGAGGGGGTGTTACCCAGCCCTGAAACTGTTTAAAGGATGCTTGTTTCTGGTTCGGGGGGACCTGGCCTGAAAGATCGGGCTGGACTGTTCCCATGAGAAACATGGTCAAGACTGATTTGCATGTGGCTGGGTCTGAACTGGGGTGCGAGTGAGCTAATGTGCGATGATGAATTAAACCCAGATCTTTGACTGGGGTCAAGGGTTTTTCAATGTTCATTTTAAACAGTCGCGTGGGTCGGTTTCTATAGAATTGTAAAAATGCTAAATTGCCTGTGTTCACTCCTACAACATTAGAAGTGTTACCTCGAGGTAAATTAGTAGCAGCTAGAACTGCGAACAGCTGAGCCAGGCTCCTTAACCTGCGGGGAGCATTACAGCAACGCCCAGTCTTGACAGCTGAGGAGGAGCATTAATGCTTGACCACTGCACTGAAATGCAAAGTCTATCGCCTGATGCGTAGAACTTGGCTGTGCTGCATTATTTTTATGAAGTCTGTAGTTTCTAGTCTGGATTAGGGCACTTCTAGATCTGCCTATTATTACTGGACTCTTTCTGCCTCAGGTGCACTCTGCTCAGGATATGTTGTAGTGTAGTTCCTATATTCCCAATAGGCTCAGCGCATTGGAATAACATGTACTATAGAATTGACGTAGGACTTAGGTCGACTAGGTCTCTATCGAATATATTAGACTTAATTGTGTGTATGCCAGCTAACTCAGAGTTCACTAGAAACTTTCTCAAATTCACAAGAAGGGATTCGTTTCTGACAACCACATAAACATGACAACTTTGTTTCCCTAAGATAAGTCGTGGAAACAATAGATAGATATTTCACCCAGTCAATCGTGCATGCTTCCTTTCACCAGAGGTGCAGAGAAATAGAGAGTCGGGCATTTTCAATAAAAGTTTTTATTGAAAAGTCTTCTTTCTCATGCAGAGGAAATGAACTGCTACAATCGTAATACTGGTTGCAAAATATAATGCGTACAGTAAGAAGAGTATTATAAAATAATATTGTGAAAGCATGGTATGGTTTATAAGCCATGAAATACATACATAAATAAATAAAGACTAAAACAGTACTCAACTGGTGATTTCTAAAATACGCCTACCCCAATGTACCTAACCTAGGTCTAGTACGAGGGAAGAAGTAAGTGAGGTGTTACATAGGTTTAATATATTTGCCAAGAATCTATCCAAGATTTCTGTTAGGGTCTAATCAGCTCCGTACCTTCGTTTTAGAATGAAGGAGGTCTGGTATCTCTCTCTCAGGACTCCATTTCCCAGCACCCCGCAAGGGGAGCTTGGAAACACTGGAGCTGGATTTTTCGGCAAGAGAAATGACAGCGTCTTTCTCAGTGCTCTGCTGCAGGACCGGCTTCCTTCAGCACTTTCCGCGGTGAGCTGTGTCGGGTAAGTAGATAGTCGAACTGCTCCAAACCACCGTGTGTTTGCTAGGGCAAGTGTGGGCATATTTATACCTTGAAGGTGCCGAGTTTGATGTAAGGTTGGACATAATAACGTCATCAAAGAATCGCAGTTCTTCGAAAACTCCATGAGTTCTTGGATAAATCAATATTCAAGCAAGGGGATGTCCCTGACTGCTGAAGGCTAGTGTTTCCAAGAACTCGTTGTGGATTTTCGGAACTAGTGGAAGTAGCCATGCTGTATTTGGACTGCATGGGCTAAGTCTAAATATGGTAATGATTTATATGCCTATAAGGATAGGGTGATTCATACCTATATATAGGCATGAATTGGGAAAATTACACTAGGGTCCTAAAATGCTACACAACACCCACTCCACTTTAATATGTTCAACATTACTAAATAATAGGCATCTAAAACATATCTAAAGCATGTGTTTACAATCCCACCCAAAATACATAAAATGGACTTTAAATGGTTGCACACGAAAAATGAGCATTTGAACTGTACGCATTAAAGCAGTGTTTTCATATGGAGCATATAGAACGTATCATTAATGCTAAACGTTTGAGTCATAAACATAACATTTATGAAATCGCTCTGTATTATACAATAAAAAGGTCGAGAACATTACATAGCTGAATACATAAACTGTTGTTTTGAGAACAAGGCCAAATATTGTCTATTTAGGAAGTATTCAAAGAATTCTTGTTCTCTAAGAATAGTTCTACTTTAAGCAGATTACTTTGTGCCAAAAAAGAAAAATGACAATTTTAGAAAAAAGTCAAATCAGTTTGTAGAAAAATAGAATTCCCAAGGCAGAAGCTTTGTTTTGAAAAGCGAAGGTTGAATTCAGAGTTCATAGAACGCTGTGTGCTATTTTCAAACATTATTCTCGTTGTCAGGAGAAAACAATAATGCTGGCAAAGAAATCGTCTACCACAGTAGGTGAAAGTTGGACTACTTCATTAAGTAGATCAATTGTAGACAGATGAGAAGCATCGCCATCAGCGTCATCCGCATTAGCAATGTTCATAGAAGATGGTACCTGTGTGCCCGTTGGTCTATGTATCTCACCTTCAGCTGGAATTGCCGGTGAGACCTCAATGAATGCCGTCATCAGTATTGGCAGCCGCTGGGGAAAACACGATGCATGAGCCGTTACCGAACCAATCAAAGTGTCAACATCCGTTGGCAGTGCTGATGGAAGTGTCAGATAGGCATCTAACACGCATTTCTCTCAGCAAAGCAAGCAACGTAGAACAGGTAGGATGCAATCTTGCCAGATTGGTCTGAACGAAAGAAACCATGTGGTATTCAGATCTCTTGAACGAGTCAAGCCAAGAATCTGTTTAATTCGTTCACGATACTGCATTGCCATCAGCGTTTGTTCCATAGTAATCTGGGTATCGCTGGTGACTGGACTTGCCATATCAGAGCAGAAGGAACAAAAATAAAATTCCTGCTACGAGGACCAAACCGAGAGGCAGGCCGCCGAACAAAGAGTGCACGAATTTCAGAAAAATGCTCAGGACTGCTTCAAAGGGTGCATGTACAATTCCACTGGTATCAGACTACTTTAAGATACGACCTAACATTTCTACAAAATGTATGGGGCAGCTCCTTGATAATAGTTCATGTATCTCCGCAGAGGACCTTGCTACTTGCAGATCATACGTCTCTTTGGATGAGTCAGTGGCACAGTTTTTTGTAAAAGAATGGTTTTCATTCTGCTTAAAGTATCAATTCGTATAGAAGAGATGTTCAGTGAAGGCCATAGCGGTGACTACCCGTCTGACTTACTTTTAGGAAATAATACTTGCATACAGCAAGTGACCCTGGCTGACACAGTTACGAGATAGGTTTTTCCTGGCAACATGCCACAATAGCTGTGATCATTCACCATTATGTAGCTACCATTAGATAGCTGCCTAAAAACTGGATCTATCACTGCTGCTGGAGAACCTTGCAGGTGACAAGATAAGTTGTTAGCAAAACCATTGCAGGCTCCATGTAAATAAATACCTTGACATAAAAGTGTACCGCTCAGTGAGTTTTTGCAATTTTCACCACTATGAAATACCTCCTTTCCCCCACTCTAACAGTTGTGTGTGTATGGTAAATCCCAGGTCGACTTAATGTATTCTTTACCCAACCTTTCATACAGGCCTGCTGGTATGTGTTTTAAGCAATATTGGAACTGGAAAACCGTCACTGGTATCGTGATGGTGCCATGTATTATCCATTCTACGAAAAGGTTAATGGTAATCTTTCCAGTTTTTCTATGCTCAGCACCGTATAGTCTGTTCCTCTTTGTGCCAGAGAGATTTGTTTATCTGTAAGGTTAAATACAGTAAACAATGATGTAGTGTTGATTAGACGCCACGGCACGTAGCCTGAACGGAGGTTGTGTAACATCCAGCCTAACAGCATTATAGAACGCAATTGGTATTGTCCATGTTGTAACATGAGCAAGCCCTGTTCCATTATGTCTATGGCAGAGGATACAATGCTGTCCAAAGAATAAATTCTGGAGGACAGAGTCGTTAACACATTGTCCACTACAGAGAGAGAGCTTTCTCTAAATTAATACGATCAATTTCTAGTATTCTTTCTGCGTGACTTTCCATGCTTCATTGTAAGCAGCATATATACCGGCGTATATGAAACGTTTATGACTTGGTTTACTAGGTCCCAGTAAGAAATCTCTCAAATCAACACCATCTTTAAGTAAAGTTAAGTGTTGTTTAATTTCTGGTAGTGTTGATTGCTGTAGCCACTCAAGGCATAGTTTTCCTACACTGTAAGTTGTTGTCTCTGGGCGTTTCTTGGATCTGGCCTAGTTACTGTAAACCCTTGTGTCCTGTTCAGGAATCTATCTTGACAGTTATATGTGTCTGTGGGCCAGATTAACCATTTTTTCAAATCAGGATTAGTTCTGTTCTGTGATAAAATGCAGTTTACATCTACCTCCTCATCTGTAGTGCTGTTACTATCAGGTGTGGGCTTAGGTATGGGCAGTTTGTTTAAATTCTTTATCTTAGCCAGGCCAAAACAAGATGTCTGTTGAACAGTATCATTTAAAAACATAATTTGTTCCGGGATGATGAAGGCTCTAAATAGGGCTTCTAACCCTTGCACCGGCCAGTCTTTTGTGCCCCAGACAGTTTTTATCTCAATGTTGTTTTTCCAAAAGTCAAAACCTAATGTAGGTGTAGTTCAGCATAAAAGGCCGCAGAGTACATTTGCTTAGTGTTAGTCAACATACTTTTCATCCCTGTCTTATTAACATTTTTAAAGTAAAAAGTTTCTGGATTTGTGACATTAAAGCCTGAAAAGTATGGAAATTTATCATAGAATGTTTTCGATCTACCTTTTGGTGGCATTGGACACTGTTCCAATTGATTATAATTAAAAACATTTCTAGGATTTGCAGATTTGTGCAAATAATGATGACCATAATGATTAAAACAATACATTTGTTCATAGTCAAATGAACCTTCTAAAAATTCATGTTTCGTAAATTTTGCTGACCTTTCTAAGTCTGCCATCATATTATTAACAGTCTCAAAGTCCCAATCATCAGAAAATGTACTGGCTGAAACAAAGTCACTTAAAGAAAGCTTAAATTGGTGTGGAATTTTCAACAGCTCTACAGGACCATCGATGTTGTATTCAGTACTGTCCCATGCTATACCACCAAGTATAGAGATGGCTGTGATGTTCACTGTTGACAGGTCTCTTTGTTCATGGTGAGATGATTTGTGTGGCTTCAGGAGCAAGTTGATGTTCTTACCTGCTGTGTCCTTTTTACTATATTTTCCATCTATCAGCTTCCCCAAACTTAAAACAAGAATAAGCCAAAGCAGGAGAAAAAGTACACCTAACCCAATCCAAAATTCAACCCATGGTGAAACCAGATATGTTTTTTCAAGTTGATGAAAGAGTTCTGTTATTTTTTCTTTGAAAGTTTTATCCGCTGACTTTATTTTAGGCTCGCTGGGATCCTCAGAAAACGTATCAAAGTTGATGAAATAGCCAGAGGCAGTTCTGTCAATTGTTGGAATTGCATCCGGCTTACTTGAAATCACTGGAGCTGATTCATTCCTTGTCATATCAGTTTAGTCTGGTGCTATCTCATTGTAGACAGGAGTTTCTTTACAAACTGTTATTTGGGTCTCAAGAGGCACAAGTTCCATGGCTTTATTGCTTAGTCCTTCTTTTCTTACTGCAGGTTTATCAAAGGTGATTAGTCTCTCAGACGGCAAGGGTCTCACTTGAGCCACACTGCCGCTTTGGGGCGGGGCAGGTTAGCGCTCTAGTCGGGGGGAGGCAGGGCCATAAAGCTGCGGCAAGGGTGGCCTGTGAGAGAGGTCGCACTCCCGATTTTTCTACGTAACTACCTTCTGGTTGTATCTTTTAATATTTTAAAATTGCTTTTTAGCATTTCTGGAGGGGGCTCAAGGCTAACATTTACCTGTGGTGTGGTGCTCTGTCTTTCCTGCCTTCCCGTCCCGGTCCGACGCAGCAGGTAGTGCCGTTGCGTGGAGGACGGGGAAGGCTTGACCCAAAGGCGCACCAAAGACATGCCCGTCTGCGCCCGTCTGCCCCCGGCCAGGGCCCAGGGCCATAACCCCTGGCCGGATAGGGGAAGTCTATGGGTATTCCTCAGAACTATTCACTGCCTTATGTCCCCCGATTATGGAGCAATGTAAACACAGCATCCTGCCTGGGAATCAGCCCCATAAGTGTAGACACTGCCCTTTCACGTCAGTATGTCAATTGAACATTAGAATGGGCGGCATACCCTTATATTGCGCCTTAATCAACTGCCGGTCCCTGAAGAAACATAAACTGGAGGTACAAGTTTTTTTGGAAGACGTCCAGCCGAACGTGCTTTTTCTCAGATAGATCTGGCTGGGATAATTTATTTATTAAGCCTCCCATTCCGATCCCCTGGTCCGATCATTTTATTGTTTCCTTTGAGATTAGGCGGCCGCAGTTTGCCAGTCCACATAAAGCAAGCACTACTAAACGGAGTAGGAAATGGGCAAATTTCTCCACATCTAGCTTCAACATGACCCTTACGAAGGGGGGGCCTCCCGGGGGCAGGGGTATTGTGTCGGCATGCGAAGCTCTTGAGAATCGCATCCTAAAGGCACTGGACACCATGGCTCCCTGGTCCTGTAAAGCATCAGGCAGGCTGGGAAAGACCGCGCCTTGGTTCAGCAACAAACTGAGAATGGCCAAATCGGCCTGTAAGCGCCTGGAGAGAATCTGGAGGAGAAAGTTTGATGACTCTGCAAAGCTTGAATATAAATCTAGTCTTAGGAAATACCATGCGTTGATTAGGCAGGCTCGGGCTACCTTCTATAATAACAGGATTACAACAGCCAAGAACTCCTCAAAAGAGCTTTTCTATATCTTTCAAGAGATTACATCTTTAGCTAGAGTCACTGCTCCTCACGTGAGCTCAGTTGAGTCCTGTAACAAAATAGCGGACTTTTTTGCGGAAAAAGTGGGGACCATTTATGCCACCTTCCCCGTGTCTGCTCAGCAGGGTAGTGCCAGTAGCGAAGGGATTTCTATGATCCCAGAGGCAGACTGTCTCCGTGATTTTGTGGTACCTAGTGGAGATGAACTCATAGCAGTGGCAGCCAGTACTAAGTCTGGCTTACCCAGAGATCCGGCTTCCCCAAGGATCCTGAGGGGGAGTCTCACTATATTGGAACCCTACATGAGACATCTTCTGGAGCTCTCCTTTTCCTCTGGGAAAGACAGTCCCAAATAAATGGAAGTAGGCCATTGTTATTCCACTGAACAAGAAACCAAATATCAGTGTAAATTAGATGGAGAATCTCTGCCTGATTTCCCTCTTACCTTATTTTGCGAAGGTAGCTGAAAAGGTTGTTAACCTGCAATTGGGTGAGCATATTAATAATCGCAACCTACTCCCTCCTACCCAGTCTCGTTTTCGCGCCACTTACTCTACGGAATCGGCCTTGCTCCTATCCACCAAGCTTATCTGTAGTTTAGTGGATGTGGGATAGACAGCGGCACTAGTGTTTCTTGACCTGAGTGCCAATTTTGACACTGTTGCCCTTCACTCCTATTGCGGCGTTTGCATGAGGGCAGTGTGGGAGGTAAGGCTATGGAATGGTTGCGATCCTTATTAAGCGACCGCTGCTTTCAGGAAAGTGTCAAGCTTGATCATGGGGTCCCCCAAGGCTCCATTCTTAGTCCTACTTTCTTTAATGTGTACATTGCCGCTCTGGCAGAGATGGTGGACTTGTTTGGAGTAAGTGTGGAATCATATGTGGACGACACACAACTTGTGGTAACCCTGACTCAAGAGCCGGCCGAGGCCGCACAGAATTTCACACTGTATCTTCAGGAGTTTGCGTCCTGGATGGCCTCGAACTGTTTGAAGCTAAACGGTAATAAAACGGAGGTTCTAATTATAAGCAAGACCCCCTCGATTTGGTCATCTGCCTGGTGGCCATCCACCTTGGGACAGACCCCATTCCCGAGAGATCAGGTGAAGAACCTGGGAATTTAGTCGGACTCTAAACTGTCTTTTGAGACCCACACCAGGCGAGTGATGGGTATCTGTGTGGTGGTCTTACGCACTCTTCGCAAGACCTTAGACGTTCTCCCAATGTCAGCAAGAAAGTCAATGATCCATGCCCTTGTGACATCCCGGCTGGACTATGGGAATGTCTTGTACCTGGGGGCTAACGCCAAGTGCGTTCAGAGACTTCAGCACATTCAGAACGCGGCTGCTCGTCTGGCTCTAATGCTCCCTAAGAGAGCGTCATCCAGCAAGGCTCTCAAATCTTTACATTGGCTCCCGATGAGGAAACGTGTTCTGTTTAAGGCTATGTTCATTAGTCATCGGATCTTGAGGAAGAAAGGCCCTTCTTACTTACACAATCTCCTTACCCCATATGTTCCCACACGAGGTCTAAGATCCAGTGGTATGGGGCAATTACGCATCCCTGCTATCAGAAGAGCCAGGATGGGCGGACGCTCTTTCAGGTTCCTTGCAGCATCTTACTGGAAAAGGCTCCCAGTGGAGCTCCGACTAGAAGCGCCTGAGACGGTTTTTCGGAAAAAGCTTAAGACATGGCTTTTTCCATCGGATAATTCCATTGTCTGATTCCTTCTCTGTTCTCCGTTTTCCCTGATTATGGGACCTTGTCGCAGCGCGGGGACGCACAAGTTTGTGCAACCAGGTGCTTTCTAAGCTTAAATTGATTAATTGATTGATTGATTGAGTTTGAATCTCTTTGGATTGTAGACAGATTTGGTTGTCGGCTACATCTGCGGAGTCCACTGGGCCTACTACTTATTATCAGCCACATGTTGTGGTTTTACCAGATCGATGGACACGACTCTGTTCTCCTTTCTTCCAGCAAGGGGCGGTAGTAACACTGATCTTGTTCCGAGGATTGCCAACAGAGACAGGTTTTCTGTAAGAAGGCCCAAATTACTTCTTCACCGCGAATTTTTCTCTGACTAGATCCCCAATCTTTGGAATCCAGACAGGCCTTGCTGTGACAGGTAGTTTCTCTTCAGTGGTCATTGGCTTCTGTATTGTGTTGCTTAGATTGCTTTATGACTCGTTTTTTTTCTTTCCACAACCGCATTACCCTCAGGATGGAAGGGACTAGAATATCGCATTGCAACGCCCAAGCTGACCATGGCCTTTTTGTAAGCCTTTGAGCTAAACGCAGGACCCTGGTCAGAATGTAGTGTGCCGATTGCGTATGTGTAAATAAAGACTCACAAATCTTTTATAACAGTTCTGGCGTCAGCCGAGCGCTGGGGCCATAACCAAATGAATCTTGTCCTAATAGTTGTGGGACTGCATCTGTCCATTTGGACATCCGCTTGTAGATACTCTAATGCTGTCTAACAATGGTGTCTGTACTGGGCTGGCTACAGTGTAGTCAGGTATCTGGGGCGTTCTCTGATGCAATCTCTATTGCAGTCAGGGCAATTAATTGCAAATTCGCAAATATGACCATTCATCCCTGGCCACCAGTACTTCTCCTATAATTCTAGTATAGAATCAGAGATCCCTTGATGTGTCAGACCCTCTCCCATATGTGCTTCGAATATCAAAGCACCTCTCCACCTTCTGTTTGGAATTACTCTCTCCCCCACTCCAGGCATTCGAGCAAAAGAAGCGAAGTTTGCGTCAATTATGTATTTGTATTTTAGTGGGTAATTTTGAGGCAACGTTGCTCCGCTGTTTTTGCTTGTTGCGGTGACAGCTAGCATCTTTTCGCCGTCTATATTCATTTTTGAACGAGTGATTGCAGCTACGGAAGCCGCTTGCACAGCTGCCTTCGCGGCTTCATCAGCCAATGAATGCCCTGCAACGTGAACGCCATCACGCTGTTGACTCAGTGTATGGATCACGTGAGCCTTTTGTAGTTCTTTCTGAAATAGAACTACTTGTTCCCAAAGCAACTTGATTGTGTGACCTTTTGCATCTTTGAACCTGTTTAGAACCCAGTTCTGCAAGTATTCATTGTAAGATTGAACGCAGTAATACGAATCGCACACTATGAGTGTGAGGAATTCGCAATCAGTATTTTCAAGCTCCATCTTGAATGCTTACAGTTCAGCTGGCTGAGTTGTACAGTCTCCGAGAGATTGGGTTTTTGTGACCATAGGTCAGAATTTTCCATCGTGCCAGCGACCTTTAACAATCGCACACGCGGCACTATAAGTCTGTTTTCCCCCAATTGGAAGTTGTGCTGATCCGTCTGTCTAAATTATCACACAACATATCATTTACTCGTCATGGCAACTCTGTGTGAGGGTATAGCCCTAACCCCGCCACCACCTTGGAACATGTGCCTCAGTTTTTACATCAATATTTAATGCCACGTTATATGTTACATTTATAACTCATGATCTAGTGTGATGCAAACTGATTCACCATTACCATCGGTGATCTTTTCTTTAATTAATGTAAATTAAGTATTCCAATTAATGATTTCAAAAAGAGAATTGTTATATATGCTCCTAGTGATGTAAGTGATTAACAGTGATAATTACTGTAATCTGTCATTCTCATAAGCCATAGGGTATCCATAGCAGGTCCTCCAATGGCACAGACCCATCACACTGCTCAGTTCATGTTACCGTGAGTAGATAGCAGAATGGAATGTTTACAATAGCAAGTACTGGAGTTCATATCCCACCAGTTGCCACTTGATGAATGTTCGAATGGATTGGAAAAAAATGTGAATGACACAACCACAGACAAATGGATGGAGTGTGGCTTAAAATCCCTATATGTAACTGTACCATACCCATATTTTTTCGTACAATCAAAAGGTCTTAGCTAACACAGACCTAAGAAAGCCTCTCGTTATGCCATTAGCTGCAAGCCTGCAGAAAGAAAAAAGGAAAGAAAGAAGGAAAGGAGACAGGAAGGCAAGAAAGAAGAAAGGAAAGAAATACATCAAGAAAGAAGAAGGAAGGATAGAAAGACAGCAAGAAAGAAGGAATACAACCAAGAAAAACAAAGATAGAAAAAAAGAGAGGAAAAAAAAGATATAGAAAAAAAGCAAGAAAGAAGATAAAAAGACAGAAGAAAGTAAAGAAGGGACGAAGGAATGAAAGCAGTAAAGCAAGAAAGAAGGAACAATTAATTGAAAGAAAAAGGGAGCGAGTGAAAGAAAGCCATGAGAGAAAGAAAGCCATAATGCAGGAAAGAAGGAATGAAAGAAAAACGGGAACCAAGAGAGAAGGAAAGAAGGAATGAAATAAAAAAGGAAAACATTAAAGAGCTCTGCCTTGAGCCTGATGCTATTCAATATTTACCTGGCTCCACTGGCCATCCTGATTGAAAACTGGGGAGGTGAAGGTCGTCTCTTACGCTAAGGACACTCAACTACTGTTTTACTTTTGAGAGCATTTGGAAGCAACTCTACTGAAATTTAAGGAATGTCTCAAAGATGTAGTTCCCTGAAAACTGCCACCTTCCAAAATTCCTAATTCTAAATGTAAACCTGCTTCTATTCACAACGTACCTGAATCCTCCTTATCAGATAAACACCGGGTGAGATCAACTCTCAGTTCATGGGTGGCCAAGCCTGGGGCATCATGTTAACTGTAAAAAAGCTAGCATTGGGAAAGCCAAAAGTTCTGACGTTGTCCATCAACATTTTGGCAACTTTTGTTTGGTCATGGTTTTTGCAAAACTTTATTGGTCAGGAAGTTGCTGGGTCTTTGTCATCTTAAAAAAAATTGACCAATGCCAAAAAGTTTTTTTGTCTCAAAAAAGCCCACAATACTATAGTAATACCTAGCATTAAGTCAATAAAACATGTACCCTCTCTGCCGCATGCGTCTCCCACTGCCGCACGCCTCTCCTCCTCTGCTGGAAGCTTCGGCCAATCACAACGCAGAAGCATCATCGTGACTGGGCTGAGAGTTCTCTTTGGATCCTCAGGCAGTGTCTGGGGAAGTTGGGCATGTTCTCCATGGGGCTGTGCAGCACAGCTCGATGGAGATCATGCCAAGTGTGCATGGTGGTTTAGGCAGCCCTAAAGGGATGGCCAAACTATCATGTGCACTTAGAGGAGTGTAAACAACTCCTACCCTGCTCTGGCGTCACAGAACCAGCCCCGCCAGAGAAATGTTTATAACATCTGGTTATTATGATTTCCTTTTTCTTTTCTTCACTGCTGCAACAGCAGTAGGGTGACGCTTCTCCATCTTAGCGGAGGAGCCGGCTCTACTAGCACTAAAGGGAAAAACTCTATGTGTGGGGGTACTCCTTGTGAAAGCGCTGCATGCCTTAACTCGTGCTAAAGTCAGAAAATGCCTGAAGTAGGGTGACATGGATTGGATGAAAATGTGAATGACACAACCACAGACAAATGGATAAAGTGTGACTTAAAATTCCTAAAAGTAGCTACTTCATACACTAAATGTTTGTAAAGTCAAAAGGTCTTAGCTGACACAGGCATACAAAAGCCAATTGTTATGCCTTTGAATGCAAGACTCTGAAAAGAAAGAAAGAATGAAAGAAACAAACAAACAAACAAACAAAAACCAAAAATAGAGAGGCAAAGCAAGAAAAAAGGAAAGAAAGCAACAAAAAGAAAGTGAGAAATCAAAATAGAGCAAAAGGTGGGGTTTGACTGTACTGGGTAATGGTGGCCTTGGAGCAGAATGCCAGGACACTCTTTGGAGTAGCTGTGTGCTCTACAAGTCACTATTCATTCATTCATTTATTCAAAAGAAAGGCAAATAGAAATAACGCTAGCAAGAAGGAAGAACGATTGAAGGAGTGATTAGTGTAATCAAGAAAAAAGAAAGGAAGGAAGGAATGAATGATGAAAGGAAAGAAAGAAAGGAATGAAAAAGGAGCAACAGAAAAAAATAAAAGGAAGAAAAAAGGTATCAAAGAATGAAAGAGAAGATAATGAATGAAACAAAAAGGGAAAGCAAGAAAGAAGGAATTAAAAATGAAAGAAGAATAGCAAGTAAGAACTAAAGGGGGACTGGAACAAAAACAAAGAATGACTAAAGAAAAGTAAACAATTAATGAAACAAAAAAGAAAAGAAAGACAGAAAGAAGAATGAGAGAATGAAAGATTAACAGTACAAAGAAAATAAAGAAGGAATAAAAAAATCACAAGTGCTGTAAACTAAACACAATAAAGGTTTTCTTCCTGGGCAAAGTTTATTAAACTACAATTGGTGAAATTGAGTCCTGAACACACTTGTTATCAAGAATTGTCTTCTTATTAATCCAAGGGCCAGATGTACGACCAGTTTTTGCATGAGTAAACGGGTATGCGTCCCGTTTATGCATGCAAAAGCGTACATGGCCATGTAAAAACTCTTTTTTGCGAGTCGCAAATAATTGCGACTCGCTAAATAGTGTTTTGCGACTCGCTATTAGGAACACTGCCTGCCCGTAACAAAATGTAACAAAAACTTTTCATTTTTCTTTTTTTAAATGCAGCCCATTTCTTTGAAGGAAAACGGTCTGCATTTTTTTGTAAAAAACTGCTTTATTGAATAGCAGTCCCAGACATGGAGGACTGCTAAGCCCCGCAGGCCACCATCCTTGGGAGGGCCAGCCATTCACAATGGGGTCACAAATTGCGAGTGGCTCATTAATATTCATGAGCCTTGCATTTTGCGATCCGATTGGGAACCACAAGCAGTGTCTCGACGTACATACCAATTTACAACTTGCAATTTGCGACTTGCAATTGAGAGAAAATTGCAAGTCACAATTTGGAACGGTCGTACATCTGGCCCCAAATCTATAGTAATGATGCTTTTGAGAATTTAATAAAGAACAGTTCAAATGCTATCCAGTCGGCTATGTTGTCAAATTCCTTTTGGAGTGACCTTTGTTTATCTGAGAAAGTCAGATAAACAAAGCAAATTCTCAAAGCAAATTTATTACAGTATTGGCAGGAGACTGGACCTGATAAAGCATGGAAATGGACAGTGATCACGTCTAGTATAGAGTGTCCTGCTGTCACATCAGACTCTGAACACAAAGGCAACATCAAATTATAATTGAACAATAAAAATATTGTCCCAGAAGGGAACTGTGTGTATAAGTGCTTCTTGGAAAGAGCAAAATAGAGTTACTCAGATTGAAGTCTCCCAATTTTTGAAGGGGCTGACCACTGATCCATGCTTTATGCTCTAGTGGGCGGAAGCAAAATGTGAATGACACACCAACAAACCAATGGACGAAGAAAGATGGTTGAAAGCCCCTTTAAATAAGTATACTGTACATATATGTTTTAAAGAATCAAAAGGTCTTGGCTAAGCCCAGGACTAAACAGTGCTAACCCACAGCATAACCCGACGGATCGGAAACTGCCTGTCCAAGATTCCTCCATAGATAAGCACAGGTATGAGTTCCACAGTCTACTAATGAACAGGACCTGGGCTTCATGCTAGAATCCAAGACATGTTCTGCTAACATCCAGCTCAACCTCTCTGTTTCCAAACTCACTGTACAAGATTCCTCTATTGCTAAACATTACTGTGAGAGCCGTGCACTGCTCTTGAAGGGTATCCTTTGAACCCAAATCAGGATCTGCTGGCCACCAGCATATGCCCACTGTTCTTAGATTCACTATTTCAAATTTCTCAATGCAGGTCCCAAGGTCAACTCCCCACTGCTGCTGCAGCTCAAGCGCTCTGCAAGAACTCACATATCAACCCATTTTCGCCAACTTTCAAATGGCTTTTGCCAACTTTTTGCCTCCTTCTAAATAGATTTTCTCCCAACTTTTGCCTCCTTCTAATTCATTTTTTCCCAACTTTTGCCGCATTCTTTTTCCCAACTTTTGCTTCCTTCTAGTTCCTTTTTGCCAAGTTTTACATCCTTAGAACTCATTGCTCTTCCAACTTTTGCCTACTTCTACTTTATTTTTTCCAACTTTTACCTCCTTCCAACTTGTTTTCTCCCAACCTTTGCCTCCTTCTAAACTGCATTTTCTCCCTGTTTTTCCCTCCCTTTCCCTGCTTGCTTAGGCACGTTCAGCGCCGCCCAGTGCCCCCGTCCCAGGAACTTACTTAAGGAAGGCGACGTCATGGCATGGGCATGCCCAAGACAAACCCGTCCGAGTCTGGACAGCGCCCTTCACCAGGAACCTCGGATCTCTGCCCACAAACAGCTACACCAGTACTAAGATAACAACCTTAAACTCGGGACCCCACAATTACAACTGCAGCCACGCATCCCCACGCGCAACGATAGGACCCTTCTCCTGGCAACACTTCCCCCTCCCGCCAATACTGAGCCGGGACAACTGCAATGCCTCCTGATAAACACCTGATTGCTCCACAAACACGCCACCGAGATCTGGGACGCATCACCTCCCTCACAGCAGATGTTTTCTTCCTCACCAAGACCTGGCCAACCCTACATCAGCACCTGACATTGCCACCACCACACTCAAAAGAAACAAGAACATACACAACGGTGGAGTAGCCATCATAGACAAAGAAGCCATTCTTGACTTTATCACTCCTCAGGCCATCAACACCAAGAACTACACCACAGAGCTTAACTTTCACCTCAACGACTTTAATGCTGCCAACACAGCCAACTTACTTGAGAGCATGAACAATCTTGTTTTCTCCCAACTTGTCACCGACCCTATTCACATTGTTGGGAACAAGCTAGACCCCAATCCTTTCAGCTAGAAACAGAGTCAGGTACAGCCATGCCACCAAACTCACATGGTTGGATGACTCAAGCGTCTACTTCTCCATCACAACCGCACCGACATACCTTATAACCAGCCGAGAACCTCCTACAGAAGCTGTAGCAAGATACCTGAAACCCTATCAACCATGACCCTTAGCTCCTCCTCTCCGGACATCACTTCCGACCTCGAAGTGGCTGTCAAAAACTCATGGATCAAAAAATGTGCCAACATAGCCAACTGCGATTAAATATGCCAAAAGGGGGAGATCTCCAAAGACACCCAGCTTCTGCACCCCGAAAAAATAACCCACCAAACTGAACTGCAAATGACTAGAAGAATTTGGCATGTATCCAAAGAGCCAAACAACCGAGCTACCTTCAACCTTCATCGTAATACCTACCACAAGTGTCTGCAAGACACTAAAATTAGCACCCTGGCCTCCCACCTTAAAGACAGCTCTAACCACAGAAAATAACTCTTGAACATTGTTAAAGAGTTCTCCAGCCCCTCAGCAATTGAGAACATTGTCACTCATTCCCTAGACACTTTGATCCCCAACTACCCATCATAAGCATTCACAGCCTCCTTTATCACATTGACTCCCACTCAAACCTCAGGATTACAACATGGGACCAACTCACCATGCAGACCACCTCATGAGCTCCATCCACTCAGGAACACCCAGGGACCCATACCCGCACCACATGTTCAACCTGGGAAACAACATCATCAGCAAAGAACTCTTCACCATCTTCATCACCTTTGCTACCTTCGCAGAGTAATGGAAACATGCAAAACTTAAACTACTATTCAAAAAACATTCCGCAGACCTGAAAGATCTAAAAAAACGACCGGCTCATCTCCCTGCTCCTGTTTCCCGCCAAAGTTTTGGCAAAAGCCATCAGCCGTCGACTAACCAACTGTCTAGTGAACAACTACCTCCTAGAGCCATCCCAATCTAGATTCTGCCTGCATCACAGAATGAAAACCACCCTGGTCGCAGCCACACACAATATCAAGACTTTCTGATCCAGGGAGAAACTGACACCTTGATACTCCTCAACCTCTTGCCAGCTTTCAACAGTGTCCCACTACACCCTTCTAAAAAGTCTCAATGAAATGGGTGTTCAAGGGGGCGCCCTCAAGTGGATCACACCCTTCCTCACTGTAAGAATCAAAAGCATCTGCCTTCCACTCTACACACTGGGCCCCATGTATCTCATCTGCGGCGAACCCCCAGGGGCCTCACTCAGCCCTAACCAGTTCAACACCCACATGAACCTACTGGCCATATTGCGCAGGACCTATGGAATGAACATCATATTATATGTTGACAACACTCAGCTCATACTTTATCTATCCGCAGACCCCGCCACTATGAAGAACATCTTCCATCTGTGCAGGACCAGCATCACCCTCTGGCTGCAAAACAACTGCCTCAAACTCAACACGGAAAAAACTGAGGTACTCATATTCAGGAGCAACACGTCCCCTTGGTTGACTCCTGGTGTATAGCAGAACAAGGACCCACACCCACGGAACACGCCCGGAACCTGGTAACCATACTGGACAGCATACCCACCATGAAAACCCAGATCAGTACAGTATCCTCAGCCTGCTTCCTCACTCACTGCATGATCTTAAAAATGTTCATGTGGCTCCCTGCCAGCACCAAATAAACCATCTGCCAGGCCCTCATCACCAGTTGCTTGGACTATTGCATCACCCTCTACGTAGGAATCACCTCACACTTGTCCTCGACCTCTCAAGACAGGCCCACATCAACGCTCACCTCAGAAAGCTTCACTGGCTCGCCGTCCTGTGCCAGTTCAAAATGCTAATCCACAACTACAAGGCACTTCACAATCAGGGACAAGAGTATAATAACCACCTGGTGAACTTTTACTAGCCGCCAGACAACTGCGCTTTGCCTCCCTCTCCCTCGTCCAGACTCTCCATTTCTAACGATGCTCCTTCTCCTACCAGCTCTATATAAATCCCATTTAATTGATTGTATGATGGATGGATGGATTGTCTGTACCTTTGCTGCATTATTTCACTGACAGGCTGGCACTATTATACCATTCATGCATCTTGGACCCCAGGAATATGAAAGGAAGTGATGATTGAGTGATGGCAGAGAAGCCCTCACTCAAATGGTATTCCCTTGATGGACGATTGCCTCAGCGTGGTCCTTTCACCCAGTCGATCCCCTGATTTGACTTAAAAAACCATAAACATTAGTAGGTAACAGGAGTTCATTTACCATTCAGAATATCCACCTCTCTATTAGTTAAATATGAATAAAAGAAGAATCTTTGAAATGTCATACTTCTAAAGCCAAAACCTGCTTCTATTATGTACCCACCCAAAATCTCCTTAACTAGAAAACACTAAGGTGAGATCCACTCTCTGCACCTGTGTGACCAGGCCTGGGGCATCGTGCTAACATTGACCAATTACAAAAGTGTTTTATAGTCTCAATAGGCACACAGTGCCATAGTACTCCCTTGCACTGAATAGAACTACTTTATGTGTTGAGGTACTCCTTGTAGCAGAGCAGCATGCCTTGACTCACAGTAAAGTCGGCAAATGGCTGAAGTGTGATGACGAGTTGCCTGTGCCCCTTGATGCATACTCAAATGGAATGGAGAAAAATGTGAATGTCACAACCACAGACAAATGGATGAGGTGTAGCTATATGTAAATATTTCATACACACAATTTTAGTAAAATTAAAAGGTCGTGGCTAACGCAGACCGAAAAGAAGCAAATTGTGATGCCATTGGCCACAAGCCTCCAGAAAGGAAGAAGGAATACAAGAAAAATCAAAGAAGGAAAGAAGGTTAGGAGAAAGAAAGGCAAGAAAGAAGGAAAGGAAAAAAGGAAGGGAAGAAAAAGGAAGGAAAGACAAATAGAAAGAAAGCAAGAAAGAAGCCAAGAGAAAAGAAAGGAAAGAAGGGAAGAAGGAATTACAGAAGGAAAGCAAGATAGAAGGAAAAATGAAATAAAAAAGAATTAGGTAAAGAAAGGCAATAGAGAAAGGAAGGAATAATGAAGGAAAAAAAGGAAGTAAGGAAAAATGGAAACCAAGAAAGAAGGAAAGAAGGAATGAAACAAAAAACTTAAGCAAGAGAGAAGGAAAGAAGGAGTAAAAAAAACAAAATGAAAGAAACATCGACTTATGAACAGGGCCAGCGCTTAATGGTACATCTGAGACAGGCTATGCTAATATCCAGCTCAATCCCTCTGTTTCCCAACTCCCTGTCCAAGGTTCCTTTATAGAACACACAGCTATGAGATCCGAGCTCTGCTCATGAACAGGACCAGGGCATCCTTCCAGCCCAAACCGAGATTTGCTAGCCACCAGCATATGACCACTCTTCTTGGACGCTCTGTTTCAAAGTTCTCAATGTACCTCTGCTGCATGAGGTCACCAACAGCCTGCCACCATTGTACCATTCATGCTTCTTTGACCCAAGGAATATGAAAGGAGCTGATGATGTAGTGATAGCAGAGAAGCCCTCACTTGCTATTCTCTGGATGTGTGATTGCCCCAGCTTGGCTTGTAGAGGTGGGCCTCAGCCAAGCCTACCAGTGCTAGTGGTTCGCCCTTCTCTGTTCACAAGTCCTCCGACCAGTAAATAGAAGTTGGCACAGAAACAGAAATGTCAAAAGAGATATTTATTAAACCTCATGAGGTGGAACTGCATTCACACTACACCCTTCGGTAGAGTATGAAGTAGCACACTGAGCAGAAGAACCATGGGTCTTTTATACCCACACAGGAGCTCAAAAGAAGCCAGTACAAGCACACATACGAGAGTTACATACATTAATGGTCATACAGTAATGCACAGTCAACGAAGAAGGAGAAGCCAACAATTGCTGAATTTAGTAACAGACCATACACAGGTGCATGGGTAGCTACAGACATCTCTGCGCATGTGCAGGGTAGCAAAAGCTAAGTATAGCCATTTCTTTGAGCAAGACACAAGGGCAAATAACAGAGAAGAAGGAAAGAGCACATGGCAGACAAAACGGCTGCCAGAAACAAGATGGCTTCAGCTAAATGCTATCATTTTCCACAGGCTCTTTCACCCAGTTGCTCCCGTGAATTGACTCCATCCTGCTCCCTATTAGCCTGTGCCTTCATTGCCTTCATATCCTGCTTGCCAGTTGAATCTCATCTCAGGAAGATGATTTTCTGCCTTTTTGCCAAAAGTGTTTCATAACATGCAACCTGTTGCTGGAGCCCCCATTGTCTTGTGGTGCAGTGACACTGTGTTTGATTGGCAGCCTGGCCTGCTACTGTTCTGCTGTGGTGTGGGTCTCTTGTCATCAGTAGCTTGGACCAAGGTAAACCATGGGTTATCTTTTATGACTAGCACTGTTGTGACGCTATTTGTCAACAATGCACTCACAGACGTATTAAGCATCTCAATACCCCTTTGGGTATAAGACACATACAATACAGATGATTCCTGAGCATAGGATTCAACAGATTTTAGAAAGTCAGCATGATTGAGTAGCATCTTACCGGATTTCTACAATGCATTTATCTACAGGTTTCATCTATTAGAAACACTTACACTATAACTCATGAACATGCAATGTGTAAAAACTGTGTAACTGTGTATATTCTGACAGTAACCATACAGTGAGAATTTAAAGAGAAGGAAATGTGCCAGTGATGAAGAAGTATTGAAGCAAAGTTCGATAAGAGCACAGAAAAGTTTAAACTGACCCTCTGTTGGTCAGTCTGTAGAATTAGGGCCAAACATGTGTACCCATCTGCCTAAGGCCCATTCTAGGGAAACATCATCCCTTTCTACGTGCTATCTGCTGAAACAATCAGTAGTTCAATGATAACCATCACTTTGTCCTGAAGATGGTCTGCAATATTGATGTGTAGGACTGAAACATTCACTACCATATGCAACTGACTGAAAATGCTCATGTGATTCGAACAATACATTTCATTAATGATTGTTCTATTTCAAACCAAACCGGCCACCTTCTTGAAACATGTGCTCTTTGCATAGGATAGGTGGCCTTTTTTCTTCTCATCATTTCCTCACTACATTGTCATTACCTAAATCTACACAGTTATCAAATTGTGTTAAGGTGTACACATTGATTACAGTCACAACTGTCTTTATCTCTCAAGTTTGAACAATACATGCATTGTGCAGTCCTAGTGACAAGCTACCAAATGGTACTGATTTGCTGAAACCTGTTACATGCTTACCCTTGGGAGTTAACCGTGTTTGTCAACACTTCACTCGTTGTGGTGCTGCTGGTGGACATCGGTAGCCTTGTAAAGCATCTTCCAACCGTGAGGCGGTGCTGCTTATCCGCCCAAGAAATCGCAAACACCGCATCATAATGCAGAGCGTTTGTGATAGTGTTACTTTCTAATTGTGTCATTTTAAACTTCTTAATGCTGTTTGGACATTGTGGGTCAGTCCAGTAGCCCTGAAAAGGACTTACACACTCAGAGCGCGTTCAGGGACCACCTTGCACTATAAATGCACAAGTCACTTTTTCCTGCTGCACCAAACAGGGTTGAATTTTGAGTGCCTCTGGTTGCACACACAGGCATCTGCAGCGGTCACATTAGCCAGTAGAGGTTTCATAACATAAAAAAGTGCACTTCCCAATGATTAGTTTAATTTATATTTATTTTCATTTTAGGTGTGCGTTAGTTTATGTATAGTTACTTGACGGTTAAAGATCAACAAAATAGTTACAAAATATTGTGTTCTTTTTCGCCATGCCTTTTAGAGCATTTAGACCCCATGCATTGATAGCTATGTCATGTTTGAAAAAGCCACTGATATTAGCATATAGGGTCCCACCTCCCCTTACCTGTCTATATTTTTTTTAGATATAGTGTCAGAATAAACGATATCTGTATTTATTTAGCACAGTCTGCTGTTTATTTTACACTATTGTACAAACTACTGTTTTCTGGTTTCAAAGGGGATTGAGGAAAAAAAGTAATCAAGTCGCTGGTTTGAGTGCACAATGTGTGACCGGGAGGCCTATGTTCAAATCCCGGATACCCTTGATAACTGAACTGTGTAATCGAAGTCAAATTAATTTACTTTGTTGCCTGTTGAAATAGCCCATTCATTTGATAATGGCAGAATGTCTCTAAATAACTTTGTAGGCCTCTGAGTCTGCGCCTCTGCTGAAGAGGCCTGCCCCGTGAGGTACAGGTGACAGTTTCACATCACAGCACTCTGGTTCAGGTGCCTGCTGCAGACACAGGTTTATAAACTGCAGGAGCAGACACAGTATGAAGGGCCACAGTCTTTAATAAGCAGATACAAATGTATAACATTGAAGCCAGGAGATCTTATCTGTTTAGTCCTGAGATATTCCAGTGTATTAGATGCATTTACTGAGATCTGGGTGTCACCTCAAGGTCACTGATTAAACTTCTAGTAACACTGTGTGTACTGGGAAGGGCCACCCCTGAATTCTGTCACGATTGACTCAGTCCTCACCATTCCACGCCCAACATGAGTGACATTTTGTTGATTAAAAATATTATCAATTCTGAAATTCCACCAAAGGCAACTTTGTGCTGGTGTGCAACTTTCCAGTTTGTGACATGTCCTTTGAAACATAATACCCATAAAAGAGTTATTGTACACCTCCTTCGGCTGCCAAGAACATGCTTTGATGTACAATACAATAGAAAGCATGGATTTAAAAGTAGACATTCTACTCAAAAGAATGCATAACTACTGAAGTTCAGTACTGTTCCCACTTGCTTTTCACATGCGACCTTCTCCCACAGATGGGTGACTCGCAAAGCTTAAGAAAATAGAGGTATTCATATTAAAAAGCCCCATCGAGCTTGGATTGACAGCTACAGCCCTGGGACCACAAGCCAAGCTGCATTAGATGTCATTTTAAAGGCCATTTCAGAACAACGCCCGGAGGCTAAGGCTGAACATCTGAAAACTCACACTGCCTGCAAAAAACTCCAGAATACAGTGCGGCGGCTGGCAAAATCATGTAACGACTCTACAGATAGAATGGTAGAGGCAGAGGGGCACATCTCCTCACTGGAAGATCAAGTGGCGCACAACAAAACCGACATTGACGGCATTAAAGCTCAGAAGGATGATTTCCATATAATGTTGGTCGATTTGGAGAATAGATTACGCCGTAACAATCTGTGTATTTTGGGCGTGCCTGAAGGGCGTGAGGGACAGGACATCCGGCAGTTTGTGGTTGAACTTTTTGACAAGGCCCTCACCGAGGTTAAGGAGTGGCATTGGTCCCAGGAGATCAAACGGGCACATCGTTTTCCATTTCGACAGCGACCAGCACGAGCCACGCAAGGCCATCAATATCCACGTGCCATTTTGATATCATTAAACAACTTTTTGGCTAGACAAACACTATATGACCTTGCAAGACCGGATAAAAAGCGCTCTAGGAAGGGGGTTTAATTCTTTGTAGGCCCTGATTATTGCCACGCTACTGTAGAGAACCGCTGGCGGTTACGCCAGCTGATTGCTCCATTTCAACTGAAGGGTGTACTAGTCTCTCTTCTACAGCAGTCTACTTTAAAAACTGTGTACAAGGGGCAGAATCGGTTCTTTACATCTGAGGCCCCAGCTAAGGAATATCTGAATTTATTAGTGTGAGGGGTTGTTATAAGTATTGCATGATCGATTTTCTATATTGGTCTACCCCCTCATGTTTTTTTTTGTATACGAATTCGCCCAAACACTGTGAGTTGCTCTCACACACATCTACATGGCGATAGTCCCTCTTGACTTAGTATTGGGGGAGGGTCACTTGGGGTGGGGGGGTGGGTGGGGTGGAATTGGTGGATGGTTTGGGGGGTCACAGGGGGTTGTGGGGGGATTAAAGGGGGAAAAGTCAGTTCAAAGCTATAAGGCTTCAAGAGAAAATGTATGTTTTTTTGTTAACTATTGGTGCTGTCATCTAATGAGTCAACTAAGATGTGATGGCTAGTTATAACTTTCGTATGTGTTCATTTAATGTCTGTGGCCTGAACAATACTCTTAAATGCAGGCGAGTGTTGCATGAAATTCGATTGATCCAGCCGGATACTATTTGTCTTCAGGAGACCCATATCCCATGGGCGAACCAGATGTTTTTGATGGAACTTGAGTATCTAGTATTGGCTGCCTCACAACAATCCACTATGAATCGGGGGGTGGCTATATTGGGGCGGCAGTCGATTGTCACAACGGGAAAGACTATAGTTGATAGCTTAGGATGATGGGCAATTGCTGAGTGTATTATAGGGAATGTTGTTGCTACGATATGCACGGTATATGGGTCAAATATGGACGATACCGCCGTTCTGGAGTTTATGAATGTTGAGTTGGCTCTTTGGGGTACACCGTTATTTTTACTTGGTGACTTTAATATCCATGGTGAGGTGACCATCTGGGACTCTAAGTTTAGTGGTTTTGTGGGTAGGAAGCCGAAGGTATTTAGAGAGTTACGGCAACTATTGCTTCAACATGGGCTGGTAGACTGGTGGCCCTTGGCAAATCCAAGGGATCCGGGCTTTACTTTTTTTTCATCCTCCTATAAAAAATGTGTGCGGCTAGACTATATTTTTATACCTAGTTATCTTGCGGCTGGTGCTTGGATGTCTGTAATGCCACATATTACATCTGATCATGCCCCGGTTGTTATAGAAATGCCTTTGCTTAAAATCCAGCATATGCAACGGACATTTTCATTTAATAAGAAACTCCTTTCGGATGAAACCTATGAGCGTCAAGTTTTAGATTGGGCCCAGCAGTTTTTGGATTGTAATAGGGGCTCTGCCTCTCATGCAATGGTATGGGACTGCTTCAAGGCGGGGTTACATGGGGAAACATGTAGTTATGGGTGGACTCTACAACGCAAACAAAAAAACATAACTGAGCAACTTCTGCTTGACTTAACAAATGCAGAGCGGGAATTGATACTGGGTATTAGCATGCATCAGGATAGTAGCGCATCACAAGATAAAGTTGCAAGATGTAAGGCAAAGATTAATGGGGTTTGGAGCCACGATATAGCATGTCAATATAAAATTTACCGCGCGGAGAGATATGAGTATGGGGAGACTGTGGGTAGATGTCTAGCCCAAAGAATGCGGGGGCGTCAAACTGCGCAGCGTATAGCGTCTATAGAAAATAGCCAAGGCGTTCTAGTTGAGTCATCCGAGGGTATTCTTCAGGTATTTCACGATTATTATACGGAACTATATACTCAAGAAGACCTTTCTCTAGATTTGATTGATCAGTTTGTCGATAGATTTGACTTACCTCAGTTGGACTCCATATATAAAGAAGAGCTAGAAGCGCCTATTACAATGCAAGAGCTTAAGACTGTACTTAAGGACTTGGCTCTTGGGAAAGCTTCTGGCCTCGATAAACTCCCTTTAGAGATATATAATTTGTTATTTCCTATTATTAAAGCAGACATGTTGGTGACATTTATTGCCGCTCAAGCAGGAGACCCCCCTCCATCGTGGGATGATGCAAGTATAATTGTATTTAAAAAGAAAGACAAGCCCCTGCATCTTCCAGGGTCTTATCGACCTATTTCACTCACCAATGTAGATGCAAAATTATATTCTAAAATTCTTGCGAACCGGCTGATTCAGGTCGTACCTGCATTAGTTTCTGATCAACAACATGGCTTTCTCCCTGGTCGTGGAACGATCAACCATATACACCGCGTTATTGCAGTCTTGGATTATGTTGCGGCAACTCATGGGAACGTTGGATTGGTGTTTTTAGACGCCAAAAAAGCGTTTGATCGTGTCGCGTGGGCATTTTTATGGGCAATTATGGTTAAAATGGGGTTTGGACCCTGATTTTTACACGCTATACAAGTTATGTGTAGACGCCCCAGGGCTAAGATCTGTTTGTCAGGCCAGAAATCAGCATTTGTTAATATTACTCGGGGTACATGACAGGGCTGCCCATGTTCGCCGTTATTGTTCGCTATGTATATTGAACCACTTCTACAGATGTTGGCGACATCTCAGCGTGTACAATCTATGGTGTTGCCTGGGGGCACTATACATGTGCTAGCATACGCTGATGATGTTGCTGTTATATCATCTGATCCAGAATCAGCCCTACTCGAGATTGAAAATCTAACACAAGAGTTTGGTAATGTGTCGGGGTACAAACTTAATACATTGAAAACCCAGGTCATCTGCTCTACAGGACTCTGTCACAATGACTGTCGTGTCACTCCCGAGGCTAAATACCTTGGTATTAAAATCAGGCTGTCGCTTCAAGAGCTGGTTATGGTGAATTGGACTGATATATTGCAATCTGTTAAAATCCAGCTAGAAAAACTTGAATGTTTACATTTGTCGTTGGTTGGGAGACGCAATGTTTTAAAAATGTCTATTTTGCCTAAAGTACTTTATTATTTCCGGTCGGTACCATTGGAGTTGTCTGTATACAACTGAGGAAACTGCAAGCTATAGTTGATAGGTTTTTATGGTGGTGGAAATCTCCGCGTAGGGCTTCTAAATTTATGACACTTCCACTTTTGCGCAGTGGGTGGGGCGTTCCAAATTTTGCATTATATTATCTGGCTTGTCTTTTGCAAAATATTAAATGTTCTGTGATTGGGGGGACTCCACCCGTAATTGAGAGCCCTGATATTTTTTCTCTTCTACTCGGTCCTCAATCACGACAAATGCTGCTTCGTTTTTTAAACCAAGCTATTATAAAAGAACCAGATTCAAATTAGCATTAGCGGCCTTTAAAGGATGGCGCTCAATTCGGAAAATTATCTCTTTGGGACGTATTAATTTCTATACTCCATGTGACTCTGTAGAATTGTTTCCTCCAATACTTTGGGATCGTAAGATGCGTACATGGGGGGAGAAAGGCATTGTGTGTCTTGGTTCTATGTTTAAAGATGGTACAATGGCCACATTTCATGAGTTGAAAGACAAATATTCAGTTTCTCAGCACAACTTTTTCAAGTACTTACATCTACGTGATTTCATCTTTAAACCCCAAAGTATCTTACCTCTATGTCCTAGTGATTTTATGGAAATTCTAAACAAGCCGTCATAGATTGGGACTCTAAATAATTATTTGTTGAATACACAGCAGGACGATATGGGGTTACAGGAGTCTAAATGGTGTATTAGATTGGGTATTCCTGTAGTACCCTTTCAAGATTCTATTAATATGGCTGCTAAAATCATTTTGTTTGCCAATTTACGATTGCAGCACTACAAAACTTTATTTAATCTATATCACACTTTGGCTAAAATGCTGAAATGGGGCAATGCCTATAATGGGAAATGCTTTAGGTGTCAATCTGACATGGCTGATATTGGACACATTTTTTCTGATTGTTCAGTGTTAAAACCATTTTTTACATCTATTGAACAATTTATATCACATATTCTAAATTGCGATGTGGTAATCTCCAGAGAGTTGATTATGTTTGGTTTATCTAATGACACTGATTTTTTTCTAGGATATTATAAAAATAGATATCTTTTATTTATGGCTATGGCCGTAGCTCGCCTAAGCATTTCTTCAATGTGGCTGAAACCGGAAGCACCGGTATATGAGATGTGGAGGCCAAAGTTCTATAATGTTTTTTATTTAGAATATACCTGTATCGTATCAAATCCCTTAGGAAAATGCAAAGGGGATCAAAATTTGGCAGGCAATGATTGATTATTTGGGCCCGTTAGAGTGACTATCTGTCCGATCGTTTATGATGGTATTGTATTTTTTATTGTATTACTTTTTCTTCTTTGTTTATTTGTAAAACAAGCCTTAATGTATAGATGTCCCCTTGTGCTCTATCGTATTTTGTATTTGGCTTTGAATGAACTAAAACAAAAAAATATAAAAAATAAATTGAAACATAATACCCATAAAAGAGTTATTGTACACCTCCTTCGGCTGCCAAGAACATGCTTTGATGTACAATACAATAGAAAGCATGGATTTAAAAGTAGACATTGTACTCAAAAGAATGCATAACTACTGATGTTCAGTACTGTTCCCACTTGCTTTTCACATGCGACCTCCTCCCACAGATGGGTGACTCGCAAAGCTTAAGAAAATAGAAGTATTCATATTAAAAAGCCCCATCGAGCTTGGATTGACAGCTGTTTGTTTCTGCAAGACGCAGGCTGTTTGTAAGCTGAGCTGTTTCAATAGTCCCCATTGCCTATTACTGTGGCCCTGCATGTCTTTTGAAGGGCTGGCTGGCAATACTATGCCAAGATGGCACTGTGTGTCTACTGTGGACCCCTCACAACTCTCTTGTTGGTGTCCAGTACTCAGCAGTCCAACATAGAACAAGCATTGGTAAATGCAATACCTTTTACATATGTGATTAATAATCGGCGGTTTATTGTTGTAAGTTGTAGCTTGGTGAGCAGTTGTGCAAAATATGTCATGGTATGTTATGCAGTGATTTATAGCGCACAGCTGCCCCAGCAAAGGGGCATCCCAGCGCTGAAACAGAAAACAGCAAATCAGAAAAACAACACACAACAGTCTATGATGGAAAAAGATGAGTTTTGATGGCCTGTGGAATGACAGGTCATTTTCCATGCTACGTATGATGGTGGGGAGCGCGTTCCAGAGTCCAGCCACCAGTACACCAAAAGAGCGTCCACCAGCACGCACCCTCCTCCCCCGTGGGACCACCGCCAGATGCTGGCCCTTAGACCGAAATTGGCGGGAGGGAATGTAGGGTGTAAGCAATTTAGCCAAGATGTCTCGGAAGGAATAATTCAAAATTTTAAAAGACATGCAAAGAGTCTTGAACTCAATGTGCTTTGCTACCGGCAACCAATGTAGCCGACGGATAGCACTGGAGGTAGGACATATCCTGGGCAGACCCAACAAGGCTCTGGCGGCAGCATTCTGAACCCTTTGCAGTCTTGTGATCTCCACTTTATTGACTCCCAAGTAGAGTGAGTTGGCGTAGTCCAGTCTAGACAGAATAGATGCTGGGACAACTACCTGCCTCATGGCTGGGTCAAAAAACCTCAGCACTGGTTTGAGCCCTCGTAGGATGGCAAAACAATTTACTGCTATTTTGTTTGAGCCTGAAAGCTGAGGGTGGCATCTACCCACACACCAAGATTTTTTACCACCTGTTTGGGAACGGGTGCATCACCCAACTTGCCAGGCCACCGATGCTCACTCCACAACTCAGTGTTTCTCCCCACCAGCAGGACCTCGGACTTGTTGGCATTTAACTGAAGACAGTTGGCAGTCATCCACTCATATATAAATTCTAGATCCCTCTGGAACTTGCATGAACCTTGTCCTGAGTCCTCAGAGAGAGCAACTACCAACTGTGTGTCGTCCGCGTAAGACACTGCTGTGAGTCCTCTACTTTTTGCCACTACTGCCAAAGGTTGCACATATATGTTAAACAGTGTTGGGCTCAACGCTGAGCCGTGCAGTACCCCGTATTTAAGGGTGTGTGTCTTGGAAGTAAAAGGGGGAACTACAAACTGAAAGGTCCTATCAACTAAAAAGGAAGCAAACCACTCAAGAGGAGAGCCCGCGATTCCCACCTCCTCCAACCTCTGCAACAGGACCTGGTGGGAGACGGTGTCGAATGCGGCACTGAGATCTAACAAAATCAGTGCCAAAGTACGACCCTCATGTACGGCCCTTCTCAGATACTCAGTCACAGTCAATAGGGCTGATTCCATACTGTGACCTGGCCAAAAGCGATTCTGGGAGGGATCCAGTAAGTTGTTCTCCTCCAGGTAACCTGTAAGTATGGAATTGACATAGGATTCCAACATCTTGGAAACCCAGTGTAGGAGAGAGATGAGTTGGAAATACTCTGGTTTAGTAGTGTCAAGCTTGGGCTTTTTCAGCAGAGGAACCACCCTAGCTTGCTTCCAAACACTAGGGACCGTAGATGTAAGCAGTGACTGATTAATCAGATGGCTCAAAGGAGGTAAAAACACAGGTAGCGATTTCAGGAATTGATCTGACTTACAAGGGTCGGCAGGGGAGCCAGTTTTCATCTTATGGCAGAGCCGAACCAGCTCCTCTTGACGGATAGGGGGAAAGCAACCAGCAGATGACTGCAGGAGGGTCCGGACACAGGCCCCTTCAAGAACCTCTTGTTGAGGGAATGATCTACATATTGTTTCTACATTCTTCACACAAAAGGAAGCAAGGGTCTCACACTGTGCATCAGATAATACAGAAGGTGTAGATATATCTGCCACAGTTTTTACATCTTTTATTATGGAGTAGACACTTTTAGAAGGGTTACTACTGTTTTAATCACATTCGAGTAATATGCTGCCCGCTCAGATTGAATTGCTCTATGATATTTCTTAATTGCTAACTGGTAGCAACCCTTTAACATAGGATCATGGTCTCTTCTCCAGACACGTTCCAACTTTTTACAGCCTTTACATAGGGATGCCAACCTGTCCTTGTACCAAGTGCTAGATTTAGTGCCACAACACTTGGACCACCTGGCAGGAGCCAGGGAGTCCGGAGCATGGGAGATCCAGGCCGAAAAAGCACCATCAGTCAGCACAGGGTCCAATGGTATATTAGGCATGGTGATGGAAAGAAGCTCGTGAAAATAGGTGACATCGATTTTATGCTTAAAGCAGAGCTTTTCGGAAGTCCTCCTAACTGGCTCAACACCTGCCAGTATCATAGACATTATTAAATGATCAGACCAGCATACCAGTGATGGGGCATGGACGGTAAGGAAGGACAGGTTGTAAAAGACAGGATCTAATAAATGGCCTGCAGAATGCGTGGAACCCTGGACCCATTGGGTCAACTGGCACATCTCAAAATCAGCCAGGAAATTGGTCATTTCTATCTCCTGGGAATTATCCAAGTGTAAGTTAGGATCACCAATGACACTGAAGTTAGCAGCTTTCATCGCAAGGGGACTTAGAACTTCGATGAGAGCGGCTCTAAACTCCCTAGAAGGACCAAGAGGGTGGTAGATTTATAGCTCTGTCAGTGTAGTTGTCGTGAAGCGAGATCCGAAAAGTCCGCATTCACACCCCTTTACCAAGGAACATATGAGATTATACTTAAATATTACCGCTAAGCCGCCCCCCTCTGGAATCTCGATTTTGTGTCAGAATGCTGTATCCCAGGAAGAGAGCAAGGCCAGGTTCTACGCTGTGTCCTCAGTAAACCAATTTGCAGTCAGAAAGAGAACATCTGGAAGATCAGCTTGAAGCAAGTCATAGACATCTAAATGCCGTTTGACTAATGAGCGACAATTGAGACTCAAAGGTTTGATAGTGGACTTATGGTCAGTCTGGGACGGAGAGGATACAGCCGATGGCCAGGAGTTATAGTCATTAGCTATGCAGCAGAAAGGGCCCTCATAATAGCTACAGGGTCGGCAATTACATAGGATGATTCCCTGCTTGATCTTAAGGAGGTCATCCACAGAATACTGTATAAGTTAGTGAAACTCCATTAAAGTGTAATGACTTGTTTATTGAGAAAGGCAATATATTATGCTGTTACCGGTGGTCAACTCTCATGGTGCCACAGTCGGACACACCATATTGGCTGTCTACACTCTGCCTCCTGGTGAATAGCAGATATCTAATGGTATTGCAAAGTGAGCTGAAACCTCTGCAAACAGTAGGCTTCCAGCTTTTTTAGGCTAAAGGTAGCTGGTATCTAACTATCAGTAAGTAAATAATTTTATTTTGCATGATTAATTAAAACCTTTACATACACGTGAATATAAAGGATTTCTTTGTCTGCGATTCAATAAATAAAACAGTGTTAAAAAAACCATTGGTAAACAATGTTTGTAATTTACACAATTGGGCATTATGCTCATCAGTAAGTCTAAAGTGCTTGTGCATCAGAAAAGCTGGGCTGGCAATAGTTATCCTGAGTTGGCCAGCCGTCTTTATACAGCGTAGTAAAGTGCATAGTTTTGTGCACATAGTTATTGTTGGTTAAAAGTGCCAATACGACTTGAAGTGCTATTGTTAGCTAATTTTGTCCTGCTTCAAGGCGTGCCTGGTTCAGCTACATTTTATGCCCAAAGCCCGCACACAATGGGATTTTGAGTCTCCTTGATACCGTCTCAAAAATCTTTGTGAGCCAGCAGTTAAGATGTACCTGAACTGGATTGAAGCAAAGCTGTACTGCCTGCCTGCAGGTCCGAGTGCCGTGCAGCCTAAAAATGGTCATAAAGAGGTGCTTCTTGTGTCCTTTAGATTAGGACAATTGCAGATAACATGAAAAATGTCCTCCTTCCCACTTCCTCATAAGCGACAAAGCTACAGACCTCCTCTACTTTCCCATGGAAGCAGATGCGGGCTGATCGGAATGACCCTTAGTCGTAGCTTTAACAATTTTACCTTTGTACTTATTTTTACTCCTATTTTCAATAATGATTGCGGTTTAAGTGCTTCGTAATCATTAAGTACAGCCATGTGCCCTTTTAGCAAGCATTTCCTTGTCCTCTATGACTGCTAGGATTTGTGTTGCTATTTCCATTTTATTTGAAGGATAGATGATCTGTTGGGGCTCCCCAAAGGTCCTACAATCCTAATAGCTTAATGGTGTCCAACAAACATTCCCTGGCTGGGATTTTCCATGGCGAAGCTCCTCGATCCAAAGATGGAGATTTAGGGACCCAGCCTCGGCGCTGAGGCCCTAATGCCAATGTTTTATGTATGCGCCCCTTCTTTCCACCATTTGTTTTTGGAGCCCGAATTCCAGCCGTATTTGGGCTGGTGAAACATATTTTGATAGGTGGAAAATATGCTCTGTAAGAATGAGCTATTCTTAAGTCCAGAGCTGCAGCATCTTTGCCTTTAAGAGATGTGCTCCTGTATGTTAGTGTTGGCTGCAACTTTGAGCGCAGCACCTGCAGCAAGGGGTTGAGTGTTAGGTCTGGCAACATTTTCTTCAGTGGTTTCATCACTAGATAGGTCATAATTTCCTTTCTCCGTAAGGACTCCAGCTGAGGTTTAAATGAGCTTTTGTGATCCAGAAGTTTTACAAGATATTTGTGGCTGGATATCTGGTCCAGAGATTGCCCGCCAAAATACCAGTTGATTTTTTTCTTTTCATGGTAATTTACTGCCATAATCTTAGTTTTTTAAAGATTTATTTGTATAGCATTCCATTGTGATAAGCTGTTTGTTGTATCCAAGAGATGTTGAAGACCGATGGGGGTCCGATTTATCAGCACTAAGTCGTCCACGTATAGCAGATACGACAATTACATGTTGCCCAATTTTGGAGCGTGTGATACGCAACTGTCCAGTTCCTCTGGGAGATCTGCAAGAAAAACGTTGAAAAGCAAAGGTGCTAGGACACATCCTTGCTTTAGCCCTTTATCAGACGTGATTCGTTTGTAGAGGTGTGTCCCTGCACCTAGTTTAATCCTAATCCAAGTGTCAGTATGTAGCCGTTTGAGCCTGTCCAGGAGTGGTTTGGTATCCCCAGCTTTCCAATTTTTGCCAAAGTTATGCACGGTCAACATGGTCAAAGGCAGCAGTATAGTCAATAAAACAGAGAAATAGCATAATGTTTGCCTCTTTAGCTGCGTCCATTAGCAAAACTATTGCCATGATGTTGGTTGTAGTTTCTTGGCCCTGGCAGAACCCAGTTTGATTTATAAGCATAATGGAGTTTTATGATACCAAAGATGCTAGTTTGTCCAAGATTGTGCCCGTGTAGTACTTTGCCTCTACGTCAGTGAGAGCGATTAGTCAATAGTTTTTTGAGACTTTACTGTAGCCCTGTTTAAAAATTGGACTGATGATTGATCCTTTCCAGGATTCTGGAATTGTAATTGCACAGTTTATGTCCTTAAAAACCGGTAATAGTGCTTTGCTCCAGTATTTTGTGTCATATTTGTATGCTATTGGGGACTGGGGCACCCTCCCGTCTTCCCCTGGCTATTTGTTTCTTTACTTGAGTTGCTGTTGAACCATAGCATTACTCTTTGACAGAGGATAAGAGGTCTAAGCCTCCTGCTGGCTCACTCTCTTGATGAATTTGCATTTTCCTGTGGGAACCATGTTGCTCCTCCAAAGTGGGGTTTTGCTTAATTTCTCCCGTTGATGTCACCTCTGTCCTTTCTCACGTTTCCCATTTCCTTGTCCGCTTCTTCATCCTTTCGTGCTTTGTGGTTAAAATGGTTGTAGAGGTAATCTACTCAGACATCCTCTGTTATGTTAGAGTTTATTCCAGGATGGTTTGGTCTCTCAATTCTATTGATTGTTTGCCAAAAATTGGTGCTGTTTTTTTGTTTCGCATCGTGAAGTAACTTTGCCCATAGTTTGTCATTCTCTGATCTTTTTTTCCCATTTATTTCTTTTTAATGCCTTCGCATCCCAGAGGACAGACTGCAGGTCAAGGTTTTGTGGAGTTTTACGAAGCTGCCATAGTGTTGATTTATGGTTCCTTTGAGTTTTTTGATTCCGGGCTGGTTGTCAGCCTTATTAAGGTATCCGGCAATTGTCCTGATTTTATCTCTATCCCGGTCGCAAGTTCCCCACCAAGGGCCACAATGAAGCTTTCCCATGCATTCGTTGGTTGGGCTGATGTATTGTTCCTGTGGTCGTGTAGCGGTTACTGATATTGCTTAGATGTTACTAGGGTTGCACCTTAATCGTTTGAGGTTTGAGGTCCCTTCTGTATCGATGGATTTGCATGGCTCTAGTGTGAGGGCAGAATTTGCTTTTAACGTCGCTTCCTGAGGTAGGTGATCACTATATGTGTTGTCGCCTATATTAAAAGTGGCAATTTTACTGAACATGGTTAGGATTGTGAACGTGAAAACTAGATAAGAAGAGGTTTTTTGTCTGAATGAAACGCGGCGGCTGGTGGATTATCTCCCTGAAGGCAGCCATTCAGTGCTCTTAAGTTTAGATGTTATTATTCCTGAAGCAGGTGTTTTGAGCATCTTGTTGGTTTATCAGTTTTGGCCAGGCCCTGGTTCAGTATTCCCCATGCAGCAGTAAGGTAATCTTCTAATCCGGCCGCTAAAAAGTGTAAATTAAAATCACCTATTTTGTTTATTGATGCTAGTATCATTACATCCCCCGAGCGGTGGCCACATTCACATCCTTTTAAATCTAGAACGAAGTGGGAAGTGTAATCCTGAAGTTCAAATGCTTTGTCTTTCCAGGTTTCCTGGAGCAGTATCATGTTGAATGTTTTTAGGGAATTTACCACGTCTAAATCCTCAGTTTTACTTGCAAGGCCTTTGATGTTCCAAATGCACATACTGGTATTACCTTGCTCTACTGGGGCTGCCAGTGGGCTGCCCATCCCTTGCCAGTTGAGTTGCTCTGTTGTTATTGTTCGCTTTATTTGTGTCCAAATCTGCGTTGTGGATGTGGAAGCCTTGATTGATTACCCAAGTCCTGTATTCAAGTTGTAAACATTTGTGCAAGTGTTGTGTGCGCCAGGGGTGCTGGCCCTTGCTCCTTTTAATAATAAGGTGGCAGTTTTGGGTGGTCTGTTGGTGTATAAATTTAAAAAGGGGGCAGGATAGGGTGGGTTTGATTCAACTTCCAGCTTTATCCCCCAGTGTTCTAACTTATTTTTTCTTACATGATTTTGTCAGCTATTTCATAAGAGTTGCATCTTGTTTTGGTTGCGTCCGGGCCTAGCGGATTATTAGTTGGTTGAAATTCTTTAGATAGCAGAACTACAGTTCTTATATTTATTTCCTATGGTCAGGATGGACTGCAAGAGCTATTGTATGTTCCCTTTATTTAATATATCTGCTCTTCCCCCGTATTCGTACTCAGGGTGAATATGATGGTGGCCGTTCCTTCTACGTTTCGCGCCTCCATTTCCTGATTAGGGATTACTTTGTGTGGCGGAGACCTTAATTGAGCAAAATTGCTCTTGCCGACTCCTTGGTTGACGTTAGTGCAGAGAACCAGTTGGTGACCTAGGGCCCGATGTAGGTGGATAAATACCAGTCGGTACCGGTGAAAATCGGTAAATTGCACCGTTACCAGTTACCGATTCCTAATGACCGAATTTTTACCTATATTAGAAATACCGATTTCTTAATACCGAATCGGTAAAATTCGGTATTAAGAAATCGGTATTTCACAATTACCTACATCTGGCCCCTAATTTTTCCTAGCCCGCAGGTTGTGTTCTTGTTACCTCTCGTTGGAAGGAATATATGATGATACAACGAATTCCGTTGCAACGCATGCCTTTACCACGCATGCGTTACAACGGAATTCGTTTACCACGGATAAACTTTTCCTCGAATAATTGCGTGGTGACGTCATACGTCGTTAAGAGAAAACGGCATTTTTTTCCGATTTCTCTTAAACGACGCTGACGCCGACGTGAATTATGGTGAGTTGTTTTATTTGGGGGGGAGACCCCTCCAAGCCCCCCTTTTTTTCTTTTTACCTTTACCACATATGCCTTTACTACAAACATCGTAGTAAAGGTATGCGTGGTAAAGGCATTAGTGGTAACCACGCATGCGTTGTACTGCATGCGTGGTTAAAGATTTCGGGGAAACGGCTTCGTTGTAAAGGCCGTTTCCCGTTGGAAGTTGGAATGACTTTCTATGGTCAATCAGTGGGTCATCACATGGATGTGGCCTTGGATTTTATTCCGCTTTGGTGATCTTCCTTGGTTCTTGTTTCGGCATGGCTAGCTCCTTTCTTATTTGAAATGTCTCCTGTTTTTTGTCATTTGTTGGGGTGCTTTGTGTTGATAATCTTGAAGATGGCCCCACAGTCAATACCAGGGTAGTATTGGATCTTGCAGTAGAGTATTCTGGTCTGTCAACCAGAGTGAAGGTGGAGGCGCGGCACATGTCCTCGACTTCGGTTTCAGGTGCTGATGGAGTTGCCTGAGGATAATTCTTGGTGCAAAGTCCCAGGGCTGCTAGCTTCCTGTTCCGTCCCTTCCTTTTTTGTTTACAATGTGTTTTCAGGGGTGAGTGCTTTTTGACGGCTGCGTTCTCTTTTGTTGTTACTGTAGCTTCGCTGCAATCAGAAGAGTGGAGTGAATTAATTGGTGTAGTCCCCGTTTTTTGGTGCTCGGGTGCTATTGTTTCTGTCCTGGGTTGTCTGTCGCTAGAATAGGTGTGCAATGGGCCATTAGTTTTTAAGTCAGATAGTAGGCCTTCTAGCATTGATGGTAGCGTTAGTAATTTAGTGATTATTTGAGCACAGGTGCATTCTCGTTGTGAGGTTTGACGTCTGTGGACCTCTTCTTGCCCCCGCTTTATTAGGTCATTGTGTTCTGATAGCTTTTTAGAGATCCCTGAAATGAAATCTGCCAAGGTTTGAATGACCGTAAGGTGTAGGTTCAGTTGTGCGATTGGTATTGAAGAGCCGTTGCTGAGTTTTGCATTGTTCTTCGTGTTGTGGCTCATATGGATACTATATATAAGGGTCCGGTGGTGGTGCTTCTCTCTACCCGCGGCTTGTTTGTGACTGCTGCAGGGGAATGATTTGGAACAGGTTTTAAGTTGTATGAGGCAACAAGATCCTCCCATTCCTGTGAGGCAAGAAAGGCCATGTCTGCATTCATTGAGTGGGAATCTTCAGAAGGAATCAGCATCCAGATGGCTGGGTGCGTGTTGTCCAATGGATCATTAAGAGCTGCCAGGGCTGCCAAGGCGTCAGCTTGTGTGATTTGTGTCTGGAGTGGGGAGTTGTGTTTAGGCTGCAATAAAGAGGCCCATGCCCTTTGTTCGGTCCACTGACTTCTTTTTGGAGAGAAAGACTAGGAGTCCTTCAGGTCCATTCGGTCAATGGTTTCTGCTCGCTCTGGGGGTTTTAAGGTGCCTGTGTTTTGCAGACTCTTGGTATTTGATTTGGGGAATTTTCCAGGCTTTTGGTGCCTTGCTGGACTGCCTTGTGCTTTGCTGGGTATCTCCTTTGCTGGATTGGTGCCATCTCTGCAAACTCTGACCTCTGCCAAACTGTTGGCCATCGTTTTTTCATAACTTTTGTCCTTTGTTTGTGATGGTGAATCAGCTGGTTTGATGGTGGTCTGTGGAGTTTGTTCAAGTTTCCCTGTTTGCAGGGTGGTTAGCAGCCCTTTATGTTTTCGCTCTTAGAGTAAATTGCTGTCCCAGGGTCTTTGAGAAAGGAGAATTTTGTATACATTTTCGGCTGGTAGGTACAAGGGTTTTTCCTTTGAGTTGCCCCCTCAATTTTTATGAGTTCTTTTGGTTCTTGGGCTCTCTGTGGCAGTTTCAGGTCAGCTATATTTTGATGATTTGTTGTTGCCGGACTGGGTTTTTTTCTGCTATTTGTGCCCTAGATGGGGGTGCAAGTGTCCATGTTGACCATAGCTGTTTTGATTTTTTCGCTTATTTTTTCATGGGCCAGCCCTAAATCAAAGGCACCCATGCCCTTGCACTTGGCTTTCCTTTTTGTTGGTTTGGGATTTGACCTTATTCTACCTGACCTCATGGCTCCCCTATTGACCTTCTTATGGCCTGGTTTGCACAACATATGATATTTGATGCTTGGTGCTTGGTGCTTAATGCTCCCTCTTGGGGGTGTTCATTTTACCTTTCTCCTTTTGGGCCCCATGAGCTTGCCAATACCCTCTTGGGCCATTTTATTTATTTGTTTACTTGCAATTCTCTCTGTGGTAGCGTCGTCTGTCCTATCTGTAGTTTAGAGGTTGTTTAGAGGTTAATAGGTGGGTTTGTAGAGTCAAGCAAGTGGCTTACTGGCGAATTGCGACTGGGGAGAGATGACCAAACGAGGCACTCAAAGTGGGTCCATGGCCATGACCCACAGGACAAACCTGGTTTCTGTTGGTGCTCTTATCTACTGCTTCTGGTTCTGTGGCTGAGCTTGTTTCTGTTGTGTTTTCTGTTGTGTCCAATTACTGCCTAAATACTCTTGGCGGTCACTGGCTGGAAGTTAAAAGATTTGTTTTGAAAAATTACTGAAAGTGCCAAAGGGAGATGACAGGTCAGCTGTGGGGGTGGGGCTGGTAGCAGCGGGTCACCCATGACCACAGGGTATGACTTCCTGCTGGCACAATTAAAGCTGCCTTAGATTGGCGGGACGCAACGGCGGATTAGGAGCCCCAGGCTCACACAAAAACCATGAGCTGTTACTGAAAAACTCTGCTGTTGCGCTCGAGCCTGAACAGGAGCTATAATGGTTGCCTGGGTTGCCTGGGTGGAGGAGAGTAAGGCTGAGTAGAGCCAACAGGGTAGGAGGGCATGTGAACAGGGAGCTGGGCACACTGGTGAGCCGCAAGTCGCACCCAACCCAGTTGGGCTACTTCCGCAGACTCACCGGGCACGCACTCAGTGGCTGCTGTTAATGGCGGCTGCCCTCTCTGCGCACTCACTTACTCCCAGCTGTCGTTGCTGCTTCCACCTCCCACTGTGCTGGGGCTTCCAGGAATTGACTCCCCCGACGTGCCAGTTTATTTTTTGCCCGCTTGTTTTGTTGGGCTGCAGCCTTCAACACAGCAACTTCGCAGCAGCAGTGACCGCTCCGCAGCTTCTCGGCTCACTCACTCGACTCACTTGACTCTGCGCGTCAAGTGACCCTCTGGGGTTTTACAACCTCATTAGAGTACAACACAAATACGACAAAGGGATGATAAAGAAACTGCTAGAGTTAGATATAAAGCAGAAAAAGAAGGTTTAGGTAGGTAAAATGCATGAGATGAAGTCAAATCAAGATTAGGCAGCCTTCACATTGACTGCACTAGTCTCCTTTGTAAAACTTTGGGCCCCTGCACTCTTTTTATCATTTTAATTAAGCATCTATGCTGCGTGTAGCATGAAGACTGAGATCATTTGGCAGCGCTATGAGCTGCATTACGTATAAAGAATACAGAGCCCAAGTCTCCAGCAGTGAGAGTTTTCTGGTGCTAGCTCCATTAGAGGTGCAGCACAGAGGCAGGAGTCCTTTTCATGCTATTGCCTTTTCAAATGTGTAAGTGAGCCTTGCCTCCACCAGAAGGTGGGGAGCAGGTCACCAGATAGCTGATCCTGTTGAATACAGAGCCCCTGAACTCTCACTTCAGCTAGAAGGATGTATGACTCCATGTCTTTGGAGCTGATGAACCAAGTTTGAATCAACCCAAGGCAAATCAATTTTTTACAAACATCTAAAAACATACTGTGGTGCTCCTTTAAAACAGTCTACGGCTCATGTGCCTGATTTGTGCTGTATAACACAGCAAAAGAAAAATACAAACAAAAAGAAAGGCGGAAAAGGCTGGATGTGAGGAGCACATACGGAGCACTCTGCTCCCACAGCACTTCCCACCGGATCTAGACTAGCACTAGCCATACCAAGGAACTCTTCACCATTGTCAGAGAGCTCACCTGCCCATCAGCCACCGAAAACGCCATCCCTTCCTCACAGGAACTCTGCAACACTCTCCCTGACCAATTCCATAAAAAGATAGCAACCATCTATAGAAACTTAAAAACTTTGATCCCCAACCCACCGACCTCCACAGCGTCCCGCTGACTACCAACGCTGACAAAGTGCTCACTGCATGGGAAGGTCTCAGCACACCAAACACAACCACTCCTATGAACTCCATCCACTTGGGAGAACCAACTGACCGCTGCCCCCACCAGCTTTTCAACCTCAGAAGAGATAAGATGAGGCAACAGCTCACCACCATCCTCAATGCCTCCATAGCTACAGCCACCTTTCCTGATACCCAGAAACATGCAGAGGTCTGACTCCTTTTCAAGAAACCCCAGCCGGATCCCAGCAAGCTTCATAACAATTTCCCTGCTGCCTATATTTGCAAAAATCCTTGAAAAACATGTACATCGTGCTCTGACCGAATTCATCACAGCCCAAGATCTGCTCCCCCCCCCCCAACAGTCAGGCTTCCGCTCGGGTTTCTCTACGGAAACAACCTTACTTGGGGGTCACAGAGAACATTCGATCTATGTTGGACAAAGGTGAAACGGTGGCTCTAGTGTTACTAGACCTTAGTGCCGCGTTTGACACGGTATCACATACCGTGTTAATGCGGACACTGTTCTCTATGGGCATTAGAGGAGCAGCTATAAACTGGAATAAATCACTTCTGGACAAACGTACTTTCCAGGTCTTTTCTCGTTCTGCCTGTTCTGACATTCAGAGTTTTAAACATGGAGTACCACAGGGCTCTATATTAAGCCCTTTACTTTTTAATCTATATATGAGCCCATTAGCAAAAGTAGCGGAAGAGACTGGACTACAAATGTTCTCTTATGCTGATGACTCACAGCTACTCTTTTCGCTTTCCTCTGCGAAAAAGGATGGTCCATCCACTTTAAAACAAGGACTTGTGAAAATTGCAGGATGGGTGCAAGAGAATTTTCTTAAATTAAACGGTAATAAAACCGAAGTAATGATCCTGGGGAAAGACAAGCAATTATGGGGCCTACAACATTGGCCACAAGAAATGGGCCTTCTCCCAGTCCCTGTGATGCAGGCCAAAAACCTTGGCATCATTGTTGATGCCTCCCTTAATATGCACCAACAGGCAGTGAAGACGTCGGCCACTTGCTTTGTAATTCTGAAGTGGTTTAAGAAGATCTGCTGGATGTTGCCAGAATCTACAAAGAGAACTGTAATCAATGCTCTAATTACATCTAGGCTTGATTACGGCGATGTATTATATCTAGGGGCAAAGAAAGAAAAGATTCGTAGACTGCGGACAGTCCAAAATGCAGCGGCAAGACTGCTATTTAAGATTCCAAATACAGCAGCAACTTCTAAATATATCTGTGATCTTCACTGGCTAAGAGTTGAGAACCGGATCAAGTTTAAATCCCTCTGCCTTATGCATAAGATCTCTACAAAAAATGCCCCAAAATACTTGCAAACCTTAGTACATCCTTACTACCCTTCTCGTGTCCTTCGATCTGCTTCGGCTAAACATTTTGTAATTCCCAAAATTAAATTGTCAAGAATGGGTGGAAAATCTTTTTCATTTCTCGGACCCACCATGTGGAATGCAATGCCACTTTCTGTGCGAAATGAGACTAGCTATTTTAAATTCAGGAAGGCCTTAAAAACCTGGCTGTTCAACATCTGAAAATTATAAACTCCTAGAAAAACCACGGAATCAGTAGCGCCGGGACACCCTTTGTTGGGTAGCTGTTGCCCGATACAAGTGAAATAAATACAAATAAATAAATAAATAAATAACTACCACCCCATCCCTCTGCTCCCTCATCCCTGCCAAAGTCCTAGAGAAGGTCATCAACCTCCAACTTACCGAACACCTGGAGAGAAACAACCTACTGGACCATTCTCAATCAGGCTTCTGAGCCAACCACAGCCCGAAACAGCTCTGATCGCCGCAACAGATGACATCCGCACCCTACTCGACAGAGGAAAATCAGCAGCACTGATCCTGGTCAACCTCTCTACTGCCTTCATCACCATCTCACACCACACACTCATCAATCGACAACACCAGATTTGAATCACAGACGATGCACTCAGAGGGATGACATCCTTTCTCACCGGTCGCACCCGGAGAGGTCGCTTCCCTCCCTCCACCTCGCAAGCCAAGCACACACCTGCAGTGTCTCACAAGGCTCATCCCTCAGTCCAACCCTCTTGAACATCTACATGACACCACTCTCAGACTACGTCAGTTCACACAACATCAACATAATCTCCTACGCGGCTGGCACACAGCTGGTACTCCCTCTCTCAGCAGACCCCACCTTGTTGAAGACCAACTTTGACAACTGTATGAAGAACTTTTCAGCCTGGATGAAGGACAACTGTCTGTAGCTCAACACAGACAAAACTGAAGTTCTGATCTTCAACAGACACACCTTCCTCTTGAAAAACTCTTGAGCCCATCGGAATTAGGACTCAACCCCATGCCAAAATACCACGCCCTCAACCGCAGCATCATCCTCGACTGTGAACTTGCCATGAAGTGTCAAGTCAATGTTTTATCCTCAGCCTGCTTCCACACATTCCGAATGCTCCGCAAAGCTTTCATGTGGCTCCCCATTAGCACCCGAAAGACGGTGATCAGCCAACTGGACTACGGCAATGCCCTCTATGCAGGCACCAACACCAAACTCATCAAAAGACTCCAGAGGATCCAGACTTTTCCTCAACCTGCCCAGGAGAACTCATATCACCCAGCCTCTGAAAGACTTTCACCTGCTCCTGATCAAGTAGAGATGCCTTTTCAAGCTGCTGACCCACGCCTACTAAGCCCTCCAAGACAAAGGACCCGCCTATATGAACCACCAACTGCATTTCCACCATCCTCCCAGGAAACTCTGCTCTGCACACCTAGCCCTTGCACAGACATCTTGCATACGCCGCTGCCACACAGTAGGAAGCTTCTTCTCCCATCTTGCTCCCAAAGCTTGGATTGCCCTCCACCTACACACTGATCCTGGGCAACTGAGTCCTCAGGACCGGAGTTGGTCGAGGCTGTGCCGGATGGATACTCTTTAGTTAGACTGGATAGAGTTGGGCGCAGAGGAGGCGCCCTTGGAATTCTCTATAAGACCTCTCATACCTGTCACACTACTCAACTTTCCAGGCCCTCTGACCTCTTTCAAGCCCTGCACTTTCTTATTAAATCTACAGAGGCTGCTCCTTTCGCAGGTATCTTGGTATATAGACCTCCCGGGTCTAGAACAGACTTCAGCCAGTCCCTCCTTAATATCCTGGAGCCCTACTTCGGAGCAGCCTATCTGACAGTCTTGGGTGACCTAAATTTTCATTTGGACAGCCCTGATTCTAAAGACTCTTTGGATCTCCTCGACTCACTATCCGCATGTGACTTACTGCAATTGGTCAAACACCCCACGCATCAGGCCGGCCACATATTGGATGCAGTTTTTTCTAATGATGACAGGCTTAAAACTGAAGTCCCTATTCCACTGTCCTGGTCGGACCACTTTGCTGTTCCTCTGAAGCTTTTGGTCGCCTTTACGCCTGCTAAGACAGGTGTTTCCAGTCATATCAAGCTCAGGAGGAACCTTAAGAACATCACAAGCACCTCGCTGGCTCCACTCATGCAAAATTATAAACCTGACCTCTATGAGGATACCAACCTAGCGGCTTCGGAATTGCCCAAAGCCATTAGCGCTGCAGTCGATGTGTTCGCTCCTCTCGCCTCTTGCTACTCTGCTAGAAAGAAACCTTCTGCACCCTGGTTTTCGGAGCCTCTTAGGCTCATGAGACAAGGGTGCAGGAAGCAAGAAAGGCTTTGGCGAACAAGCTGGAATCTAAAGGAGAGGGATAAGCACAAGTTACTCCTTAAGGCGTGCAAGCTGGAGATCATCAGAGTTAAGCAAGAGTACTTTGCTAACCTGACGATGACTCTTTCCTCTCCCAGAGATCGTTTTAAAATAGTGGATTCGCTCTGTGCGTTACAGATACAGGACCCTGTTGCAGGTACCCAGGAATTCTGTGATAAAATCGCAGGATTCTTCCACTCAAAGATTGCGGACATTTACCTGAATCTTGAAGTACAAAGATCTGTTACACCTCCCCCGCCTGTCCCCCTCTCTCCGCTCTCGATGGAGGTTTTTTCAACCGCCTCCAAGAGCTTGGTAGAGTTTCCGCCTTTATCCTATCAGGAGCTTGACTTGCTTTTAAGCAAGACAAGGTCGGGATCCCCATTGGACCCATGTCCCTTTAAAGTCCTGAAGAATTGCAGAGACTCCTTGCTCCCTCCTCTTCTAGACATCATGAATAGGACTATGAGAGAGGGCATTTTTCCATCTGAATAGAAGAATGCAGTGGTCAAGCCCCTCCTAAAAAAGTTACACTTGATCCTGAGGTGCTCAAGAATTACCGCCCCATCTCTTTGCTCCCAGCACCCGCAAAGATGCTTGAGACGTATCTCAATCAACATCTGGCGGCTTTTCTTGACTCCTCAGATCTCCTGGACCTATCCCAGCACGGCTTCAGGAAACACCATAGTACCGAGTCTGCCCTCACGGTCGTATTGAATAACATCTGCTTGGAGGTAGACCGGGGTCATTCCACCATCCTGGTCCTTCTAGACCTCACGGCCGCCTTTGATACCCTGTCCCCCTCGGTGTTAACATCTCGCCTGAGGGAGAAAGGAGTGGAAGGGGCAGCCTTGAGTCTGTTGGCCTCCTTTCTCAACCAGAGGGTACAGAGGGTTAAGCTGGGAGACTTTTTATCTCCATCCCTACCTGTGCAATGTGGGGTCCCACAGGGGTCGGCATTAAGTCCGACCCTGTTCAACATCTACGTGACCCCACTTGCCAAGTTGGTTAGTTCTTTTGGGATGGAGGTAGTCTCCTATGCAGATGACACACAGATCCTGGTGTCCCTCTCTCACCCCGATGGCTCGTCCCCGCTCAACTTTAGAAACTGCATGGAAGCAGTGTCACAATGGATGATTTGCAATTCATTAAAGTTGAACGGGGAAAAAACGGAGATCCTGGTGTTCGGCCCTAATAATAACATCTGGTCACCTGAATGGTGGCCGCCCTCGTTGTGGGCTTGTCCCACCCCCACGGAGTCAGCGCGGAATCGGGGAGTTCTGATTGAACCTGCCCTTTTCATGACTCTGCAGGTAAACAGAACTGTTGCTACCTGCTGGGGGATTATTAAAATACTCAGGAAAATAAAACATTACCTGTCCCCCCAGGCGCGGAAGCAAGTGGTGGTAGCACTTGTCGATCGCGACTCGATTACTGTAACGCCCTATACATCGGTATGAATAAGAGCCTAACACAGCATCTTCAGACCGCACAAAATGCGGCCGCTAAATTTGTTCTGGATGCTCCTAGATTAGCATCATCAACAGCAGCTAGGAAAGCCCTACATTGGCTTCCTATAGAGGCGAGGATCACCTTTAAAGTGCTCTGCCTGACTCATAGTGCACTCTCTGGCAATGGTGCAGGAGGGGTCAAGAAATTGCTGGCCCCCTATGTTTCGGGCAGACTCTTACGCTCTTCCTCAAAGAATGTGCTTGTGGTACCTCGCTTCTGTAAGAGCAGATGGGGCGGTAGGGCCTTTTCTTCAATCGCCCCTAAGCTATGGAATACTCTTCCATGCGAAATAAAGCTCAGCCTTCTGTCCTGCGTTTCCGTAAAGCTTTAAAAACCTGTCTGTTTGCAAGGGCGTACTTGTAGTTAATGTTTTATTGCTTCCTTGATTTTCTGTTAGGCGCCTTGATGCCTTCGGGCTAAGTTGCGCGTTTATAAGACTCTTTTCATTTCATTTCATTTCATTTCATTTCATCCCTTGCTGAACCCACTTCAAAAAGGTACTCAAGACAAGACCTGCAGCAAGCGTCTGGAAACCCTCCTGCAAGACAAGCCGCGATCAACAAGTACAACTTGATTGATTGATTGATTGCCGGTCTCTCCACACTGTCTGCCTCAACGAGAGCTGTCAGTACCTTAGATATTACATTAACCCGATTAAAAAAAAGTTAAGCAACAACGCACAGACAACAAACACACGTAAAAAAATACATTAAATTAAATTAAATTAAATTAACCAAAAATTCTGTTAACAAGCACACATTAAATGCATACAGCCGAGGAAGATAAGTAAAAGTAAACAGTAAATGATGTGTAGCCTTAACCTAATAAAAGACGTTCTGCCCACCAAAGCGGATGAAAATAAGTACTTGGGCCATGGAACACTGATAAGAGAAACACACAAGGAACAACAGGAATAAGCACTAGAAACAGAGGAAAATTAAAGTGGCAAGCACAGGGACCAATAAGAAGTTAAGGTGGGATGTTAGCCCCTTTTAAGATATATTAAATACAATAGATTTCACAAGTGCTGTGCTGGTGAAACCTCAGAATGTCTATGTATGTTTAGGAAAGAGCAGGGATAAATAAAGTTTTTTTCTTTGTGGTGCTACTAAACTAATCAAGTTTATGCACTATTTAAGCAATATGGTACTGATGTAATTTTAGAATATGACACGCTATACCCTGACATGACACTTACCACTGGCACTGAACATTTGCCCTGTATTTGGAGTCAGTGGCATGTTCAGAGACAAACTTTTTTTATTTATTCTGCTTTTGTCAGACACAGGCAGTGTGAATATGAAAAAGGGGCTCCTTGCAGCCTCATTTTCTTTAGCACCAGCAATGATGTCAAATTTCCTTCAAACCAGGGGGTTATCTGAGCAAAAGGTGGCTATGGCAGAAAGTCTCTCTACTCTTACCTGTTTCCACCAGTTCAGCTTATATACAGATCTTTTATTAGAGTGTTTGCGAGAAGGCGGCCAACCACCAGTGGAAGGAAAGAGTGACAGAAGATAGGGAGTGCAGACACAGCAGCGGAACAAATTTGGCCTTAATCAGCCATATGAAGGTGTTCTGGAATTTGGCACACAACACCAGGGCAACATCCATTGTTCTAGAACAAAGCCACCTATTACCAGGTCTTTCCACACCATTATGGCGTATCGTACATAGCACCAGGCTATAAAAGTCTGTTCTAGAACATGTCACCCAGAATCAGCTAACCCACACCATTCCAGAAGATTTAAGAACATGCCACACAACACTGAAGCATGTCAAACCACCTCATGCCATCACAACCTGTTCAGAGTTATGTTATCCAGTACCAGGGTATCATGAGTGTTCTAGATCATGTCACCCATCCTACAACATCCCAGGCACCAATAATATGACACATAGTGCCAGGGAATCATAAGCTGTTATACGACACGCCACCCAGATCCAGGCCATCACAGATACCTCTAGTGCCAGGGCACCAAATGCCACCATGTGACATCATCACCTACTCCATAACATGCCACAAAGTTCCAGGTCATTCCAAGTCATGCAAAACGAAGATGCCCCCGCAATTTACAGAACATGCCACTGAGTTGTGAGCAAGGAAAAACTACTCACAGACATGCTCGACTCCCATAATGCTTTGGTTCCGCCATCTTGAAATACAGTTGATGACATCAAAAATATTCTGTTACGTTTAAGGGGCAGGAGATTATAAATACATCTAAGGCTACCATAACAGCATTCCAGAGAATCCTCTCCCCAGTGCAAGGCCATCTGCCAAAGTCTCAGCTGACGTGTGAGGCAGAAGATGTACTTCTACTTGTAAATGACACTTCTCTATACCTGCCCTCTGTGTTACTACTCAGAACCAAGTGACTATACTCTGTGTAAAGTAAATTAGTGCTTGGCAGGTATTTTGTTTTACATTCAGACACTTCTTTTCTCTTTTCGAATTCTGTTCAGAATTCCTGAACGAAAAGTATTTCAAAAACAAACCATGCCAGTTTTATATACTGAAAACATTGAATCCAATGTACAGTGTGGAAATGATATATACACCCAGAACACCTCAACCCATACATGCATGCTTTCCTGTGTCCCTCCCAGACACCGATGAACCTGAGGGTTGGGCAAGGGGACCATTGCATTGCCCTTGCCCCATTGTTCTTCTGCTCTGCACAACCAATACCTCCCACTAAACTATCTCTTTTTGTCACCTTCATGGCATAAGAACTCCAGTGTGATGCAGGTATACATCACGACAATATCAGTTGACCTGCTCAACTGGAGACTTCGATACAGACCAAGCCCTTAAATTCTGGCCACCAAGAAGTCAAAATCTCTTTCAGGATGATAGGTGCACACAAATACTGAAATGTTTAACTCTTGCTGATGACTGCGGGCATCTCCTCTTGGTCAACAAAGTGGTGTAAGTACTAGACACCATCAAGAGTATATCGTGAGTGTCTTAACATTGAGGATGCCTGCACACCAGTGTAGGGAGAGAAATTTGAAACAGTTGGAATTCTGCCTCCAAGCTGGATTTTAGGCTGGGAAACCCTGATGAATAGTCTTGATGCTTTAATCTGGGAGGCAAAGGAAAGTCTAAGATTCTTGTCTCTACGTGGAAGAGTAAGCTGATCCTTCAAAGCCCCTGCACGATGCTCGGATGAACTAAAGAACCCGCGTGGAGACATCTCGATTGATGAAGTCTGTCTTGGTGTCACAAGATCACAGCAGCCCGGCTTTCAAGACAGGTTTAAGGACATTTGTGCGAGGCACTGCTCCATCACCTTCACACAATAGGAGGGTTGTCCCAGAGTCATCCTCGATCCATTCAATGGCAAGAGGATCCCAGTCTTTTACCCCATGATGATAAGGACACATATCTTCACACCCTTGTTTTTGGAGCTAGAAGGAACCATCATTCTAACCCTTAAGGTTGATAAAACCTAATCCTAAAGAGAAACTTTCTGAATGGTTGATACTTGTCCAGCTCAGAAGATTTCTCTTTAGGGTTAGACTTGATCAACCATAAGGGTTACAATGATACATTTGGTGCAAAGGTCTACTAATGCCTCTGCCACAGGAAAATCCTGACCACAAAGACAGATGCCGCGATACAATATGTTACAGCTAATGACAACCTTGAGTGACTCCAATGGGAACAGGCTCACTGCTTTCATCAATTTAATTATTACAAACAGTGTCTCCTAGTTTTACGTTTCCAGCATGGTCAAGGGGCTGCCCTTCCCAGGGAAAAAAACAAGGTGATAGAAAGAATACTTTAATTAATCTCAGCCGTTGTCAATCACTCGGGCCACATCCCAATCCATTGTTTTAGGCCCACAATGCCTCCTCAGTATGGACACAGTCATATGCAAATCAGTCTTGTCCCTGAGCCTGCAAAGCCAGGTCCCCCCTGAACCGGAATACAAGCAACCAGGAATGGGTGTGACCTTAAAAAATGCTCATCAGCCAGGTTCAGCTTGATTCCAGTTTCCACACCGAGCATGAAACCCACATCTGGGCATACCCCCAAACTTAGGGTGTCAACTGCAAAACCAACAAAGTGATGGATGAAATACTTGAATTAATCTCAGCCACTGGCAATTGCTCGGGCCGCATCCCAATCAATCATCTTTCACCCACCCCACATGCCACCTCAGTTTTGACCCAGCCAAATGCATATTAGTCTTGACCTTGATCCTCATGGGAACAGTCCAGCACGAACTGCTAAGCCAGGTCCTCCATGAACCGGCTCATCTGCCAGGGAAATGTCACTGCGTTGTGGGCACTGCCTAGCCTTCAAATACAAAGTTTATTTCCATCATATTTAGTTATGTTATGTTATGTTAAAATGCGTTTATATAGCGCACAGCTACTCTAAAAGAGTGTCCCGGCGCTTTCCACAACAGCTACAGTGTAAAACATAACACAGAAAACAGATCCCAAACGCAGGAAAAAGAAAAACCACCTAAACAGAAAGAGCTGCGAAGTACCAGTGGGAGCGAGTTCCACAACTGGGAGGCCTTGAAGCTAAAAGAACGCCCCCCCGTACGAGCCTTCCTCACCCGTGGGACCACAACAGTAAAGAGGGATTCAGAGCAAAGAGAGCGGGCAGGACGATAAAACACCAATCTCTTCTGTAGATATCCCGCACCTGAGCCAAACAGAGCTTTGTGCACCAGCGTCAGGGCTTTAAACATAATCCGTTTATGGATCGGCAGCCAATGCAACGTCTGCAGCAGCCCAGAAGCCCGTGTTCGTCTATGCAGACCAAAGATCGCACGGGCTGCGGAGTTCTGTGCCACCTGTAGGCGCTGAACCAGATAGTCCGGTAAACCTAGAAAGAGAGCATTGGCATAATCGAGCCTAGACCCGATTAGCGCCTGCACTGTAATCCGTCTGTGCTCCGCAGATAGTAAAGGGAGAAACTTGCGGAGCATTTTCAGAATACCGAAACAGGTGCCGGCCAGGCCGAGAACATGCGCTCTCAACGAGAGCTTGTTGTCAAGCCTAACACCAAGGTTCTTGGCAACCTGGGAGGACTGCACCGGAGGGCACATAGCGGCCGGCCACCACTGCCTCCATTCGGGATCGATGGCACAGCCGAAGAATAAAACCTCCGACTTGCTGGAGTTGGCCTTCAGGCTATTACGCTGGAACCAGCCGAAGACCATATCCAGACAGTCCCGCATTCTCTCCCCCTCAAATGGCTGATCTTTGCCACATGTGAAGAGGAGTTGCGTGTCGTCGGCGTAGGACACGATCTGGGCTCCGTAAGCCTCCACCGCAGCCGCCAGAGGGGACATAAAGATGTTGAACAATGTCGGGCTCAACACAGATCCCTGTGGAACCCCGACTCCCAAAGACGGCATCTCGGCGGAGCTCTGGGACACCCAGACCGCCTGGCGGCGGCCTTCCAGAAAAGATGTAAACCATCTGAACACCGTCCCCCTTAGGCCGATGTCATAAAGCCTGGCGAGAAGCGCCTCATGGGGGACGGTGTCGAAGGCCGCCGACAGTGGTATGTTGAGATTGGATGTCAAATGTACTAGTCCATTGCTATAAAACATACCCAGTGAATCAGGTCCTGTGTCTGTAGGTAGTTGATGGACAGTATGCATGTAGACACCAATATTTACCACTGGTGTTTCAAAGCTTAACCCCTCCGCCGTGGGGGTAATCCCCCCACTATGCTGGTGGGAAGGGGGGCGCGCATGGCGCCCCGGTGTTTGTGACGAGCTCAGCTCATCACGCAGCACGGTGGCGCTGTGCTGACGAGCTCAGCTCGTCACGGCCACACCCATTTCTATGGAATGCTCAGCACAGCAGGGGAATTAGCCCTGCTTGCGAGCGTTGCTGCTGTTATGACCAGCTCAGCTCGTCATGAGCACACGGCCACCATGCCTCATGACGAGCTGAGCTCGTCATAAGCAAGCATGAGGTAAAGATCATCTCACCACATTTGTAAACCAGAGTTGTTCATTTTCAAACCTGTCCCTCAAAATGTCCATTAGCAAACAGTCAAAGCTTAATCCAGCAAGTACTAAAAAGAGCAGAACTCCTAGGTATGGGTCTGCAGGGTCTGGTGGCTCAGTGGACTAATGCGTCCACTGTAGGGGCCTGTGTTCGACCTCATGGTCACAGGTTTAAATCCCGGTGGGTCCACTCTGCCTTTCATCCATCTGAGGTTGATAAAATGAGTACCATTGAGTTGGGTAACAATAAACATCTGTTATTCTGCGCCAAGAAACCTCTGGGTGAACATGCGCTTTACAAATACACATGTTATGTTATGTTAAGTAATATGAAAAATATTCAAACTCAATAAACTCAATCTCAAGCTGAGTTATCTTTTAACTGCCCGTATTTAGAAGAGTGGGATTTAGACCAAACCACCATATGGGGTTCAAAGCCTCCCTGGACCCCAATACACACCTTCTTTTTTTTAAGATTCAAAAGTAGGTTTATTGAGCAGAACTGAATATACATCAATACTTCGTACAATTAAACATCAAAAATTACATAGAGAAGAATATCAGTGAAACATATTGGTTGATTTTGAAAGTCTTGCTTATGATAAAACAGAGAAAGATATGGTAAATAATGAAAGGCTTAATATAAGAAGTCAGGGAGGTTGAGCAACTTCTTGTACCAAGTGAGTGGGAGCGAAAGATTTTTTAGCGCTAACATCTAAAAACTGCGTGATTGTAGACCATAGTTGTAAAAGTTTCTAAGCAAGAGACATAGGAAATACAAAGGATGTGTCCAGTCTATGATTGTGACAAACATCATACCACCAAGCTAAGTATGAAAGTTTAGATGTATCTTTCTAATTTTTTGTTATCTGTTGAAAAGCAACTGCTAATAACAGGTCAATGATTTGTATTTGTGCTTTCTTTGTATTCCAACCACTAGACAGGCTGCCCAGAAAAATGTTGGCAGGTGAAAAGGGTCCTTTGGCATGAAGTATGGTGTTGATCTGAGTCCAGACTTGTTTCCAGAAATGAAATACATATTGACATGGGAATAGGAAATGTGTTAAATCAGTGTGTGCAAGGGAACATGACCAATAACTATCAGGAAATTCACCATGCATTTTATGTAAGATATTCGGTATTAAGCGGAGTCTATTGCAGATGAATAAAAGATTTTGGGGCCCCATTCATCAAACCAAAAACCGGTCGCAAACGGGCAGATTTGCAGAATCTGCCCCTTTGCGACCGGTATTTTTGCATTTGGGATGCATCATCCCAAATACCTAAAATCACAATTTAAGGAATCGCTAAAATTGCGTTTACTTAAATTACGATTGCATTTAAGGAATGGCAAATTGTGATTCCTAAAATTCAATCCATTAAGGAAAAAACGACAGCGATTTCGCTATTAGGAATTGCAAGTTGCAGTCAAACTAAAGTTCATGGTAATTTGCGATTGCTTTGAAAAATGCACTAAAGTGCATTTTTCAAATTCACATTTTACACACACATGGCCTTGCGGCTTGTGTGTGCAACATGTGGAAAAATGGAAATTTCAGGGGTGCAGCAGGGTATCCTTTTTTAACCCTTGCACCCTTGAAATTGCAGGCACAATTTGCGAGTACCTACTGAGTACTCGCAAATTGCGCTTGCAATTCTCATTGATTCCTATGGTCCTTCGGGAATCAGTTCCTTCATTGCGACTCACAATTTGCGAGTCACAATTAAGGAATTTTAAGTAATCACATTTTTTGGGTGAATCCTTCATGCATTGCATTTTGCGATTTTTAAATACCGAATCGGTAAATTTCACTATTTAGAAATCGCAAAATGTGAGCTTGATGCATGCGCCCCTTTGGTAAGTATTTGCTGATCTAGATGATCTTCTGATTTGAACCCTTATCTTGTTCGATAGCGGAATAGACCATTTTATTTCCAGGGCAGCTTCCCAGAAAAACTCTGTTTTTGTTTTGTCTCCCTCGATGAGAGGTTGTGACAGGCGAAAATAAATAGTAGAGGCTTTTGGTGTTACTCGGAGAAGGTTATACCATGTAGACTCTGATAAAGGAGGTGAAGAAATTGAGTATTGAAAATGAGTGTATGCCTCTAATATTGTGATACGCAAGACTGAAAATTTGTGTTGAAACGAGGGAAGTAGTTGAAAAAGAGAACATGCATTTGAGAATGTAAGGAAGGCACCATTATCGAATAAGTGATGTACCCACAGTATTCCTTTATTTCTCCGCATTTTCCAATAAATAGGTTAATTTAAATGAGAATGTATTTATGGTGCCATATGGCGGAAGTGAAAAAAGTATCAATATAATGTGGGGTGAAGTGGAGGACAGGATTCAATACTTTACAGCAATGTTTAATAATTGGTGTAGACATTTCTTGCGGTTTACGTGTGAAGGGCAGATATTCCTGAACGGAGAAGGGAGAAAGGCATGATCTCTCAAGACCAATCCATAATGGAGAGTCTAGAGATAAATCAGATACCCACTTGGATGGATGTCTCAATAGGAAGGCATTATGATATTTAGGGAAATCAGGGAAGTTAATACCACCTTCTGATTTTGGGCGAGACAATGTTTGTAACGACATTCTAGATTTTTTTTTAAGCCACAAAAAGAATAAGAGGATGGAATTAATTTTATGAAATAACTTTGTTGGTATGGACATTGGGATATTAGATATATTATGAAGAAGAATAGGAGTGATCATAATTTTGATGGTGCCAAGGCGACCCCACCAGGATAGATATAGGAGATGCCATTTCACAGTAAGTGTAATCAACATCTCCATACATTTGTCCAGATTTAGGGAAATTGATGACTTATTGGATGGGGTGAACCACAAGCCAAGATACTTAATATGGTGTTGATTCCATGTGAAGTTAGAGATCAAAAAGCCCTCTTAAAAAGTGTACTTAGTTAGGGGCAATATTTCACATTCCTCATTATTTAATCTGTAAGAGAAACAATTGTATAAGAATGAACTTCTTTCCAGAAAGCCATGAGGGTGTGGTGTGGCTGAGAGAGGAGCATAAGTACATCGTCCGCATAAGCTGCTTATTTAAATTGTTGATAGACTGGTTTTGTCGTATTTTGGATAAGAATGGTTCTAAGGACAGGTTATAAAGAAATGGAAAAAAAGGAAAGCCTGGTGTTTCACCTCTATGTAGAGTAACATAGGGAGATGCAAGGCCATTTGTGAAAATAGCGGCTTTAGGATCTCAATAAAGTAAAGAGATTACAGATTAAAGAAATAATTTCCAGGCCAAATCCAACTCAAGTAAGTATATGAAAGATGAAAGGCCAGTCACTCTAGCGCAAGAATTTTCTGCGTCTAAGGCAATCGCAGCAAGAAATTCTGTGTATTTTGACGATTTGGATATTATATCAAAAAACAAATGTGTATTGTCAGTAATGTAGCATCCCATGACAAAGCCTGTTTGTTCCTTGCACAATAAATGAGGGAGATGTGATTCAATTCAGAGGGCTAATATTTTAGAATTTTTTTGCAGTCTACGTTGATTAGGAAGATGGGTCTATAGTTTTTGAAATAGTCTTTGCATTCTTTTGGAATGAGACAAATGAGGGCCTCTAAAAAGGTTCCAGAGGAATTACCTGAGTCAGTGAAAGAGGAAATGAGAGTGTGAAGGTGCGGGAGGAGTATTTGGCCAAAATATAGGTAGAATTCAACAGTAAAACCATCTGGGCCTGGGGCTTTATCTTTCCAAATAGTCTTAAGTGCTTTTTGCATTTCTACCTGAGTGATATCAGTTTCTAGAAGTTCTAAATTTGTTGGGGCATTTGTATGTTTTTGGAGAGCAGAAAGATAAAGGGATATGTCTGTATCTATGGGCATGTTCTCTGGTGTATACAACCGTTTATAGAATTGTACAAATTCTTGTGCAATGTCGGAGACCTTGTGTATTGGAGTTTAATTTTCATCTATTTTAGATTCAATTCAGAGTTTGTTCCTCTTGATCTTGAGGTAATTTGCTAATAATTTGCCTAACTTGTTTTGTCCTCCTTAAAGTTTCGCACAGGTCTTCAGTAAATATAAGGAAGCACTTTCAGTAGCATCCTTGTTGAATTAAATCTTAGCATTTATAAGATCTGAAAGACATTCTTTCGATTTTGAAGTATAATACGAATTTTCCAATCTCTTTATATTAGTGAGAAGTTCCGCATTAAATATTCAGGCTTTCTTCCGCTTGCTAGATACGTATCTATTATTAACATCTTGTGCAGTAGCTATGAAAGCATCCCAGACTGTATGAAAAGGAATTTTGTCAGTGTTAGTAATTTGAAAATACTGATAAGAAAAGGATACAAAGTAAGCAATAAAATTAGGGTCTAAAAGCATGGAGTTGTTGAGATGCAGATTGAGACAGAATATCCAGCTGAACTGAGACAGGGGCGTAGTCAGAGATAAGTATAGGGCCTAAATCAACTGAAATTAAAGATTGGGAAACGATGTGTGAGATGAAAATGCAATCAATTCTTGACTGGGTTTAGTGCGGCATAGAGAAGAAGATATACTCCAGCGAAGAGGGATTACATAGTCTCCATGTGTCTATTAGGTTTTGTTGTTTTATAGTTTGTAAGAAAGCTTTGTGTACTTTGTTTGGCATGAAATAGATCCTGGATTTTTGGTCAAGGAATAGATTAACTATTTGGTTACAGTCACCAGCGAGAAAACAATTCTCTGCAGGATGCTGTGCAATTAGTCGGGAAATTTGGAAGCAGAAGGGAGCGTCACCATTAGTAGGGGCGTATATGTTGAACAAAGAGACTGGAGCCATCCGGGTCATTAAATTGGTAAACAACCATCTACCCTCATCATCTGATTCTTGCAAAAGAAGCTTAGCATGCAATGTTTTGTGACACAAAGTTATGACTCCTTTTTTTTTTTTTAGAGTTTCCAGGTAAAAAGAAAACTTCACCTACCCAATTTTTCTTAAGTTTTAGAGATTCAGTTTTCGTAAGGTTTGATTACTGCAATAAAGCTATACTAACATCTAATTTAGATAAATATGATAGTACTTGTTGTCTTTTGATGCGGGAATTTAAGCCCTTGACATTCCAAGTAATGGAAATAGAAATACAAAGTAAATAGTTGACAGAACCAGCATTCACGCAAATAGTATTAGGCATTGCAAGTAGTACAAATACGAATATATTAACGTTAAAATTCAGAGGATTGAGATAGGAAGAAAATTTTGAAAAAGAGAAAAAGTGGAGGTAATGGAGATCATTGTAGGAAAAGAGAATAGAGAAGGGAAACAATGTAGACTGAGAAAAAAGAGCATTAATGTGAAGAGTACTAGAGAAAAAAATAATATAATACCTACATATATTCCAAGACATATGAAGGGTGGGAAGTGTTGAAGCCACATGGAACAATCACACGTCCTCCGTCAGAGTATGGACCGCTGGAAGACATTATTTGAAGAATGTTATAGGGTCAGAGCCCGCAGAGCCTTCTGGTATTCCATATATACGAAGATCTGTTTTCAAGATTTTTGACCTGCTTGTTCTGGAGCGATGTCACTTGAGATTGAAGAGCTTCTAACTTAATACTGGATGAGCCTAGAGATTCAATGTTGTCCTCCCCTGTGGGGATTCTTTCTTCAAGTTGTGACCATCTGCCTATTAGAATTTGTAGTTTACTAGAATTTGTCTCTTCTCCAAATGAACGTAAAGCTCGGATTTCTTTTAGTAGAAGGTCCATAGAGGTGGTCGAGGACTGTTTAGGAGGAGAAGGAGGCTCTTTTTTCAATTGTTTGCTCGACGCCTTGTTAGTGGCAGTTAGTACATTAATAGCAGGTGAGGAGGTGACCTTAGGCAATGAATTTATTGTGTCCTCCATTTAAATTAAGTGCGTGTGAAAGCTTGAACGTGTTTATTTCTTATGTGATGAAGGCGTCAGCAAACTTTTTACTTTATTCAGTTTGCCCACACACAGAAGCAGTAAGAGAGAAGATGAAGCAGTAGCAGCAGAGGGGACTTTTTGCAGTTGTCTTATGTCTTGTTTTGCTGAAGTATCACGCTGAAATGCGGCAAGCGAATATGTAAAATAATAAAGGCATCCTGTAGCGCAATGACTCATTTGTCTTATTAGGAAGCAAAAATTCCAAGCAGAATGTGTAATTCCTATGTGACTAGCATCTGTTGATCCACAAGTTATAGTAATAAAAATAATATATTAAGTATGGAGGTCGTACAGCTTAACCTTATTTTAGAAAGCAAGTAGGAGAAGAGCCGGTATTATAACAGTTGACATGCCAAGCAGAGTCTGTGCATTGCTGCCTTCTTGTCCTGTCAGGAATTTATAATGGTGGTTGCCTTATCTATGGAGCTGCTGTGGTTCATGAGGAGGGAATGAGTAGATCACTGGGAGTTGTGCAGTAAGGTACTCACTTCCGTTATTTCATCCGTAACTCCACCGTTTGTGAGTCATGGAAAAGCATTTTTATCCGTTAACATACGATCCGTCTTCTCATCCTATATTTAAAATGGCGGGCGTCATGATGACAGAACCGCTTTGGCGCATAATAAGCAAAACAAGTTGCTCACAGGGTGCAGAGCAGTTAGACACTAACATCATTTAAAACTCCTCAGCTAGTTGGTCCTTCAGGACCATTTTTAGGTGTTTGCAGGTGCTGGGTGAGTCACCAGATTCGTAACTCCGCCAGTCACCCCGGAGAGTAAGGGAAATGCCACCATCTTCCTTGGGCGATAGCCACGCCACCCCAATACACACTTTCTGATGTCTCTGCATGTGCAATAAGTACCCATTCATGCAGTGCATCTCCACATGCATTAAGGGGAATATTTATGAGCCCCTTTGTGTTGCTTTCACACCCCACAATGTGGTGCAAGAGCGACTCAAATAACCAGTATTTTTAAAGCTTGAACTAATCACCCCGGAGTGTCTCAAGGCTTTGGGGGCCATCGGGAATATTAGGTGAGCTATTGCCCATAGTTAAATGCTGCTGGGCTGAGCTGCCGCCGGGGATCGAACCGTGAGCCCTGTTCTCCACAGTCAGCTGCCCTGGCTGTTGCACCACACCTCTCCTATAAAATGAGATTCATGAAGCCACATAAGGCCACCTTGCGTGGCCCTGTGTGACTTTATAATTCTTGATTAATGCCTCTCATGATTGTTTTGTGCAGGAAATGCCCCTGCCTGCACTGAAACAATCCTGCTTTCAACACTGTCAGAATTGCACCATGGTGCACGAGTGCCTGCATGGCCCTAGATTGCTAAGACGGTGCCAGCACAAGGGAGAAGTAAAGGAATGTTCCATATCGGATAAATATTGTGCATTCTGCCCTTTCCCTGTGATGCAGGCAGCGCTACCAGGTGATTTGTTGTGCAGCCATGCGCCTCAGAAGTCATAAATAAGCCCCTAAGTGTACTGTGATAATCAGCACAGCCAACTACCAAGCCTCAGACTTTAGACTAATGCATGTTAGTGCTAGAGTCCTCATTGCTGCATTAAAATGCATTACTTATTCAATTATAGCACCCTGTCCACCCGTATGAGGCCCGCTGAACAAGGAGCTGCATTGCAGCAGTGAGCACGCTGCCTGCAAGTATGGTCTCTGTTCTGCCTGTACCTGCTTCTCAAATACAGAGCATCCACTTTAAAATTGCAATTGGCACCACAACAACAGAACTGTTTGTGCAGTTAAGATTACTTTATTGTACTGTGGACCCGGGCTGCAGCAGAGCCCGCCCTCTTGTTCTCACAATACCACATGTACTCAGAGCTAAGGGGTGGTACAAACAAAAAAAATAATAACAATGTGAACCCGCAGTGTCCTCACATATGTCCGAGGGGACGCCTTGCCTGTTGTTGTCCAGCAAAGCATCTTCTGAGGTACATAGGATGCTATACATTCTCTGTTGACAACAGGTAGCCAGTCGCTTAGCCAGGCCGATGACCAGCCCCATCTCTATGTCAAGCTATAGGAGATCTATGTCTGGCAGGTGATGTGTCATACAGGGGGAGAGAAAGGGTAATAGTGGCATTCAATGATAGGCTAGTAGGGGGCAGCAATTTGATTGCATGCGCTTTTATTCAAATCAGAGGCAATGAGATAGAAGGACAGAAACGTTGAGGGATGCTCTTTAATCCATGCAGCCAGAGATCCAAACAAGAGCCACAAAATTAGTCACAGGCTTCATAGACAAGAGTGACAAATAACCACAGAGTCACTCACCACAGTCTCTGATACTTCTCTGCCCACCTAAGGCTCTAACAGCTACTGGCTCCTTAGCCAAGAGGAAAAATTAGCCAAAGCCTCTGCCAGACTCAGCCCCTACCCACTGCAGCCTCGGTCACTCCCCTGCCCACTTGTGACTTTCCCTACCATAAGCTTTGCACACAGAGCCATAGTGAGATTCACCCCCAAAACCACAGCATCATTCTACCACAGTTTCTCTTACTGCACTGACCACCTAACATTCTCATCACCACAGACTCAATAAACAAAAGCCACCATCAGCCACAGCTCTATCTCACCTGTCTTTACCACTGGTCTGCATCAACCTCCACACACAACAACCACTGTCAGCCACAATCTCTACCAGCCACAGTGATCACCTACTGCAGCCTCTTCCTTCCCACCTCAGCCTCCCCCTCCACACTCTCCATTGGCGAAGGCCGTGATGAACCACAGGCTCATCAGTGCTCCACAACCTCTGACTGCCTGCCTAATGAATCCTAAGCCTGCACATGGCCCTACCTGCTTGTCCTACTTGCATCCACACTGAAGGCTACTATGGAAAAAAATATTGAAGTCCTCAAAGGTCACATGTAGTTATGGGTGCAAAGGGACACTATGTAGTGTTATTAGTAGACTCTCCTTTCTGTTCCCAATCATGTAGATATCATGAGTACCAGCAGAACACTTGAGCTCTGGATAGTGTAAGAAGGAGCCCCTCAAAGGATGACCAGCGATTCCTTAGGCGGAAGCAGGGAATCATTTAAATCACTTCCCCAGTAGTGCTTGATTTTAAAACCTGCACTCTATTGTTTTTAACTGTGCTCAGCCATTTCCCACACTCTCACCGCTACAGCCGAATAGGTGCTGACCGGGGGGGGGGGGCTTGGCTACATTGGAAGACTGTCGGTCAACGGGCCGCCATCTTGGGGGTAACTACAGCTTGCGGGCTAGTTGTTTTTGCCGTGACAGAATAAATGTTCGCGCCAGCGTGCAAGCGCCATTGCCATGCAAAAATCACGCCAAACGCAAGCTCGTCTATGCCCGTCAGTGCTAGAACGAGCCCAGAGGCAGGAAATGCTGCCGAAATCAGGACTACTGCTCTGACCACGAACCGCCTGATTTATTCTGGAAAATCCCTGCTCGATATCGGAACGAGAGGATTAATTAATCATTCTCCCAATATATGTTGTCCTGGAAGGACCGGTAGTTTGCAGAACTTGCCTCTTTCAGAGCAACTTAGTCACTACTTACTCACTTGATCCTCAAAACACATTTGACCACGACACAATTAGACCCAAGTACATCATATGCAATGTAAGATCTTTAGCAAAATATCCCATTGAAATATGGGATATGATCACCTCTTACTCCCCAGAGCTCTGCTTTATCACAGAAACTTGGCTTACACCCACTAACCATCCATCGATTCATTTGGTCATCCTGGATGGCTACAAATGTATCCATTTAGATAGAGAGGGCAAAACCGGAGGAGGTATCGCCATAGCCTTTAAAAGCCATCTTAAGTTGCAATGGACTTCTACCCTGTGTAACCACAGCTTGGAACTGGATATTTTTAAAATAACCATGTCTCCCACGGACAGCTGGAATGGAGCGCTAATTTATCGACCTCCGGGTCCGAGAGCTAATTTACCAAATTATCTGATCGAACAAATAGCCATGCAGGTCTTAGCTTCCAGCAAATTTATTCTGCTGGGGGAATTTAACTTTCATTGCGAAGATTTTGCCAACCCAGAAGTGAACAAGCTCATAACTAATCTTAATTTAATTGGACTCTCCCAAAGAGTTATTGGCTCCACTCACCGGGCTAGTTATGCCCTTGACCTATTTTTTGCCAATATGGACCACCTCACAAGCTATTCCCCATACTCTTTAACTTGGACTGTCCATTTTATGGTCATGTTTACTTATCAATCCCCGTCCACCCTGACCCCAACAGGAAATATGGACCCGACGTCAAAGGAGCTATGCAGGCCTTAGCATAAACTATCCCTGGAATCCTTCAATGAGGTATTCCATCCCTACCCACGGGAAAGTGGTCCTGATGACTCTGACATTTCTGGAATGTTGGAAGGCTTCAACTCTGATTTAGTGACTGCACTGGATTTCACAATCCCCCAAATAAAACATAGCTCAGCCAAGCAGCGGCAGTCCCCCCCCTGGTATACAAGGCTCAATACGAAGATTGATATCACACAGCACCATCATGGAAGTAATCGACCTCCAACAGCCAGGTTTGTAACTCTCTTTTAAAGATGCCAACTGACTAAGCCCTGCTAAGACTAAGCTGCAAGGCATTCCAAAGACCGTAAGTTCTGTGAAGGAGCTCCCACCACTTTGGCTCTGAAATAATTTAAAGAATCCACATCAGACGGAGGTTATTAGACCTCAGCACTCTCCCCAGGGTTGTAACCTTGGGTGTGGGGGTTTGAGGGCTGGTCTAGCCCATGGTATTAGCTGGCCCCCCCGAACATCTCAGGCAGCTGGCACAGAATGATCATCCCCTTGCGTGTGGCATGAATTTTCACGCTGCGCTTGGGTTTGACCAAGTGGGCGGGATTCGGACAGCCGGGGCCCGTCCTGCGCACATGCCCTCCAGCCATCCAGAGCATGCAAGGGGTTAAAAAACGTCATATTTGAATGATCACAATGTAAAAGGATAACCTTTGTCGTGTCTCCCGACCCAGGAAGCCACACAGAACACGATGTTGATTGCCAGGTACTTCTGTATTGTTGCAGTCATGGGCACGACATCTCCCCCCTTGTTGCAAACAAAAAAAAAAATGTTTTATGACAGAGAGAAGGAGAGAGAGAGAGAGAGAGAGAGAGAGAGAGAGAGAGAGAGAGCGCTGATGATATAAGAAGGCTCATAGGCCCCCTTCATTCTACATCTCCTCACTTCAAAAAAATTCAAAAACTTTATTCGATCATTGATTAATGATCATAAAAGTACATACATACATAAGTGATAAAACATGAGGATACAGCAAATTTTAAGTTAATCACATATCAAAAAAGGGTGCTTTTCCTCAAACAAATCGATTTTAAAATAAATACAGCAGTAAAAAAACAGATGTCCTGTGAATCAAGTCCAAATAAAAGCCCCATGGCCGATACAATAGTGGATACATTATATTTTTTGAAAAGCGGTTTCAGATATATTTTTCGGAGGTGAAGATAAAGAGGGCATAACAATAAAAAGTGCTCCGTACTTTGTTTTGTGGTCCCATCACACGGACAGGGGTCAGTAGTATAGGTCTTCATTACAGGATAAGCGACAAGCAAATGAACAATCCCCATCCGTAATCTTGTCAATACATATTGGTGGGATCGGATAGTGACCAATTTAAGATATCCTGAAAGCCCCATTTCTTCCTTAGTGTATCTGTCGTAAAAAACATGTGTAGAGAACTGGGCAGTAGCTGCGTTACGCTTCCCCATGCTAACCCTCAAAAATTCATGTTTAAGCTCACTCTTCAGTATATCTAAAACACAAAAAGGGTTATCACGCACAGTAAGGTTAAAAACATCATTAAATGTTCGAATAATATAGTTAAGCCAAGGGATGCGGGAACATTTGTCCATATGAAGACAGTCTAAAATAATTTTTCTTGTGAAGCCAGTCTGTTCCTTAATCCATATAGATCTCCATACTAACAGTGGTCTTAATCTGATCAAGTCAGATAGATGTTCTAGACCAACCTCCTGATGGATCAGCTTTGTTGAGGCAGAAGATGGTAAACACAGGAGTTTTTTGACAAATTTGTTTTCCTCAACCTGGAGCATGTTGTTATTACAATGGCCCCACACTCCTGAGCCATATAGGGCCAGAGCAACACATTTATGGCGGTATAAGTACAACATGTCTGGTATCCGTCTTGAGCCTAACTTGGATGCGAACTTAAATATGCCAAAAGAACACTTGGCCATTTTGGCTCTTACATTAATCATTTCAGGTGTCCACATCCCCCCTCTGTTAAAGGTGATACCTAAATAACAAAATTTGTCCACCACTTTTATAGTTTGGTCCATAACTGTAAAGGGCCTTAAGTTTTTAATTTTCTTCCCACAGGGCATTATAAAAGTTTTTGAATTATTAATTTTTAATTTTCTCCCATTAATAAAATCTGCAAATTTATTCATAAGTTTTTGCAACCCAAGAGGGGTTTGTGAGAGCAGAACCGCGTCATCCGCGTAAAGCAATATTGGGATGGAAAGGCCGTCAGCAGTCGGTGCATCTGCACTGATGGTCCGTAGTTCCGACTCAATTGCGTTTATAAAGAGGGAGAAAAGAAGAGGTGCAAGGACACATCCCTGCCTAATTCCAGAACCTACTTTGATACTGGGTGTACACTCCCCCGATTGCCTGTAGCGTATCTTAGCCGTCAGATTCCTATAAAGTTGGGCCAAAAAATAGATAATATCCTGTGGAGCACCCATGTCCAACAAGGTTGACCACAGAAGACCATGATCAACCAGGTCGAAGGCACTGGTCAGGTCGGCAAAACAAAGAAACAACGAGCCTTGTTTAGCCCTTGTATATTTGCATATAATAAGATCTAAATTAATGCATTGTTCTATGGTGCCTAACCCCTTGCGGAATCCATACTGAGAATCCGCAAGGATCCCTTTATCTTCTACCCATTCCTCCAGACGACTCAGTAATACCCTACTCATAATTTTTAGGGAAGCAGTGAGGAGAGAAATCGGGCGGTAATTTTTTGCCTCACCCCTCTCCCCTTTTTTATACACCGGGATAATGATTGATTCCCCCCAGATCTGTGGGGCCGCAATCATTGCAGCTGCATTAAAAACCTTTGTTAACAATGGACTTCAGATAGAAACCTCGGCTTTATAAAGGTCAACGGGTACCCCATCAGGGCCCGGCGCCTTTCCCCCCTTACTGACCCGGATGGCGGCATCCACCTCAGAGACTGTGATATTAAGAGGTAGGGGGATAAAAGCCACGGTCTCCCTATCACCCTCTACATCTCCTCACTTAGTCTATTTGTTTCCATGTGTTTCCTTCGTGGTCACTGTTTTCTGATAGCCGCTTGAGCTTCTTCCTTTTGTGTGTCTTCCTGCAGTTCTTGCTTTGGTCTTTCCGCTTCTCTTGCTTCTACCTTTCTGACATGCGAAAGGTGCCCAGTGACTTGACACTGGCCAAACTGCTGTCTTTGTCATCCGTTCTTTTGCTTTTTTCATCGTCAATTTTCCTCCGGGGAACTCATTGCCACAGTTCCTCACTTGTCCTTGTTTGATCATCGCGGTGCCTCCTTTATTTCTTTTCCGGTTTGTCACATGTCTTCCTTGGTTCTCATGGGCCTTTGTTGTTGCGTTCGCTGTTTGGTCTCTTACAGCAATGTCTCCTTGTTCTGCTCTGTCTACCTTTCTTGTGTGTGGTAATCTCATTCTTCTTGACTCCCTCATCACCGTTCTATTTCCGCTTTCTCGTGCCACCACCTGTCTTCGGTGATCTTTCCTTTGTTGGTGTTGTGCCAAATTTGCTTCCAATCCCAATTTGTTGCCATCTGAATTTAGTTCCATGTGCAGCCTCTGGTCAGCATGTGCTAGGTTGTCTTCTGCCGTCGTAGCAAGTCTGATCTCTTTTGATGCTTTGTGGTGCTCTTCGGTCCATGTGAAACTTTTACCTTTGTTTGTTAACTCCCTCAGTGGGGTGCTTGTGGCGCCATCATCTTTTTCCAGTTTTTCAGTTGTGTTATGACCAGTCTTCAATCTACTCCCTTCCTCTGACATGTTGTATGTCATGGCCATGAGACCCATCATTTGCGTTGTGATGTTGCTCAGCAGGCATGGTGCTAGGATGTCACCCTGTAGCACATGAATGTCCTCTTTGATCTTTTTGTCCCTATATGCTACCTCTTCTGTAAATTTTCCCATGTTAATCACTGGTTTCTTTGACCCCCAGGTGAAAACTTCTAATCGGGACGGCCTTTGTCTTCATTTTTCCGTATTCCGATATGCACATAATGTTGCGTGTTGTGCCGCTGTCCAGGATGAACTTTGTTTTGTGTGATCCTACTCCTATGGTCACAGAATCTGTCATTTTTTTTTTGCTTCTGTCTGCCAGGCATGTACTTTCTTCATCTTCATTTTCTTCAGTTGATTCTGTGTGGACGCCTTCAGTTGATTCTATGTGGACGTCCGTCATGTGATATAGTCGTTCCGTCTTTTCTTCTTCTTCCTCTTCACCTGATTCTAGTGAGGAGCTTCTCTTTCCGTTTTGATATGTCTGACATGCCTGGTTGTCGAAACTTGTGGTCTCCCTGTTCTTCCCCTGTCATTCCTGAATTGTATTCCTTGACATACACTGGCGTAGTGATTTCTCCCATTGCATCTTCTGCACGTTTGTCCAAACGCTGGACATGGGCCTCGATGTGGAAATTCCATTCCACACCTGTAGCAAGTTCCTTCAAGCTGTTTCCTCACTGTTCATTCCTGTCTTATTTCCAACCACCTGTGCGATAATTGTTTGTCATGTGATGTGCTTGTTCCACTCCGATGTCTTTTCCTCGCTCCATTTCCTTTGTGTGTGCTGTCGCTCTCGCCTTCGCTCTTGCTAGTTCTAGGATGTTCTCTAGTGACGTCGATTCTTTTAGGATCCTTGCACGGAACCCCGTGTCACGGCATCCTTCGATGGTCCGCAACCTTATTGCTTGTTCGTTGTCAAATTTGTCAAATTCATAATGTGTCACAAGTTTTCTCAGTCTGGTCGCAAAGTCATCTAGCGTTTCATCTATTTGTTGAGACGCAATTGCGAAAGTATATCGTTCGAAATCAACATTTCTTTGTGGGTCAAATTTGGTTGTTAAGCATTTCTTTAGTTTCTCATAGGTGGTTGTTTCCTCCATTGGTAGCGTCACTAGAAGGTCTTCAATGTCATCGCCTGCAAAATTTAGCAACAAACCCAACTTCTTTGTTTCTGTCACATCAGTCACTTCCATGTTAATTAAGACTATTCAGGAGTCTTTTCCAGCTGTAGACCCCACATTGCCAGTATATAGCTCTACTTTTACCTCCTTGAGTGAGGATACTATGCCCTTCCTTTCGACATTCCCTCAAATGTCCTGTTTGACCTCGTTTGATCTCTTATCTCGACTGCAGTCAGGTTCGCCTATGGACCCCTGCCCGGCTAAATTCTTGGGCAGAGTAGCTGCAGCTGTAAATAGTTTGCTGAACCCTCTGATGAACATGTCTTTGTCTACAGGAGTGGTTCCCTTAGCATGGAAGCATGCACTGATTTTGCCCCTAATCAAAAAGCCAAATTTAGATCCCTTGACGCATGCTAATTACAGACCGATATCCCTTCTCCCTGCTCTAGCCAAGGTTGTTGAAAAACACGTGCAGCTCTCGATTACCAACTACATCGAGAGCAACAACCTTCTTCATGACACACAGTCGGGGTTTCGTGCTAATTACAGTACAGAGACAGCCCTTCTGGAGGTCACTGAAGCTATCAGGGAGACGCTCGATCTTGGAGGTAAGGCTGTACTAGTCATGCTGGATTTGTCGGCGGCTTTCGACACCGTCCCGCATGACGGTCTCCTTTTAAGACTCCAGGAGATCGGGTTTCGCGGGACGGTGTTGGACTGGTTTAGATCTTTTTTATCTGACCGCCGACAGGTGATCTGGGCACCACCGTTCTCCGCTGAAATGCCGTCGCTAGGGGTGGGGGTTCCTCAAGGATCCATTCTGAGCCCCATCCTTTTTAATATCTACATGGCCCCTCTGGCGGCGGTGGCGGAGGCTTATGGTGCCCAGGTCATATCCTACGCTGATGACACCCAGCTCCTGTTTACTTGCAGGAAGGGAGAGGCATTTGATGGGGGTAAAATCAGGGACTGCCTTGACACCGTTTTTTCATGGTTTCAACAACACAGCCTTAAATGCAACTCAGACAAGTCTGAGTTGCTCTTTTTTGGCTGTGCTCCGGATCCATGTTGGAAATCTTGGTGGCCTCGAGACATGTTTCCTCCAGACGCGGTGTCAACGCAGGCCAAAAATCTGGGTGTGATCTGTGACGTTGATCTGTCATTTAGATCCCAGATCAATGTATTATCAGGGAAATGTTTTAGCATTCTGCGGATGCTCAGGAAATTTTTGCCGCTGCTGTCACTGCAATATAAGAAAATTGTGGTGCAGGCATTAGTTGGATCACGTTTCGACTATGCTAATGCACTTTATGCGGGCCTGCCGAAGTATTTGGTGGCAAGATTGCAGATAGTCCAAAATTCTGCTGCAAGGGCAATTTTTGGCCTTCCACGCAGAGCTAGAGCCTCTGGTTTACTTAAAGAGTTACATTGGCTACCGATTTCCAAAAGAGTCATTTTTAAAACTTTGACTCTGGCATTTAAAGCCCTGCATTCTGTAGGCCCTTTGTACATTAGGAAGAGACTGGCCTTTTATGTCCCAAAGAGGGTGTTGCGTTCAGCTTCATCTGCCACGATTGTGGTCCCTTCTTTTAAACGCGCTCGGATGGGTGGTCGGTCCTTCCGCTATCTAGCGGCCCTCCATTGGAATGGGCTTCCGATCTCTTTGCGGAAAGCCAACAGTCTCCTGATGTTTAGAAAAGAACTAAAGACGTGGCTCTTTTCTGCATGATCATCACGACTTCTGAGCTGCGGGCTGGATTGACTGGTCTCTGATCTCTTTGCTAAAGCGCCGGGACACCCGCTTGGGTAGCCGTGCGCTATAAAAGAGTGGGCACATAACATAACATAACATGTGTCTATCTAGACGTCGGATCCACTTCTCCCGCCTAATTCCTACTTGTTATTTACAACAAGGGGTGGTGATGGACAGAGTCTCTGAATTAAGCAGAGTACTCTCACCCAGTCAAGAGATCAGGGCTAGATCCAACACCGTTTTTTAGCTCATTGCACCATCCCAGTTTCAGAACCTGGCTGTATGCAAATTAGTCTGTCCCTGGCCCAGTGCATCATGGGAACAGGGCAGACCAGACTACAAAAGCCAATTCTTACACTGGGAAGGAAACAAGCTTCCGGGGACCGGTTTCTGGCATTACAGCCGTCTTCGGCCCGGCTTGCTTGAATCCTGATGGTGCAATGAGCAAGGGACTCACATCTGAGTATACCCTTCCACGCTTAGGGTGGACAAAATTATTTACAACAAGGGGTGGTGATGGACAGAGTCTCTGAATTAAGCAGAGTACTCTCACCCAGTCAAGAGATCAGGGCTAGATCCAACACCGTTTTTTAGCTCATTGCACCATCCCAGTTTCAGAACCTGGCTGTATGCAAATTAGTCTGTCCCTGGCCCAGTGCATCATGGGAACAGGGCAGACCAGACTACAAAAGCCAATTCTTACACTGGGAAGGAAACAAGCTTCCGGGGACCGGTTTCTGGCATTACAGCCGTCCTCGGCCCGGCTTGCTTGAATCCTGATGGTGCAATGAGCAAGGGACTCACATCTGAGTATACCCTTCCACGCTTAGGGTGGACAAAATTATTTACAACAAGGGGTGGTGATGGACAGAGTCTCTGAATTAAGCAGAGTACTCTCACCCAGTCAAGAGATCAGGGCTAGATCCAACACCGTTTTTTAGCTCATTGCACCATCCCAGTTTCAGAATCTGGCTGTATGCAAATTAGTCTGTCCCTGGCCCAGTGCATCATGGGAACAGGGCAGACCAGACTACAAAAGCCAATTCTTACACTGGGAAGGAAACAAGCTTCCGGGGACCGGTTTCTGGCATTACAGCCGTCTTCGGCCCGGCTTGCTTGAATCCTGATGGTGCAATGAGCAAGGGACTCACATCTGAGTATACCCTTCCACGCTTAGGGTGGACAAAATTATTTACAACAAGGGGTGGTGATGGACAGAGTCTCTGAATTAAGCAGAGTACTCTCACCCAGTCAAGAGATCAGGGCTAGATCCAACACCATTTTTTAGTTCATTGCACCATCCCAGTTTCAGAACCTGGCTGTATGCAAATGAGTCTGTCCCTGGCCCAGTGCATCATGGGAACAGGGCAGACCAGACTACAAAAGCCAATTCTTACACTGGGAAGGAAACAAGCTTCCGGGGACCGGTTTCTGGCATTACAGCCGTCTTCGGCCCGGCTTGCTTGAATCCTGATGGTGCAATGAGCAAGGGACTCACATCTGAGTATACCCTTCCACGCTTAGGGTGGACAAAATTATTTACAACAAGGGGTGGTGATGGACAGAGTCTCTGAATTAAGCAGAGTACTCTCACCCAGTTACTCATTGCACCATCAGGATTCAAGCAAGCCGGGCCGAAGACGGCTGTAATGCCAGAAACCGGTCCCTGGAAGCTTGTTTCCTTCCCAGTGTAAGAATAGAATAGTTTGGTTTGCCCTGTTCCCATCATGCACTGGGACAGGAACAGACTGATTTGCATACAGCCAGGTTCTGAAACTGGGATGGTGCAATGAGCTGAAAAACGGTGTTGGATCTAGCCCTGATCTCTTGACTGGGTGAGAGTATTCTGCTTAATTCAGAGACTCTGTCCCTCACCACCCCTTGTTGTAACTAATTTTGTCCACCCTAAGCGTGGAAGGGTATACTCAGACATGAGTCCCTTGCTCATTGCACCATCAGGATTCAAGCAAGCCGGGCCGAAGACGGCTGTAATGCCAGAAACCGGTCCCCGGAAGCTTGTTTCCTTCCCAGTGTAAGAATTGGCTTTTGTAGTTTGGTTTGCCCTGTTCCCATCATGCACTGGGACAGGAACAGACTGATTTGCATACAGCCAGGTTCTGAAACTGGGATGGTGCAATGAGCTAAAAACGGTGTTGGATCTAGCCCTGATCTCTTGACTGGGTGAGAGTATTCTGCTTAATTCAGAGACTCTGTCCCTCACCACCCCTTGTTGTAACTAATTCCTACTTGTGGCTCCGACAAGTTGAATGGTAGTGGTCTTCTGTATTGTGCACTTTGTCTTTCTGGCTTAGGGTCTGTCATTTTTTTTTCTTTCCTGCGTTTATCTCGACCCTCTTTGTTGTTTCTTCTGTTGTCTGTTTTTTGTTGTATTTTGTTCTTTACTGCTTGTGCTTTATTAGCGCTCAACTCTCTTAGCTCATATTCGGCACTTTCAGCTCCTGTTCAAAATTTGCCTTTCTTTTCCTTTGACCTTCTCTTGTTTTAATTTGTTCTTCCCCTTACAGATCCTTTATTTTCTCTTGTTTGTCCTTATTTTCCTTTCTTTTTCTTTCCTTTCCTTTGTTTGGCCTTTATTTCCGATTCCTTGTCTTTGCTTGGCCTCCTGCATTTTTACCTTGACAATCTCTTGTATGAATTTGTTCTTCCTCTTACAGATCCCTTATTTTCTCTTGTTTGTCCTTATTTTCCTTTCATTTTCCTTTTCTTTCCTTTGTTTAGCCTTTATTTCCGATTTCTTGTCTTTGCCTGTGCTTTATTTATCCTTTTTTTTCTTGCAATCGGCACCTTTTTTGACTTTTTCCTGACTTTAAAATGGCCGCCCGACTTTTCTGCTCGCTGATTGGCTCTCGCACCTGACTCTAAAATGGCCACCAAGACTCTCGTGAGACTTCTTAGCCAATCGGGGCGCTGCCCGACTTGAAAATGGCTGCCCGACTTTTCTGCCTGCTGATTGGCCCTCGTGCCTGACCCCAAAATGGCCGTCGAAAAACTTCGCGCTTTCTCTACAGCGCTTACCGGGTTACTTGGTCTTCTTCTCGCCACGGTCGGGGTGGGCTCCCGCGCCGCTGTGCTTCCGTTGGTGGCACCTGTCTTCTTTTGTCACGATGCGATCCAGGGTGGGCTCCTGGTTTAAAATCGCGATTTCTGCACACCGGTGGATCTCGATCCCATCCTCGTCGCCAGATGTCGTGTCTCCCGACCCAGGAAGGCACACAGAACACGGTGTTGATTACCAGGTACTTCTTTATTGTTGCAGTCACAGCGTGTACAGATCACGACCTCCTGCCTCGAGGTCCAGCAGCCAAGTGTTCCCTGTCCCCACCCCTTGACCGGATGTGGTGTCCGGTGTCCCCTCGCCTCTGTCCTGTCCCAGGGTCCTAGTGCCCTTGTCCTGGGCACGACAACCTTCAGCCTTGAAATGCAGCCTTACTAAAAAAAGAAAAAATCTCTGCAAGAAAAAAATCTCTGCGTTGCGGCATCTTGGAAAACACAGCAGTATGTTACTGACAGCCAGCTTGCAGAAGAAAGATAGCAGTTTGTCCTGGGTATGACCTCTAGAGGAGGCACGTTAGACCCCCTTCATGAAAAGTAAAGTTCCCTCCATTGTCTCTGCTGAGTTTTACAAGTGTGTTGCCAGGTGTCTGACCTGGACTAGAGAAAAAAGAGGGGCACAGAAAGTCATGTTCTGCGCATGTAGCTGGAACTGAAACTTTCCCCAGAAATGACACCCTCTTTATAAACTATGGAATGGGTAAATTTGCAATTCCTCCACTTCCTATCGTATCAAAAACTGCATTAAAGAGAAATAAATAAAACGCCTCTTAAGTATAAAAGATAACAAACACATATTAGATAAAAATCCTTTATAAAATGACCAGAGTTAATCTCCTATAAAGGTACATTTATGAAAATTTGAACAAATCTGTCTAAGGATCTGTCCCAAAATGGGCATCTGATAAAATAACCCTGCACAACTAAAACGACATGTGACTGAAATGACATACATTTTTTTGCAATGGCACACTTTAGAAAGAAGCAAATGGTAATACAGAGAGTGAGATAGGAATACTTTATTGTGCATGGCTATTTAAAACCTTTACAATATAAATCAAAAAGGATTCAGTAAAACATAAATCAAATTTAAGCGTGTTAAAACAGAGATTCTGTCCTTCAGACAAGACACAAGAATCCATGGTGAGGTAGCAGCAGCAGAATTAAAAGAAGCTTAATATCATGTTAGACAGCCTATTTATCCTAAAAGCAGAAAAATAAAAAGTAAAAAATTAAGGAATAGATTCTTCCTCCTTGCCTGCCAAGGGAAGATTAAAAAAAGATGCTAAGGTGGAGGAGAGGATAGTTAAATTATGATAATAGTTCAGGGGAGCCCTATTACCAATCAGTACTAGACAGTGTAAGGGAGGGCAAACGGTGTCACTCTGGAGGAGTGAGGGAGTTTATCTGTTGCAAATAGGCCAAGGCATCACCCCATCTTTTAATTCCACCCTTTCCTTATTTAGGGATTAAAAACCTCTTAGAATAAACAATCTAAAACTAGCAGAAGAGGGTAAAATAAAGCAAGCTCTGGGGGAGGGACTCATCACATGAGCAAAATAACACATTGATTTGATTAAATTGGCCAATGGGAAAGCCACCTCACAAAGCCAAGTCTAAATTAGGGGTGGGTGGAACTGGCAGAATTTTACTCCGTGGAATACCTCGGAGTTAAATGAAACTTAAGTGAGATTCCGCGGAGTTCTGCCCACCCCCTAAAACAGGCAAAAGGCCCGAGCCGCTGCTTCTCGCACAACTGCCTGGTTGGAAGTTGAGGTTTGCCTACCTGCTGCCTCTGCTGATGATATAAGGAGAAGTCCCCTTTGTGAGGTGGGTAGACTAGAGGCTGCTTTGTGTCCTTGGGGTTCGCTGCCCCTCTCTACAGCTGGGGGCTCGTCTGCCTCCCTGGCTGTGCCTCTGCATCGCCCAATGACGTCAGAACAGGGGCGTGTCTGGTTGCCCTGTTCTTCCTCCTGCCTTCTTGTCCCCACCTAGCAACAATGTATTATTTTGCTTTCTATTCCTAAGAAAGGTATTTTGGAGAATGAGACAGACAGCATGCATATAATAGCCTTTTAAATGGTACTTATAATGTGATACATACTTTTTCCATACACTATTCAGGCATTAATCTATATGAAGCTGAAAGAAAAAAACTCACTTCCATCACACATTGGCCTCATTCATATTGACTCATTCGTTCCTATGTCTTTGAGGTGTTCTGATGAGTGACATGACTCGCGGTCTCCATTTTCCGCTTCACGGGCTAGCGTCAATCACTTTATTCACTGTTATAGATTCCTTCCCTTTCAGCTTGCTTCTTTTTTGAATAAAAGAGTTTCCTTTTTGATAACTCAGAACTTTATGAAAGTGACTTTGTCAGTAAAACATCACTGGCCTGTAGGTTACAAAATAAACAAAGACATGAACGAATCTAAATTGGCTTGTATTTTCCTCCACATAGAAAAACATGGAAAAGTGTTCAACTGAAACAGTATCAATTAATCAAAATACTTTATTCGGCTGTATTGGGACACACAAGTCATATCACCAGAAGAATACATATTAATGAATACATATTTAAAACACATTGAAAATACTTCATTAAAACAGTAGATTATGAAAATCTCAAATACACTCACAGGCACCCAGTAAAGTAACAAAGCAGACATATACAGGTGGCTGTTTCAGTATTTTCATTGTGATCTTAGAGAGATTGAAATATAGTTCAAAACAGCAAAGACAACACTTTAGTTTCCCACATCCTGCAAGTAGGAGAAGGCGACTATAGGAAGTCCAGAGCGCAGTGCTAAGAGTGCTGGGAGGAAGGACTGTCTTTTTGTCAGGAATAAAATGTGCAAAACAAAGTAAAGTGCAGCGTGCTTTGATCAGATGAGGCTTCACAGCGACAAGGGGGCAGGGTTGAAAACCTGGTGCCTTTGGTAGGGAAGGCTGCCAGAAAGTGTGTAGAATGTCTGACGTTACAACACATACTTTTACAACACATGCCTTTACAATGCATTTTTTACAATGCAACATCCATTACAACGCATTATATTACAACGCACGGCATTACAACAAATTTTCTAAAAACTACCTTTACAACGCATTCCATTACAACGCATACTACCTTTAGAACGCATACCATTACATTGCATGTATGGTAAGCATTGGATAGTATAGGGGTAAAATGTACTATTCTAACTCCAGGGAGTTCAACAGTAGGGTAAGTGTTGGATAGTGCAGGGGTAAAAATTACTATTCTAACTCCAGGGGGAGCAACAGTAGGGTAAGTGTTGGATAGTGTTATGTTATGTTATGTTATTAAATTTTTATAGCGCACAGCTGCCCCAGCAAAGGGGCGTCCTGGCGCTTTGACAGACACTATAACATAACACGCAGTAAAAGAAAGAAATTAACCAGACACAGGAAACAGAAAAGTTTTAATCGCCTGCCTGAAGGCGTACAGGTCTTCAAGAGCACGGACGTATACCGGGAGTGTAAGGGTACTATGCGTTGTAATGGTATGCGTTGTAATGACTGCGTTGTAATGACATGTGTTGTAATTGTATGCGTTGTAGTGTCATGCGTTGTGATGGTTGCGTTGTAATGGAATGCGATGGAGGGATGTTGCGTTGTAATGACTACGTTTTGATGGTAGTGCGTTGTAAAAGTTGCATTGTAAAGGTTGTTCCCCAGTATATAGGTGCCTAGCCCCTCCTGGAAACCATACTACACCTCCGACAGTGTGTGCGACTCCCTGACCCGTAACCAAAGGCACTCCAGCACAGCTCTCCCTGCAATCTTCACACTGCCGTTCAACAGTGAGATTTGCCCATAGCAGCATGGATATTGAGGGACTCCCTTTTTAAAGTTAGGAACAATAATAGCAGAGTGCCATGAACCTGGGAAACCAACTTTAGTCACACAGCAATGGGGTCCAAAGCTTTGGTAAGAATGTTTACAAATCCATAGGGACCCCATCAGGTTAGATGGGGATTTCCTAATGGCCTTCCAGGTCTCTTCTATGGGGAACTCCATAGATAGAGGCCACCACATCTGTTTCAGTGCTCCCTGGGGGCATGCCAGAGCCATAAAGGACACTAAAGTGATTGACCCAAACCTCCGGGCTAATGGTGGTAATGACAGAGTTATTGTTAGTCCCCATTGTACCAATATCATTAACCCCCTTCTAAAAGTCCCTATAGTCTTTCTGCCTACAGACTAGAATCAGCCTCCCCAGAAGTCAATTTGAAACTCTTTACACCTATTTTGCAGGACAGCTTTGTACTCAGCTCTATGCTGTTGGTACTTGCAACTATCCCTTGGTGTCTCCTTCAGGGAAAACCTAGGTCTGCTGATGCCTTTCTACAGGAAGGGTCACACCATTTTGCCTCAAAGGTATCAGACCTAATTAGCTTCATAAGTAGCTTACAAACTGTATGTCCAAATAGGGCAAATTGATTGGCCACGGCCAGCTGAATTCCTGAGGAAGAAAGACAATTATTCACAATATCAGGGTGGTTGGCACACAGGTTTGACATAAGGGCCACTAAATAAGCATTCCTCCAACACAAATGAAGCCCTTCTGACTTGGCATCTAGAGATGATGTTGACACAACTATAACAGCACTTGTCCCTGGTAATATGAAATCTGATACACTTGTAGACAAAAATGATATCTAGGTCTTATTAATAGATTTACCCATTTTGAACTTTACATCAACCTCGCCTCACAAATATGTAGTTAAACAGGCCCTCAGACCAAGGCCCGAGATTGGTGATTTCTAGGTCAGAGGTGGAAGGGTGAATAGCTAGCGAGCTAACGCTCTGGCAGGAAACTCGTGATAAATCCCCAGATAGGCTAGGCGACATTACAAAGGTTTAAAAGAGATTGCCCCAATAAAGCACTCATGGCTGGAGGGGGAATGCACGTTCCCCAAATCACCCTAAAAGTAGATGCAATATGTGTTAGGAACATATAGGCAATCATTTCCTAGCACACGTAGTGATCATGCACTCCCCATACTGGACATCTGGACATGTTCACCACAGGCCACACTGTCTCCTCGGGAGGTAGAGACCCACCTGTGGTAACTATTAGACAATTCATTTATGACTCCAAAGGCAGCAACCAACATTCCTCACCATGTATGGTAAGCCAGAAACTTTTACAACCTGCTAAAATTTGTTATTAAGAAGGATGCCAACAGAATATAAATTGAGACAGTCCTCAGACTGTGCCTGTAACTGTTCTACCGGCCATGATGTTTAACCAGTTTTGCCAAACACTACTTGTGTTCTGTTTTTGAACGGATTTCAGACTCAAGCAACATTTTGGGACGCCACCATTAGAGCTGATTGGGACCTTGAACCTGACTGCAGCCGAACGAAGGTGGCCCCGCCTCAAGGCGGATTCACGTTTGCTCAAACCATGAAATTGATTGGAAGTTCTTCTGAATCTGCGGGGTGGAGGTCCATCCTAAAGCAGCCGTCGCAGAGGGTAAGAGACTACATCAGAACCTAAACATAGTTTAAGCAGTTGGCATATGGTAAACTAGGGTGAAGCATAAAAAGGTAACCTGGTGCTCCCTGCAGCTGGCAGGGTCTGACATATTGCCTATTTTATATGTCTTAACTGATTCAGTTGTAAGGCAGCCTTGAAGGCCTTCCTGTGGAAGTCACCTCTTTCAATAGTCAGCACGCTAGGAAAGGTGAATATTTATTTACATAGCCCTTTATGTCTCGCAGGATGCTATTTTTGTGATAGAACTATTGTGAGAAGTTGGCCTGGCAAATGCTGTCCAGTAGTTATAGTGGGCACCTTGCACCAGTCCAAGCAACCCCTTTAGAGATAATGGGTTAAAGATAACCTTATTGAAAGCTATCCTAGTGGTAGCTATGGAGAGCAGCCTTCAGGCTAAGTCTTGAAGGAATGTAAAGCTGTTTGTTTTACAAGTCTACAATCTCTTGAATGACCAAACGAAAGGAGAACCACACCAGGTATATATATAAAATATAGGTATTTATTCTAAGCACACCCTTCTAGTCTCTTTATGAGGCTAGAGGTCCAAACACATAAGTTACACTGAATTGCACACAGTAAAACAGCACAATATACGTTGAGCCCTAGGGGCCTACCAAACCATATATTAAGAAAGTGGTATAAGAAGCATGACTTGACTAAACACCAGGCATAGAGCCTGTTGAATCGCTGGGGCCACAACGCACTACCCAAGGTTGTGACTCAGGGGACCCACAGGGGACGCTTGCAGTGTGAGAACACATTCGCCAGACGCCGTTAGCTTCTATGGGGAAAGCCGCAGTTGGAAATTTAAAAATAAAGGACACTTAGGAGAGGACTTTGAGCAAACCCCTTTAGCCTTTAGGGGGTTGTAGGGCCAACACCCACGGGAGCACCAGGGTACTCGAGTTACCTCACCCAGGGAAGCCAGGTGCATAGGTGTCTTTTGGTGTCGGGAATTGTTGTCGTTTTCAATGGCGATCTGCTGCAAAGTGCTGCTGCTGTGGAAGTGGAAAGTGTCCGGTGTGATCCAAGCCTGGATCAAAGATGAGAAGAATCTGAAAGCAGAGGGGACAGAGTCTGAGTAACTTGCCAGTGACCAGGGGCACGATAGTCGAATGCCCACCGATGTTGGGTGATTTCAGGTGAAAAAGATGAAGCTTGACTCTTCAGCTACGAGGACCAGGAGGCGTTGATGATGACCAGGATCTGAAATCGAGCTCTCCTACAAAGGATGTCGAGTGCGGCCATGTCGGTGCCCGGATTGGACCCAACAAGCCTTGGCAACAGCAACCCACGCAGAAAGTAAGCAAATGCTTCGGTGTGCACCAGCAAGGTTCGAGGGACTCAACACAAGGTGGGGAGTCAGGGCATGTCAGGAGCAACCAGGGAAGCCCAAGGAAAATCAGATTTGCCAAGGCTTGTTGGGTCCAATACGTGCACCGACACCCTGGCAAGATAGAGGCAGGTAAACAGGGGAAATCGGAAACACCTAAAGCAAAAAACTGCCTGCCCCGTACTATCAAACAAGGCCCTAGAATAGGATCCTTAAGTTAAACCACTATAGCCATAGCAGATCAAGGGCAAGGATACATAATCACATCAAGTTTTGCAAAACATATAATAGTTTTATTTATTTTTATTTTTAAACAAGCATTTCATCATTTTATAAATACAGAGAATAATATTCAAAACACTCTATGATTTAATAAAACAAAATGTCATAAATCAAGTTTCACACTCTTGGTTCATAAATCACAATCGCACCATCTTGCATTCCCAAAATTCATCATGATGACTCACACATCACTCGCACAATTTCACAGCTCAAATAATATTTAAAATTGTGCATAACAGCCACAAGATGGTCAGACGACAGAGTGGAAAAAATTGATCAGGGGGAAGGGGTAGATACAGTCCAGCTGCCCCCAAACGAGCAACGCCAATGCGCGTTTCGGTGTGTTGCCCCAGCCGGGGCTACACCTTCATCAGTGCGGAGATGAACAATAGGAAGTGGGACAAAACACCCATTATTAAGATAGCACAAATCGCTTTCAATAATTCCTGAAGTGAAGACAGCATAGACAAAATTCCCTATGGAAGATAAGGCTTCTCCACAGGGTTCAGATGTCATCAAATTGGGTTCTCTTCCGCAGGGTTCACAAGATTTCTTCTCTCCTGGCCAAGCCAGATAAGAAGGGGTAGCAGGTCCAAATGTTTCAGATAGTCAAGAAATTCCAGCAGACTATTGACTATTCAGCTACCAGGCAACTCTGAGTCCCCCCCTTACACATGCCCCTTAAGGCTTTGCTGGGTGCACCTCAAATCATTCTCCTCCATCTTGTGAGTTGCAGCCTTCCTGTACCTCAGATTGCAGTGAGCAGAGTCCAGGAAGTGGTAAGGACACAGGCTAGTGCTGTCTCTTCCCCAAAACAAAAGTTGTTAAAAAAACGATTTTCCCTATCTATGATTACTGTCTTTGCCTGTGGTTGTTACAGTTTAAAATTGTAGTTTTAACCTGCCTGTGGTTGCATATTTTATCACCTGTTTTGTGTTTTAAACTTGTGGTTTCCCCAGCCCATGATTGCTTCCATTTAACATGTTGAATTGTGGGATTTGTAGTCCAAGCTCTGTAGTTTATCCCTCTCATTCCTGGTGACAATTCAGTTTTCCCTCCAAATTTCTCCTCTGCTCTGAGCTAAGACCTGTATGTTAAAACAGTGCACCCCCAGCCACCATTTTGTGTTCACACGCCAGTGAAACCAGCCCCTGTGTTTGGAGAGGGAGGACAGTAAACTGTGTTTACTAGGGACTGTGTACTTCGTTTTTTGGCCAGGAGAGGGAGTAAAGTTTTATTCAAACAGTATTGTAGATTTCAAGCTAGAGGGGCCTTTACCTGCAGAAGTACAAAGTGTGGATTGGGCCTATCTGTCTCATATGAGATTCTGAACAGGATAAGCAGCTTCCAACTCCCTGGAAAACCAAATCTGGTCTGTGGTTGCTAGGACCGTATATGGTCTGCTAGTGGTTGGTACATGTGTACACTGATTGGTGGTTGTATCTGGTGATTCTATTGGATTAGGGTTAGTGTCCTCATTGGTTGGGTGTTTGAGGGTTCTGATTGGTTTATGGGTGTGTGATTCAATCAATGTAGAGTTGGGACTAGGGCTAAGGTTAGGATTTTTATTGGAAGTAGGGACTAGGGCTTCCTTTGTTATTGGTTGTTGGGAGTAGGGTGGGACTAGGGCTAGGGTTAGACCATTAATTGGAAGTAGGGATTGGGGCTTCTGGTGTGATTGGTTGCTGGACTAGTTGTGGGACTAAGAGTAGGGTTAGGCTTTCTATTGAGAGTAGGGACTAGGGCTTCCTGTACCATTGGTTGCTTGAACTTGGGTTGGGACTACTGGTAGAGCTAGGGCCTCTATTGGACATAGAGATCCGGATTTTTGTACTGATTGGGTGCTTGACTAGTGCTAAAATTGGCTTTAAGGTCCTGGTCTCCTGTTGTTTCTAGATTTTAGGGCTAGTGTTGTGATTGGATAGTGTAAGGGATAGGGTTCCCATTGGCTGAAGCGGTCACCTGATTACTAGGGCTATAAAAGGCCAGGGTTAGGGCGTCTCATCCCGGGCGTCGCGGCTAAGGGCGGAAAGGACAAGGGCAGCTGCCTGTTTGAGCGTGTTCGAGATTGACAAGGCCAGGGCCAGAAATACTGCCCATTTGCTCGTTTAGCAATACCCAGCCCACACCATCCACATCCTCAAACTTAAGGTACTTATGGATCTATATATTTATCACTTTAGCGTTGCCAATGCACTGCCCTAGTTCTCAGCCTATACAGCTATCAATATATCCTCTACATCCACTCTCATGTATTCCAAACCCCATACCACTACTATGATCCCCAAAATACCCCCTTTCTTGACTCTCTCCTACTCTACCCCTCCTTGTATCATCTGACTCCACTTTCTACTATACCTATCCCCCAAAACAAACCTTTCTAAACTCTTCCCTCTGACTCCTCCCCTCCAAAACTCTTTTTTATTCATTCAAAAGCTTACTCCTACTGCTAAGATCTAAAAACAAAAAACAAAACAAAAAAAACCTTCACTCTTTTATCCCTCCACTATCCTTTTCAATCAAAATTAACAGACTAACATGTTCACTTCTCAAATTCCATATTTACCTATACTAATTAACTACTAATCCTTTATGGGTTCCAGAGTGGCGTGCTTCAACACCCCATCAGGGGTAACAAGTGCTGTATAAATGCAAACCTTTCTTCCCCTTTTATCCCTCCGCTATCCTTCTCACTCCAAAAAACTAACTAATATCCACCACTGAGATTACTTTCATATTTCACCATATTAATTCACCACTAATCCTTTATGGGCTTCCGGAGTAGCGTGCTTCAACACCACATCAGGGGTAACAAGCACTATATAAATACAAACCTTTTTTCCTCCTCTACCCTTCTGCTATCATTCTAAATCCAAATAACTGACTAACCCATCCACTACTTAAAATGTACTTGCATGTTTCACTATACTAATTCAACACTAATCCTCTATGGGTCCCAGAGTAGCGTGCTACTCGCCAAAAAAGCGCTTCGACGCCTCGTCAGGGGTAGTAAGCGCTATATAAATGCAATTACAATACAATAAAATACAATACATGAGAAGAGCAGCGACGAGGGTAAGTGTGACCCCACAGGTGTGCTCTGCAAAAATAGACTTACCCCCAGGGAGATAATAGCAAAAGAGAACAGCAAAACTTTGGTGTAGCCATTTTTCAACCTATTAGCAGACTGGTCTGAGGGCAGGGACCAATATGCCCAGGCTTGGCCTAAGGAAGGATGGTTTTGAGCACAAGGACGAGGAAATAGCACGGATTGCATCAGACATGAAGGAGGAAATCCCAACTGCGACTTCACTTCTATGCAGCAATGCCTAGCAAGGTGGGAACACTATATCGAGGATAAACCTGTATGGTTAACCAGATCGAGAAAGTGCCCATTACTTCAGAAGGTCGCGGTGGCTGTTTTATATGTGCCATAGGCCCAGATTGCAACAGAGGGACTAAGAACTAAGTTATCATCATTGCTGGAAGTGACATGGAAATGGATTATATACTTCAAGCAGAATACAGCAGGTGTTAACGTAGCGATAGGCAATATTAAGAGTCAAGTCAAAGATACTTTATTCGACAAATCAATGCCATAAAAGTGAACATGTAGGAGGAGACGTTTCATCAAAAAAAGACATTACTTCACAAATGACAATTAAAATTTAAGGTGTTGTAAACCAAAAAATAAAGTTAAAATTGTTGGATAGAGCAGAGGGTTTCATATAAGGTGCATAGTGCCAAATTCACATTACTATATAAATAAAGAAACACGTTAAAATTCATGGCTGGAGCAGATGATAACATATAAAATATTGAATACTAACTGATTCAGTACAGAATTCTACGTTCACATTATCATAAACGATTAGACAAATATTTATATTCAAGAAGTTAATTTGAGCACTCATAGTATAGTAGAAACCAATTTAAAATTACTAAATAGAACAGGGAGTATCCAGTGACGTGCAAAATGCTGTAGTTACAGTTTAAATAACAGTGAACATTCAAATAATCAAGTTTACATAGAGAAAAGGATGATTTGATAGTACTTGTTAAAATGACAGCTTTTTTCTACATCTGATGGCTCCTGCTAAAGAAACGTGCAACCCAGAAACAGACCATAGGCGAAGAGGGCATTTGGAGGTATACCAAAGTGGGCCTAAATAATGACAATCTTTGAGAAGGGGAAATATAAATCTTTTACACAGCTGAACATTAAAATCACAGAAAAAGATAAAATGTAAGGTATCTTGTACTGAAAAATCATCACAAGGACAAGTTTTGCGAGTACCTTGTTTCGCAAAACCTTGTGGAACAGCTAAAAACCAAAGTATTAAATATAATCGAAATCTTGATAACAAAAAAACATGAAAAACATTATTTACAACAAGTAAATAAGGTTGAACTTGATTGTACAAAGGTAATGTGATATATCTTCTAACCGTTGGTTTTATTCGCTCCTTTTCCTCCCTAGCCATTTAGTCAGGTCCATTATATACTTAAAGCATGGGATATCCAAGGCTCTATCCAAAGCTATACAATCCATGATAATCAATTGGCTCTTAATATTAAGAATCTATTAAGCAGCCTAAATGGGGAACATAATAATAATTTTTTTTAAACTTTATTTTTCATGTTTTGTTATTGGTACAACGAAAAGAGTGCATTTGTATCCACACACTTGCAGCAATAAGAAGTCGACACATACATGTTGCAGCACATGGCATCAGGTTATGAATTACATAGCAATACAGTCTTACAAAGCGGACTGAACTGCAGTCCCAACTTTGTTTCCTTGAATCCCGTGAATTCAAACTCCATAGGTCAACAATATAGAATCAGCAATACATGTTCTCAATTTGGTATACATCTAGTACAGGACTGTCTAGCAGCATATGCATAAAAGGGCAATTTACAAATAACAAACAACCTCCGAGATCTCATGCTGGTGCAGTCTGCAGGATATCACTGAACAGTCATTATCTATTCTCGTATTCTTCTCCCGTACCCCACATAACTTTCCATTTGCATAGATGATCGTAGGCCTATACCACTAAAAAGTCAGTTTATTTGCGAGGACTGTGCTATCTCTGCGGTGTCCGGCCGATCCTGCTCTAGTAAATAGCACTGCAATGGAGCCCATATATCAGTCGGCCTAGAGGCAACCGGTAATAGCTAAGCATATGTAGCTATCTGTTCCTGACAATATGTAAGGTCGTGTAGCCATTCTTTAAATGTGGGGGCTCTGCCTCTTCCCCATCAACATGCCACTCTCCTTTTAGCCACAAGTAATGCCATCTTGATAAATCTATGGTGCACCGCTTGTATCGGCTCTACATACCCCAATAGAGCATGCACTGGGGAGGGTTTCACATCTGTATTTATCATCTTAGACACAGCAGTAAACACCTGTTGCCAGTAGGCTTGGACTCCGTCGCATGACCATGCCAGATGCAAGAAGTCGGCCCCTGGAGCGTGGCATCTGTCGCAGGTATCACACACAAGTGTGTGGTATTCACGCAGTCGAAACCTGAGCATGCGGACAGGAGTGTAATAGAGCCTATGTATAAATCTGTCAGCCAGAGCAGGTGACTCTCTTAGCGTATGCACTGTCCTGTAAATCGTCGATACCAGCTTTTTGGGTGTTTCATCTTGCAGGATTCGCTGTAGTGGTGCAAAAGCTTGGGGTTCATTAGGAAAGTCAGGTGTAATTGAGCTAAGCCCCTGGCGCAGGCGAATGTATAGGAAAGTGTCAAGAGGAGACGAGTGCGTGCCAGAAAACAAATGTTCCAAAACGCGAAATGTCCCTGCATGGTACAAGTGCCGCCATGTTTTGATATGTGAGCGTTCTGCTAGCTTGTGGAAGATAGCCTCTTGCAGCAGGGGCATGTCCGGATGGTATGTTAGCGGCAAAGTTGGTGAATATATCATAAGTGTGCCTAACATTGCTCCTAGTCAAGCCCACACATTGACAGTGCTCATCACTGTCGACGGTGTCTTATCTCTACCAAGGGAAGGGATATATAGTGCCCCTTCAATTGGGACTGGTTGAGCTAGCCAGTGTTCTAACGCTATCTGGGGAATATATCGAGGCTGGTGTATCCAAAAAAAGGCATAGTGTGCCTGGGCACTGTAGAAATACAATTCAAAATCGGGAATTCCAAATCCTCCCTGAATGTAGGGCCTAGTGAGGGTCTCCCATTTGAGTCGGGGGCTCTTACCACCCCACACCAGCCAGGTCAGCTCTGATCGCAGCTGTTGGAAGAAATACCTTCCAGGATAGAATGGGACGTTCAGGAATAGGTAAACCATTTTTATTAAAGATTCTCTACCTGCCATTGACAGTGGCAGAGTGATCCACTGTGTCATGTTGTCAGTAAGACGGACCATAGCCGTGCCATACTTGATCCTCATTAGTTCATCTCTGTCTCTTGATATTCGAATCCCTAAGTATTTGAACTCATCCTCACACCAGGCGATAGGATAGTCTAAAGGGAATTTAGTCGTTGATGCCGTGAGGGGAAATAAGCACGATTTGCCCCAGTTGATTTGGATGCCAGAAAGTTTGCCAAATCGGATACACTCTCTGAGAATGGGATTCAAGTTTTGGCTGGGATCGCGAACATACAAGATGATATCATCTGCGTACAGTGATATCAAAATTTGTTGCATATTACATTGCAGCGCTTTTTCCTTATGATGTTGCCGCAGTTTTGCCGCCAAAGGCTCAGTGGCAATCGCGAATAGTAGAGGCGACAATGGGCAGCCTTGTCTCGTGCGCCTCGTGATGGGTATTTCTTGGACAACCTCCCATTAATGATCACTTTAGCCACTGGCGCCTCATCGAGCAGTCTAATCCAAGAAATAAAAATAGCCGGAAATCCCATACGTTCCATCACTCCAAACACATAGTCCCACTCTAGGGAGTCGAATGCCTTGGTGGCATCTAAAAATATGGCCGCCATTGGTAAGTCTTCAGAGACATTATTCATAATCGTAAAGAACTTCCGTAAATTGTGGGATGTTGCTCTACCAGGGACAAACCCCGAATGATCGGGCAAAATCAGATTAGTCAGAAGGAGGTTAAGGCGCGTAGCAATAAGTTTAGCAAGGATCTTAATGTCACAATTTAGTGGCGACAAAGGCCTGTACGAGTCGCAACTATTTGGCGGCTTCCCTGGTTTTAGTAGTGACGTGATAAGGGCAGTGTGCATGGAGGGGGGAAGATGTCCCACCTCTAACGCATCCTCGTAGACTTCACATAATACGGGGGCCATGAAATCAATATAAGTTTTGTAGAACTCAACCGGAATCCCGTCTAATCCGGTGGCTTTACCGGACTGCATGTGCATTATAGCGTCTCATACTTCGTCTAATTCAAACGGGGCGCTGAAAAACTTTTATTGAGTGTCACTCAACCAACCTAGAGAGACATCCTCCAAATATTCTTGTAAGTTAAGCTTATCAGTTCTTATGGTAGTGTACAGTGTGGTGTAGTATGCAACAAAGGCATTCAGTACATTTGCCGGATCTCTATATACTACCCCATCGGACCCCTCAATTTCCATTATAACGTTTGGTTGTCGCGTCAACTTGATCGTTGCAGCGAGCGTTTTGCCCGGTCTCTCACCCTCGCCATATCGGCGAGCTGTCCAGTGTCGGCCTCTAAATTTAGTCTCTCCACAAGCCTCCTCAGTATATTCTGAGTTTCTCCCGAATTTTGGATTGAGTTATTCCATCTGGGCATTCGGCCAGGGATCTTTCAAGTGATTTGAGCTCAGTTTCGAGGTTGGTAGTGTGGCCAACATGCTCTTAAGCACCCCAGATCCTTTTGCTATCCAGATCCCCCTCAGGGCGACTTTGAAGGCATCCCAGATAGTTTCTACATTCTCAACCGAGTCCTTGTTACGCTCAAAGAAGTCTAAAGCTTCCCCCCTCAATTCCTCCTGAAAGACGGCGTCCAGCAGCATTGTAGGTTGCAGACGCCAGGCAGATTTTGGTGGGCCTAAGTCCTCTGCCCGTAAGGTGACTCGTACTGGCGAGTAGCTCGAATAGGTTCTGGCCAAGTGTTGCGCCCCTGAAAGCGCAGGACAAAGCTGTGGGGATAGAAACATGTAATCTAGCCTCGCCCAGGACTCCGCATGCGCTGTGAAGTGGGTGCCCTCGATTGTGGTAGGGTGAAGGTGTCTCCAAGTATCGATCAAATTATATTCCTTGAGTTTTGTATGTAGTTCAGCCCGCGCTTTAGTGCAATGATGGGGGGCCGGGTGCGACCTGTTTATCGCCGGATCGTTTGTTATGTTAAAATTCCCGCCCCATATTATGTGATCAGGACCTGTGCCCATTACGGTGGCCCATAGCTCGGTAAAAAATTGAGGGTCATCAGTATTAGGTCCATAGCAACACACCAGAGTAACCGACATGTGCCCTAACCTCCCCCACATTATACAATACCGTCCCTGTGCGTCGCGCTTGTCACCTGCCAAGGTGAACGGTGTGCATTTTTTTATAAGAATCGCAGTGCCCCTAGGATATTTTGAATAGGCATTCTAGAGAACTACACCACCACTCTCCTCTCCTCAACCCACTGGACCTGTACGACCTCTAGGCTCGATCTGAGGGAGGGTAGCGGGTCCTGGAATACGTTACCACTGGATGAACATCAGACTTCTCTGGTTATACGTCTAGTAAGCGATCTCAGTCCCAGCACATCGCAGGGGTATGCCAAAAAGCATCAGCATTGTCTAGTGAATCAAGTCAATCGGCTGGCCCACAAATAGGTCTTCGTCTTCGGCGGCTTGAGCATTATCTCGTTGTTCTGCATCTCAACCGTTTCCACCTTGTTGCGACTGTAGGTACTCCTCCACGTGTTGTGGATTTGTGATGATGTGTTGCTTCCCTTGGTGTGTCACACGTAGGCGCGCTGGATACAGTAAGGCATAGTCAATCTGTGCTGCACGCAGTTTCTTTTTCCCCTCGATGAACTTGTGCCTTTCTTTCTGCACCTTTGGAGTGAAATCCGGGAAAATCGAGAAGGACACTCCGATGTACACCAGGATTTGCTTGGTGCGTGCCGCGCAGAGGGCCACATCGCGGTCCCGGTAATTTAATAGGCGCGCAATAATGGGCCTTGGAGGTGTTCCAGGTTTCGGCCTGGGTCCGAGGGAACGGTGTGCTCGTTCTACAGTGAGCTGTGTGGAAAATGCCTCAGCCCCAATGGAAGCTTGGAGAAGGTTTTCTATGTAGTCCTCTATGCGCCCAGTGTCCGTGGATTCTGGTATGCCCGTCACGCGGATGTTGTTACGCCTACTACGGGCTTCCAAATCTTCGTTCTTCGCGGCAATAACGCGCAACAGCTTATCCATTCTCGCCAATTGTGCCGCATGACTAGCAGTGGTATCGTCATTATCAGAGATTCCTTAATCCGTTCGTCGTGTTGGTCAACTTTATGTAAAATTGCGTCCATTCTGGAGGACATGCGGTCCACTTTGTCGACGACCGTGGTGAATCCTTGTCGCATTTCCTGTAATATCTGCCTCATGTCCAGATCCGAAGATGCCTCGCGATTGCCCGGCCTTTCGGTGCTGTCCAGTTCAGCATCAGTTGAGTTCTGCTTAGGCCCTTTTTTCACCGCAGCCTCGAAGTTGAGCTTGGGCTGGCATGTGTCTGGTTTCCCCATGTTGCCACCAACAACAAGAGTTGAAGTAAAAGTAGAAGTTAATAGTTTTGTAAAGCGCTCGATCACCGTGCGGTTTCTTGGCGCTGAGGACAGAAAGCTCCGGGGGGGGGGGGCAGAGGAGGCTACTTAGGCTGAGAAAGCGTGGGAGAAAAGGAAAGTTTTGAGAGCTTTACGAAAGTCCAGGTAGATAGGAGTAGACCTGATAGCAAAAGGAAGGGTATTCCAAAAGGGGGGGGCTAAGGTAGAGAACCTCATGCCTCCAAGTTTTTTCCTCCTAAAGCGAGGAACACAAAAGAGAAGCTGGGAGGAGGAACGCAGATCTCTGTTGGGGACGTAAGCTTTAATTTTGGAATTGATAAAAGCTGGGGCAGTGCCAGCCAGAGCCAGGAAGATCGTGCAGCCCATCTTGAATAGGGATCATTCAAGGATGGGCAGCCAGTGGAGAGTTTTTAACAACGGAGTGACATGGTGGGATTTAGGAAGTTGGTAAATCAGACGGGCAGCCTGGTTTTGAATTAGTTGTAGGCGCCAGAGTTCATATGCAGGAGCACCTACATATAAACCATTGCCATAATCAAGGCGTGACATGATCATGGCAAGGAGGATTAATTTGAGAGCTGTAAAAGAGAAGAAACAAGAAATTTTGCGTTTGGTTCGGAGAGTCGAGAAGCATGATGAAACCACAGTGTTAATCTGGGGGCGCAATGTGAGGTCCTTACTAACTTTGATTCCCAGGGTTTTTACAGAGGCAGAGGGTAGATGGGAAGGACCAAGGGAAGGAGGCCAGAAGGCAGAGGTCCAGGGACTGGGAGAGCCACCCGTAAGTACCAGCTCGGTCTTGTCGGGATTTAGCTTTAGGTGGTTGGCATTCATCCAGTCGCTGATGAAGGTCATAATGGTTTGAAAGTTGAGAATTGAGGCTGAGGGAGGGGAGAGATTAAAGATGTGCTGGAGGTCATCGGCATAGTTGAAAACTGTGACCTCCATTTTTTGCAGAGCAGATAGGAGGGGGAGGATATAAAGATTGAAAAGAAGAGGGTAGAGAGAGGAGCCCTAGGGGACCCCGCAAAGGACAGAGCGTGTTGGGGTTGAAAAACCCGCCAGCTGAACGGCTTGTGTGCGGTTCTCTAGAAAAGAGGTAAGCCAGGCCAAAGCGGATCCCCAGATGCCGGTGCCCCTGACACGGTCGAGAAGGATGGAGTTCAGGCGTTAAATTATTCAGGCAGGGTTAGCTCCCTTCAGGTACCTCACCGTCCGTCGCCGTCGTCCCGGGTCTACAGCAAGGTTAAGAAAAAAACAGCCCCAAACGTAGGGTTCATGTACTGTGCGTGGTCCGTGAGCCCATTCGCTCCGCGTGGTCTTGTATTAGCGACTCCAGGTGGCACATCCACGTGTAGCACAGTTCTATCCGTACAGTCCCATTCTCGTGAGCCCGTCTAGTGCTGCAATGTGGCCTTGTAAATAGCCTCCCTCTTACGCCTGTGTAGTCTGCCCTGTTCGTTGCTCATAAGTACGTCGTTTCACACCACTCCCAGGCCTGATGCCCCTTGCATTGCCATATATAGAGTCAGTGTGAGATGGAATATGCAGAAGTCTCTAATGGTCTCTGCACCTAGCTGGGATACGCCGTTTGCGTGAATCTCCACATCTGCATCCGGTATGCCAAATGTCGTATTGTGCCTTCCAACTCTATATGCAGCCACTACAAACCCACGCCTTGTGGGGGATATGGAGGATGGCCTTCCCGCTACTGTGCCGCTGCAGGGTGCCAACTGTTAGGCCGCATCTCAGTTAGTCCATAAAAACGATGAATCCAGCCAGTTCTATTAAGTATGGTGCAGCATTAACGCGCCGGCTCGATTGTACGTGAGCACGTTTCCCCCTTGCTCCAATTCAGTTGCTTAGAGTGCTCTCACCGTGCGGGGTCGTTGGGCGCAGTGCCTGCGATGTCCGCCTCATGCACTGGACTACTCTCCGCGTGGCAATCCCCGGTCTTTCCTGCCACCTGCTGCCATCCACAGTGAGCTATGCAGTTCCAGTGCAGCTCTCGGGCGGAAGTTCGCGCCTTGGTTCTCGGCCATACAGCGTCGGATCTATCTCAAATTTGCACTGAGGTTAGGAAACAAGTTTAGACATACATAGGCGTCTTGGCAGCAAAGGTTATTCCAGTTACTCAGGATAAATGACGGATATAAGTTCCAGGTAGCAGGAGCCTCACCAGATGGCGGCCATTCTGCTCATGCGCCCTCTAGCGCCTCCCTAATTGGGGAACATAATTTCAGTATAATTAGGAGTGACACTTTATTGGGAGCAAAATCAAGCAATGAAGATGCGCGAAACATATAAATATCAGAAATTACACCCACTTGACCAATGAGAAACTCTAAGAAGCTCTTATAACTGCTGCAAAGCACCAGAAATGGAAGGGCCCTGTGGGACCCGCACATAGCTGCCAAGTTTTCAGACTGCTTACATGTGGCATTTCCATGGTTTCAGGGCATTTAGGAGTGACATTCAGTGCCAAATTTGTAATACTTAGAGCAGCACTTTCTTGCGAGTAAAACCTAGCAATTTAGTGCATTGAAAGAGATAACAATCAGAAATTACACTATTTTGACCAATTAGAAGCTCTAAAAGTATCTTGAAACTGGTGCAAAACTCCTGAAATGGAAGGTCACTAGTCTACAGCCTCTTTCTGTGTTATCAACTGGATTACGGAGTGTTCCCTTTTAATGGACACTTATTGTGAAAAGGTTTGCACTAGGTAAAAATTGATTTGGATATTACTAAAAATATACGTTATGAAAGCAATTTGTTTTATAATGAACATTAAATCCCTCCACATTTTGCAGCAGCCTCCAACACAGACGTCTCAATCCCTCACTGTGCCAAAAGGAAGGAACTCAATTCTGTTTCTCACTGGTTACACACAAAACATCTGCAGTGACTGCAATACACAATTGATGCATCATTACATAGGAGTGAAATTCCTATTGATTTCTTTAACTTGCATGATTTATCATCTTTCATTTAAGCTGTACGGACCAACAAAAACATATCACAATAGTTATAAAAATATTTTTTCTGGCTTCTGTTTTGTTGTGAGACCTAGGGTTTGTTGACTCCTCAAGCGGTAGGATCTAAGCCTTATTATTCGCCTTATGACCTCTGTATTATATAATATTTCATGGAATGCCGCTGGCTTAACCTTTACAGCTGCATGGAGATGTAAATGAATAGGCTGCTGGGAATAACATGCTGTCGTAAGCACGCAGCACCTTCACCAATAGGGGGCTAGCTATCCATGGGACAGCAGGTGTTGTGGCACCGGGTCCCAGTGGTGCGAGGCCTTCTTCATCCCACTTACGGCTGTTCATCACTGCCAGACAATGGTGTGGCGGCATTGTTCTTACATTACAGTCCATGGCACCCTTGGTAGGCCACAATTCACCTAAGCCTGTAGGTCAGAGCATAGTGCACATTTTTAAAAGGCTTGGCATCTTAAAAATCTGAGTACCTGAAGGTAAAAGGAACTCCTGGACGTCTGCAGCTAAGGCCGAACTGTTCCTGCAGGACACTGGCTCCCTCCAAGCATGACTGGGACTCTTCTAAGAATACAGGCGTTCAGCCAGTTCTTTAGCAGAATTCAGCTTCATATGTCCTCCCTCTCCAAACACCTGCATCAGAGGCCGCAAGCACGAGGAACCGCAAGCACAAGGAACCACCTTGGTAAGGCGGGCACTCTGGCAATGGCCGAGGGGCCCATATCTGAATTCCAGCTGTGGGCTACTTTTTTGGGCAGCCTGGGATGCCAATTTGGGTGGTGTCTGTGTTGTTTGGTTTCCGCCAGCGGCCCAGTGGGTGCCTGAGTGGACTTTCTGGAGGCAGATGGGTGTCTATTACCTCCCTTTTACCAATGGAGTGGAGGTGTCCTCCATTTCTCTGGCTGGGCCGGCCCATTAATGTATGTTGATTGAGCAGGGGGCCTGAGCAGAAGTAACCTCACTTGTTTTCAGGTGTGTTTCACCATTGTGAACTAATATGTGCATTTCTTTTCTCTAAGTAAAGTTAAGAAAGCCTCTGTATGAGACCCCCCTTGTTTTTATATAACGTTGCCAAATCAGTGTTTTGTGGAAAGGCAATACGCAAATGTGGGCCACTTTTTTTAGCATGCCATGCCCATTTTCAATCCTTATCCAACCCTGGCTCTGCCCCCAGAAGGGGTTATGTATACGGCCACACTCTGCTGGTCTGGTGAAACAGGCCTAAACGAGTGAACAGGGTTGTGGTGGGGGAGCTGGGCCTACGGTGCTGAAGTTACACTTTAGAAAAACTGGTGCTTAGGCAAGGCGATATGCAACACATTTCAAGTTTATCAATTCCAGACATATCAAACCCATCAACATGTTTTTTTCTTTTATATATATATATATATATATATATATATTTCTGATTGTTTTATTTTTTGATTTACAAAAGTATTTAATAAATGATTGCATTTTTGTGGAACAATTGTCTTGTTTCTCCTTTTTTATATATAATCAATTCAAACTTTATGACACATGTCAATTTTTTTTTTAGCATGAATAGTTGATACGATTGTCGGCTGACCATGGAGGTATGCTGGTGTATATCTTGACCATTTTAAACAATATTAACATAGGAAGGACAAGGGTGGAGAGCATGTCACCTTGGGTATTCACTTTATATCTTTTTTTTTTATCACTCACCAGTGCATGCTACTCTTGGACATTGACGAAGAGCTTGCACTTTTTAATCTCATTAACATGTTTCAATCTCTTTTTGAATCAATCTGGGTGTGGGTATACCTATTCTTGGACAAACTGGTTGGCCATCACTTTTTGTTAGAAGAGCACTGTCTTGTTTTTTACTCGATAAAGAGTGTCAAACTGATGCGTCTTTGAAACGAATATCCAACTTTTTAATATATAAAAAATGTTCTCAAAAAAAGAATCACTAAGGTGAACACATCAGCTACATCATACAGGTAAATTAATTCCAGACTATTTGTTGTCTTTTTTCCATACAGTAAGTCACTGTGACGGAGTCCTGATGAAGGCTTTTGCCAAAACGTGCGTTGTTTGCCAACAAACCGCCAGTTTTGTAACATCATATTAAAAGGGAAAACGTTAATATTGTGTGTATAATCAAGAACTTAGGATGATTGTTTAGTTATTTATACATTGTGACATTGATAAAGAAGGCTATTTGATTAATTCACATGACATGTGTCATAAAGTTTGAATTGAATATATATAAAATGGAGCAACAAGACGACTGTTCCACAAAAATGCAATAATTGATTAAATACTTTTGGAAATCAAAAATAAAACATTCACACAAAATAATATATATATATATATGTATATATTACCTACTGGCGGTCGCCAGTAGGTATATATAGTTAGGATTTTTTCTCTATGGGATTTTTGAAAATTCTATGTCTAATAACTTTGGCGTTTGTGGACGGAATTGGCTGAAATTATCAGGAAAATGGAACATTTTGATTCTGAGCAGCCCCTGAAAATTTGGGGGGGTTTCGTCAGGGGGGGCCGAGAAAAAAGGGGGGTCCCAAAACGTGTTTTTAACATTGAGTTTTCCATAGGGCGGTTGGCCTCACTTTTAGCCCGAACGGCTGAATGGATTTGCACGAAACTTGGCAAAATTGTAGGGACTGGTAGCCCGATGTGCCTTTGCTAGGTCTCAATATATGTGCTCCAGTGGATTTTGAGAAATTAACGTTCAAAAAAAGATATATATCTGTAACAGCGGACCAGGCAGCGCTCCAGTTCGCGTACTTTTCGCGTTACGGAGCTTTGTGAAGCGAAGCTGATTGGTTCTCCGGCGTCTGTAAACATTCCAAACAGTCCGTAGCGGCCGCCATCTTGTCTCTCGGTAGGATCGAGAGACAAGAGGAGGCCAAAGCGAAGGGGCAAATGACCATAATGGAGTTTCTGTGTTAATGAAGCAGTAAGAGTGATTGGTGGATTTTGATTACTAAAAACAGAAAGTTAGGGTGCATGGATGAGTTCTTTGAAAGATGTATTTTGAGTGGTGAAGAAAAAATCATTAAATGAAAGAATGCACTGGATATGCAGGTGCACTGAGAGTTCAGAGTTCAATTGCAACATTGTTGTGTGAACTTGCAAACACCAGAGGTCTTCCAAGAGGTGGTTGCTATGCAAAAAAAGCAGAGAGGGCAGAGGGGGGAAGGGTTTTGATTTGAAAAAAAGTGAGGGAAGAGTTTTGATTGGGTGACATGAGAGATATGTGTGAAGAATTACAGCATTTCTGTGCTTTTGATAGCTGCAGACTCTGGAGTGCATACCTTTTGCTCTGCTGAAGACAAATTGGTGTGTTTCTGAGACTGTTTTGAAACTCAAAGTATTTGCTTAGGTGAGAAAAGATTTCTTTAATTTAGATAGAGAATAGTGTGCTTTAAGGAGAAAATTATGAAGAAAGTTGTGTTTTTCAAATGTTGCTTTGTGTCAAGTGTTTTACAAATAGATTTTGTTTCTGTGAGAAATTGTCAATTGGAGAAAATGTGAAGTATTAGTACTGACAGGGTTTTTATGTGCATAGGAGCTGTGGAGTGTTTTCAAATTATGACTTGTAAATCGTTTTTGAGGAAAAGGAATGGTTTTAATATTTATGACAAGGACATAATGGTGTATGCTTCTTTATAAGGCAATTGAGTGTCTCTGATGTTATTTTTTCCATTTTAATGTAAGACCTTTCCCTGTGGAGCAAATTGCTTGTAAATATGGTCCCACCTGTGCATGGCAAATTTAGATTTTGAATGTTTGCGTTAAATAGCCATGTTAAAAGTGACCCAAGCATGCTGCAAAGGCAATCAAAAAACGCTTTCATGTGTCTTAAGGACATTTTAAGTCATTTCCCCATGTGGAGTGTTTTTAAATTATGACTTGAAAATCGTTTTTGGGGAAAAGGAATGCTTTTAAAATTTATGACAAGGACATAATGGTGTATGCTTCTTTATAAGGCATTTCAGGGTCTCTGATGTTATTTTTCCAATATTAAATTAAAAGACCTTTCCCCGTGGAGCAAATTCCTTGTAAATATGCTCCCACCTGTGCATGGTAAATTTAAATTTTGACTGTTTGAGTTACATAGCCATGTTAAAAGTGACCCAAAAAAGTTGCAAAGGCTTTAAAAAACCACTTTCATGTGTCTTGAGGACATTTTAAGTCATTTCCCCGTGGGCAGTGTTTTCAAATTATGAGTTGAAAATCGTTTTTGAGGTAAAGGAATGTTTTTAAAATTTATGTGCGCCATATGCCTCCAAATTTCTTTTTCAGGGGTGCAGCAGGGTGTTCTTGAGAGACCCCTGCACCCTCGAAAAAATTCCAAATTTGCGATGAGCTAATTGCTAATCGCAAATTGCACCTTCATTCCTATGGGTCTCCTGCTCCATGGAAATGAATGGGTAATTTGCAATTAGCAATTTGCTCATCGCAAATTAGGAATGGTAAAGAATCGCTATTTATTCCTTAAAGTTCGCTATTTAGGAAATGCAAAAAACTTTGATGATACATATGGCGGTTCATCTCTAACAAGATAAGAAGCTTAGGGATAGATTTATGATGACTGGCGCATCACCAGGGATGTGCCAGTCATCCTGCGCCACTGTTCCACCACCCATGGTGTGCTGCATTTACAATGCGGCGCACCATGGGGCAAAAACAGCACAGATGCGTGACGCATCTGTGCCGTAAAGGTGGCGCATTGCTGGAGTTGTATCGCAAGTGTGATGAAGCTCCAGCAAGGCTCAGGGGTGCCCCTGTCGTAGGGTTTCTGTTCTCACACAGAACTAAGCACAGAGGATTGGAACCTCGGCGAATTAGGGTGCCCCAAAACTCACCTTAGTACCGAAAAGCCCCTTAACAAGCTAGCTACAGTGTCACATTGGATATAACAAACTCCCAATCTTTAGACAATTCAGAACATGAACTTACAGTACCTCAGGATACGTGGAACTCATGAACACTCGGTCGTTATATATTCATTACAAACGAGAACATGGAGTTAAGAAGAACACATGTGCATTTGAAATGTTTATTTACTAATGCCGTCTTCTCAGGCGTAGTATCTTAGATAATACAAGTACACATATTATCAGTAGCAAAATTACCAGCATAGTTACTAGTACATAAAAAGCGAATGGTGACAGTATGTTAACATGCTGTAAATGAATAAGAGTTAGCAACACTTATATTTCACCCTCCCTAATACACATATTATATTATTTGTTAAGAAGGTCTCTTTGGGTTGGTTTAGGGCGGGCCCATACCTTAGTGTCCTAGATTTGAAGGAATCACATCAGCATACACCAGCTCTCTCTTCATGTGAACCGCATCAAGTGTTGTGTATGTGTGTTCGGCAAAGCAATATAAAACCCGCCTCATGCCCAGAATTGGCAGAAGCTGCACTTATGTTATGACTATGAAGTCGTGGAGATCAGACCTCATAACAATTCTGTATCGTGTTGTTCTTGAAACTTCAGCACTCGCTGTACAGATATAGTTTAACAAGCAAAGCAGATAGTAGAGCAATAACATATTATTCTCATGTAAACCACAATGAACTACTAGGTTGAAAGCTAAAGCAACAACTAAGTGTCGTGTGCAGAAGTTGCAAAAAAGGAAAAATGGCGTTTAAACCGGTAATGAGCCCATGCTAACTTAACACGGTGTAAAGATATCCAGGATCTACATGACACCCCCCCATGATCCGTAAACGAACTGAATAAGATAATAGAAGTGCCATCTCATGAGAGCAGATTGCAACTTTATATGTGCACGGTCCACAAGGTAAAACATTAAAAACTAGCAAAATTTAATGCTAAAAAAAAATAAAACAGCCAACTACTTTATCGAGGCTTAAGCCAATAGGCAAGCTAAATAATAAAAACTTGACAAATAAGTCAATGAATTGTCAATGAAATGCTAGTACTCAGCATATCAAACATGAAAAAGGTCTATGACATAACTGTGTATGCAAAATAAGCTGCAACAGCCTCCAATAGGAAGTCACCGTCTTCATCCGAAAACAGTTCAGCCATCCAACTTAAAAGCGGAAAAGAACATACGTGCTCTCCCAGCACCGGATCCTCTATCACCATCAGAGAACAGCTCGGTGGGTTTTCAAGAAAGCTCTGTTCCAAGAAAGACTGTGTTGCCGCCAGTAAATTCCAGGGACCAATTAGTCCATGCATCAATGCCACAGCCATAATCCTTTCGCCAGGACAAACCAACTCGTGAGTAATGATAGGACTCATCAGCTGATTAAAGTCAACGTCAGGAGAAACCGGTCCGCAGAGACACAAATCAATGGCCCAATCGAAATCACAGGTCAGGCAGTGAAATACAGGCTGGACACAGGTGAAGTAGGAGAATCGAAAAGATAATCCATATGCCGTGCTTAATATCACCAACGGCATTGTGCCATAATATTCAAGCATGCGATTGCGGAACAGCGTCAGCAGCTGCAGGGCGGGACCTTGCACAGGAAGGACATCCATATTTAAAAATGTAAAAAAGCACAAGAGCGTCCGCTGCTAATGCAAGTAAAACTGGGAATCCACCAAACAAAGTGGAAAAAATAGAATGAAAGAAAGCAGGGATGACTCCAAAGATTTTCTCAAATGAAGTCACGAGACCACTGCTAACAACTTTAAAAAAATGCGCCAGGTCCTTTGTGGAGGACGCGTTAAAGATAGTCCGAACCATCTCGCTGAAATGCAAAGGCGAATCAGTATTTAAAAGGGCCTGCACCTCTGTACGGGTGTTCGCTATGTGAAGCACGAAAGTTTCACGGGCCGAACTCAAGGCCACCTCTCTCTGAGACAAAAGAGCCCTTATTCTTGCCATGTCGTTGAAATCTGCACCCAAGGTTGGTATTTGTGGCCAGATTGAAAACTCCCTATGTTCATGTGTGGGAGGAAATAGAACATTTCTGCAGCAAATAACCCGTTCACTTACTGTTACGATAAAAGGAATACTTGTAATTAACCCACAACAATCTTCATTATTGAGCATCAAATAAGTACCATTTTCCAACAACTTGAACGTGGGGATGATAGCAGGAACTGGCGTGCCTTGCAACACGCAAGCCATATTTGGTCGGTCTTTGTTGCATGAACCGTGTAACTGTATGTGCCTACACATTAGTGAATGATCTGGCGTCTCAGTGCATTCCTCTCCATTCAGATAAACTTCTTGGTCATCTTTGAAACATCTGTATGTGTATGGAAGCGACCAGACCTCATGAAGAAAACCACTACCTAAAGGTTCATAACGACCTATTGGTACATATTTCATACAATTTGAAAACTTAAATAAAGCAAAAGGCAGCGTTATTAAACCGTGGATAAGCCATGTTGCAGCATTGGCCTCTGCCACTGAAAAAGGCAAAGATTCTAACCTTTCAATATGTAACATAGAAAAGGAAGCATCACGCATTGACAGCAAGCGTTGTTTGTTAGTCAAATTGAATGGGGCAAATAAAGAAGAAACGTTCATGTATCCCCAGGGAACTTTACCATTTTTCAGAGTTTGAAGGGTCCAAGCTAATTGCAAGAATCTGAACTACGTTGCCAAAGCAGCCAACCTTTTGGATTTATACTGGAAATGTTAAAGGAAGAATTACGGAGTAGGGCCTGCAAATCACTAATGGACAACCGAGTAAAATTACTCCAACCATCATATTCCTCTAACTCCGGGATAGTAGGGGTGTTTAATTTTTTAGAAGTAGCCAATCCAAAGCATGTGGTCTGGGAAATTGTTCCATTCAGAAACAACATATGATTCGGGATGAGACATGCACGGTGCAAAGCCTCAGTGCCTTGTACCTGCCAGGTTTGTGAACCCCAAACTGATGTAGATCCTGGATATCTTTACACCGTGTTAAGTTAGCATGGGCTCATTACCGGTTTAAACGCCATTTTTCCTTTTTTGCAACTTCTGCACACGACACTTAGTTGTTGCTTTAGCTTTCAGCCTACGTGCGTCAAGACCTATGCCTGCTTCAACCAGGCGCAGGGTTTTGACGCAGCTTTGTCCTATCTGATTGTAAATGCGGCACACCATGGGTGGCAGAGCAGCGGTGCACGTTAACTGGTGCATTCCTGGGGATGTGCTAGTTAACATCAATCTGCCCCTTTACATTTAAGTATGTGCAGGGGACACAGAGTCGGTGAGGCTTATCCAAGGTTAAGAAGAGATGAGTCCTGTTCACTGAAAAATTGGACATAGGCTTCACCTCCTCAGCATCGCTGGACATGGCTAAATAATAGCTGCAAAATGTTACTCTTGTTAAACAATTTTACTATTATAATCTCTGAGATTTGTCTCTTACTCTGCAACATCTCATTGTTGTTATCTTTCTTTAAAGATAAAGACAACATCAACATGAGCGACAATCAGCAATCAGTTGATTTCGACCTCATCATTGAACTCGTAATTGAAACATCAGTGGATGTTGATCCCTTGGATGATTTAAATCCTGAGGATGAAGAAGAACGTGATGAGGATGCAGATTTGTCAGAATTGTATGACATAGGATGGGAAGCTGACGTGCTTGAGCCTATGGAACTATAAACATTTATTTAAAAAATTTATAACAAATAAAAAGTAAAAGTGTAAACCGTTTAATTTAAAAATAAAGACACCTTCAAAAACAGGTTATGTGTAGTGTCTTCAATAAAATATTAAAATATGCTCATAAAATTAGATCAGATTCACATATAAAACAGCACAGGTAAAATGAATATAAATTCCATTTCTTTTCTGCTATTTCTGTATTCTAAATTTGCCAAGCACTAAAAAATCTTCTATGTAAAAATGTTAAGTAGTGTGTTACGTTTTTGATGACTGTTATTGATTTACTGTTGGGTAATAGTGGTTAATAACATTTTTTATTATATTTTACCACAGATTCAACTGCAGATCATTTGAAGATTTCAGCATGCCAACCAAAGAAAGACTGAGAAAGGCTGCAAAACGTCAAAGACAGCAGGTCAATGAAAAAAAGCAGCAGTCCTCTAACAAAAATATTTGTCAAGTCACCAAGAAAGCACCGGGTAAGAGTACAAAAACATTCATAAGAAATATCTGTAGTAAAAAAAATATTACTACAGAAAATGTTTCAGTCCAGAAAAGGAGAAGCAATTCAAACGGAAAGGAAAGGCCAATGAAAAATGTTACTGCTAGAGCAAGAGATAACTCTGTGCATGATAGTAGAAGGAAACAACAGTTTAGGGACATTCGTAAACGAATGTTCCGCAACAGGATAATTGGCAATTTGTTAAAAAATATTAAGAAAGGTGAACAGAAAGTGGTTTTTTATAAGAGAAAAAAAATAGTTGAGAAAGTCATTGATCAGGCATTTGAAATTAAACGTAAGTTATTTATTTTGATAATCAATAGAATTAGGAAGCTAAACAAGGCAATTTATGATTTCAAAAGAAATAGTAGATGGAAGAGAATAGTTAATCGTAGTAATTTTTGTGAAGTTTTTTCTGGAGAATGGATGCATAGTTCAAGCTCTGAGGCATTTTTTAATGAGGAGAGTTATTTCCAGGATAATGATTTGGTGCATGCAGTTGACACCAGTGGTCGAGCTTATGAAGTGAAAGATGGTTGTCCAGTTGAAAAAGAAAAACCTGTGACAACAGAGATAGAAGAGGTGTTAGGTAATGAGGTTTTAGGAAGACGTCCTAAGGGTCCTGTGTACACCTGGAAGTGTAGTAGTATTTGCAGTGTACGACAGGATTCCATCAATTTGCTTTGTGATTTTATACGGTCATTTAATAAGAAAAGTTTGAAGCAGAAAATGAAGTTGTTGCAAGAATTAGATCCTTGCAGAGTGAGAGAAGTGACAGGTTTGCATGGGCATTCACTGGCTTGTCTTTCCAGGAGAGTATGCCAGAGTGTTTTTCATCATTTTCAGGATGCTAGCAGTGCATCATAACAAAGTGAGGAAATTACTTAGAATGTTGTATTATGCTAAGAGTCCAGCAATTATGCTTAAACAATTATGCGCTGCTCTTTTGCATGGTTCTGAAATAGATGTGAAGAATATATGTGAAGAAATTGAGTTTTGTTACTTTGGAAGTAAAGAGGAGAATGTTGAAATTGACCAAGAAGAAGAGAGTAATGTGGAAGATAGTGTACAGGTTTCCAGTACAGATAATTTCCAGAGGGAAATTGCAACGTTTGAGGTGAAATCAAGTGAGAGGCCAAATTTCACTTGTGTGTGTTGTCGACGCACTTATTATAAGAATCAGACTAAGTTAGTGGATTTATATGCAAAAAGTGAAAGGGAAAATAATAGTGAATAGAAGGATTTTACAACATACTTGATGGTAGAAAATTGTTTTGATTTGGGATTGGATCAACGTGTGTGTACTTATTGTTGTAACAAATTAAATCAAAACCAGATGCCTGCTAGAGCAGTTCATAATAATCTGGAATTGGTTGAGATTCCTTCTGAATTGAAGTATTTAAATACTTATGAATCTATTTTGATTCAAAGTATCCATCCCTTTCAGGCTATTGTAAGAATGGAGCCAAAGACAGGGAAATTGCCTCCATCAGATTTACAGAGAGGATTAAAGGGAAGAGTTGTTTATTTGCCTCTAGATTTGAAGAAAAACATTAACACAATTGGAGTAGAAAAAGTGGAAGAGGAACCTCTGGTTATCTTAGTTAATGGGGTTCCGACAAAGAATAAGAAAATATGGCAAGATTTAGTGGATGTTAGGAAAGTCAAAAAGGCAACATTGTATTTGAAAAAAAATAATAAATACTATAAAAATGTATATGTTGCAGAAGAGGAAGTAAGTGAGGAAGAGGATAGCGATTTGTGTGCTGGTCAAATTGAGAAAGTAGAACCCTGTACTAGTGAAGAAATATATGAACATTATAGTGTTCATCCTTTGCATTCCAAGGAAGTCATGGGGAATGCTATTGAGTTGTTTCAAATGAAACAAGCCAAAGGGAGTCCCATTAGTGTTTGGGAGGAAAGTTTGGAAGCTCGGTGTTTCCCACAGCTTTTTCCAACAGGTCAGGGAGGAAGATATGATGAGCGACCTCATCAAATTCCTGCTTCTGAATACCGGACTTTGCGATTGTATGCAGGAGATGCTAGGTTTCGACAATGCATTCCCTATTTGTTTCATCTCCTGTTTGAAAGCGATCTGTCTGGACTGTCATATGCAGTGAACCACATCTTGAAAAGTGGTATACACATGCAAAACATCTCGGCAAGTGACTTTATGGATAAAGTCAATGTCCAAGACAGTATTTTGGATTCTCACCTGATTAATCTCATGGCGTGTCAGCGTGGTACTAATGAGTACTGGTACCGTCGTCATGGTGATTTAAAATGTATGCTGAGGAACTTAGGAACTCCCACATGGTTCCTCACTCTGAGCTGTGCCGAGTTTGGCTGGGAAGACTTACTTGAATTTCTACGAGAGGCAAATGCAAACATCGAAAACATCGAATTCAAGACACCCGGAGAACTGTGCTCTTTGGATCCAGTCAATGTATGCAGGTACTTCAATCATAGATTTGAAGCTATGATGTCTTTCATCATGAATAAGAAGAATCCAACTCTTGGAGAGGTGTTGGATTTCTTCTGGAGAAAGGAGTACCAAGCAAGAGGTGCTCCTCATATACATATGCTGCTGTGGATCAAGGATGCACCTAAATTTGGAACGGATCCAGAAGACTCAGTGATGAGTTTCATACAACAGTATTCTACGTGTGCTGTTCCAAACGCAAAGGAGAAGAAAAGCCTAAGAGAAAAAGTTTTACGTTTCCAAAGCCATCGATGTGGAAAGTACTGTCGTCGTAAATTCCGAAACAAGGACAAGTTCTACACCAAATGTCGTTTCGGCTTTCCACGACCGGTGATTTCTAAAGGAAGAGTAAACAGTTTGATGTCTTCGCTGCGACATAATGTGATGAAGAAATCACCTAAAAACACATACAATTTGAAGAGGAACGAAGAGTTCAAGTACATCAACGACTACAACCGGGTGATTTTGTCCATGTGGAATGCTAACATGGATATACAGTTTGTGGCTGATAACTGTATGGCTGTGGCTCGGTATGTGACATCTTACATCACCAAAAAAGAGAAGACAGAATTGAAGGATATGTGGGAGGACATTTCACATGAAAAGAGCCTCAGCAAGAAGTTGTACAGTTTCAGTCTGAAGATGTTGTCGCATCGAGAAATCGGAGCTTACGAATGCTCTCACCGGTTGTCTTCAGCAAGTCTCTATGCCAAGTCCAGGAGTATCGTTTGGGCGAGTCTTGGTCTTGCTGCAACGCGTAATCGAGTTCTGAAACCTGTGCGGGAAATTGAGTATTTGGCGGAAAAGGAGCCAAACAGTACCGACATTTTGAAGACCAACATGTTGGATACATATTATCCAAATCGAAGCAAACACCTCGACAATGTTTGTCTGTATGAGGTTCTTCAAAATTACATATTCAAGAGGAACATCAAAGAAGATACTGAGAAAGGAGTGTATGCTGTAATAGGAAGTGAGGGATGTCTGGTCAAGCAAAGAAAATGCCACTTGGTAAACCATCGAAAATTGAGTGGCGAATCTTCTGAAAAAAAGGAGTTTTTCTATTTAGCACTTTTGCAACTTTTCAAGCCTTGGCGTGCAGAAGAGGAACTGCTTGGAGATTTCCTCTGTTACGAAGACTCTTTCAATGCTGCCAAGGAGACCATAGAATGTCCTGCTTTTCCCAAATATGTAGAAATGTTGAATGCGGAAATTGAGCAGGAAGCAACGATTGCAGCCGAGATTGCCAGAGACAGTTCTCAGGACAGTCAGAGTTCTGCTTCATTGAGTCAGGATCCACTAGGAGGACCTGTTATCGAAAATGAAGCTGCAACTGCTATGAATGAAGTGGAAAGAGCCATGGCACATGCTCAGGAGGATGCGGTTAACTTAGAAGAGTTGGAAAGACAACTCAACGTTGAGCAGAGGAAAATATATGACGAAGTTACCATGCAAATTGATCATGGATTAAGTCATGACAAGAAAGAGTGTTCATGTACGTCGTTGAAGCCTGTCTAACGGTACGTGAGTGGAGAAGCGGGAACTTGAAAAAAGTTTCCTTATTAAAGCAATTTCATGCTATTTGCAGGAAAGGACAGAGTCATCGCTGTCTTGTGTTGTCACCGCTCCAACTGGACTGGCAGCACTTAACATTAAAGGGATTACTTTACATCGTTTACTGATGCTGCCAGTGGAGCATGACAACAAATTACAATATCACAAGCTATCTGGAGATGCTTGTTTTGAAGTTTCAAGAATCTTGAGGAAAATGAAACTTGACGAAGTAAGTATGGTTTCCAATGTCATGCTTGCGTTTGTGCATTTGAGAATGCAAGAAGTTCTCAAAACAGAGTATGATGTGTTATTTGGTGGCAAACACATCATTGTTTTCGGAGATCTTCTGCAGCTGACACCAGTGAAAGGGCAACCTGTGTTCAAAAGGCTCACGCATGAAGATACCAGGAAGTGCCTAGGGAGCATTGGCAACGTCAATATATGGTTAAACTTCAATTATGCTGAACTGCATGAAAATATGCGTCAGGCGAAGGATGAAGTTTACAAGAGTATTCTACAAGATGTTAGAATTGGAAAAGTGACCGAGCATGGGAAAGAAGCTTTACATGCACGATTACTGTCAAATTTATATCCAGAACAAGATGTTGTGCCTGAGAATATTTTTCAGAAAATTACTGAGAAGAAATCTGGAATATGTTTGATGCCAACTCTTGCAGAATGTGCCAAATTCAACAACAAAATGTTGCATTTGGAAAAGCAGGAGATTGTGAAACTAGAAGCTATTGACAGAGTAGAGCATATGGGATCAACAATTATTTTGTCTGAGAATTTGAAATCAAAATTGGATTCATTAGAGAAGACTATATCTAAAACTGCAGGTTTTGAAAAGACTCTGAATGTGTGCTTGAACTGCAGTATAATTTTAAGAAGGAATTTACATGTTGAAAGAGGTCTGGTAAATGGATCAATGGGTAATGTTGTTGATTTTGTGAAATACAGAAATAGAGATGGAATTGAATTTTTAAAAATTAAATTTGATGGCATTGAGGAAGTACAGCTAATTGGTCGTTGCTCTGCTAGATTTTTGCTTGTAAAAGACTTATATGTTCGCCGTAAGCAGTTTCCTGTTTGCTTGGCATATGCGGTGACAATCCATAAATCGCAAGGTTTAAGTGTAGACAGTGCATTGGTGAATATTGACAGTTCTGTGTTCAAGGAGGGTATGGCATATGTGGCATTGTCACGAGTTAGAACTTTATCGGGATTGTACTTGATTGAGTGTGATGTCACAAACATTTGTGCGGATCTAGATTGTGTTAAGGAATACAATAGGTTAAGAAGAGAGTATGCGCCACATTTGCCTCAATATCCTTTGTTTGAGAAACGTGTGGTAGGCCGGAAACGAAGAAATGTGACAAATACTAGGGAGGTTGCAGCAAAAAGACGAAAAGTCGATGAACCTGAAATTATAAGCAGAAACAAAAAGGATTCTGTTGAAGATGTTGTTGGTTTTCAATTTGAAAACAGTTCTGGTGTCAACTGCTATGCTAATGTAGTGGTTAATGTTTTGTTTTCTCTAGAAAATGTAAAAGAAGAGATTGTGGTCAATTCTGATCAAAGATTTTGCAGTTTGTTAAATTCTGTGTTAGAGAAATGTAGCACAGATAGAACAAAAATAGAAAGTGTGTCTGAAATTCGAAATCTGTTAGACAGATGTTCAGGCCAAACACAATTCTCTCAAAATATTCAGCAAGATTGTCAGGAGTTTTTAATGTATATACTTGATGTATTGCATGCTGAAGGTGTAGATGTAGATCACCTGTTTGGGCTTTCTTATCAATGGCAGCATGACTGCGAGAACTGTAGGGTATCAAGTAGTACTAGTGTAGACTCAGAAAGATTTATATATTTAACTTTGCCAGACAGTAAATCAGTCTCTTTTAATAAACTAGTAAAAGCAGCTGATCACAACATGGAGTGTAGCCAATGTAAATCTGAAATGATGTCCACAATTTTTATACGAACATATGGCCAGTATGTTATTTTAATGTTCCAACGATGTAGGCCTGATGGAACAAAATTGACAACTTTAATTAAAAATGTTGTGGCTTCACAGTTGTCAATATCAGGAAGGACTTTTGTAACTGCAGCAATTATATATCATGACGGTCCTTCAATAACATCAGGACATTACACAGCTTATTTAAAGTCTAGAAACGGCTGGTCATTCTGCAATGATTCTGTTTTAATTTTCAAAAAAAAATTGCCGTATGACCTTAAAAACTCTTACCTGGTGTTTTTAAAACCAAAATTTTAGGGAAAGAATCTCGGGATGTGCTCTGAGGAATTTCAAGAAGTTCTAATGGCTCCTACACGATTTGGCCTTGAGGATAAGTGTAGTACAGAGACATAACTTCTTACCATAACACTGGACGTCATGTTGAAATAACTGCACTTTGAATGAATTCAGAAAAACTGTTTCTTTTTATAAGCAAATTCAAGCAGCCAATCAAAACATGGAGTAGAGGGAATGTAAGTCTGCAATGCTGTCTACTGTTTTATATTGCTTTGTGATTAAAAGTGATGTAGAGAATTTAATAATTGTAGTAGTCATAGAGATAGTGTAAGTCTGCTTCATAGTAAGCAGTATCAGTGGCATAGGAAATGTAGAACATGAGTGAGCAAGAAAGGTAAGATATTAGTAATCCAGGATTGTGAAAATGATCTTCAACATTTTAATTCTGAAAGTTGCGGAAATACAACATGACGGGATTGGCTTACAAGAATTCCAAGAGTTATAAATGGCTCTGACACGATTTGGCCTTGTGGAAACGTGTGGTAGAGAGCGAGAAGTCATTTATTGTATGTAACATGTTTTTGAAAACGATGGAGGTTTTCTTTCAGAAAGTGGCGGGTTGAAAGTAATAACAGCACAACAGAGTGTAAGCTGTTCATAGGACATCCTTCGCTGTCATGGAAAGTAAGTTAACTTTAAGGAGTTCTGAATTCTGATTTGTTATGTTGTATGGGTTTTTTAAACACAATCATTTTGATTGTGTTTTTTTTTCCCCGCTGTTATATGATGAATACCTTCAAGTCACTGTTTTTAGTGAAATTTGAGACATTCTGAGAACAGCAAAAATAAACCATTTAACATGTATAATTAATTCTGTTCTGTTTGCATTTATGATGTACATGTAGAACTGTGTAGGAGGCATGGAGAAGGTGAGGCTTCTGTAAGTGTCAAAGTTGTTGCATACAGTGCTCATATTCTACGTAGTCTTTCATATGATAGACTACATTTCCACAATGAGATACCTAAGCAAAGGAAACACAGGTGATATGATTGTGGAATGAGGAAAAAAAATTGCAAGTTTTTCAATTATATTACCTGTGTTTCTTAACATTGCACATCACATTGTGTAGATGAGGTTTAGGCCTGTTCCTGGAGACAGAGGAGGTCTAACATTTGTCCAAGAGTGCAGTCGACATGACACACTTGGTTGGTAGGCCTGCACATGTATTTTCTTCTCTGTATTCTTCAACAAACCTAAATTTCATCTGCAACTCTGAGTAGGACTTACCTGAAACAAATCTGTGAATAGGTTACACCTTATCGGCATCTTGAAACAATGATTTAAAATGTTAGGCTGAGATTTATGATGACCGTGCGCCTCATTTGCTCCGCTGTGGGTCACTTTTGTGTAAAACATGCACCATGTTGCAAGATAGGTTTCAGTTCATCTCCAGCAAGATACCATCACTTTGAAATGTATATAATTAGCACTGTGTAGGGGACATGCAGAAGCTGAAGCTTTTCTAAGTGTCAAAATTGTTGTATACACTGCTCAACTTCTGTGTACTGTTTGATATGCTAGACTCCATCTGCACTATGAGATACCTAAGCAAAGGCAACACAGGTGATGTGATTGTGAAATGAGAAAAATAAACTCCACATTTTTCAATTACATCACCTGTGTTTCCTAAGTTTACGAATGACATTGTGCAGATGAAGTTTAGGTCTGTCCACGGACACAGAAGAGGTCTAGCCTTTGTTCAAGAGTGAAGTGGACATGACTTACTTCATTAGTAGGCGTTCACATGTATTATCTCCTCTGTATTCTTCAATAAGTGTAAATTTGATCTGCAACCCTGAGTAGGCCTCACCTTAAACAAACCTCTGGATAGGCCACACCTTATTGTCATCCTGAATCAATTATTTAACATGTTAGGGACAGATTTATGATAGGTGTATGCCTCTTTTGCGCCACTGTGCGCCACTTTTGTGACGCAGTCGCGGTTGAAAAGATTTGCTATGAGGGGACAAAATTATAAAATGATGAATCTAGGCAGATGTGTCATGCTGTAAAAAAACAATGCCACACGAAATCGATGCAGCAGTCATGCAAAAGATGCACAATGTTGCAAGATAGGACTCACTTCATCTGCATCAAGATACTATTAGTTTAAAATGTATATTTTTAGGACTGTGTAGGGGCATGGAGAAGCAGAGGCTTCTCTGTAAGTGTCAAAGTTCTTGAAAAACTATTTGTCCTTCAATCTTTTCCCTTGTTTTTTCTAATTTATTAAAAACATGTTTTAATATTTTTCAAATGTTTGTTCTCTCTTTCACAGATTTTTTAGTATAAAAAGAACAAATGACTAACTTAACGACAATTATAAGGTAAATGTTTTGTACTCTTTTTGTTATATTTCTATCACATTTAAATTCTATTACTTCCACTGCTTCATTTCTTTAAGAATCACTTTCCTGCCTTTGCTACTTCCCTCATTCCTTTCTCTATTACTTAATTACTCTACTCCTTCACTATTTTTCTTAGTCCCTCTCTTCTCATACTTCTTCACTCTTGGTCACTCACTCTGTCTCTATTACTTTCACTGTTTCTGACTGATCTAAAAACATTTTTTTTTAAAAGAACAGTAAGTATAAGGGAAGGAAACAGACAGTTATGTTAAAAGAAAGACAGCTATAGGGAGTAAACTAGGGAAACTGTTACCCGCAATCCTCTGCTGATGATGTCACTGACCATGTCATGAATGATGTAATATGTGACATCATCAGCAGTGGATTACGGGTAATAGTATCTCTAGTTTACTCCCCTATAGCTGTCTTTCTTTTAACATAACTGTCTGTTTCCTTCCCTTATACTTACTGTTCTTTTTAAAAAAAAAATTTTTTGGGTTCGCTCCCGGTTCGCGTACCGGCGAGCGAACTGGGAAGCGAACCAAGAGAAATAGAGGTTGGCAGAGTTCCAAATATTCTACCAATTTTTTAATAACGGGGAGGTAGTTCTGAAAAGAACTTTTTTTTTTATTGTTTTTGTTGTTTTATATTTTTTTTATTATTTTTCTGAACATTTTTTTACTTTTTTTGAATTTTTCTGAACGGTTTTATATATTTTTGGGTTTTTTTTGGGGGGGGAAACGAAAACGATTCATTGTAAAGGGCTCAACAGGAGCAACAAAAAAAAAGAATGTATTGTTTGGGGCGTTTCGGACAAACTGGAAGATGATTGTCAATAGCTCTGTTGATCAGAGTGATGCTACTTTCTCTGTAGCAAATGAATCCATTGCAATGTACGCAGATTTGTTTTACTTCCCCAAATCTCATTTGTATATTTGGCACCATCTCCCTGCCCTCTGGTCCCGTCACTTCCGGTACAACAGATCTTCTGGCCATAATAGGGGGATTATCTAGTTTGTTACGAAACTGTGCAGCACTGTAGTTGTTAGGATGCCACCTAGTCATATGGCGATGCATTGTGTAGTTTCCGTAACTGTATTTCTTCTCGGTCCCTCTGGACAGTCTATCTTGACATATAAGGCAAGTTACGTATCTTGCATCTATTTTTTTCTGGCCTTTGGGAATTTTAAAAAATTGCCAAATGAAGTTTTCTTTCCGGTGAGACCTCCTGGGCTCCTCAGGCAAAAACTGCCTCTCTTCCTGCTCTTCCTCCTCTTCCGCTTCTTCCTCTTCTTGCTGAATTATAACTTCAGCAGGTGGTCCTCTCTTCCTTGGATGTGGTGGAGAAGCACCAGCTGAAGCTACTAAAGAAGCCATTGCTCACTGGTAACAAAGGGTCTTTCTCTCACAAAGATGAAAGTCAGAGTGAGGAAAGAAGGAGGGGTTTTCATCATTTGGGAAAAACAATAGTTCTCAACCAATGAAAAGTGTTAATTTTAGATTACATGACCTAGTCTTACATCATTAGGAAACCAAAAGTGAAATGAACCAATGAAAAGTGTTATTACCAAGTCACATGACCTGCTGTGTTTACGTTACGCGCTTTGCGCCGCCTCCCGGTTTGCTTCCGTGAACCTGCGCTTCGCACCTCGGTTCGCGTACCAGTTCGCTTTCGGGTACGCTAACGTAGCACGTCATATGACGTATCACGCGACAACGCGAAACGTCATGCGGACGCGTTGTTTTCTAACGCGGCAGTTGCGCTAAAGGAACGTTTACCGGTTCGCGGACTATTTCGCGGCATCAAGGTCAGCTAACGGGTAGCTTCCCGATTCGCGAAGCGGGAGCGAAGAAAAAAAAATATTAAAAAAAAAAATTATTAATAAACATATAAAATATATTTTTGGATTTAAAGAAGAATACATTTTACAGCTACAGATATTAGCTTTTAAAAAACCAATGAAATTCACTGGAAAAACCATAGGTTATAGACCATATATAGTTAGGAATTAGCATTTACAAAACCTTGAAAATTCACTGAAAAAACCATAGGTTATAGACCATATATAGTTAGGAATTAGCATTTACAAAACCTTATTTTACTCACACAAAACCATTGAAATTCCATATGTAGTTAGTTGCACTAACTATATATCGCGCACCCGCAATCCACTGCTGATGATGTCACATATTACATCATTCATGACATGGTCAGTGACATCACTTATGACATCACTGATGACATCTCAAATGACATCACTGATGACATCACTGATGACATCTCAAATGACATCACTGATGACATCACTGATGACATCTCAAATGACATCACTGATGACATCACTGATGACATCTCATTTGACATTACTGATCACATCACTGATGACATCATTCATGTGATAATACGATGAACCTCTTCAGACTCTAATATAACCTTAGATACACTCAGTGTAAACACAGACTCACAGATTGTTACTCATCCATGAAGTTACACACACACCTAGTCAGTCATGCAAACAATCAATCACACCTCCATTTTCTCAACTATACAGTTATACACACCTTACTTATTCAAACATATACTAAAACATATTTACTCTCTTATACAATCCTGGATACAAGTTCACAATGATGCATACAGCCACTCACACATTCACTGGCTCTTATGCACAGTTACTTATATATGTCAAGTCTCACAAGTACTGTGTTTTACATATGTACTTACTTTGACATGTAGCACTGAGATATCTATTCACTCACCAATACACTGATGCACACAGTCAACCGCCCATACAGCTGTTTCCACATGCACTTTTGAACCCATACATCTAGTGAATCAACTGCTCACACATCTATGCACAGAGTCATACACCTCCCAGTCACCCACACACACAATCAGTCTCCCATACAAATACTTGGGCAACCAATCAATAACCCATATAGTTACTCATATAGCTACTGAAGAACACATGCAGCAGTTTTCAGAACAACAGACATAAAGATGCACAAATTAACACAGTTTAGTCACTAACCCATGCACTCAGTGAGACACATTTAATCACTCATTCATACAGTCAGTCATGCACCTACTAAATCCTTCATCCAGACACTTATACATCCACTCATTCTTAAATATGTAAGACATATTTTAACTTTACAGAAAAATACAGTCACTGGATATTGTCATCAGTGATGTCATCAGTGATGTCATTTGAGATGTCATCAGTGATGTCATCAGTGATGTCATTTGAGATGTCATCAGTGATGTCATAAGTGATGTCACTGACCATGTCATGAATGATGTAAAATGTGACATCATCAGCAGTGGATTGCGGGTGCGCGATATATAGTTAGTGCAACTAACTATATATGGAATTTCAATGGTTTTGTGTGAGTAAAATAAGGTTTTGTAAATGCTAATTCCTAACTATATATGGTCTATAACCTATGGTTTTTTCAGTGAATATATATATATTCACTGAAAAAACCATAGGTTTCACAAGCGTTATAATTAGGAATTAGCATTTAAAAAACCTTTGAAATTCACTAAAAAAACATAGGTTTCACAATTGTTATAGTTAGGAATTAGCATTTAAAAACCTTTGAAATTCACTGAAAAAACCATAGGTTTCACACCAGTTATAGTTAGCTGAACATTTTACTCATACAAAACCATTGAAATTCCCACGTTATAGTTAGTTGGACTCACTATAAGTCGCGCGCCCGCAATCCACTGCTGATGATGTCACATATTACATCATTCATTACATGGTCAGTGACATCACTGTTGACATCACTGATGACATCTCAAATGACATCACTGATGTCAATATTTTTGTTAAAATCTAGAGGCAAATAAACAACTTTTCCCTTCAATCCTCTCAGTAAATCTGAACGAGCCAACTTCCCTGTCTTAGGCTCCATGCGCACAATAGCCTGAAAAGGATGCACACATTGAATCAGAATAGACTCATAGGTATTTAAATACATCAATTCAGAAGGAATGTCTACCAACTCCAGATTATTATGAACAGCTCGAGCAGGCATTCTGTTTCCATTTAATTTATTATAACAATATTTACAAATACGTTGATCAGAACCCAAATCAAAACAATTTTCTGCCAACAAATAAGTTGCAAAATCCTTCCACTCATTATTATTTACCTTTTCGCTTTTTACATATAAATCAACTAATCTAGTCTGATGCTTATAATGAGTTCACCGACAACACACACAAGTAAAATTAGGCCTTTCACTTGAAATGACCTTAAACTTGGGAATTTCATGTTCAAATTTTTCTATACTTGAAATGTCTACATTCTCTTCTATATTACCTTCTATTACTGTATCTATTTCTGCACTGTCCCCTTTTTCACCAAAGTAACAAATCTCAATTTCTTCACAAATCTTTTTCACACCTAATTCAGTTCCATGCAAAAGAGCACTGTTTAACTGTTTTAGTTTAAGTGCTGGACGTTTGGCATAATACAGCCTTCTCACTAATTTCCTCACTTTAGTTTGATGCAGTGCTAACATCCTAAAATGGTGAAAAACACTCTGACATACTTTTCTTGAAAGACAAGCCAGTGAATGCCCTTGCAAACCTGTTTTTTCTGTCACTCTACAAGGATCAAACTCTTGCAAAATTTTCATTTTTTGTTTTAGACACTATGGGGCTCATTAGGATAGCGTTTTTTCCGCATCCTCTGGGCCGGCGGAATCCACCGCCGGCCCGGAGGATGCGGAAAAACCGCAGCGGACCCACCAAAGACCCACCGCCACATTAGGATGGCTGGTGGGTCCTGGTTTCCGTCCGCAGCTTTTCCGCCACGGTTGGCTTACAACCGCGGCGGAAAAGCTCTAATATGGTGACGGTGTCTCTCAGACACCGTCCACCATATCAGGATGCCCAGAAAGAAATGCTTTTACACGGCGGATTTTCCGCCGTGTAAAAGCGTACGGAGCTTCACTGCGGGGGCCCGTTGCGGGCCCCCTGGGTGAAGGGGGGGTGGGGGGTGCACATGGGGGGTACCTATGGTACCCCCCTGCATATGTATGCAGCAAGCGGCAGGCACCGCGCGGTGCCTGCTGCTTGCTGCATACATATGCAATGTATGCTTTTTTAACATTGCGGCGGGTGCAGCTTGAAGCTGCACCCGCCGCAATGTTAAAGATTGAGGATGTGACCGCCAGGCTGGCGGTCACATCCTAATTGCACTGGAGGGACCGCCGCTGCCCCTGCGGACGGTCCCTCCTACTCTAGGGTGGCGGACGGACGCAAGTCCGTCCGCCATCCTAATCGGCCCCTTAATGTCCATAAGAAACTGCGAAACAGATCAATTGAATCCTGTCGCACACTACAAATACTACTACAATTCCAAGTATCCACTGGAGCCTTAGGACATCTCCCTACAACTTCACCAGCTAACACCTCTTCTGTATTTCTAGGCACAATCTTTTCTTTTTCAACCGGACAACCGTCCTTCACCTCATATGCTCGACCACTGGGGTCAACTGCATGCACCAAATCATTATCCTAAAAGTAACTTTCTTCATTAAAAAATGGCTCACAACTTGAACTATGCTTCTATTCTCCAGAAAAAACATCACAAAAATGAGTCCGATTAATTACTCTCCTCCACTTACATTTTGATTTGAAAACAATGATTACTTTATCTAGTGTACGAATTCTATTCATTACTAATCCATATAACTTATTTTTCACTTTAAATGCTTCATCCACAATCCTAATTATGCTTTTTTTTTTTTAAAGCGGTCTTTTTTTGATACCTCTTTACATTTTTTAATAAATTGTATACTATTCTGTTATAAAACATTCGTCTACGAATTTCAATACATTGATTTCTCCTTCTATTCCTATAGACAATATCATCTCCTTCTACAGGTCTATCATTTTTTGAGGGACACAATTTCTTCTTTATAATTAAAGGTGTTGTATTCTTCTTTGAAATAACATCTCTTTTTTTATGACATTTCAATAACTTCCTGAGAAAATTCTTTGTTTGCTTACCAGGAGCATTGTTTTTTCCAACTGAAGAATTTGTTTTGGATGAGTCTTGTATTTCTTTTTTCTTGGACCTTAATTCTTTTTTGTAATTTTTTTGACGTCTTTCCTTAGATGGCATATTCTTTTTTTTCTATAGATGATTATAATCTGTGGAAAAGAAAAAATGACATATTATAGACCACTACAAACGTATTACATGACAATAACAAAAAGTAAACAATATAAACACTAGTTAACAAAATAAGCCTGATTTACATTACATGTGCTGTGCTTTGTATCAAAAACGATTTACTATGGAAAATGTTTTCTGGTAAAATGTTTTGCTTTTTAATTTTGGACAAGGTTCACACTGAGTGTCTGTTTGAAATAAGAAATTACATTTCCACATTTTTCAATAATGTCACCTGTGCCTTCTAACAGTTTGCCTCTCTTAGCTTAAAGGGTACTCTGTGCCTGTGTCTCATGTCACTTTGCACATGCATAATCTCTCTTTTTCTGTGTGTCATTTCTCTCCTTCTGTGTGTGTCATGACATGTGTCTTATGTGCCTAAGATCACTCTGTGAGTCAAGCTTGATTTTAAAAGGATCTGGGTGAATAATATGCTTAGTTGATGTCTTTAAAAATATGGAAGTACATGTTTTTTAAAGACATGGTAGATTACACGTAACATCCTGGTCATGTGGCTAAGATCACACTGATGGGTGAATCAAGCTTCACTCACAGTGTGATCTTAGGCACATGACCAGGATGTTACATGTAATGAGAAATTAATGTTATGTTTTGCTTATATATAGGTGACCTGTTTTTTTCCTGTAAAGACAGTGAAATATTATGAGCAGAGACGCACATACTGCTTGCAGAGACAGACATGGTAGATTATATGTAACATCCTGGTCATGTGCCAAAGATCACACTGTGAGTCAAGCTTGATTTTATATGGATCTGGGTGGATAATATGCTTAGTTGATGTCTTTAAAAATATGGAAGTACATGTTTTTTAAAGACATGGTAGATTACATATAACATCCTGGTCATGTGCCTAAGATCACATTGATGGGTGAATCAAGCTTCACTCACAGTGTGATCTTAGGCACATGACCAGGATGTTACATGTAATGAGAAAAAAATGTTATGTCTTGAATATATATAGGTGGCCTGTTTTTTGCCTGTAGAGACAGTGAAATAATATGAGCAGAGACACACATACTGCTTGCAGAGACAGACATGGTAGATTATATGTAACATCCTGGTCATGTGCGTAAGATCACACTGTGAGTCAAGCTTGATTTTAAATGGATCTGGGTGAATAATATGCTTAGTTGATGTCTTTAAAAATATGTAAGTACATGTTTTTTTAAAGTCAGTCGGGCTTTAGTATATGGTCTAATAGGGAATCTGAAGCAGCGTGTGTGTTAGGCCTCTTACTTCAGAAATAGGCTCTAAGCTGGGCAATCAAGATCCAGGGTGTGCCTTTGAAATGAAGGAGGAATGATATGTGTTGATTATATATATGTGGTGTGTTTTTTGCCAGTAGAGACAGTGAAATAGTATGAGCAGACATACACATATTGCATGCAGAGACAGACATGGTGTAACAGAATAGTGTACAGGGGAATAGAGTCTTCCTTTTGAATTTGAGACTCTGCATTGGTACCTACTTGTAGGTACAAAAAACACCCACATAACACAAGAGCTCTTTTCAGAGCTACCCTACCTCTAAGAACTCTAAATCATTTTTTTACTCTATTTTTTTACACTGTTTTTCCCCGTGGTGCGCTCAGGGTGCGCGTACCGGAGAGCGCACCTGGAAATGCACCCAGCGCTTACCCCACGAAATTTTAAAAAAAAGTAGTTTTCTTGCCCCTCAGAGTCCTTCTAAGCCTCCCTAAAAAGACCTAAGGGGTCGGGGGTGACTACCCTGCCCCTTTTTAATCATTTCCCCCTTTTCTTTTCACCTCAGGTGTCTCAATTTTACCGAGACACAAGATGGCGGACTCTCCGGACTGTTAAGAATGTTGACAGACACCCGACAGCCAATCAGCTTTCTGCTCGCGCACTCCCGTAGCGCGCCAGGTGCGCTCCCCGGTACGCGTACCGGTGAGCGCTTTGAAGTTGCTTTTCATAAAAACCACTGGAGCAATTAAACAAATATGGGAAAGGCCCTACTACATACCAGTGCCTATCATTTTGCCAACGTTGGTGTAATTCCATTCATCCGTTCGGGCTGTAGCCATGTCTAATGTCCTATGGAAAATTGCATGGGGAAAACACATTTGAAAGTATTGAAATTTAGAACCAATCAAAATATTACTTTCGATTTGAATTTGTGTGTGATGAAATATGATTGGTTATGTATATATCTTAAAAGTGAGGAAAACACTGGCCATTTTGTGATACTCCTGTCTGAGGTACTTTTGAGAGGTATTTTGGGTGCTCAATTGCTGGACTTTGAATTACACAGTACTAACTCTTCGACTTTCAAAAAGGTGAGTTGTTAATTTGTAAGGGGAACTATGTTGTACACTTTAGATAATTTGGAAAATGTTTTCTGTTAGTTATTTACAGTCCTTCTGTTATAATTATGGATTAAGATAGGCTTCATCACATGCAGTGCTTTATATTTATAGTTCCTGCCTGATACTATACACTGCCCAATTAATTTTAAAGAACTAAATACTTGATTAAGCTACTTTTATATTATGTATTACTAAAAACAATAAATGAAAGTGATTACTTTTTTCTGCAATTTACAGAAGAAATTTGAAATTAAAATGAATCAGAATGAGGAGACCAAGGACATTTCTTTTGAAATTTCAAGTACATTTATTGAAATTGAAAATGTCACGGATATCGACAGCACCATTTTATTACAAGGAGGAGATGACATAAATAATAATAACTAATTTTTGGGATGAATCTCTTGACGAAGAATTAATTGAATGTTTGGATACAATAGAATTCCAACAATCATCATGGCACACTTATAATGAGGAGATTCCTGATCATATGATTAAAGAGGAAATTCCAGATGAGGACATGCTACAAGTTCTATTAAATTATGAAAATTATGAACAAAATTAATATTTACAAATTAAAAATTAGTTGACATATTATTCATTTTTATTTCTAATTTATGAGGTAGTAGCGAAGTGATATTGAAGTGAATTTTAGACTGCATCGGTACCTACTTGTAGGTAGTTAAATCACCCACATAACACAACAGCTCTTTTTAGAGCTACCCTACCTCTAAGCAATCCAAATTCTTATTTTACACTATTTTCTTTCAATGTTTTTCCCTGTGGTACGCTCTGGGTGCGCGTACCGGTGAGCGTACATTGAAACGTACACAGCGCTTACCCCGTGAAAATTGCAAAAAAAAAAAAAGCTTTTTTGCCCTTTAGGCTCCTTCTAGGCCCCCCTCAGAAAACCTAGGGGGTCAAGGGGTGTGTACCCTGCCCCCTTTTAATCATTTCCCCCTTTTAATTTTCACCTCTTGTGTCTCGATTTTACCGAGACACAAGATGGCGGACTCTCCGGACTGTTTAGAATGTCGACAGCCAATCAGCTTTCCGCTCGCGCACTCCCGTAGCGCGCCGGGTGCGCTCCCCGGTACGCGTACCAGAGAGCGCTCGGAGCGCACCTATAGATATATATGTGTTTTTGAAGTTAATTTTCAAAAAAGCCACTGGAGCAATTTTCACCAAATATAGCAAAGGCACATCTGCGTACCAGTCCCTACAATATTGCAAAGTTTGGCGTAATTCCATTCAGAGGTTCGGGCTGTAGCCGTGTCAGAATGTCCTATGGAAATTAACATGGGGAAAACACGTTTTGGGACCCCCTTTTTTCTCAACAGCCACTTCACGAATCCCCCCGAAACTTTCAGGGAAGGAGCAGAGCGGAGCTGGCCAAAATTTTGAAAAATTACACGCAAATTCCTCAACCGGCGCCAGAGTTATTCCCAATAGAATGTTGCGGATTTCCTATGGTAGCTAGGTCCTAACTATAACTACCTCTCACTCCCTGCCTGAGCCTGCATTATTGAAAAGAGGCGCCTAGTCTGTGATTAGCGCTAGACCGCCGAGCATTTATTTAGATAAAATGTAGAATTATTAGCGCTAGACCGCCGAGCATTTATTTAGATAAGTAGCATTATTTAAGAGAAGCGCCTAGTCAGTGACGTGCTGCCTGAGAATACATTATTGCCTGCAATTGTGCTGTGATTTTGCATCGCGCTCGCCTCCATTGTGCCCCTGTGTTGTTTTGGGATTGCCTGCTTGCTGCTGCCATTTTGTTTGTTGTTGACTTCTTCCCCTGATCTCCACCCCGCCTCCCTGCAGACCCTCCCTCCCACTGATACTGACCTCGCTGCCCCACCTCTATCGCGCTGTGACCGTCCTGCTTTCAGCAGAAGCGGCCGCTCCACTCACTGTTCCCTGCCTCCTGGAAGTGGTATTGTAGACGCCGAGACCCGGTCTCACTCCCTGCCTGAGCCTGCATTATTGAAAAGAAGCGCCTAGTCTGTGATTAGCGCTAGACCGCCGAGCATTTATTTAGATAAGTAGCATTATTAGCGCTAGACCGCCGAGCATTTATTTAGATAAGTAGCATTATTTAAGAGAAGCGCCTAGTCAGTGACGTGCTGCCTGAGAATACATTATTGCCTGCAATTGTGCTGTGATTTTGCATCGCGCTCGCCTCCATTGTGCCCCTGTGTTGTTTTGGGATTGCCTGCTTGCTGCTGCCATTTTGTTTGTTGTTGACTCCTTCCCCTGATCTCCACCCCGCCTCCCTGCAGACCCTCCCTCGCCCCTCCCCTTCCACTATCAATATATGTCAGATGCATTTGCGCGCAGCGTTCACGCGCAGCGACCGCGCCCTATGCGCGCCGAAGGTGCGCCAAAGGTAAGCCCGTCTACGCCCGTCCGCGCCTGGACCGCGCCCAGCGCCAGACCCCCTGGTCCTCGTGATGCCCACCCCTCCCGCATTACTTACGATGCCACCACCCTCCTAGCCCTTAACCCCGGCCGTTCCCCCAACTGCGTCCAAGCCACTCCTGGACACACCCATTGCCCCTTCTCTTGTAACTCCTGCAAGTTCGACGGCACCAAGAACTACTCCTCATCTACGAACACACAACAGATATCCGACCCCAACCACCTACAATGCATCCTGCTCAACACCCGCTCGGTCCACAGGCACGCCATCGACCTCTGGAATCTACTAGACACCATCTCTCCGGACGTCGCCTTCCTAACAGAAACATGGATGAACGCCACATCAGCCCCAGACATCACCATTGCCATCCCGGAAGGCTATAAGATCATTCGCAAGGACCGGACCGGCCAAACAGGAGGAGGCATCGCTATCGTCCATAAGAAATCCATCCGCATCTCATCCAGCTCAGACGTCAATCTCCCCATCACTGAACACCTTCACTTCCAGATCCACACCGACCCCAAGACCACACTCAGAGGCACCCTCCTTTACAGGCCACCAGGACCCCGCGCACAGTTTAGTGAAGACATCACGGACTTCATCACTCCACACGCTCTCCCCTCCGAGGATTACATCCTTTTGGGAGACCTCAACTTTCACCTTGAAAAGAACAACGACCGCAACACCACCACCCTTTTGGACAACCTCGCCAACCTCGGACTTAAACAACTTGTCACTACCCCCACCCACATCGCAGGTCACACACTCGACCCTATCTTCACCTCCAGCAAACATGTCTCCTTCAGCCACACCACAGCTCTCCTTTGGACTGACCACAGCTGCGTTCACTTTACCTACAACAAGTCCACATCCAACTACCACCCCCAACCCACTCTACGAAGAAACTGGAACAAAATCACCATCGACCAGATCTCCTCATCGCTTCTTCAAAACCCCCCCGCCCACTCCTCAAACCCCGACCAAGCAGCCACCAACCTCACCCAATGGTTATCCAACAGCGCCGACATCCTAGCACCACTGAAAAAACGACAAATCAAACTAGGCAGCAAGAAGGCCTCCTGGTTCAACGATGATCTTAAGAAATCGAAGAAACTCTGTCGCTCCCTTGAGAAGGCCTGGAAAAAAGACCCAACCACCAGCACCAAGGACGCCTTCAAAAACGCCACCCGCATACACCACCAACTGATCCGGAATGCCAAGAAAGCCGCTTTCAAGGACCGACTAGATAGCAACGCCCACAACAGCAAAGAATTATTCAACATCGTCAAGGAATTCACCAACCCCTCAGCCAACTCCAACAACATCACCCCCTCTCAAGCCCTCTGCGACTCCCTAGCCTCATTCTTCCACAACAAAATTGCAGACATCCACAACAGCTTCGACAACCAACCCGAAGACCAACCCACCCAACCTTCTGCAGGACCCCCACCCCCCTTGAACATCCTCAATGACTGGAACCCAATCTCCACTGAGGACACCATCCGTCTGATGAACTCTATCCACTCAGGATCCCCCACAGACCCATGCCCTCACCACATCTTTAACAAAGCAGACTCCATTATAGCACCGCACCTCCGAGACGTCATCAACTGCTCCCTCACCTCCGCAACCTTCCCGGAAAGCTGGAAACACGCCGAACTCAGCGCCCTCCTGAAGAAACCCACAGCTGACCCCACCGAACTCAAAAACTACCGCCCTATCTCACTCCTTCCATTCCCGGCCAAAGTCATCGAGAAAGCGGTCAACAACCAGCTCGCCACCTTCCTCGAAACCAAAAAATCCCTCGACTCCTCACAGTCCGGCTTCCGAGCCAAGCACAGCACTGAAACCGCCCTCATCGCAGCAACAGACGACATTCGAACTCTACTGGACAGTGGAGACACAGTCGCCCTCATCCTCCTCGACCTCTCCGCAGCCTTCGACACGGTCTGTCATAGCACTCTTCTACAGCGCCTCAGAAACGTCGGAATCCAAGGAAAAGCACTGGAATGGATCACCTCGTTCCTCACCGGAAGAACCCAGAGAGTCCGCCTTCCACCATTCAAGTCAGAGGCCTCTGAAGTCATCTGCGGCGTACCACAAGGATCTTCACTCAGCCCCACCCTCTTCAACGTATACATGAGCCCCCTCGCGGTCATCGCACGCCAACACAACCTCAACATCATCTCCTACGCCGATGACACTCAACTGATCCTATCACTCACCAGTGACCCTAACACTGCCAAAACCAACCTGCATGAAGGAATGAAAGAAGTAGCCGAATGGATGAAGCACAGCCGTCTGAAACTAAACTCAGACAAAACAGAAGTCCTCATCCTAGGAACCTCCCCCTCCGCCTGGGATGACTCTTGGTGGCCAGAGGCCCTTGGAAAAGCACCCACCCCGACGGACCACGCACGGAACCTGGGCGTCTTCCTGGATTCCTCACTCTCGATGAACAGACAAGTCAACGCCGTTTCTTCATCTTGCTTCAACATTCTTCGCATGCTCAAAAAAACATTTCGCTGGATCCCCACCGAAACTAGAAAAACGGTCACCCACGCACTGGTCACGAGCCGACTGGACTACGGAAACACCCTCTACGCCGGTACCACCGCAAAACTCCAGAAAAAACTCCAACGCATCCAGAACGCTTCAGCCAGGCTCATATTAGACATCCCGCGTAAAGAACACATCTCTGGTCACCTGAAAAACCTCCACTGGCTCCCCATCAATAAGAGGATTACTTTCCGCCTCCTAACCCACGCACACAAAGCACTCTACGAAATCGGACCCGAATGCCTCAACACACGACTGTCCTTCTACACCCCCTCCCGCCAACTACGATCCTCCAACCAAGCCCTTGCCACTGTTCCTCGCATCAACAAAACCACCATGGGAGGCAGATCCTTCTCCTACCTAGCAGCTAAAACCTGGAACTCACTTCCCACTCACCTTCGCCTTACTCAGAACCACCTAGCATTCAGAAAACAACTTAAAACGTGGATTTTCGACAAGTAATTCCCCACCCTTCTTCAAGCGCCTTGACACCCTCTGGGTATGTAGCGCGCTATATAAATCTATTGACTTGACTTGACTTGACCTACTGGCAACCGCCAGTAGGTAATATATACAGGCTTATTCAGCAGCATATTGCCTGGACATTACCTGGACTGCATCTCCCAGCATGAAATGCGCAGGCTTATATAAAGCAGCCCATAGAGGGCGCGCAATAAAGAAAATGTTGAGACGCAGCGTGGTGGTGTGCGTGGTTCTTCTCTGCACTACGAGCCTTTGAGAAAGAATGTAATTCGAAACGCGTCAGGCCAGAGTTGTGTGGAGCTGTGAAAGGTATCAGGGAAAAGACATTTCCATACCGGTGAGGCGGGCTGTGCTTGGGGCCCGCTGTCAGCACTCGGGTGCTTCCTGCTAAGGGAATCCAGGCAAGAGCTTGATTTATAGGCGGTGTCCTCGCCGCCGGGACTGCACCACCCCGATAGGACTGGGGGCCACTGGGGATCACATCCAGCATCCCTTTCATGTGGAGTGTTTGGCACAAGATGAGGGAATGAATTTTGGACTGAGGCTCATCTACGGGCTTATTCAGCAGCATATTGCCTGGACATTACCTGGACTGCATCTCCCAGCATGAAATGCGCAGGCTTATATAAAGCAGCCCATAGAGGGCGCGCAATAAAGAAAATGTTGAGACGCAGCGTGGTGGTGTGCGTGGTTCTTCTCTGCACTACGAGCCTTTGAGAAAGAATGTAATTCGAAACGCGTCAGGCCAGAGTTGTGTGGAGCTGTGAAAGGTATCAGGGAAAAGACTTTTCCATACCGGTGAGGCGGGCTGTGCTTGGGGCCCGCTGTCAGCACTCGGGTGCTTCCTGCTAAGGGAATCCAGGCAAGAGCTTGATATATATATTACCTACTGGCGGTCGCCACTAGGTATATATAGTTAGGATTTTTTCTCTATGGGATTTTTGAAAATTCTATGTCTAATAACTTTGGCGTTTGTGGACGGAATTGGCTGAAATTTTCAGGAAAATGGAACATTTTGTTTCTGGGCAGGCCCTGAAAATTTGGGGGGGGTTTGTCAAGGGGGGGCAGAGAAAAAAGGGGGGTCCCAAAACGCGTTTTTCCCATGTTAATTTCCATAGGGCGGTTGGCCTCACTTTTAGCCCGAACGGCTGAATGGATTTGCACGAAACTTGGCAAAATTGTAGGGACTGTTAGCCCGATGTGCCTTTTCTAGGTCTCAATATATGTGCTCCAGTGGATTTTGAGAAATTAACGTTCAAAAAAAGATATATATCTGTAAGCGCGCTCCGGGCAGCGCCCCGGTTCGCGTACTTGACGCGTAACGGAACTTCGCGAAGCGAAGCTGATTGGCTCTCCGGTGTCTGTCAACATTCTAAACAGTCCGGAGCGGCAGCCATCTTGTCTCTCGGTAGGATCGATAGACAAGAGGAGGCCAAAACAAAGGCGAAAAGGACCATAAGGGGGCATAGTAGATCCTCCCTGACCCCCTAGGTTTGATGTGGAGGCTTTAAAAGGGCCCCGCGTGGATAGCGCCCGGTTCGCGAACCGGGAAGCGGCCCGGGGAGCGTACTATAAGGAAAAAAGAATGATAGACTTTTCAAATACTGTATGTTAATTGATTGTTGGTTTTGTTGATTATTTTTTTATTTCTTTATTTTTTAAGCAATTATTTATTATTGTGATAGTGTTTCAAAATTTAATAAAATGTCTAACATTTCACTGTCTGAAATGTCGTTATTTTCATTGAACATAGCTTGTAATGTTTGAGTGTGTAAAATGTCCTCATTTTCAAGGAGGACATCTACTGCTTGCACACATTGCAGTAGTTCTTGGTCCCAAGTTTCATCCATACATTCTATATAATTTGGATCAATTATTTCTTGGTTGGTCTCTTGCAGGACAATTTCAAATGAAACTTTCTGTTCGCCTTCCATTTTGCCTGAAATTTGGATAAAAAATATATTAGTAGAGATAGGGCACTGTTGGGATTAATTTTAGATAGGCAGTTTTTAACAGTGAATTTATCTTTGGGCAGTGTATAGTATCAGAGTGGAAGTAGGAATATAAAAAAGTGTATGTGATTTAACGTAAGTAAATTCATAATTATACAAGAGAAACCTAACTCCATCCATAACTATAACAGAGAAGTCTATCTAAATCTATAACTACTACAGAGGGATAGTATATAACTATCAGAAAAAGTTTACCATATTAACTTAAAGTGCACAATATACTTCAGTTTTTAAAATAACAACTTACCTTTACAAAGAAGTTGAAGTGATTAGTGAAAATCCTATTGAAATGTACACCAGGAAGTAGTAGTCAAAATGACTGTGTTTCATTCTCTTCCTTTATATATATTCAGGTACATAACCAATCAAATGTCAGGTAAAAAAAAAATAGAAAATGAAAGTAACATTTTAATTGGTTGCCAATTCCAACACTTCAGATGTGTTTTGTGAAGTAATTTACCTCAGGGTATTTAGAGAGGTCTACAGGCTAAATGGCTAAATGAATTTCAACCAAATTTGTGAAAATGGTAGGGATTGGTATGTAGTATGAGCAAATCTATATTTGGTGAAAGTGTCTCAAGGGTTTCTTCTGTAAATTACTTTCCCACCTTTTTTAATGGAGCGCTTCCCGGTGAGCGCCCCGGTACGCGAACTGGCGAGCGCCCCGGTACGCGAACCAGCAGCGTTACGGGAGTCCACCATTTTGTGTTTCAGTCGAATTAAGATACAAGATGGAGGGCAAATAATGTTCAGAATGGGTAGAAGGGGGTACGGTAGACGTATCTTGACCCCCTAGGTTTTCTGAGGGTGGCTGAGGAGGCCCATATGTGCGGGAAAAAAAACATTTTTTTAAGAAATTTCGCGCGGTTAGCTTCCGGTTCGCGTACCGGGCAGCGCTCCGGGGAGCGTACTTTGTTGAAAATTAGTGAAAAAAGTTAGAGTAAAATAATAATTGTGAGTGATCAGATGTAGGGTAGCTCTGAGAAGAGCTTTTGGGTTTATGGTACATTTAGGTACTTATAAGTAGGTACCAATGCATAGTCTTAAATTCAAAATGAAAATTCTGTTGCCCTCATCTGAGAAGTGAACTCCATCTCCTCTGTAGATATCTTGCATGCAGTAACGCAAGTTATTGTTGTACACGGAGCCCATTCCATGGTCTCTCATGTAAGCTGAAACAGATTTGTTTACATGCTTCCTCGACTTCTCAAATTGTGGACAAAATTGGTTCGACCACCTCCATTTCTGTCTTTGGTATATATTTGAATATACCAAGGCAGTTTGAGGAAAAAGTGCCATTAATTGCTCAAAGGTGTCCTTTAAAAGCATTTCCAGACCTACTCCAGTCAAAGTGCCCAAATCATTACCTCCACAGTGCACAATTAACAGGTCAGGTTTTGGCAAATGCATAAAGGTTTTCACCAATGGTATCAATTGGTGACATTTTAATCCTCTGTGGCCAAACCACTTAATTTCCACATCTTGTAAATTGAGGTTACGTAAATTTCTGTTCTCAGCATACCTTTGAGCCCAGTAGATGTAACTATGTCCAACAATCCAGACAGAAAACATGGTGAGAGAAGGTTCTGCTGCAGTCAGATGAAGTGTGGTAATGAAATGGCAGTTGAAAAAATAAGAGTTTAAAATAACAAAACTGTGGAGTTTCTGTGTTAATGAAGCAGTAACAGTGATTGGTGGATTTTGATTGCTGAAAACAGAAAGTTAGGTTGCATGGATGAGTTCTTTGAAAGATGTAATTTGAATGGTCAAGAAAAAATCATTTAATGAAAGATTGCACTGGATACGCAGGTGCACTGAGAGTTCAGAGTTCAATTGAAACATTGTTGTGTGAACTTGCAAACATCAGAGGTCTTTCAGGAGGTGGTTGCTATGCAAAAAAGGCAGAGAGGGCAGAGGGGGGAAGGGTTTTGATTTGAAAAAAGTGAGGGAAGAGTTTTGATTGGGTGACATGAGAGATATGTGTGATGAATTACAGCATTTCTGTGCTTTCTATAGCTGCAGCCTCTGGAGTGCATACCCTTTGTTCTGCTGAAGACAAATTGGTGTATTTCTGAGACTGTTTTGAAACTCATAAAGTATTTGCTAAGGTGAGAAAAGATTTATTTAATTTAGATAGAGAATAGTATGCTTTAAGGAGAAAATTATGAAGAAAGTTGTGTTTTTAAAATGTTGCTTTGTCTCAAGTGTTTTACAAATAGATTTTGTTTCTTTGAGAAATTGTAATTGGAGATAATGTGAAGTATTAGTACTTACATGGTGTTTTTGTACATAGGAGCTGTGCAGTGTTTTCAAATTATGACTTGAAAATCGTTTTTGAGGAAAAGGAATGCTTTTAAAATTTATGACAAGGAAATAATGGTGTCTGCTTCTTTATAAGGCATTTGAGTGTCTCTGATGTTATTTTTCCCATTTTAATTTAGGACCTTTCTGTGGGGCAAGTTCCTTGTAAATATGCTCCCACCTGTGCTTGGCAAATTTAGATTTTGATTCTTTGAGTTACATAGCCATGTTAAAAGTGACCCAAAAATGGTGCAAGGGCAATCAAAAAACGCTTTCATGTGTCTTAAGGACATTTTAAGTCATTTCCTCTTGAATGTAGGTATACAATTGATTTATATGTCGTGTTTAAAAACGTTTTTTGAAATCAATTACATTTCTGGATATGTACTGCTAGAGCTTCATAGGTTGTTTGGGGCATATTTATAAGGCATTTGAGTGTCTCTGATGTTATTTTTCCCATTTTAAATTAAAAGACCTTTCTCCGTGGGGCAAGTTCCTTGTAAATATGCTCCCACCTGTGCTTGGCAAATTTAGATTTTGATTTTTTGAGTTACATAGCCATGTTAAAAGTGATCCAAAAATGGTGCAAAGGCTTTAAAAAACACTTTCATGTGTCTTAGGGCATTTTAAGTCACTGAGGAAACACAGGTGATGTGATTGTGAAATGAGGAAAAGAAACTCCACATTTTTCAATTACATCACCAGTGTTTCCTAAGTTTACGAATGACATTGTGCAGATGAGGTTTAGGTCTGTCCACGGACACAAAAGAGGTCTGGCCTTTGTTCAAGAGTGAAGTGGACATGACTTACTTCATTGGTAGGCCTTCACATGTATTATCTCCTCTGTATTCTTCAACAAGCGTAAATTTGATCTGCAACCCTGAGTAGGCCTCACCTTAAACAAACCTCTGGAGAGGCCACACCTTATCGTCATCCTGAATTAATCATTTAAAATGTTAGGGACAGATTTATGATAGGTGTATGCGTCTTTTGCGCCACTGTGCGTCCCTTTTGTGACGCAGTGGCGGTGGAAAAGATTTGCTATGAGGCGACAAAATTACAAATTGATGCATCTAGGCAGATGTGTCATGCTGTAAAAAACCCGTGCCACATGAAACCGATGCAGCAGTAATGCGAAAGATGCACCATGTTGCAAGACAGGCCTCACTTCATCTCCAACAAGATAAGAAGCTGAGTCTTCTGTAAATGTCAAAATTGTTGTATACACTGCTCAACTTCTGTGTACTCTTTGATATGCTAGACTCCATCTGCACTATGAGGTACCTAAGCAAAGGAAACACAGGTGATGTGATTGTGAAATGAGGAAAAGAAACTCCACATTTTTCAATTGCATCACCAGTGTTTCCTAAGTTTACGAATGACATTGTGCAGATAAAGTTTAGCTCTGTCCACAGACACAAAAGAGGTCTGGCCTTTGTTCAAGAGTGAAGTGGACATGACTTACTTCATTGGTAGGCTTTCACATGTATTATCTCCTCTGTATTCTTCAACAAGCGTACATTTGATCTGCAACCCTGAGTAGTCCGCACCTTAAACAAACCTCTGGAGAGGCCACACCTTATCGTCATCCTGAATTAATCATTTAAAATGTTAGGGACAGATTTATGATAGGTGTATGCGTCTTTTGCGCCACTGTGCGTCACTTTTGTGACACAGTGGCGGTGGAAAAGATTTGCTATGAGGCGACAAAATTACAAATTGATGCATCTAGGCAGATGTGTCATGCTGTAAAAAACCCGTGCCACATGAAACCGATGCAGCAGTGATGGGAAAGATGCACCATGTTGCAAGACAGGCCTCACTTCATCTCCAACAAGATGAGAAGCTGAGTCTTCTGTAAATGTCAAAATTGTTGTATACACTGCTCAACTTCTGTGTACTCTTTGATATGCTAGACTCCATCTGCACTATGAGGTACCTAAGCAAAGGAAACACAGGTGATGTGATTGTGAAATGAGGAAAAGAAACTCCACATTTTTCAATTACATCACCAGTGTTTCCTAAGTTTACGAATGACATTGTGCAGATGAAGTTTAGCTCTGTCCACGGACACAAAAGAGGTCTGGCCTTTGTTCAAGAGTGAAGTGGACATGACTTACTACATTGGTAGGCTTTCACATGTATTATCTCCTTTGTATTCTTCAACAAGCGTAAATTTGATCTGCAACCCTGAGTAGGCCTCACCTTAAACAAACCTCTGGAGAGGCCACACCTTATCGTCATCCTGAATTTATCATTTAAAATGTTAGGGACAGATTTATGATAGGTGTATGCCTCTTTTGCGCCACTGTGCGTCACTTTTGTGACGCAGTGGTGGTGGAAAAGATTTGCTATGAGGCGACAAAATTACAAATTGATGCATCTAGGCAGATGTGTCATGCTGTAAAGTCCCGTGCCACATGAAACCTGCGTCAGGTTTCATATAGGTGTTTTGTTGCAGGGTGGGCATTCATTTGCATGAAAGCCCTGTAAAACTAACACAGTGAAATTTAGAAGATTTCACTGAGTCAGCTTTATAGCATTCCTGATTCAAATCCTTATGGCTGTTTGAAACAGGCATAAGGAGTGAAGCACCATGCAATGTGTGGCTTCCTCCTGTGCATTGCAGTACACATGTCGTGTTTACGACGTGACTCGTGCAATGTGTTGCTTTTGCGTGACACATCTGTGCTGTTTTTACTCAATGGTGCTCTTCATTGTAAATGCGGCACACCATGGGTGGCAGAGCAGTGGTGCACGTTAACTGGTGCATCCCTGGGGATGTGCCAGTTAACATAAATCTGCCCCTTTACATTTAAGTATGTGCAGGGGACACAGAGTCGGTGAGGCTTATGCAAGGTTAAGAAGAGATGAGTCCTGTTTACTGAAGACTTGGACATAGGCCTCACCTCTTCAGCATAGCTGGACATGGCTAAATAATAGCTGCAAAATGATACTCTTGTTAAACAATTTTACTATTATAGTCTCTGAGATTTGTGTCTTAGTCTGCAACATCTCATTGTTGTTCTCTTTTTTAAAGATAACAACAACATCAAGCATGAGTGATAATGAGCAATCAGTTGATCTCGATCTTATCGTTGAACTTGTCATTGAAACGTCAGTGGAAGTAGATCCCTTAGATGATTTAAATCCTGAGGATGATGAAGAATATGATGAGGATGCCGATTTGTCAGAATTGTATGACATAGGGTGGGAAGCTAATCTGCTTGAGCCTATGGAACTATAAACATTTATTTTTAAGAGTTACTGGAAATCAGTAGTAAAAATGTAAACTGTTTCATTTAAAATTAAACAAAAGTTCAAAAATAGTTTGTGTGTAGTGTCTTTATTAAAATAATCAAATATGCTCATAAAATTAGTTCAGATTCACATATAAAACAACACAGGTAAAATGTAGAAGCATTCAATTTCTTTGCGACTATTTGTGATTTCTAAATTTGCCAATGCACTAAAAATTGTTCTATATTAAAATAACAAGTAGGGTGTTACGTTTTTGATGACTGTTATTGATTTACTGTTTGGTAATAGTGGTTAATACCATTTTTTATTATATTTTACCACAGATTCAACTGCAGATCATTTCAAAATTTGAAAATGCCAACTAAGGCTCGAATTAGAAAGGCTACAAAACGTGAAAGACAGCAGGTGTATCAAATACTGCAGCAGTCCTCTACAAAAAAAACTTGTCAAGTCACCAAGAAAGCACCGGGTAAGACCACGAAATCATTCATAAGTAATATTTGTAGTAAAAAAAGTATTACTACAGAAAATGTTTCAGTCCAGAAAAAGAGAAGCAATTTAAACGGAAAGGAAAGGCCAATCAAAAATGTTACTGCTAGAGCAAGAGATAACTCTGTGCATGATAGTAGAAGGAAACAACAGTTTAGGGACATTCGTAAACGAATGTTCCACAACAGGATAATTGGCAATTTGTTAAAAAATATTAAGAAAGGTCAACAGAAAGTGGTTTTTTATAAGAGAAAAAAAAAAGTTGAGAAAGTTATTGATCAGGCATTTGAAATTAAACGAAAGTTATTTATTTTAATAATCAATAGAATTAGGAAGCTAAACAAGGCAATTTATGATTTCAAAAGAAATAGTAGATGGAAGAGAATAGTTAATCGTAGTAATTTTTGTGAAGTTTTTTCCGGAGAATGGATGCATAGTTCAAGTTGTGAGGCATTTTTTAATGAGGAGAGTTATTTCCAGGATAATGATTTGGTGCATGCAGTTGACACCAGTGGTCGAGCTTATGAAGTGAAAGATGGTTGTCCAGTTGAAAAAGAAAAACTTGTGACAACAGAGACAGAAGAGGTGTTAGGTAATGAGGTTTTAGGAAGATGTCCTAAGGGTCCTGTGTACACCTGGAAGTGTAGTAGTATTTGCAGTGTGTGACAGGAATCCATCAATTTGCTTTGTGATTTTGTACGGACATTTAATAAGAAAATTTTGAAGCAGAAAATGAAGTTGTTGCAAGAATTAGATCCTTGCAGAGTGAGAGAAGTGACAGGTTTGCATGGTCATTCACTGGCTTGTCTTTCCAGGAGAGTATGCCAGAGTGTTTTTCATCATTTCAGGATGCTAGCAGTGCATCATAATAAAGTGAGGAAATTAGTTAGAATGTTGTATTATGCTAAGAGTCCAGCAATTATGCTTAAACAATTATGCGCTGCTCTTTTGCATGGTTCTGAAATAGATGTGAAGAATATTTGTGAAGAAATTGAGTTTTGTTACTTTGGAAGTAAAGAGGAGAATGTTGAAATTGACCAAGAAGAAGAGGGTAATGTGGAAGATAGTGTACAGGTTTCCAGTACAGATAATTTTCAGAGGGAAATTGCGACGTTTCAGGTGAAATCAAGTGAGAGGCCTAATTTCACGTGTGTGTGTTGTCGACGCACTTATTATAAGAATCAGACTAAGTTAGTGGATTTATATGCAAAAAGTGAAAGGGGAAATAATAGTGAATGGAAGGATTTCGCAACATACTTGATGGCAGAAATATGTTTTGATTTGGGATCGGATCAACGTGTGTGTACTTATTGTAGTAACAAATTAAATCAAAACCAGATGCCTGCTAGAGCGGTTCATAATAATCTGGAATTGGTTGAGATTCCTTCTGAATTGAAGGATTTAAATACTTATGAATCTATTTTGATTCAAAGTATCCATCCCTTTCAGGCTATTGTAAGAATGGAGCCAAAGACAGGGAAATTGCCTCCATCAGATTTACAGAGAGGATTAAAGGGAAGAGTTGTTTATTTGCCCCTAGATTTGAAGAAAAACATTAACACAATTGGAGTAGAAAAAGTGGAAGAGGAACCTCTGGTTATCTTAGTTAATGGGGTTCCGACAAAGAATAAGAAAATATGGCAAGATTTAGTGGATGTCAAAAAGGCAACATTGTATTTGAAAAAAAATAATAAGTACTATAAGAATGTATATGTTGCAGAAGAGGAAGTAAGTGAGGAAGAGGATAGCGATTTGTGTGCTGGTCAAATTGAGAAAATAGAACCCTCTAAAAGTTAAGAAATATATGAACATTATAGTGTTCATCCTTTGCATTCCAAGGAAGTCATGGGGAATGCTATTGAGTTGTTTCAAATGAAACAAACCAAAGGGAGTCCCATTAGTGTCTGGGAGGAAAGTTTGGAAGCTCGGTGTTTCCCACAGCTATTTCCAACAGGTCAAGGAGGAAGATATGATGAGCGACCTCATCAAATTCCTGTTTCTGAATACCGGACTTTACGATTGTATGCAGAAGATGCTAGGTTTCGACAATGCATTCCCTATATCTGTCTGGACTGTCATATGCAGTGAACCACATCTTGAAAAGTGGTACACAGATGCAAAACATCTCGGCAAGTGACTTTATGGATAAAGTCAATGTCCAGGACAGTATTTTGGATTGTCACCTGATTAATCTCATGGCGTGTCAGCGTGGTACTAATGAGTACTGGTACCGTCGTCATGGTGATTTAAAATGTATGCTGAGGAACTTAGGAACTCCCACATGGTTCCTCACTCTGAGCTGTGCCGAGTATGGCTGGGAAGACTTACTTGAATTTCTACGAGAGGCAAATGGAAACATTGAAAACATCGAATTCAAGACACCCGGAGAACTGTGCTCTTTGGATCCAGTCAATGTATGCAGGTACTTCAATCATAGATTTGAAGCTATGATGTCTTTTATCATGAATAAGAAGAATCCACCTCTTGGAGAGGTGTTGGATTTCTTCTGGAGAAAGGAGTACCAAGCAAGAGGTGCTCCTCATATACATATGCTGCTGTGGATCAAGGATGCACCTAAATTTGGAACAGATCCAGAAGACTCAGTGATGAGTTTCATACAACAGTATTCTACGTGTGCTGTTCCAAACGCAAAGGAGAAGAAAAGCCTAAGAGAAAAAGTTCTACGTTTCCAAAGCCATCGTTGTGGAAAGTACTGTCGTCGTAAATTCCGAAACAAGGACAAGTTCTACACCAAATGTCGTTTCGGCTTTCCACGACCGGTGATTTCTAAAGGAAGAGTAAACAGTTTGATGTCTTCGCTGCGACATAATGTGATGAAGAAATCACCTAAAAACACATACAATTTGAAGAGGAACGAAGAGTCCAAGTACATCAACGACTACAACCCAGTGATTTTGTCCATGTGGAATGCTAACATGGATATACAGTTTGTGGCTGATAACTGTATGGCTGTGGCTCGGTATGTGACATCTTACATCACCAAAAAAGAAAAGACAGAATTGAAGGATATGTGGGAGGACATTTCCCATGAAAAGAGCCTCAGTAAGAAGTTGTACAGTTTCAGTCTGAAGATGTTGTCGCATCGAGAAATCGGAGCTTACGAATGTTCTGACCGGTTGTCTTCAGCAAGTCTCTATGCCAAATCTAGGAGTATCGTTTGGGCGAGTCTTGGTCTTGCTGCAACGCGTAATCGAGTTCTGAAACCTGTGCGGGAAATTGAGTATTTGGCGGAAAAGGAGCCAAACAGTACCGATATTTTGAAGACCAACATGTTGGATACATATTATCCAAATCGAAGCAGTCACCTCGAGAATGTTTGTCTGTATGAGGTTCTACAAAATTACATATTCAAGAGGAACATCAAAGAAGATATTGATAAAGGAGTGTATGCTGTAATTGGAACTGAGGGATGTCTGGTCAAGCAAAGAAAATGCCACTTGGTAAACCATGGAAAATTGAGTGGCGAATCTCCTGAAAAAAAGGAGTTTTTCTATTTAGCACTTTTGCAACTTTTCAAGCCTTGGCGTGCAGAAGAGGAACTGCTTGGAGATTTCCTCTGTTACGAAGACTCTTTCACTGCCGCCAAGGAGACCATAGAATGTCCTGCTTTTCCCAAATATGTAGAAATGTTCAATGCGGAAATCGAGGAGGAAGCAACGATTGCAGCCGAGATTGCCAGAGACAGTTCTCAGGACAGTCAGAGTTCTGTTTCATTGAGTCAGGATCCACTAGGAGGACCAGTTATCGAAAATGAAGCTGCCACTGCCATGAATGTAGTGGAAAGAGCCATGGCACATGCTCAGGAGGATGCCGTTAACTTAGAAGACTTGGAAAGACAACTCAACGTTGAGCAGAGGAAAATATATGACGAAGTTACCAAGCAAATTGATCATGGATTAAGTCATGAGAAGAAAGAGTGCTCATGTACATCATTTAAGCCTGTCCGACTGTACGTGAGTGGAGAAGCGGGAACTGGAAAAAGTTTTCTGATTAAAGCAATTGCATCTTATCTGCAGAAAAGGACTGAATCACCGCTGTCTTGTGTTGTTACCGCTCCAACTGGGCTGGCAGCACATAATATTAAAGGGATTACTTTACATCGTTTACTGATGCTGCCAGTGGAGCATGATAACAAATTACAATATCACAAGCTATCTGGAGATGCTTGTTGTGAAGTTTCAAGAGTCTTGAGGAAAATGAAACTTCTTATCATTGACGAAGTAAGCATGGTTTCCAATGTCATGCTTGCCTTTGTGCATTTGAGAATGCAAGAAGATCTCAAAACAGAGTATGATGTGTTATTTGGTGGCAAACACATCATTGTTTTCGGAGATCTTCTGCAGCTGACACCAGTGAAAGGAAAACCTGTGTTCAAAATGCTCACGTATGAAGATACCAGGAAGTGCCTAGGGAGCATTGGCAACGTCAATATATGGTTAAACTTCAATTATGCTAAACTGCATGAAAATATGCGTCAGGCGAAGGATGAAGTTTACAAGAATATTCTACAAGATGTTAGAATTGGAAAAGTGACCGAGCATGGGAAAGAAGCTTTACATGCACGATTACTGTCAAATTTATATCCAGAACAAGACGTTGTGCCTGAGAATATTTTTCAGAAAATTACTGAGAAGAAATCTGGAATATGTTTGATGCCAACTCTTGCAGAATGTGCCATCTTCAACAACAAAATGTTGCATTTAGAAAACCAAGAGATTGTGAAACTGGAAGCTATTGAAAGAGTAGAGCATATGGGATCAACAATTATTTTGTCTGAGAATTTGAAAACAAAATTGGATTCATTAGAGAAGACTATATCTAAAACTGCAGGTTTTGAAAAGACTCTGAATGTGTGCTTAAATTGCCGTACAATTTTAAGAAGGAATTTACATGTTGAAAGAGGTCTGGTAAATGGATCAATGGGTAATGTTGTTGATTTTGTGAAATACAGAAATAAAGATGGAATTGAATTTTTAAAAATTAAATTTGATGGCATTGAGGAAGTACAGCTAATTGGTCGTTGTTCTGCTAGATTTTTGCTTGTAAAAGACTTATATGTTCACCGTAAGCAGTTTCCTGTTTGCTTGGCATATGCGGTGACAATCCATAAATTACAAGGTTTAAGTGTAGACAGTGCATTGGTGAATATTGGCAGTTCTGTGTTCAAGGAGGGTATGGCATATGTGGCATTGTCACGAGTTAGAACTTTATCGGGATTGTACTTGATTGACTGTGATGTCACAAACATTTGTGCGGATCTTGATTGTGTTAAGGAATACAATAGGTTAAGAAGAGAGTATGCGCCACATTTGCCTCAATATCCTTTGTTTGAGAAACGTGTGGTAGGCCGGAAACGAAGAAATGTGACCATTACTAGGGAGGTTGTAGCAAAAAGACGAAAAGTCGATGAACCTGACATTATAAGCAGAAAGAAAAAGGATTCTGTTGAAGATGTTGTTGGTTTTCAATTTGAAAACAGTTCTGGTGTCAACTGCTATGCTAATGTAGTGGTTAATGTTTTGTTTTCTCTAGAAAATGTAAAAGAAGAGATTGTGGTCAATTCGGGTCATAGATTTTGCAGTTTGTTAAATTCTGTGTTAGAGAAATGTAGCACTGATAGAACAAAAATAGAAAGTGTGTCTGAAATTCGAAATCTGTTAGACAGATGTTCAGGTCAAACACAATTCTCTCAAAATATTCAGCAAGATTGTCAGGAGTTTTTAATGTATATGCTTGATGTATTGCATGCTGAAGGTGTAGATGTAGATAACCTGTTTGGGCTTTCTTATCAATGGCAGCATGACTGCGAGAACTGTAGGGTATCAAGTACTACTAGTGTAGACTCAGAAAGATTTATATATTTAACTTTGCCAGACAGTAAATCAGTGTCCTTTAATAAGCTAGTAAAAGCAGCTGATCACAACATGGAGTGTAGCCAATGTAAATCTGAAATGATGTCAACAATATTTATACGAACATATGGCCAGTATGTCATTTTAATGTTCCAATGATGTAGGCCTGATGGAACAAAATTGACAACTTTAATTAAAAATGTTGTGGCTTCGCAGTTGTCAATATCAGGAAGGACTTTTGTAACTGCAGCAATTATATATCATGACGGTCCTTCAATAACATCAGGACATTACACAGCTTATTTAAAGTCTAGAAACGGCTGGTCATTCTGCAACGATTCTGTTTTAACTTTAAAAAAAAATTGCCGTATGACCTTAAAAATTCTTACCTGGTGTTTTTAAAACCAAAATTTTAGGGAAAGAATCTCGGGATGTGCTCTGAGGAATTTCAAGAGGTTCTAATGGCTCCTACACAATTTGGCCTTGAGGATAAGTGTAGTACAGAGACATAAGTTATTTTTGAGTATTAAATAGCTCCTGGAAAAAAAGAAGATTTTCTTACAGAAAGTGGTGGGCACAGATTAGTTGAAGGACAACAGAGTATTTCCCAAAGCAAACGGTCTTCTTACCATAAGACTTGACGTCATGGAAAAATAACTGCACTTTGAATGAGTTCAGAAAAATTGTTTCTTTTTATAGGCTAATTCAAGCAGCCAATCAAAACATGGAGTAGAGGGAATGTAAGTCTGCAATGCTGTCTAGATTATTGGTCCAAACTTTTGATTATAATGTCATTTTAAAAATCCAACTATATAAACCTGATGAAAGTAAGTCTTCAACTTTAATTACAAATGTTGTGGCTACACAGTCGTTGATTTTAGGAATAACATTTGTAACTGCAGCTATTATATGGCATGATGGTCCTTTGACAAGATCCGCTTATTACACAGCCTATTGAAGATGTAAAAAAATGTGCTGTTTCGGCAATGATTTCCCATTTGACTACGATACAATGTTGCCTTTTTAGTTAAAAATATTCTTACTTTCTGTTTTCAGAAAAGAGAATTTAGGGTAGGTAACTGGCGTATAATGGTTCTAGGGGTTGATATAATTTTATCAACTGTTTTATATTGCTTTGTGATTAAAAGTGATGTAGAGAATTAAATAATTGTAGTAGTCATAGAGGTAGTGTAAGTCTGTTTCATAGTAAGCAGTATCAGTGTCATAGGAAATGTAGAACATGAGTGAGCAAGAAGGGTAAGATATTACTAGTCCAGGATTGTGAAAGTGATCTTGAAGGTTTTCTTTCTGAAAGTTGCCGAAATACAAAATGACGGGATTTGCTTACAAGAATTCCAAGAGTTATAAATGGCTCTTACATGATTTGGCCTTGTGGAAACGTGTGGTAGAGAGCGAGAAGACATTTATTGTATGTAACATATTTTTCAAAACGATGGAGATTTTCTTTCAGAAAGTGGCGGGCTGAAAATAATAACAGCACAACAGGGTGTAAGCTGTTCATAGGACATCCTTTGACGTCATGGAAAGTAAGTTAATTTTAAGGAGTTATGTTGTATGGGTTTTTTAAACACAATCATTTTGATTGTGTTTTTTTTTCCCCGCTGTTATATGATGAATACCTTCAAATCACTGTTTTTAGTGAAATTTGATAAATTCTGAGAACAGCAAAAATAAACCATTTAACATGTATAATTAATTCTGTACTTTTTGTACTTATGATATACATTTAGAAATGTGTAGTAGACATGGAGAAGCTGAGGCTTCTGTAAGTGTCAAAGTTGTTGCATGCAGTGCTGCACTTCTGGGTACTGTTTCATATGCTGGACTACATCTGCACAATGAGATACCTAAGCAAAGGAAACACAAGTGATGTGATTGTGAAATGAGCAAAAGAAATTGCACGTTTTTCAATTACATCACCTGTGTTTCCTAAGTTTACGAATGACATTGTGCAGATGAAGTTTAGGTCTGTCCACAGACACAGAAGAGGTCTGGCCTTTGTTCAAGAGTGAAGTGGACATGACTTACTTCATTGGTAGGCTTTCACATGTATTATCTCCTTTGTATTCTTCAACAAGCGTAAATTTGATCTGCAACCCTGAGTAGGCCTCACCTTAAACAAACCTCTGGAGAGGCCACACCTTATCGTCATCCTGAATTAATCATTTAAAATGTCAGGGACAGATTTATGATAGGTGTATGCCTCTTTTGCGCCACTGTGCGTCACTTTTGTGACGCAGTGGCGGTGGAAAAGATTTGCTATGAGGCGACAAAATTACAAATTGATGCATCTAGGCAGATGTGTCATGCTGTAAAAAACCCGTGCCACATGAAACCGATGCAGCAGTGATGCAAAAGATGCACCATGTTGCAAGACAGGCCTCACTTCATCTCCAACAAGATAAGAAGCTGAGTCTTCTGTAAATGTCAAAATTGTTGTATACACTGCTCAACTTCTGTGTACTCTTTGATATGCTAGACTCCATCTGCACTATGAGATACCTAAGCAAAGGAAACACAGGTGATGTGATTGTGAAATGAGGAAAAGAAACTCCACATTTTTCAATTACATCACCTGTGTTTCCTAAGTTTACGAATGACATTGTGCAGATGAAGTTAGGTCTGTCCACGGACACAAAAGAGGTCTGGCCTTTGTTCAAGAGTGAAGTGGACATGACTTACTTCATTGGTAGGCTTTCACATGTATTATCTCCTTTGTATTCTTCAACAAGTGTAAATTTGATCTGCAACCCTGAGTAGGCCTCACCTTAAACAAACCTCTGGAGAGGCCACACCTTATCGTCATCCTGAATTAATCATTTAAAATGTTAGGGACAGATTTATGATAGGTGTGTGCCTCTTTTGCGCCACTGTGCGTCACTTTTGTGATGCAGTGGCGGTGGAAAAGATTTGCTATGAGGCGACAAAATTACAAATTGATGCATCTAGGCAGATGTGTCATGCTGTAAAAAACCCGTGCCACATGAAACCGATGCAGCAGTGATGCAAAAGATGCACCATGTTGCAAAACAGGCCTCACTTCATCTCCAACAAGATAAGAAGCTGAGTCTTCTGTAAATGTCAAAATTGTTGTATACACTGCTCAACTTCTGTGTACTCTTTGATATGCTAGACTCCATCTGCACTATGAGATACCTAAGCAAAGGAAACACAGGTGATGTGATTGTGAAATGAGGAAAAGAAACTCCACATTTTTCAATTACATCACCAGTGTTTCCTAAGTTTACGAATGACATTGTGCAGATGAACTTTAGGTCTGTCCACGGACACAGAAGAGGTCTGGCGTTTGTTCAAGAGTGAAGTGGACATGACTTACTTCATTGGTAGACCTTCACATGTATTATCTCCTCTGTTCTCTTCAACAACTCGAAATTTCATTTGGAACCCTGAGTAGGCCTCACCTCAAACAAACCTCTGGATAGGACACATCTTATTGGCATCCTGAAACAATCATTTAAAATGTTAGTGTCTTGCGACACTTTTGTGAGACAACAGCAGTGCAAAAGATGCACCATGTTCCAAGATAGGCCTCACTTCATCTGCATCAAGATACTGTTAGTTTAAAATGTATATCTTTAGGACTGTGTAGGGGGCCTGGAGAAGCAGAAGCTTCTGTAAGAGTCAAAGTTGTTGAAAAACTGTTTGTCCTTCAATCTTTTCCCTTGTCTTTTCTAATTTTTAAATACATGTTTTAATATTTTTCAAATGTTTGTTCTCTCTTTCACAGATTGAAAGTATAAAAATAAAAAGTGAGTAAGTTAACGACAATTATAAGGTAAAAGTTTTGTACTCTTTTCGTTACATTTCTATCACATTCACCTACTATTAGTTCCACAGCTTCATTTCTTTAACCCTCAGTTTCCTGCCTCATTCCTTTCTCTATTACCTACTTACTCTACTCCTTCCACTCCTTTTCTCAGTCCCTCTCTTCTCATAGTTCCTCACTCTTGTTCACTCACTCCGTCTCTATTACTCTTAGTGTCTTTGACTGATCACTCTTTCACTACTTGTTCATTATGCTTTCTCTGTGTAGTTGAAGCACACTAAGGGGCATATTATGAACACAGCCAATAAAATTATTGCTGTTTTTATTGGCAGAAAACTGCTGCAAAAGTGGTTTTAGCGGCAGTTTTCTGCCGCAAAAGCGGCTTTAGCGACACATTTCTGCCGATAAAAGCTGCAAAACTTTTATTGCCTATGTTGATGATATGGCCCTATGTTATTTACATTTCTTTGCTGTTTCAAATAATCTTTTTCTGTTACTTCTTCTTTTCTGCTTTCTGTTTTTTCTCTCTGTTATTCCACATGTTTTAATCTTATTATTAACTAACTATATATCGCGCACCCGCAATCCACTGCTGATCATGTCACATATTACATCATTCATGACATGGTCAGTGACATCACTGATGACATCACTGATGACATCTCAAATGACATCACTGATGACATCACTGATGACATCTCAAATGACATCACTGATGACATCACCTAAAGAGGTTCATCGTATTATCACATGAATGATGTCATCAGTGATGTCATCAGTGATGTCATTTGAGATGTCATCAGTGATGTCACTGACCATGTCATGAATGATGTAATATGTGACATGATCAGCAGTGGATTGCGGGTGCGCGATATATAGTTAGTACAACTAACTATATATGGAATTTCGATGGTTTTGTGTGAGTAAAATAAGGTTTTTTAAATGCTAATTCCTAACTATATATGGTCTATAAACTTTGGTTTTTTCAGTGAATATATATATATATATATATATATATATATATATATATATTACCTACTGGCGGTCGCCAGTAGGTATATATAGTTAGGATTTTTTCTCTATGGGATTTTTGAAAATTCTATGTCTAATAACTTTGGCGTTTGTGGACGGAATTGGCTGAAATTTTCAGGAAAATGGCACAGTTTGTTTCTGAGCAGCTCTTGAAAATTTGGGGGGGGTTCGTCAAGGGGGGGCCGAGAAAAAAGGGGGGTCCCAAAACGTGTTTTTAACATTGAGTTTTCCATAGGGCGGTTGGCCTCACTTTTACCCCGAACGGCTGAATGGATTTGCACGAAACTTGGCAAAATTGTAGGGACTGGTAGCCCGATGTGCCTTTGCTAGGTCTCAATATATGTGCTTCAGTGGATTTTGAGAAATTAACGTTCAAAAAAAGATATATATCTGTAACAGCGGACCGGGCAGCGCTCCGGTTCGCGGACTTTACGCGTTACGGAGCTTTGTGAAGCGAAGCTGATTGGTTCTCCGGCGTCTGTAAACATTCCAAACAGTCCGTAGCGGCCACCATCTTGTCTCTCGGTAGGATCGAGAGACAAGAGGAGGCCAAAGCGAAGGGGCAAATGACCATAAGGGGGCATAGTAGATCCTCCCTGACCCTCTAGGTTTGATGTGGAGGTTTTAAAAGGGCCCCGCGGGGCAAAAAAATAAATAATAATAATAATCGAACGGCTGAATGGATTTGCACGAAACTTGGCAAAATTGTAGGGACTGGTAGCCCGATGTGCCTTTGCTAGGTCTCAATATATGTGCTCCAGTGGATTTTGAGAAATTAATGTTCAAAAAAAGATATATATCCGTAACAGCGCTCCGCTTCGAGTACTTTTCGCGTTACGGAGCTTTGCGAAGCTGATTGGTTCTTCGGCGTCTGTAAACATTCCAAACAGTCCGTAGCGGCCGCCATCTTGTCTCTCGGTAGGATCGAGAGACAAGAGGAGGCCAAAGCGAAGGGGCAAATGACCATAAGGGGGCATAGTAGATCCTCCCTGACCCCCTAGGTTTGATGTGGAGGCTTTAAAAGGGTCTCGCAGGGCAAAAAAAAAAAATATCGTTTTTTTAGTTTTTTTGCGTGGAGTGCGCCCGGTTCGCCAACCGGGAAGCGTTCTGGGGAGCGTACTTTCTTGAAAATTCGTGAAAAAAGTTAGAGTAAAATAATAATTGTGAGTGATCAGATGTAGGGTAGCTCTGAGAAGAGCTTTTGGGTTTATGGTACATTTAGGTACTTATAAGTAGGTACCAATGCACAGTCTTAAATTCAGAATGAAAATTCTGTTGCCCTCATCTGAGAAGTGAACTCCATCTCCTCTGTAGATATCTTGCATGTAGTAACGCAAGTTATTGTTGTACATGGAGCCCATTCCATGGTCTCTCATGTAAGCTGAAACAGATTTGTTTACATGCTTCCTCGATTTCTCAATTTGTGGACAAAATTGGTTCGACCACCTCCATTTCTGTCTTTGGCATATATTTGAATATACCAAGGCAGTCTGAGGAAAAAGTGCCATCAATTGCTCAAAGGTGTCCTTTAAAAGCATTTCCAGACCTACCCCAGTCAAAGTGCCCAAATCATTACCTCCACAGTGCACAATTAACAGGTCAGGTTTTGGCAAATGCATAAAGGTTTTCACCAATGGTATCAATTGGTGACATTTTAATCCTCTGTGGCCAAACCACTTAATTTCCACATCTTGTAAATTGAGGTTAGGTAAATTCCTGTTTTCAGCGTACCTCTGAGCCCAATAGATGTAACTATGTCCAACAATCCAGACAGAAAACAAGGCGAGAGAAGGTTCTCCTGCAGTCAGATGAAGTGTGGCAATGAAATGGCAGTTGAAAAAATGAGAGTGTAAAATGAAAAAAACTGAGGAGTTTCTGTGTTAATGAAGCAGTAAGAGTGATTGGTGGATTTTCATTGCTGAAAACAGAAAGTTAGGGTGCATGGATGAGTTCGTTGAAAGATGTATTTTGAGTGGCAAAGGAAAAATCATTAAATGAAAGTATGCACTGGATATGCAGGTGCACTGAGAGTTCAGAGTTCAATTGCAACATTGTTGTGTGAACTTGGAAACACCAGAGGTCTTGCAAGAGGTGGTTGCTATGCACAAAAAACAAAGAGGGCAGAGGGGGGAAGGGTTTTGATTTGAAAAAAAGTGAGGGAAGAGTTTTGATTGGGTGACATGAGAGATATGTGTGAAGAATTACAGCATTTCTGTGCTTTTGATAGCTGCAGACTCTGGAGTGCATACCTTTTGCTCTGCTGAAGACAAATTGGTGTGTTTCTGAGACTGTTTTGAAACTCAAAGTATTTGCTAAGGTGAGAAAAGATTTCTTTAATTTAGATAGAAAATAGTGTGCTTTAAGGAGAAAATTATGAAGAAAGTTGTGTTTTTCAAATGTTGGTTTGTGTCAAGTGTTTTACAAATAGATTTTGTTTCTTTGAGAAATTGTAATTGGAGAAAATGTGAAGTATTAGTACTGACAGGGTTTTTATGTGCATAGGAGCTGTGGAGTGTTTTCAAATTATGACTTGTAAATCGTTTTTGAGGAAAAGCAATGGTTTTAATATTTATGACAAGGACATAATGGTGTATGCTTCTTTATAAGGCAATTGAGTGTCTCTGATGTTATTTTTCCCATTTCAATGTAAGAAGTTTCTCTGTGGAGCAAATTGCTTGTAAATATGCTCCCACCTGTGCATGGCAAATTTAGATTTTGAATGTTTGCGTTACATAGGCATGTTAAAGGTGACCGAAACATGCTGCAAAGGCAATCAAAAAACGCATTCATGTGTCTTAAGGACATTTTAAGTCATTTCCCCATGTGGAGTGTTTTTAAATTATGACTTGAAAATCGTTTTTGGGGAAAATGAATGCTTTTAAAATTTATGACAAGGACATAATGGTGTATGCTTCTTTATAAGGCATTTCAGTGTCTCTGATGTTATTTTTCCAATATTAAACTAAAAGACCTTTCCCCGTGGAGCAAATTCCTTGTAAATATGCTCCCACCTGTGCATGGTAAATTTAGATTTTGACTGTTTGAGTTACATAGCCATGTTAAAAGTGACCCAAAAAAGTTGCAAAGGCTTTAAAAAAACACTTTCATGTGTCTTGAGGACATTTTAAGTCATTTCCCCATGGGCAGTGTTTTCAAATTATGAGTTGAAAATCGTTTTTGAGGTAAAGGAATGTTTTCAAAATTTATGTGCGCCATATGCCCCCAAATTTCTTTTTCAGGGGTGCAGCAGGGTGTTCTTGAGACACCCCTGCACCCTCGGAAAAATTCGTAATTTGCGATGAGGTAATTGCTAATCGCAAATTGCACCTTCATTCCTATGGGCCTCCTGCTCAATGGAAATGAATGGGTAATTTGTAATTAGCAAATAGCTCATCGCAAACTAGGAATGGTAAAGAATCGCTATTTATTCCTTAAAGTTCGCTATTTAGGAAATGCTAAAAACTTTGATGATACATATGGCGGTTCATCTCTAACAAGATAAGAAGCATAGGGATAGATTTATGATGACTGGCGCATCACCAGGGATGTGTTAGTCATCCTGTGCCGTTGTTCCGCCACCTATGGTGTGCTGCATTTACAATGCGGCGCATCATGGGGCAAAAACAGCACAGATGCGTGACGTATCTGTGCCGTAAAGGTGGCGCATTGCTGGAGTTGTATCGCAAGTGTGATGAAGCTCCAGCAAGGCTCAGGGGTGCCCCTGTCGCAGGGTTTCTGTTCTCACACAGAACTGTGCGCAGAGGATTGGAACCTCGGCGAATTAGGGTGCCCCAAAACTCACCTTAGTACTCAAAAACCCCTTAGCAAGCTAGGTACAGTGTCACATTGGATATAACAAACTCTCAATGTTTAGACAATCCAGAATATGAACTTATAGTACCTCAGGATACGTGGAACTCATGAACACTCGGTCGTTATATATTTATTAGAAACCAGAACATGGAGTTAAGAAGAACACATGTGTATTTGAAATGTTTATTTACTAGAGCCGTCTTCTCAGGCGTAGTATCTTAGATAATACAAGTACACATATTATCAGTAGCAAAATTACCAGCATAGTTACTAGTACATAAAAAGCGAATGGTGACAGTATGTTAACATGCTGTAAATGAATAAGAGTTAGCAACACTTAAAAGCAGCCGCGGGCCGTGGAGAGAGTTACGGTGGGGCAGGGAGGTGGGGAGGGGGAGGGGCAGGGTGGAGAGGGCTAAAAAACGGCACCTGGATAATTACAGGTAAGTAAACAATTTGATTAATAAAACGAATTTCGTAGTGCGCACTGCATCGCATTTTGCGCGCTACGAATTCGCAATCCACTGCTGATCATGTCACATATTACATCATTCATGACATGGTCAGTGACATCACTGATGACATCTCAAATGACATCACTGATGACATCACTGATGACATCATTCATGTGATAATACGATGAACCTCTTTAGGTGATGTCATCAGTGATGTCATTTGAGATGTCATCAGTGATGTCATCAGTGATGTCATTTGAGATGTCATCAGTGATGTCATCAGTGATGTCACTGACCATGTCATGAATGATGTAATATGTGACATGATCAGCAGTGGATTGCGGGTGCGCGATATATAGTTAGTACAACTAACTATATATGGAATTTCAATGGTTTTGTGTGAGTAAAATAAGGTTTTTTAAATGCTAATTCCTAACTATATATGGTCTATAACCTTTGGTTTTTTCAGTGAATTTTCAAGGTTTTGTAAATGCTAATTCCTAACTATATATGGTCTATAACCTATGGTTTTTTCAGTGAATTTCATTGGTTTTTTAAAAGCTAATATATATAGCTGTTAAATGTATTCTTTAAATCAAAAAATATATTTTATATGTTCATTAATAATTTTTTTTATTATTATTTTTTTTTGTTCGCTCCCGGTTCGCGAACCGGAAAGCTTCCCGTTAGCTCAATTTGGTGCCGCGACCCGGTCCGCGAACCAGTAAACAATCCGTTTGCACAACTGTCGCGTTAGAAATCAACATCATGACGCGTCCCGGAAGCGCGACGTACCACGTTGTCGCGTATTGCGACTTATGACGCGCCGCGTTAGCGCACCCGGAAGTGCTCCGGTAAGCGAACTGAGACGCGAAGCGCAGCTCCCTGGAAGCGATCCGGGGCGCGTCGCGAAAGCGCGACGTATCGCGTTGCCGCGTAATGCGTCTTATGACGCGCCGCGTTAGCGCACCCGGAAGTGCTCCGGAGCGCGAACCGAGGCGCGAAGCGCAGCTCCCGGGAAGCGATCCGGGGGGCGTTCCGCAGCGCATAACATAAGCGTAACAGGTCATGTGACTTGTTAATAAAACTTTTCATTGGTTCATTTCACTTTTGGTTTCCTAATGATGTAAGGGTAGGTCAGGTGACCTAAAAATAACACTTTTCATTGGTTTAGAACTATTTTTTTTCCAAAATGATGAAAGCCCCCACCTTTTTTCTCACTCTGACTTTCAACTTTGAGAAAGGAAGACCTATTTTGCACAGTGGAAAATGGCTTCACTAGTAGCTGCAGCTGGTGCACCCCCACCACCACCACCACCTCCTCATGGGAAGAGAGGACCACCTCCACAGTTCATTTCCAACACAGAGGAGGAAGAGGATCAAGAAGAGGAAGAGGAAATACAGAGACCACAGTTTTTACAAGAGGAGCCCCGGGTATCTTATCATAAAAATAGTTTCATTTGGCAGTTTTTTTCATTCCCCGAAGGACAGAAAAAGGATAATGCTCGGTATGTCACGTGCCTAATATGCAAAGAGGACTTATCTAGAGGCACTGATAAAAAGTATAGTTACGGCAACTATACTATGCACCGTCACATGCAGAGGTGGCATCCTCTAAATTACAGCCGGGCAGAGATGCGTGACCTGCAGGACAACCCACCAACTCCTGTGGCCAGGACATCAACACAGATATCTCTGTCAGGGCCAGAGGCACGGGAAACAGTGCAAAACATACAGGAAAACTTTGTCCACATGAAGATTGTGTGTATATATTGCGGTACCTTACTTTCATGTGCCAATATGAGCATTAACTTAGTAAACAGAGCATTTGAAAATCACAAGTGCTCTAAACGCCCCCCAAAATTTTTTTTTTTTTGCTCCTGTTGAGCCCTTTCCAATGCCTGTTTTTTGTTCTTTCCCCTCCAAAAAAACCAAAAAAACCATAAAATTGTTCAAAAAATACAAAAAAAACAAAAAATGTTCAGAAAATTAAAAAAATATATAAAACAAAAAAAACACAAAAAAAAAGTTATTTTCAGAACTACCTCCCCTTTATAAAAAAATTGCTAGAATGTTTAGCACTCTGGCAAGCTCTATTTCTTTTGGTTCGCTTACCGGTTCGCTCGCCGGTACGCGAACCGGGAGCGAACCAAAAACATTTTTTTTTAAAAAAGAAGAGTAAGTATAAGGGAAGTAAACAGAGAGTAATGTTAAAAGAAAGACAGCTATAGGGACTAAACCAGAGATGCTGTTTAATAGATTTATTTACCGAAGAAAAGATAGAAGAGGATATAATTGTGAAAAACAAAATAGATAAGGAAGTGAAAGAATCAAGCATTGAAAATGCAATAGGTCTCGCAATAGAAGAGTTTGACCTTTTGGTTTTGCAAATGGATGAGTGGCGTTGCGTGTATGAGTGGCGTTGCGTGGATGAGTGGCGTTGCGTGGATGAGTGGCGTTGCGTGGATGAGTGGCGTTGCGTGGATGATTGGCGTTGCGTGGATGAGTGGCGTTGCGTGGATGAGTGGCGTTGCGTGGGTGAGTTGCGTGTGTGAGTGGCGTTGCGTGTGTGAGTGGCGTTGCGTGTGTGAGTGGCGTTGCGTGTGTGAGTGGCGTTGCGTGTATGAGTGGCGTTGCGTGTGTGAGTGGCGTTGCGTGTGTGAGTGGCGTTGCGTGTGTGAGTGGCGTTGCGTCGATGAGTGGCGTTGCGTCGATGAGTGGTGTTGCGTGGATGAATGGTGTTGGGTGGATGAGTGGGGTTGCGTGGATGAGTTGCATGTGTGAGTGGCGTTGCGTGTGTGAGTGGCATTGCGCGGGTGAGTGGCGTTGCGTGTGTGAGTGGCGTTGCGTGGGTGAGTGGCGTTGCGTGGGTGAGTGGCGTTGCGTGGGTGAGTGGCGTTGTGTGTATGAGTGGCGTTGCATGTGTGAGTGGCGTTGCGTGTGTGAGTGGCGTTGCGTGTGTGAGTGGCGTTGCATCGATGAGTGGCGTTGCGTCGATGAGTGGCGTTGCGTGGATGAGTGGCGTTGCGTGGATGAGTGGGGTTGCGTGGATGAGTTGCGTGTGTGAGTGGCGTTGCGTGTATGAGTGACGTTGCGTGGGTGAGTGGCGTTGCGTGGGTGAGTGGTGTTGCGTGTGTGAGTGGCGTTGCGTGTGTGAGTGGCATTGCATGTGTGAGTGGCGTTGCGTGTGTGAGTGGTGTTGCGTGTGAGAGTGGCGTTGCGTGTGTGAGTGGCGTTGTGTCGATGAGTGGGGTTGCGTGGATGAGTGGGGTTGCGTGGATGAATTGCGTGTGTGAGTGGCGTTGCGTGTGAAATCAGCAGTGAAAAACGTGTTTATTTGTGAGCAGCTTAAAAGAAGTAAACTTAAAACTTGTCAAACACCATACCTCATAAATTAGGCAAAATAGCTATAACAAGCTGAACTTCTTGCATCCATTATCGTTGCTCGAGTGATGCGCCCAAGATCACACAGAGGCTAGGAGAAAGGGTCGGGTTTGTGGTTAGGATGGACTAAGACTGCTGGAGAAGGGCACAGTGGAGAAGGATGATGTGAACTTCCAAAGCTTTCCCTAGACCTTTCCGAATGTTGTGAAAAGTAAATTTATTCGAAGCTTTAGAAAAAGAGCTGAGCTCGAGAAGCGCCTAGAAGCACCCAAAGTTACTGAGGAAGCCAAGGCGCTGAGGAGGGTTGGAGGGAAGGAGAGAGGCCGAGCTCGAGAAGCGCCTAGAAGGACATTAAGTCACTGAGGAAGCCAAGGCGCTGTGAAGGGAAGGAGAGAGGCTGAGCTCGAGAAGCGCCTAGAAGACGTAAAGTTACTAAGGAAACCAAGGAACTGTGGAGGGGTGCTGGAGCAAAAGGAGAGAGGTTGAGCTCGAGAAGCGCCTAGAAGGACATTAAGTCACTGAGGAAGCCAAAGCGCTGTGAAGGGAAGGATAGAGGCTGAGCTTGAGAAGCGCTTAGAAGGACGTAAAGTCACTGAGGAAACCAAGGCGCTGCGGAGGAGTGAAAGAAAAGGGGAGTACCTGAACTCGAGAAGCGCCTAGTATTACAGGAATGGAACACAGTGAGAGAGAATGGATGAGAGTAAAAAACAAGAAAGGAAACAAGACGGAGGGCATTGCTGTGGGGAGGGGGGGGAGGAGAAATGCACACGGCGGGCAGGGGAGGGGGCGGAGCGGGGAGAGCGGCATGAGGGTGTGAAGCAGCCGTGGCCTTTGAAGTGAAGCTAAGCTTCACTTCAAAGGTGTGGGAGGAGTGCGGCTGAGGGAACAGACGGCGATTTGGTGATGTGCACGCGCATTTTAGGTCAATGCGCTTGCGCATTGACCTAAAAGCCACGGGCACAGCACCAAATCACCACAGTTAGTTAAACTTTGTTTAAAGCCCTATAGTCTCGCTTCTCTCAATGCGCATGCGCATTGATAGGTCACGAGACCTAAAAAAGGAGAGTAGAAGAATAACAAAGAAGATTTTCTTGGAGAATGTGAGTGAATGTTCAAAATAAGATTAAAACATGTGGAATAACAGAGAGAAAAAACAGAAAGCAGAAAAGAAGAAGTAACAGAAAAAGATTATTTGAAACAGCAAAGAAATGTAAATAACATAGGGCCATATCATCAACATAGGCAATAAAAGTTTTGCAGCTTTTATCGGCAGAAATGTGTCGCTAAAGCCGCTTTTGCGGCAGAAAACTGCCGCTAAAACCACTTTTGCAGCAGTTTTCTGCCAATAAAAACAGCAATAATTTTATTGGCTGTGTTCATAATATGCCCCTTAGTGTGCTTCAACTACACAGAGAAAGCATAATGAACAAGTAGTGAAAGAGTGATCAGTCAAAGACACTAAGAGTAATAGAGACGGAGTGAGTGAACAAGAGTGAGGAACTATGAGAAGAGAGGGACTGAGAAAAGGAGTGGAAGGAGTAGAGTAAGTAGGTAATAGAGAAAGGAATGAGGCAGGAAACTGAGGGTTAAAGAAATGAAGCTGTGGAACTAATAGTAGGTGAATGTGATAGAAATGTAACGAAAAGAGTACAAAACTTTTACCTTATAATTGTCGTTAACTTACTCACTTTTTATTTTTATACTTTCAATCTGTGAAAGAGAGAACAAACATTTGAAAAATATTAAAACATGTATTTAAAAATTAGAAAAGACAAGGGAAAAGATTGAAGGACAAACAGTTTTTCAACAACTTTGACTCTTACAGAAGCTTCTGCTTCTCCAGGCCCCCTACACAGTCCTAAAGATATACATTTTAAACTAACAGTATCTTGATGCAGATGAAGTGAGGCCTATCTTGGAACATGGTGCATCTTTTGCACTGCTGTTGTCTCACAAAAGTGTCGCAAGACACTAACATTTTAAATGATTGTTTCAGGATGCCAATAAGATGTGTCCTATCCAGAGGTTTGTTTGAGGTGAGGCCTACTCCTCATGATCCGGAAACGAACTGAATAAGATAATAGAAGTGCCATCTCATGAGAGCAGATTGCAAGTTTATATGTGGACGGTCCGCAAGGTAAAGCATTAAAAACTAGGAAAATTCAATGCTAAAGAAAAATAAAACAGCCAAGTACTTTATCGAGTCTTAAGCCAATAGGCAAGGTAAATAATAAAAACTTGACAAATAAGTCAATGAATTGTCAATGAAATGCTAGTACTCAGCATATCAAACATGAAAAAGGTCTATGACATAACTGTGTATGCAAAATAAGCTGCAACAGCCTCCAATAGGAAGTCACCGTCTTCATCCGAAAACAGTTCAGCCATCCAATTTAAAAGCGGAAAAGAACATACGTGCTCTCCCAGCACCGGATCCTCTATCACCATCAGAGGACAGCTCGGTGGGTTTTCAAGAAAGCTGTGTTCCAAGAAAGACTGTGCTGCCGCCAGTAAATTCCAGGGACCAAGTAGTCCATGCATCAATGCCACAGCCATAATCCTTTCGCCAGGACAAACCAACTTGTGAGTAATGATAGGACTCATCAGCTGATTAAAGTCGACGTCAGGAGAAACCGGTCCGCAGAGACACAAATCAATGGCCCAATCGAAATCACAGGTCAGGCAGTGAAATACAGGCTGGACACAGGTGAAGTAGGAGAATCGAAAAGATAATCCATATGCCGTGCTTAATATCGCCAACGGCATTGTGCCATAATATTCAAGCATGCGATCGCGGAACAGCGTCAGCAGCTGCAGGGCGGGACCTTGCACAGGAGGGACATCCATATTTAAAAATGTAAAAAAGCACAAGAGCGTCCGCTGCTAATGCAAGTAAAAATGGGAATCCACCAAGCACAGTGGAAAAAATAGAAAGAAAGAAAGCAGGGATGACTCCAAAGATTTTCTCAAATGAAGTCACGAGACCACTGGTAACAACTTTAAAAAAATGCGCCAGGCCCTTTGTGGAGGATGCGTTAAAGATAGTCCGAACCATCTTGCTGAAATGGAAAGGCGAATCAGTATTTAAAAGGGTCTGCACCTCTGTACGGGTGTTCGCTATGTGAAGCACGAAAGTTTCACGGGCCAAACTCAAGGCCACCTCTCTCTGAGACAAAAGAGCCCTTATTCTTGCCATGCCGTTGAAATCTGCTCCCAAGGTTGGTATTTGTGGCCAGATTGAAAACTCCCTATGTTCATGTGTGGGAGGAAATAGAACATTTCTGCAGCAAATAACCCGTTCACTTATTGTTACGATAAAAGGAATACTTTTAATTAACCCAGAACAATCTTCATTATTGAGCATCAAATAACTACAATTTTCCAACAACTGAACGTGGGGATGATAGCAGGAACTGGCGTGCCTTGCAACACGCAAGCCATATTTGGTCGGTCTTTGTTGCATGAACCGTGTAACTGTATGTGCCTACACATTAGTGAATGATCTGGCGTCTCAGTGCATTCCTCTCCATTCAGATAAACTTCTTGATTATCTTTGAAACATCTGTATGTGTATGGAAGCGACCAGACCTCATGAAGAAAACCACTACCTAAAGGTTCATAACGACCTATTGGTATATATTTCATACAATTTGAAAACTTATATAAAGCAAAAGGCAGCGTTATTAAACCGTGGATAAGGCACGTTGCCAAAGCAGCCAACCTTTTGGATTTATACTGGAAATGTTAAAGGAAGAATTACGGAGTAGGGCCTGTAAATCACTAATGGACAACCGAGTAAAATTACTCCAACCATCATATTCCTCTAACTCCGGGATAGTAGGGGTGTTTAATTTTTTAGAAGTAGCCAATCCAAAGCATTTGGTCTGGGAAATTGTTTCATTCACAAACAACATATGATTTGGGATGAGACATGCACGGTGCAAAGCCTCAGTGCCTTGTACCTGCCAGGTTCGTGAACCCCAAACTGATGTAGATCCTGGATATCTTTACACTGTGTTAAGTTAGCATGGGCTCAAAACTGGTTTAAACGCCATTTTTCCTTTTTTGCAACTTCTGCACACGACACTTAGTTGTTGCTTTAGCTTTGAGCCTACCTGCGTCAAGATCTATGCCTGCTTCAAGCAGGCGCAGGGTTTTGATGCAGCTTTGTCCTATCTGATTGTAAATGCGGCACACCGTGGGTGGCAGAGCAGCGGTGCATGTTAACTGGTGCATCCCTGGGGATGTGCTAGTTAATATAAATCTGCCCCTTTACATTTAATTATGTGCAGGGGACACAGAGTCGGTGAGGTTTATCCAAGGTTAAGAAGAGATGAGTCCTGTTCAGTGAAAAATTGGACATAGGCTTCACCTCCTCACAGCCGCGGGCCGTGGAGGGAGTTACGGTGGGGCAGGGAGGCGGGGAGGGGGAGGGGCAGGGTGGAGGGACCTAAAAACTGGCATATGGATAATTGCAGGTAAGTACACAATTTAATTATTCAAACAAAATTCGTAGCGCGCACAGCATCGCATTTTGCGATGCAGTGCGCGCTACGAAATTCAGAAAGTGGCGGGCTGAAAATAATAACAGCACAACAGGGTGTAAGCTGTTCATAGGACATCCTTTGACGTCATGGAAAGTAAGTTAATTTTAAGGAGTTCTGAATTCTGATTTGTTATGTTGTATGGGTTTTTTAAACACAATCATTTTGATTGTGTTTTTTTTTCCCCGCTGTTATATGATGAATACCTTCAAATCACTCTTTTTAGTGAAATTTGATAAATTCTGAGAACAGCAAAAATAAACCATTTAACATGTATAATTAATTCTGTACTTTTTGTACTTATGATATACATTTAGAAATGTGTAGTAGACATGGAGAAGCTGAGGCTTCTGTAAGTGTCAAAGTTGTTGCATGCAGTGCTGCACTTCTGGGTACTGTTTCATATGCTGGACTACATCTGCACAATGAGATACCTAAGCAAAGGAAACACAAGTGATGTGATTGTGAAATGAGCAAAAGAAATTGCACGTTTTTCAATTACATCACCTGTGTTTCCTAAGTTTACGAATGACATTGTGCAGATGAAGTTTAGGTCTGTCCACAGACACAGAAGAGGTCTGGCCTTTGTTCAAGAGTGAAGTGGACATGACTTACTTCATTTGTAGGCTTTCACATGTATTATCTCCTTTGTATTCTTCAACAAGCGTAAATTTGATCTGCAACCCTGAGTAGGCCTCACCTTAAACAAACCTCTGGAGAGGCCACACCTTATCGTCATCCTGAATTAATCATTTAAAATGTCAGGGACAGATTTATGATAGGTGTATGCCTCTTTTGCGCCACTGTGCGTCACTTTTGTGACGCAGTGGCGGTGGAAAAGATTTGCTATGAGGCGACAAAATTACAAATTGATGCATCTAGGCAGATGTGTCATGCTGTAAAAAACCCGTGCCACATGAAACCGATGCAGCAGTGATGCAAAAGATGCACCATGTTGCAAAACAGGCCTCACTTCATCTCCAACAAGATAAGAAGCTGAGTCTTCTGTAAATGTCAAAATTGTTGTATACACTGCTCAACTTCTGTGTACTCTTTGATATGCTAGACTCCATCTGCACTATGAGATACCTAAGCAAAGGAAACACAGGTGATGTGATTGTGAAATGAGGAAAAGAAACTCCACATTTTTCAATTACATCACCTGTGTTTCCTAAGTTTACGAATGACATTGTGCAGATGAAGTTTAGGTCTGTCCACGGACACAAAAGAGGTCTGGCCTTTGTTCAAGAGTGAAGTGGACATGACTTACTTCATTGGTAGGCTTTCACATGTATTATCTCCTTTGTATTCTTCAACAAGTGTAAATTTGATCTGCAACCCTGAGTAGGCCTCACCTTAAACAAACCTCTGGAGAGGCCACACCTTATCGTCATCCTGAATTAATCATTTAAAATGTTAGGGACAGATTTATGATAGGTGTGTGCCTCTTTTGCGCCACTGTGCGTCACTTTTGTGACGCAGTGGCGGTGGAAAAGATTTGCTATGAGGCGACAAAATTACAAATTGATGCATCTAGGCAGATGTGTCATGCTGTAAAAAACCCGTGCCACATGAAACCGATGCAGCAGTGATGCAAAAGATGCACCATGTTGCAAGACAGGCCTCACTTCATCTCCAACAAGATAAGAAGCTGAGTCTTCTGTAAATGTCAAAGTTCTTGTATACACTGCTCAACTTCTGTGTACTCTTTGATATGCTAGACTCCATCTGCACTATGAGATACCTAAGCAAAGGAAACACAGGTGATGTGATTGTGAAATGAGGAAAAGAAACTCCACATTTTTCAATTACATCACCAGTGTTTCCTAAGTTTACGAATGACATTGTGCAGATGAACTTTAGGTCTGTCCACGGACACAGAAGAGGTCTGGCGTTTGTTCAAGAGTGAAGTGGACATGACTTACTTCATTGGTAGACCTTCACATGTATTATCTCCTCTGTTCTCTTCAACAACTCGAAATTTCATTTGGAACCCTGAGTAGGCCTCACCTCAAACAAACCTGTGGATAGGACACATCTTATTGGCATCCTGAAACAATCATTTAAAATGTTAGTGTCTTGCGACACTTTTGTGAGACAACAGCAGTGCAAAAGATGCACCATGTTCCAAGATAGGCCTCACTTCATCTGCATCAAGATACTGTTAGTTTAAAATGTATATCTTTAGGACTGTGTAGGGGGCCTGGAGAAGCAGAAGCTTCTGTAAGAGTCAAAGTTGTTGAAAAACTGTTTGTCCTTCAATCTTTTCCCTTGTCTTTTCTAATTTTTAAATACATGTTTTAATATTTTTCAAATGTTTGTTCTCTCTTTCACAGATTGAAAGTATAAAAATAAAAAGTGAGTAAGTTAACGACAATTATAAGGTAAATGTTTTGTACTCTTTTCGTTACATTTCTATCACATTCACCTACTATTAGTTCCACAGCTTCATTTCTTTAACCCTCAGTTTCCTGCCTTTGCTACTTCCCTCATTCCTTTCTCTATTACCTACTTACTCTACTCCTTCCACTCCTTTTCTCAGTCCCTCTCTTCTCATAGTTCCTCACTCTTGTTCACTCACTCCGTCTCTATTACTCTTAGTGTCTTTGACTGATCACTCTTTCACTACTTGTTCATTATGCTTTCTCTGTGTAGTTGAAGCACACTAAGGGGCATATTATGAACACAGCCAATAAAATTATTGCTGTTTTTATTGGCAGAAAACTGCTGCAAAAGTGGTTTTAGCGGCAGTTTTCTGCCGCAAAAGCGGCTTTAGCGACACATTTCTGCCGATAAAAGCTGCAAAACTTTTATTGCCTATGTTGATGATATGGCCCTATGTTATTTACATTTCTTTGCTGTTTCAATTAATCTTTTTCTGTTACTTCTTCTTTTCTGCTTTCTGTTTTTTCTCTCTGTTATTCCACATGTTTTAATCTTATTTTGAACATTCACTCACATTCTCCAAGAAAATCTTCTTTGTTATTCTTCTACTCTCCTTTTTTAGGTCTCGTGACCTATCAATGCGCATGCGCATTGAGAGAAGCAAGACTATAGGGCTTTAAACAAAGTTTAACTAACTGTGGTGATTTGGTGCTGTGCCCGTGGCTTTTAGGTCAATGCGCAAGCGCATTGACCTAAAATGCACGTGCACATCACCAAATCGCCGTCTGTTCCCTCAGCCGCACTCCTCCCACACCTTTGAAGTGAAGCTTAGCTTCACTTCAAAGGCCACGGCTGCTTCACACCCTCATGCCGCTCTCCCCGCTCCGCCCCCTCCCCTGCCCGCCGTGTGCATTTCTCCTCCCCCCCTCCCCACAGCAATGCCCTCCGTCTTGTTTCCTTTCTTGTTTTTTACTCTCATCCATTCTCTCTCACTGTGTTCCATTCCTGTAATACTAGGCGCTTCTCGAGTTCAGGTTCTCCCCTTTTCTTCCACTCCTCCGCAGCGCCTTGGTTTCCTCAGTGACTTTACGTCCTTCTAAGCGCTTCTCAAGCTCAGCCTCTATCCTTACCTTCACAGCGCTTTGGCTTCCTCAGTGACTTAATGTCCTTCTAGGCGCTTCTCGAGCTCAACCTCTCTCCTTTTGCTCCAGCACCCCTCCACAGTTCCTTGGTTTCCTTAGTAACTTTACGTCTTTTAGGCGCTTCTCGAGCTCAGCCTCTCTCCTTCCCTTCACAGCGCCTTGGCTTCCTCAGTGACTTAATGTCCTTCTAGGCGCTTCTCGAGCTCGGCCTCTCTCCTTCCCTCCAACCCTCCTCAGCGCTTTGGCTTCCTCAGTAACTTTGGGTGCTTCTAGGCGCTTCTCGAGCTCAGCTCCTTTTCTAAAGCTTCGAATAAATTTACTTTTCACAACATTCGGAAAGGTCTAGGGAAAGCTTTGGAAGTTCACATCATCCTTCTCCACTGTGCCCTTCTCCAGCAGTCTTAGTCCATCCTAACCACAAACCCGACCCTTTCTCCTAGCCTCTGTGTGATCTTGGGCGCATCACTCGAGCAACGATAATGGATGCAAGAAGTTCAGCTTGTTATAGCTATTTTGCCTAATTTATGAGGTATGGTGTTTGACAAGTTTTAAGTTTACTTCTTTTAAGCTGCTCACAAATAAACACGTTTTTCACTGCTGATTTCACACGCAACGCCACTCACACACGCAACTCATCCACGCAACCCCACTCATCCACGCAACCCCACTCATCGACACAACGCCACTCACACACGCAACGCCACTCTCACACGCAACACCACTCACACACGCAACGCCACTCACACATGCAATGCCACTCACACACGCAACGCCACTCACACACGCAACACCACTCACCCACGCAACGCCACTCACCCACGCAACGTCACTCATACACGCAACGCCACTCACACACGCAACTCATCCACGCAACCCCACTCATCCACGCAACGCCACTCATCCACGCAACGCCACTCATCGACGCAACGCCACTCATCGATGCAACGCCACTCACACACGCAACGCCACTCACACACGCAACGCCACTCACACATGCAACGCCACTCATACACGCAATGCCACTCACCCACGCAACGCCACTCATCCACGCAACGCCACTCACCCACGCAACGCCACTCACACGCGCAACGCCACTCACCCGCGCAACGCCACTCACACACGCAACGCCACTCACACACGCAACTCATCCACGCAACCCCACTCATCCACGCAACACCACTCATCCACGCAACGCCACTCATCGACGCAACGCCACTCATCGACGCAACGCCACTCACACACGCAACGCCACTCACACACGCAACACCACTCACACACGCAACGCCACTCATACACGCAACGCCACTCACACACGCAACGCCACTCACACACGCAACGCCACTCACACACGCAACGCCACTCACACACGCAACTCACCCACGCAATGCCACTCATCCACGCAACGCCACTCATCCACGCAACGCCAATCATCCACGCAACGCCACTCATCCACGCAACGCCACTCATCCACGCAACGCCACTCATACACGCAACGCCACTCATACACGCAACGCCACTCATCCATTTGCAAAACCAAAAGGTCAAACTCTTCTATTGCGAGACCTATTGCATTTTCAATGCTTGATTCTTTCACTTCCTTATCTATTTTGTTTTTCACAATTATATCCTCTTCTATCTTTTCTTCGGTAAATAAATCTATTAAACAGCATCTCTGGTTTAGTCCCTATAGCTGTCTTTCTTTTAACATTACTCTCTGTGTACTTCCCTTATACTTACTCTTCTTTTTTTTTTTAAAATGTTTTTGGTTCGCTCCCGGTTCGCGTACCGGCGAGCGAACCGGTAAGCGAACCAAAAGAAATAGAGCTTGCCAGAGTGCTAAACATTCTAGCAATTTTTTTATAAAGGGGAGGTAGTTCTGAAAAGAACTTTTTTTTTGTGTTTTTGTTGTTTTATATTTTTTTTTAATTTTCTGAATTTTTTTTGTATTTTTTGAACAATTTTATGTTTTTTTTGGTTTTTTTGGAAGGGAAAGAACAAAAAACAGACATTGGAAAGGGCTCAACAGGAGCAAAAAAAAAAAATTTTTTGGGGGCGTTTAGAGCACTTGTGATTTTCAAATGCTCTGTTTACTAAGTTAATGCTCATATTGGCACATGAAAGTAAGGTACCGCAATATATACACACAATCTTCATGTGGACAAAGTTTTCCTGTATGTTTGGCACTGTTTCCCGTGCCTCTGGCCCTGACAGAGATATCTGTGTTGATGTCCTGGCCACAGGAGTTGGTGGGTTGTCCTGCAGGTCACGCATCTCTGCCCGGCTGTAATTTAGAGGATGCCACCTCTGCATGTGACGGTGCATAGTATAGTTGCCGTAACTATACTTTTTATCAGTGCCTCTAGATAAGTCCTCTTTGCATATTAGGCACGTGACATACCGAGCATTAACCTTTTTCTGTCCTTCGGGGAATGAAAAAAACTGCCAAATGAAACTATTTTTATGATGAGATACCCGGGGCTCCTCTTGTAAAAACTGTGGTCTCTGTATTTCCTCTTCATTTATGAGGTATGGTGCTATGTGACTTGTCAGTGAGCTATGACATCACTGATGACATTATCCAGTGACTGTATGTTTCTGTAAAGTAAAAATATGTCTTACATATTGAAGAATGAGTGGATGTATAAGTGTCTGGATGAAGGATTTAGTAGGTGCATGACTGACTGTATGAGAGAGTGATTAAATGTGTCTCACTGAGTGCATGGGTTAGTGACTAAACTGTCTTAATTTGTGCATCATTATATCTGTTGTTCTGTAAACTGCTGCATGTGTTGATCAGTAGCTATATGAGTAACTATATGGGTTATTGATTGGTTGCCCAAGTATTTGTATGGGGGAGTGAGTGTGTGTGTGTGGGTGGCTGAGAGGTGTGTGACTCTGTGCATAGATGTGTGAACAGTTGATTCACTAGATGTATGGGTTCAAAACTGCATGTGGAAACAGCTGTATGGGTGGTTGACTGTGTGCATGAGTGTATTGATGAGTAATTGGTTTCTCAGTGCTACATGTCAAAGTAAGTACATATATAAAACACAGTACGTGTGAGAGTTGACATATATAAATTACTGTGTATAAGAGCCAGTGAATGTGTGAGTGGCTGCATGGATCATTGAAAACTTGTATCAGTGATTGTATAAGAGAGTAAATATGTGTTAAAATATGTTTAAATAAGTAAGGTGTGTATAACTGTATAGTTGAGGAAATGGAGGTGTGATTGATCTTTTCGAGAACAAAGGTTCCCTTTCTCAATGGCTCCTTGTTGATTTGGCTTCGGACGGTGTTTCCTGCACACCTTTTGTGACTTCTTAAGGATGGACTCACTGGAGGATATCATTCCTGCACTACGGGACCCACAATGCCGTAGGCCACGCCCACCTGGGCGGGGTATACAAGGTGTGCAGGAAACACCGTCCGAAGCCAAATCAACAAGGAGCCATTGAGAAAGGGAACCTTTGTTCTCGAAACGCGTCTGGCAACCTATGAATTCCTGAATCTGTGTCTGCGACACGAACTGCTGGCAATTTGGTCTCTGAATTAAATGAAGAAATTCACCTGCCTGTGGTTTTCCTTCTTTGGGGCGAACTCTAGTTTTGGATATATATATATATATATTCACTGAAAAAACCATAGGTTATAGACCATATATAGTTAGGAATTAGCATTTACAAAACCTTGAAAATTCACTGAAAAAACCATAGGTTATAGACCATATATAGTTAGGAATTAGCATTTAGAAAACCTTATTTTACTCACACAAAACCATTGAAATTCCATATATAGTTAGTTGCACTAACTATATATCGCGCACCCGCAATCCACTGCTGATGATGTCACATATTACATCATTCATGACATGGTCAGTGACATCACTGATGACATCACTGATGACATCTCAAATGACATCACTGATGACATCATCTAGTGTCTGTGTGTTTTTGTAAAGTTTAAATACGTTTTACATATTGAAGAATGACTGGATGTATGGAAGACTGAGTGTGTGTGTGGCTGGCTGGGAGGTGTGTGACACTGTGCATATCAATGTGTACTTGTATCAGTGATTGTATAAGAGAGTAAGTATGTGTTAGTATATGTGTGAAAAGTATGGTGTTCTGTGTTTAACTATAGATGAGGAAATCGAAGTGTGATTGATTCTTCACAGGACTGACTAGGTGTATGAGTGCATATGATAGTGTTCTAATAATAACTGACTGTATGTATGAGTAATTGTATGGGTGAATGAGTGAATGTGTGTGTAGACGTACGAATCAGTGAGTGCGTATGTAGTAACTGGTATTGGTGTGTCATGATGTCATCAGTGATGTCATTTGAGATGTCATCAGTGATGTCATTTCAGATGTCATTAGTGATGTCATCAGTGATGTCACTGAAGTATGGTGTTCTGTGTTTAACTGTATAGATGAAGAAATGGAAGTGTGATTGATTCTTTACAGGACTGACTTGGTGTGTGAGTAACTCCATGGATGAGTGGCAGTGTGTGACTTTCTGCATAGGTGTATGAGTGCATATGATAGTGTTGTAATAATAAGTGACTGTATGTATGAGTTATTGTATGGGTGAATGAGTGAATGTGTGTGTAGACGTAGGAATCAGTGAGTGCGTATGTAGTAACTGGTATTGGTGTGTCATGATGTCATCAGTGATGTCATTTGAGATGTCATCAGTGATGTCATCAGTGATGTCATTTGAGATGTCATCAGTGATGTCATCAGTGATGTCACTGACCATGTCATGAATGATGTAATATGTGACATCATCAGCAGTGGATTGCGGGTGCGCGATATATAGTTAGTGCAACTAACTATATATGGAATTTCAATGGTTTTGTGTGAGTAAAATAAGGTTTTCTAAATGCTAATTCCTAACTATATATGGTCTATAACCTATGGTTTTTTCAGTGAATTTTCAAGGTTTTGTAAATGCTAATTCCTAACTATATATGGTCTATAACCTATGGTTTTTTCAGTGAATTTCATTGGTTTTTTAACAGCTAATATCTGTAGCTGTAAAATGTATTCTTCTTTAAATCCAAAAATATATTTTATATGTTTATGAATAATTTTTTTTTTAAATATTTTTTTTTCTTCGTTCCCGCTTCGCGAATCGGGAAGCTTCCCGTTAGCTGACCTTGATGCCGCGAAATAGACCGCGAGCCGGTAAACGTTTCTTTACCGCAAGTGCCGCGTTAGAAAACAACATCGTGACGCCTCCCGTCCGCATGACGTTTCACGTTGTCGCGTGATACGTCATATGACGTGCTACGTTAGCGAACTGGTACGCGAAGCGAGTCGCAAAGCGCAGGTTTCTGGAAGCAAACCGGGAGGCCCTGCAAAGCGCTTAACGTAAACACAGCAAGTCATGTGACTTGGTAATAACACTTTTCATTGGTTCATTTCACTTTTGGTTTCCTAATGATGTAAGACTAGGTCATATAATCTAAAATGAACACTTTTGATTGGTTGAGAACTCTTGTTTTTCCCAAATGATGAAAATCCCTCCTTCTTTCCTCACTCTGACTTTCATCATTGTGAGAGAAAGACCCTTTGTGATCACTGAGCAATGGCTTCTTTAGTAGCTTCAGCTGGTGCTTCCCCACCACCTCCACCACATCCAAAGAAGAGTGGACCACCTGCTCAAGTTATAATTCAGCAAGAAGAGGAAGAAGAGGAAGACGAGGAAGAGCAGGAAGAGAGGCAGTTTTTGCCTGAGGAACCCAGGACGTCTCACCGGAAAGAAAACTTCATTTGGCAATTTTTTAAAATTCCCAAAGGTCAGAAAAAAGTAAATGCAAGATACGTAACTTGCCTTATATGTCAAGATAGACTGTCCAGAGGAACCGAGAAAAAATACAGTTTCGGAAACTACACAATGCATCGCCATATGACTAGGTGGCATCCTAACAACTACAGTGCTGCACAGTTTCGGAACGACCTAGATAATCTCCCTATTATGGCCAGAAGATCTGTTGTACCGGAAGTAACGGGACCAGAGGGCAGGGAGATGGTGCCAAATATACAAATGAGATTTGGTGAAGTAAAACACATCTGCGTATTTTGCGATGGATTCATTTGCTACGGAGAAAGAAGCATCACTCTGATCAACAGAGCTATTGACTATCATATGCAAGTTTGTACGAAACGCCCAAAATAATAAATACTTTTTTTTTGTTTTGTTGCTCCTGTTGAGCCCTTTACAATGAATCGTTTTCATTGCCCCCTCCAAGAAAAACCCCAAAAAATATAAAACTGTTCAGAAAAATTCAAAAAAAGTAAAAAAATGTTCTGAAAAATAATAAAAAAAATATAAAACAACAAAAACAATAAAAAAAAAGTTCTTTTCAGAACTACCTCCCCGTTATTAAAAAATTGGTACAATATTTGGAACTGTGCCAACCTCTATTTCTCTTAGTTCGCTTCCCAGTTCGCTCGCCGGTACGCGAACCGGAAGCGAACCAAAAACAGTAAGTATAAGGGAAGGAAACAGACACTTATGTTAAAAGAAAGACAGCTATAGGGGAGTAAACTAGAGATACTATTACCCGTAATCCACTGCTGATGATGTCACATATTACATCATTCATGACATGCTCAGTGACATCATCAGCAGAGGATTGCGGGTTTTTTGGCAACGTGCCTTATCCACGGTTTAATAACGCTGCCTTTTGCTTTATATAAGTTTTCAAATTGTATGAAATATATACCAATAGGTCGTTATGAACCTTTAGGTAGTGCTTTTCTTCATGAGGTCTGGTCGCTTCCATACACATACAGATGTTTCAAAGATGATCAAGAAGTTTATCTGAATGGAGAGGAATGCACTGAGACGCCAGATCATTCACTAATGTGTAGGCACATACAGTTACACGGTTCATGCAACAAACACCGACCAAATATGGCTTGCGTGTTGCAAGGCACGCCAGTTCCTGCTATCATCCCCACGTTCAAGTTGTTGGAAAATGGTAGTTATTTGATGCTCATTAATGAAGATTGTTCTGAGTTAATTAAAAGTATTCCTTTTATCGTAACAGTAAGTGAACGGGTTATTTGCTGCAGAAATGTTCTATTTTCTCCCACACATGAACATAGGGAGTTTTCAATCTGGCCACAAATACCAACCTTGGGAGAGATTTCAACGGCATGGCAAGAATAAGAGCTCTTTTGTCTCAGAGAGAGGTGGCCTTGAGTTCGGCCCGTGAAACTTTCGTGCTTCACATAGCGAGCACCCGTACAGAGGTGCAGACCCTTTTCAATTCAGATTTGCCTTTCAATTTCAGCAAGATGGTTCGGACTATCTTTAACGCATCCTCCACAAAGGCCCTGGCGCACTTTTTTAAAGTTGTTACCAGTGGTCTCGTGACTTCATTTGAGAAAATCTTTGGAGTCATCCCTGCTTTCTTTCATTCTATTTTCTCCACTCTGCTTCGTGGATTGGCATTTTTACTTGCATTACCAGCGGACGCTCTTGTGCTTTTTTACATTTTTAAATATGGATGTCCCTCCTATGCAACCTCCCACCCTGCAGCTGCTGACACTGTTCCGCAATCGCATGCTAGAATATTATGGCACAATGCCGTTGGCGATATTAAGCACGGCATATGGATTATCTTTTCGATTCTCCTACTTCACCTGTGTCCAGCCTGTATTTCACTGCCTGACCTGTGATTTCGATTGGGCCATTGATTTGTGTCTCTGCGGACCGGTTTCTCCTGACGTCGACTTTAATCAGCTGATGACTCCTATCATTACTCACGAGTTGGTTTGTCCTGGCGAAAGGATTATGGCTGTGGCATTGATGCATGGACTAATTGGTCCCTGGAATTTATTGGCGGCAGCACAGTCTTTCTTGGAACAGAGCTTTCTTGAAAACCCACCGAGCTGTCCTCTGATGGTGATAGAGGATCCGGTGCTGGGAGAGCACGTATGTTCTTTTCCGCTTTTAAATTGGATGGCTGAACTGTTTTCGGATGAAGACGGTGACTTCCTATTGGAGGCTGTTGCAGCTTATTTTGCATACACAGTTATGTCATAGACCTTTTTCATGTTTGATATGCTGAGTACTAGCATTTCATTGACAATTCATTGACTTATTTGTCAAGTTTTTATTATTTACCTTGCCTATTGGCTTAAGACTCGATAAAGTACTTGGCTGTTTTATTTTTCTTTAGCATGACATTTTCCTAGTTTTTAATGCTTTACCTTGCGGACCGTCCACATATAAACTTGCAATCTGCTCTCATGAGATGGCACTTCTATTATCTTATTCAGTTCGTTTCCGAATCATGGGGAGGTGTCATCTAGGTCCTGGATATCTTTACACCGTGTTAAGTTAGCATGGGCTCATTACCGGTTTAAACGCCATTTTTCCTTTTTTGCAACTTCTGCACACGACACTCAGTTGTTGCTTTAGCTTTCCACCTAGTAGTTCATCGTGGTTTACATGAGAATAATATGTTAGTGCTCTACTATCTGCTTTGCTTGTTAAACTATATCTGTACAGCGAGTGCTAAAGTTTCAAGAACAACACGATACAGAATTGTTATGAGGTCTGATCTCCACGACTTCATACTCATAACATAAGTGCAACTTCTGCCAATTCTGGGCATGAGGCGGGTTTTATATTGCTTTGCCGAACACACATACACAACAGTTGATGCGGTTCACATGAAGAGAGAGCTGGTGTATGCTGATGTGATTCCTTCAAATCTAAGACACTAAAGTATGGGCACGCCCTAAACCAACACAAAGAGACCTTCTTAGCAAATAATATAATATGTGTATTAGGGAGGGTGAGATATAAGCAGCCGCGGGCCGTGGAGGGAGTTACGGTGAGGCAGGGAGGCGGGGAGGGGGAGAAGCAGGGTGGAGCCCTCTCTACCCTGCCCCTCCCCCTCCCCGCCTCCCTGCCCCACCGTAACTCCCTCCACGGCCCGCGGCTGCTTATAAGTGTTGCTAACTCTTATTCATTTACAGCATGTTAACATACTGTCACCATTCGCTTTTTATGTACTAGTAACTATGCTGGTAATTTTGCTACTGATAATATGTGTACTTGTATTCTCCACCCTGCTTCTCCCCCTCCCCGCCTCCCTGCCTCACCGTAACTCCCTCCACGGCCCGCGGCTGCTTATAAGTGTTGCTAACTCTTATTCATTTACAGCATGTTAACATACTATCACCATTCGCTTTTTATGTACTAGTAACTATGCTGGTAATTTTGCTACTGATAATATGTGTACTTGTATTATCTAAGATACTACGCCTGAGAAGACGGCATTAGTAAATAAACATTTCAAATACAAATGTGTTCTTCTTAACTCCATGTTCTGGTTTCTAAGAAATATATAACGACCGACTGTTCATGAGTTCCACGTATCCTGAGGTACTATAAGTTCATATTCTGGATTGTCTAAACATTGAGAGTTTGTTATATCCAATGTGACACTGTACCTAGCTTGCTAAGGAGTTTTTGATTACTAACGTGAGTTTTGGGACACCCTAATTCGCCGAGGTTCCAATCCTCTGTCCACAGTTCTGTGTGAGAACAGAAACCCTGCGACAGGGGCACCCCCGACCCTTGCTGGAGCTTCATCACACTTGCGATACAACTCCAGCAATGCGCCACCTTTACGGCACAGATACATCACGCATCTGTGCTGTTTTTGCCCCATGATGCGCCGCATTGTAAATGCAGCACACCATAGGTGACGGAACAGCGGCACAGAATGACTAACACATCCCTGGTGATGCGCCAGTCATCATAAATGTATCCCTATGCTTCTTATCTTGTTAGAGATGAACCGCCATATGTATCATCAAAGTTTTTTGCATTTCCTAAATAGCGAACTTTAAGGAATAAATAGCGATTCTTTACCATTCCTAGTTTGCGATTAGCTATTTGCTAATTACAAATTACCCATTCATTTCCTTCATTTCCATAGGGCGGTTGGACTCACTTTTAGCTCGAACGGCTGAATGGATTTCCACGAAACTTGGCAAAATTGTAGGGACTGGTAGCCCGATGTGCCTTTGCTATGTCTCAAGATATATGCTCCAGTGGTTTTTACGAAAATTAACTTTGAAAAATATATATTGGGCTACATTGGCCTATATATATGTTGGAGCCCAAATGTAGCCCAATGTAGCCCAATGAAGCCCAATGTAGCCCAATGTAGCCCAAAGATGGCCGCCAGACACACAAAAAAACAAATGTAGCCCAAATATCAGCCAGATGTAGCCCAACTATAGCCCAGTGACAGAATGACCAATCAGCTTCGCAAACCTCCGTTACGCGAAGCGGAGCGCTGTTACAGATATATATCTTTTTTGAACGTTAATTTCTCAAAATCCACTGGAGCACATATATTGAGACCTAGCAAAGGCACATCGGGCTACCAGTCCCTAATATTTTGCCAAGTTTCGTGCAAATCCATTCAGCCGTTCGATTATTATTATTATTATTTTTTTTGCCCCGCGGGGCCCTTTTAAAACCTCCACATCAAACCTAGGGGGTCAGCGAGGATCTACTATGCCCCCTTATGGTTATTTCCCCCTTTGTTTTGGCCTCCTCTTGTCTCTCGATCCTACCGAGAGACAAGATGGCGGCCGCTACGGACTTTTTGGAATGTTGACAGACGCCAGAGAACCAATCAGCTTCGCTTCACAAAGCTCCGTTGCGCGAAAAGTACGCGTCCTGGGACGCTGCCCGTTCCGCTGTTACAGATATATATCTTTTTTTAAACGTTAATTTCTCAAAATCCACAGGAGCACATATATTGAGACCTACAAAAGGCACATCGGGCTACCAGTCCCTACAATTTTGCCAAGTTTCGTGCAAATCCATTCAGCCGTTCGGGCTAAAAGTGAGGCCAACCGCCCTATGGAAAACTCAATGTTAAAAACACGTTTTGGGACCCCCCTTTTTTCTCGGCCCCCCCTTGACGAACCCCCCCCAAATTTTCAAGGGCTGCTCAGAAACAAAATGTTCCATTTTCCTGAAAATTTCAGCCAATTCCGTCCACAAACGCCAAAGTTATTAGACATAGAATTTTCAAAAATCCCATAGAGAAAAAATCCTAACTATATATACCTACTGGCGACCGCCAGTAGGTAATATATATATATATATATATATGAAGACGAAGCTCCTCCTCAGCTTGCTCTGCGCTCGCAGACACCGCCTCCACGCCAGCAAAAGAATGAGGGCCGGACCAACAGAGTCAGCAAGATGGTAATTTTTATTTTAGAACAGAACCAGCGACGCGTTTCGAGCAAAAAGCCCTTGGTCACGCTGCAACATGTTTTAAATCATTATGCTTTTTTATAGGTTGATGCAGTGATATTGACACCGCCCCCGGGTGGCGTCCACCATAATCATGTGACATATAGTAAACAGTGAAAACACACTATCGCCAATATACTGTTCCATTTGCTGGTATAAGTACAGAGAATTATTACTGGTATATATATATTCACTGAAAAAACCATTGCGTTCCCACCAGTTATAGTTAGCTGGAAGTTTTACTCGCATAAAACCATTGAAATTCCCGCGTTATAGTTAGTTGGACTCACTATAACTTGCGCGTGCAATGCACTGCTGATGACGTCACATATTACATCACTCATGACATGGTCTGTGACGAAAACAACATCGTAACGTATCGCGTAGCCGCGTCTGCGTGATACGCACGGCGTAAGCGCACTCGGAAGCACCCACGCGCATACGAACGTGCTACGTAAGTGCCCCGGGGCACGCAGCGTAAGCGTGTCGGGTCATGTGACCTGAAAATAACACTTTTCATTGGTTGCTAACATATTTTTTTTATAAAGAATGAAATCCCCACCCATTTCCTTCACTTCTTCTTTCACTTTTGTGACTGAAAGACCTGACTGTTTTGCTCTTGGTTCTTTGTTGGATATCTTGGATTATCATGGCTGCCAGACCATCCAGCAGTGAAGATGACTCCAATGAATTCATCGATGAAGAGCCTCCTCAGCCAAAATACAAAGAACATTTCATCTGGAATTTTTTTTCCATACCTGATCACCAGAAGAAGGTAAATGCTCCAAAAGTGGAGTGCAGGATCTGTCACACAGTCCTGTCACGGGGTGACCCCACTAAAAAATATTCTTTTGGGAACTCCACAATGATTCGCCATGTGGAGAGAAGGCACCCCCAGAATTTTGCCTGGGAAAGTTTCAGGGCTCTGGCACAAGAGGTTCCCAGTGATGGTGCCTCTACATCAACCGGAGGACGAACACCATCGAGGGGGAGATCACAAGAGCTGGTTCCGAACATTCAGCCTGCATTTAACAAAGGCGTCCTTAAATGCAGATACTGTGATCAGCTACTTTCCTGTGGGGAGCAAAGTGTTCTGCTCATGGTTCGAGCATTGGAGAACCATCACTGCCGTTACCAGCCCTATTTTATTTATTATTTTTTTTTGCTTCTGTTGAGCAGTTTCCATTTCCTGTTTTTGTTTTTGTTCTAAAAAAAGAAAAAAGAAGAAAAAAAAAAGTTCTTTTCAGAACTACCTCCAATTCTCATCAAAGAGCTATATTCTTAAAACAATTAAAAAGAGTAAGTGAAGTGGAGTGCATTGATAAAGGAAAGGAAAATGAGTAAGAAAGAACAGAAAAGTATGAGAGGAGAAAGAAAGTGAAGTAGGGGGACTGAAAGAAGGTGAGTGTTGGGAACGAAAGTAAGGAGAAGGAGAGTGAACAAAATGTAGAAAAGGAACGGGGGTGTGGAAGGGTAAGAAAAGATGCATTGCTGGAGTTGCATCATTTTTGTGACACACTCCAGCAATGCATCACTTTTGCGCTTACAGATACGTCTGAAATACTGACGTATCTGTAAGTACTTGCGACATAATACGTCATATATTTAATATGACGCATGTGTAGAAGACTGAAGGCCTCATTTATGAGGCCATGCGTCACTTTTACGCCACCGGTGCGTTACTTTTTGTGACGCACCAGTGCTGTTAAAAATGCACCTTATTGAGTCATATTTACAAAGTGACGCATCTAGGTAGAAGCGTCACTTTGTAAACCCCTGCGCCACATTATACCTACGTCAGGTGTAATGTATGCAAAAGGGGTGTATTGACGCAAGAAAGGGTTGTAGAGGTGACGCAGTGAATGAACTGGGTTTTCCCCATGCTACGCTCCCCGGTACGCTCCCCGGTGCGCGTACCGGGCGCTCCCCCCGCGAAAATTGAAAAAAAAAAATGTTTTTGTCCTGCGGGACCCTTTTATGGCCCCCAAATCAAACCTAGGGTGTCAGGGGGGGTCTACCCTGCCCCCTTTTGGTCATATCCCCCTTTGTTTTTTGCCACCTCTTGTGTCTCGATCCTACCGAAACACAAGATGGCGGCCGCTGCGGACTGTTTCGAATGTTTACAGACACCCGAGAGCCAATCAGCTTTCCGTGCGCGAGTCGCTTAGCGCGCCCGGTGCGCTCCCCGGAGCGCGTACTGGGGCGCGGCTATAGATATGTATTTTTTTAAACCCAAATTACTCAAAATCCTCTGGAGCACATATCTTGAGACATAGCAAATGTTATTAAAGACAAGGGTCCTTAGCTTTCAGAATTTAAAAAGAAATAAGATATAGACCATGATAGGCGACTATATGCATCACTGTCCAGCCGGACAGGATATTTATTTTCAACAATGTAAGAATTGTAGTTCATCAAAGTAGTCAACAGGCACAATCCTGTACCAAAGAATTCGGAGAACATACAAGAAGGTTAGAGAGAAATTCAAAAGTTTAGAGCAGGCAAAAGAAATGAGCAAAAATGGCCACTTTTAAATCAGTGTCAAATTAAAGTATTGCCAAATAGGCGCCAGACACAACTGAATTAGACATAATAGTTTGGTTGTGAAGGCACTTTACAAAGTCGACGTTTCGATCCCTTGTGCTCAATTGTATGGGATCATCATCAGGACTGACATATTTACAGCGTTTGCCTGACAGGTTAAAATACAATTGATTAACCGCCTGTAAGAAGGGGGAGAGAAAGAGAGGTAGGTAGCTTAGAAAATTATTCTGAAGGTGATACATTCAATTAGTGACTCAAACCTAAAGTAAAAGACAATATTCCTGATAGTCCAAGTACTTTTTAGAGGTCCATCACAGTTACTCGGATTCGACTTATTCGTGCATAATACAGTGTGTTTCACTCGTGGGTGGCGGGCAGGAGCCGGTCGGTGTGCCTGTGACTTGTGAATACTAATGGGTAAAAATCTCTTAAACAGATATGAAAACTTGGTACATGAATGTCTCATGCCTTACATTCGGCCTCGGAAATTAAAATGGTTTAAGGTATTAATAAAGGAGCGCCTATTTACATTTCAACTGTATTCCCGATCATGCACGTAAAACCGTGATTCTGTCATGCATTGTGCGTCGGCTGGGGCGCGGTGTGTTTTAGGGGGCTTAGACGGTAGGCCTTGCGGGTGGAGGACTTACCCTGATTGGGGTTAGGATGACCCTATTCAATAGGATTGCGTGTTTTGGGCGCCCACCTGGAATAGAAGAGGGACCTAGTAAGTAATATCCCCGGGCGGGAGAGAGAAACAGGGGTGCCATGCGTAATGGAGTCTCGGGATTACCTGTGGGAAGTCCTAGTGTTGTGCGGATGTCCACACTTCTTTTTGGATAGCGGGGGACAGGTTTAAGGTTAACCGGATACTTTTCCTGTTGGAGAGAGAAGGAATGAGTGTGCTGTTCTGTCGTGGGGACAGAAAGCTTACATATCTAGGGGGTTCCTGGATGGGACGAATCTTACCTTGTGGAGGGGCGCCCTCGTGTTGCATCGACCTGCAAACTCGGAGCTGAGGGAGCAGTGTCCCTCTGTCAGCTAACGTCTCTGTTGAATGACTCGTGCTATATGCACGGGTACGATTGGGTCGTCGAAAGAGAAGATGGGTCGTGAACGGCCGCCATCTTGGTTGGGGACTGCATGGGCAGTAGTTTACACCATATTGGGGAGGTAAAATCGCGAGTATTGTGACAGTTTGTGCAATATTTACATTTTAGGTGGTGAAATAATGTGATATATGTTTAGTGAAATTCGTGCTGGCGGCGCTTAAGTGGGTGACTTACATAAAACCATATTTACATTTGATTATACTAAGGCAGCGAGCAGTTCATTTTTCCATGTGATCCCACATGGTATGCACAAGGCATTGGGTGACTTACATAAAACCATTTTTACATTTGGTTATACTGAAGCAGCGAGCAGTTTATTTGTCCATGTAATCACACGTGGTATGCGCAGGGCAAGTGTCAGTGTTATTCAGTTTGGTGTGCTCATAGAAGACTGGTCCAATCTTCCAGGCGATTGAGGCCATTTTGGATGGTATCGAATTGTATCATAGTTCTCAGTTCCTCCCTGTTCAGCAATTGACCAATGTTACCGCCTCTTGGGGGGAGTTTTATTACTTTGAGAATAGACCATTTGATGTCATTTTCATTGTGTCCAGAATTGATGTAATGGTCCACTAGGGGAGCATTTGCTGTTCTGCATCGAATTCGACTCCTATGCTGGCAGATTCTGGTCTTTGCTTTCTGTGTCGTCTGTCCCACGTAGAGTTTGGGACAAGGGCATTCAATAACATAAATAACATTTGATGTGTTACAATTAGAGAATGATCGTCTTTCATACGTGGTGTTTTGGTAAGTGAACTTCTTACCCTCCACCGTGAATTCGCACACATTGCAGCCTCCGCATTTGACATGACCGATAATAGGGGGTAAGCCCCATGCTGATTCGAGTGTGTTATCTTGCGTTATGATTGGTAGGGCTGCCCTTACTAGGTGGTCTTTTAAATTTTTATTTTTGCGAAATGCAAAAAGTGGTTTATCAATTTTGATATTACCAACATTTATGGTGGGCCAATGTTTTAGGATGGATTTCCTGATTTTGTTGGATATTGGAGAAAAGGTGGTCACGCAAGCTATTCTTTCTCCTTTGGTCTTGTCCTTTGGGGACAGCAAGATTTCGCGAGGGCAGTACCACGCCCGCTTCGAAGCTTGTTTCACTATTCTTTTGGGGTATCCTCTCTCCTTGAGCTTATTCGAGAGTATAGCTGCCTCTCTGAAGTAATCATTTTTACAGGAGCAGTTGCGCCTTATCCTCAGGAACTGAGAATAAGGTAGCGAATCTCGGAGGGCCCTGGGATGACTGCTTTTCTAATTCAGTAGCGTGTTGCGCTCTGTGGGTTTCCTAAATAGTTTGGTTAGGAGTTCACCTTCAGCATGATAAATCGTGAGATCTAGGAAGGCTATTGATGATTTGTCGTGAGTCAAAGTAAAGGTCAGACCACAGCAATTATTATTCAGCCAATGGAGAAACTGTTGTAGAGTTTCAATGCTCTGGCTCCAAATGAGGAAAATGTCGTCTATATAGCGACGCCACAGTTTGATGCCAGGGAGAAAGGGGTTAGCGGGCATCAGAATAGACCCTACTTCCAACTGGTCCATAAAAAGTATGGCCAGGTTGGGAGCAAAAATAGCTCCCATAGAGGTGCCCTTGATCTGCTGATAGTAGGTGTTGTCAAAGCAGAAAAAATTCTTTGTCAAGCAGAGTTCTAGCAGTTGAAGGATAAACAGAGAAGGAACCCTGTGTGGTCGTGGCCGTGTGTCTAGGATCTTTTGGATAACTAGCAGGGCTGCAGTCTGTGGAATATTTGTATATAAAGATTCCACATCTAATGTGCAGAGTGTTTCATGCACAGGATCGAAATCTAGATGTTCCACCATGTTGATCATAGACATGGTGTCTCTGATGTAACAAGTCGTGGAAGGCACAAAGTCCTTGATAAATAAGTCAACATAGGCTCCTAGTGGTTCTAGGACAGAGCCGCAGGCTGAAACAATTGGTCGTCCTGGTGGGCTAGTGAGGCTTTTGTGTATCTTAGGCAGAGTGTATATTACCGGGACCCGTGGGGACTTGGTGTTGAGAAAGTTGTATTCCTTTTTACTCAGGTATCCATCTTTACAAGCTTGGGAAGTTATCCCCATGATGGTCTCTTGTATTTGTCTAGTGGGATTACCAGGGAGCCTTTGGTAGTGCTCAGCGTTATTCAATTGGCGTAAGATTTCAGCCTTGTATGTCTCAATTTCTTGGATAACAATACCTCCTCCCTTGTCTGCACTTTTGATAATTATGCTATTGTTACATTTTAATGTCTCAATGGCATTTTTTTCTTGAAGCAATATATTGTAGGGAATGAAAAGTTTCTGATTCTGAATTGACGTTAGGTCATTGAGTACTAGTTTTTCAAACGTCACGATCTCAGGGGGTATCATGGTTGACGTTGGTGAAAAAGTGGAGGGAGGTCTAAAAGGGGTGTATGAGTCCTGCATAGGGCTTGGGTGTAGTTAGAAAAATGCTTTCAAACGAATTGTTCTGAAAAATCTCAGCAATTCTGTTTGCAATTCCATGTAGTCGGGGCGGGTAGTGGGCACAAAGGAGAGGCCTTTTTTGAGAAGTTCTAGTTCTGTATTGAGTAGGGTATGTTTTGAGAGGTTAAATATAGGAATCATCTCTCGGGGCGGGCTTGTCACCATTGGTAAAAGTTGTTCCTGGTTTTGCGCTCTCCAGGGGGGTTGTACCATCGTTGCGGTTTCTTTACCCAACCTCGTTGTGGGGTGTTGGGCTGGCCTCTGGATAAAAAATTGGATTGACCCCCTCCTCGTTTGTTTATAGTGCTAGACCCTTCACCTGGGTCGGAGCTATCTGAGGACTCAGCAGATGTGTCCGAAAAGCCAACAAGGTTTTGACGACGGTTATATCGTCCCCAAGGTTTGTTTCCACGCGGGTTAGAGTAGGTTTTGTTGGTATAGAAATCTTTTTGGAGATATGGGTAAGTATTTTCAGTATTATAGGCTTTAATATCTTTTTTTACTTTGTTAGCCTTCTTATTTTGTTCAATTCTATGGAAATCAGCTATAGTTTTTTCTAGCTGTTCCAAGAGTTTATTTACTTCAGTCTGTGGGATTGGCATCCTTTAGTTGTTTTTCTAAATCGGCAATTTCTGCTTCAAGGGATATAAGTGTCTCGGTTGCAATGTCAATGCCCAAACATAACCAATGTCTGGAGCAGGTGGTCCCAATGTAACTAAAATTATTTATATATTTGGGATTGTCTGTAAAGATGCCAGGAATATTACGAACTTGGAGGCCCATTGGGATTACATTTGCCTTAAGGTAGTCAGTTAGCATTAAAACCATCAGTTGTAGACGGGCTTGTTTTTTTCTGAGTTTTTCTAGTTGTTCTGGTAATGAACTAGTGGCTGCAGTTGGGGTTTCAGAGTTGTCTGAGAGAAGGGAAGGGAGACATAGCAAAGGCACATCGGGCTACCAGTCCCTACAATTTTGCCAAGTTTGGTGAAACTCCATTCAGCCGTTCGAGCTAAAAGTGAGTTTGACCGCCCTGTGGAAATCAACATGGGGAAAACACGTTTTGGGACCCCCCTTTTATCTCGGCCCCCGATTGACGAGGCGCCAAAGTTATTCCCAATAGAATGTTGCGATTTCCCTATGGAAATCAATCCTAACTATAACTACCTACTGGCGACCACCAGTAGGTAATATAAAAGAGAACATCTTTTTAAATATAACAAGAGAAATTAAAAAATGCATAAAATGAAATATTTTCATATATAAAGTTGTTGATTTTGGTATTGTTGATGGGTTTGATATGTCTGGAATTGATATACTTGAAATGGGTTGCATATCGCCGTGCCTAGGCACCAGTTTTTCTAAAGTGTAATTTCCCTGTCCAGGCTTTTTTATCCTATACTCAGGGGCCCTTTTCCATTACAAACCTATGATGCTGAAGTACACGGTGATCAAATAACGCCACAGACTCTCTGATCACCAAAACTGCCAAGATTTCAGATTGCTTATGTGTGACATTTTCATTTCAATTTTGAAAGTCATTCAACGACATGAGTGACACTTTCTTGCATGCAAAATCAAGCACCAAAGACGAGGGAAACATAAATATCAGAAATCACACACATTCTAGCAACAAGAATCTCTAAGATCTAAAAACAGCTGCAAAGCATCAGATATCCCTGTAACCTGATCTTACAGTAGACAGTGACTCACTGTGCAATGCAGAGGTTTGAGCTGTAAATTAGGCTGAATGACCTACAGCCAAATGTGTGACACTTTGAGTTTATTGTGACACAGACAGACACATGGTATATGTTCTTAGGCTCGGCATATGGGTAATTAATATGAGTAATTTACCGTGTGGCACCAGTGTTCGTTTGATCATGGTATGTGACTGTGAAGACCCCTGCACAGTGCTACTTCACTAATTCCTATTGTAACTAAAGAGTGAATAAAAACAATAAACAATCAAATCGCATTACACATTATTAAACATTGGTCTCTTTAGTCCGGCAAAGAAGAAAATAGTGCTATGGTGCCATGATAATGGCTGAAAGTGCTGTACTAATACCAGTAATAGAAAGTGATTTCAAACAATGTGAAATGCGATCTTCATAGCGTTCAAGATTTCCAGTACCATCTGTGATGTTCTATTCTGATCTACATTTTTTCTTTGAAATCTGAGACTTGTATTCCTGTTTGTGAGCAAGACAACAAGTCCCAGAATTTAAAGAAAAATCCCATGCTTGAGCACCACATCACACATGGACCAGGAAAAAGAAAAATAAAGATGGCATATTTGGATCGGCCATTTTTTTACCATCTAAAATCTAAATTTATAGCGATACGCTTTGGTAAATTGCCATCCAATGCAGACCAGCTAAGTTGGAAATATCAGCGCCCAAAATCTTGTTGTCTCTGTGGACCACAAACGCAGGATTTTATTCACTTAGGCTGTATCTGCCCAGCATTAGGCGAGGATTGCCGGAAATTGTTAAGGGGGCCACTCAATACAAGAGGGATACGCTCTTGCAGAACTGCAATATTAAAATGCTTAGATCCAGAAGATCCACAGCTTAACTGTTGTTTGATCAAACTCCTAATTAAACACGAAGACATATCAAATAAAGACTAGTGGTAAGGTTAAATCGTTACAAGATGTAACATTGAAGACTATCTAAGTGGACCACTTACTCTTGAAGAACTGATATATCAAAATGCTCCTGAGCAGCCTAGTCGACCCTTGATTAGCCTCAAAATCTAGTAAAAGGAACATTCAAAACAAGGCTAGTGGCCTAGTAAAATGGTTTTTTGATGTAACACTGTTTTTAATATTAGGTACTTTTATCAAATGTTTTGTCTACATTATACAGGAAGAAGTGTAAATATCATGATAAGAAATAGTTTTATCTTTAGACAACACAAAAAGTGATACACCTCGTTGTTTTATGGATATTTGTTTTAATGGTGCTATTGTTGTGGTTTTTAGGTATGGGCGGCAAATCCGTTACGTCCGCAGATTTTTCGGATTTTTGGTGAATACGCAATCCGTGTATTTTACGTATTTTCCACAAAATCCGAAAAAATCCGCGGATGTAACGGGTTCAAAAGTTGAACCCCCACCCACTCATGTAATGGCGCCAGCAAGCTGCCAGCGCCGTTGTAAAATAGTTACAAAGTTAGCTTGCACAGGAACCACTAGATAAAACGAAGCAGGTGCTGCTTTATTTTATCTAAGTGCTTCCTGTGCAAGCTAACTTTGTAACTATTTTACAACGGCGCTGGCAGCTTGCTGGCGCCATTGTAAAATAGTGACCCCTGCGCCCTTCGGCGCGATTGCATAGTAACACACACATGGTCGCTGTAGACAACTCTCTGGCACTTTAGGCAGCTGTAGTGACCCCTGCGCCCTTCGTGGCGATTGCATAGTAACACACACATGGTCGCTGTAGACAACTCTCTGGCACTTTAGGCAGCTGTAGTGACCCCTGCGCCCTTCGGCGCGATTGCATAGTAACAAACACATGGTCGCTGTAGACAACTCTCTGGCACTTTAGGCAGCTGTAGTGACCCCTGCGCCCTTCGGCGCGATTGCATAGGAACACACACATGGTCGCTGTAGACAACTCTCTGGCACTTTAGGCAGCTGTAGTGACCCCTGCGCCCTTCGGCGCGATTGCATAGTAACACACACATGGTCGCTGTAGACAACTCTCTGGCACTTTAGGCAGCTGTAGTGTAGTAAAAGCACTATACATTTACCCAACGAGGTAGCACTTACTGATTAGCCAGTAGAAAGTACGCCAGTTGAGTAGAGGTATGGCACAAAACGGTGGCGTCTTCTCGAATAAATATGAAGGGCAGGGTTCATTCTGGCACGATGGTCCTGTCACAAAAATTAAACCTCAACAGGAAGCACTTACAGATATCAATAAAGCATGTGCCCTAGTTGAAGCTTAAATTCAGTGACTCATTCATCAGCCCAGAAACAATTGTGAGCGTCGTGGAGGCAGGGCAGGTGTGCCTTCTTCCCAAATCTACCGTCGAAAATCAGCTGTGATGCTGGATAGAGGCCTATTCATCCTTGACTTTCACCAGCAAGCAATCCTCGAGCTGTTCCTGTGACCAGGAGCTTCTGTCTCTTGATCTGCTGCTCTGATCGGTCTCTGACCTTTTATACACACAAGAGGCATGTGCACTTTCATGGAAGCCCCGTCCGTTTGGCCATGAGTAGGCACATTGTGTTCGCACGGGTTTCTGCATGTTCGCGAGCGTTTTGTACAAGGAAACCCTCGCGAACTTGCAGAAACCCGTGCGACCATGCAAAAAAAAAATACGCTAGGATCCGCGGATTTTGCGTATTGTCGCAATCCGCAAATACGCAAATCCGCAGATCCGCGGATTGCCAATCCGCAAAATCCGCCCATGTTAACTGAACAATAAACATATTTTACTGATTACTGATAGGACTGAATCTTTCTTGTTCAGTTGCCCTCTGCTGATTCAGATTTGTTGATTTGGGGGTCATAGTGCCCAAAAGTCTGTTTTTTTTTTGTTTTATTTAGTGCGAACTCAGTATTGGAGCACTTTGCATGAGCACCAGCAGTTTATATTGACCACCATATTGACCACCAGTTACATTACAGAAAGTCGCATTTCTTTTTAGGGCCAGGGAGATTAAGGGCCAGATGTAGGTGTCCAAATACCGGTCGGAAACGGCCAAAAAGACCGATTTTCGGCCGTTTCCGACCGGTATTTGGACATTGGTATGTAGGGGCATGTAAAAGTACAGCGATTCTGTAATTTTACCGATTCGGTAAAATACCGAATTGGTAAAATTACCGATTCTGTAATTTCAGATGTAGGTAGCACTGTTTTCAGTGCTACAAGGGTTTAAGAATACTTAATTTACCACCAACTAGTAGTTGGTGGTAAATTAAGAAAACCATTTAAAAAGCATTTTTTTTGCTTTTTACACAGTGCCATGTTGCAGACATACATGCCCTAAGGGCATGTATGTCAGCAACATGTGCACCCTGCCACCCTTCAATATTTCCCCCAAGTAATTGACATTCATTCCCATGGGCCTCAAGGCCCATAGGAAACAATGGCAGTTACAGACTCGGTAAATACTGATTCATTAATTACCGAATCATACAGATTCTGTAATTAATTTGGTAAATATACCTACATCCCGAATGCCAGTTCTTAAATACCGAATCGGTATGATTTGGTATTTAAGAATCGGTAATCGGGGATTACCTACATCTGGCCCTAAGTGATTTGCCTAGAATCACAGGATGTTGAGGCAACACCGAGACTAGAACTCTAGCAATTGTTAATGACATGAAGTGTGCCTTGGAGAGCATGAGAAAGAAATGAGGCTTACTGAATTAGATAACATTAGATGTACGAGGGCTTTGGAGGCAACCATAACAACATGCTTAGCAACCGTGTTAAGAAAATGTATGCAGGGATTTTAAACAGACCACCTCTGCTCTCCTAAGTGCATCATTCACATTTAAGGTATATCAGGCAATGGCAGCCTGTTATCGGTTAAACTCGGATTACATTTCTATGGCCCAATAGCTGTGGCAATCCTCTGTCAGCTACCTCCAGTGGTTAATTTGTTCTCTTGTTGTGGTCACAGCTGAGTTTATTTAGGCTGTGTATTTGTAGGGCTGCTGTAGCACCCTGTTTATTAGACATTTGTAAGCTACTGTTTGAATTACTACATTATGGTTGACAGAACAGGGGATTTAAGGAGGCCTAGTTTATGTAATTTGTGGATTTTCTTCCATGCTGCACAGTGTGTTTTTCTGCTATGGAGAGCAAGAAGTGTGTGGATGGTTTCCTCCTCCTCTGACTCTGAGGGGAGCCGACTGGGGCTCAGAGATCTGAGAAGTCCAGGGAACAGTTCCCTGCCAGTCCTGTGTATTTGACTGAGGCCCAGGTCCAGTCCGTGATTGAGGTGGAGGTGCCTAAGGCATTGGCTGCCAAGCCTAGGAAGAAGGAAAAGAAAGCAGCGCCTTCCAGAATAAAGGGAGGGATGCAGGATTCTCCCTCAGATTCAGAGTTTGAGGGTCCTAAATACTTCAGCTTATGGGAAGTACATTTTAAGAGAGGATTTGGTCAAGATTATGTTAGATAAATCCTGGCCTTTGAGGAGCCTTCAGCCCAGCCAGATGAATAAGATCTCTTCCCTTAGTATGCCAAGCCTTTGTTTCTGCCTCTCCCTATTCATAAGAGAATAAAGGATCTAGGGCCATATGTAGGTAATCCATTGTTACCGATTCTAAAATACCGATTTTTACCGATTCTGTATTTTGGAATCGGTAAATGGGATGTAGGTAAAAATTCGGTAAATTTGACCGAACCGGTAAAATTCGGTATCATCCATTCGGAGGCCCATAGGAATGAAAAGGAATTAATGAATCAGTATTTACCGATTCGGTAACTACCGAATCAGTAAATACTGAATCGGCAAAAAAAAAAAAAAAGAGAATATATCCCAGGAGTCAGCTAATCATGTGCAACCACCCCCTTCCCAACCAGGAAGTGGCTACACCCAGGCAGGTGCAAGCAATTAGAAGCTTCTGGAGAGGCGGTGAGAGCAGAGCAGAGTCCCTGAACCACAGCAAAACTTTACTGCTTTTAAAATTGACAAAATGGCAAACAACAATGCGAAGGAAGGTGCAGAGAGGAAGAGAAAAATAAAATTCAGCACCATGGAGCTGCAGGTCCTCGTGGAGGAGGTGGTAAAGGAGCACCAACAACTGTTTAACAGGCTGCTTCTGTGGGTGGCACAACCAGTGCTGCAAGCCCACTAGCAGCATTTGGAGTTACAAGCCCTGGCACTCCTGGTGAACTTTACTGAGGTCTGACAGTAAACCAAATAAGCCAATTATGGAATCCAATCAATATGTCATTTTACACAGGGAGCACTTGCACTGTGGCACTGGTTGGCAGTGGCACAGTGCTCTGAGCAGCTAACACCAGCAAAACACATCATGCAACAGCAACAAAGGGAGACCCACGTCAGTGGTGCCAGGTCTAACACTCATAATCACTTAATTTCACATCTGTACCTTTCTTGGTGGCAAGGTTGTGCAACATTGTACAAGTTGCAATGATCTTACAGCAGCTGACGTGCGCCTCCGCTTTTGCCGAGGTAGCGAAACCTGCTTTTTAACAGCCCAAAGGTGAGCTCCACAACGTTCCTAGTAGATTTGTGTGCCACGTTGTATCGTCTCTCGCTCGGGGTTGATGGGTTCAGGTAGGGTGAATAAGCAGACGGCATATGCGCCATCATCTATTTGGAAATGAGAGAGCCATTAATTACATGCGCACAAACACATACATCTGCAATGTCTATCAGGGTGTGTCTCTGTGTTTTACCCAGCAGGTATCCTTTTTCAAATTCCCCAGCTGTCAGGCATGTGTAGATCCCACTGTTCTGAAAGATGTAGGAGTCGTGGGTGCTTCCAGGGAATTTGGTCACAATGTCTGTGATTATGTTGTTGGTATCACAGATTACCTGCACATTAATTGAGTGGGTTGACTTTCTGTTTCTGAGAATGTACTCTGTGGCAGCAGGTGGGCAGATTGGGATGTGGGTGCCATCAATGCAGCCAATGGAGTCTGGAAAGTGTGCCATTTGATAGAAGTCAGTCTTGGTCTTGAGCAGTTCCGCATGCGTGTCAGGGAAGCTGATGTGATGATGCATTCTCTGCATCATGGCCTCTAGGAACTTCCTGAAGAAATGCGACAGGCAGCTCTGGGACACCCCACCTACCTCAGCTATCAACCCCTGATAACTCCCAGATGCAAGCAGGTGTAGGCTACAGAGCACCTGCACATGAGGTGAGATGGCGTGCACCCTTGGTCATAGGTACTCCAGGAGTGGTGGCAGGTCCCTTATCAAGTCCAGGATGGTGTGGGGGTGTAGCCAGTACCTTTCATCGATCTATGCCTGAGTAAGTTGAAAGAGTGTGGGGGCGTGGCTTAGGTGCCATTCGGGATGGCTGCCTCGGGCGGGAGCTCTGCTGCACCAGGACCTTTTCCCAAATTTTCGCAGCACCTGTCTTCCCTGTGCATGAGCCGACGACCAGAATTATGTGCCAGAACACTTGGACTTCGTGGTGAGGCCGCTTTGGAGTCATTAGCGCATTGCGCTTCAGGACTTTTGCCCGCGTCACGTCCACCAGGGTCAGCCGCCATGTTAGAGAGCAGCAGGAGTGATGAACGTCGAAACTAACACTTCCAGTAATGCGCTCTGCTCATGCTGGCTCTTTGCATCTGCTGCATCATACTTCCTGCTTAACTTATGAGGGTGTCCTCTTTTCTGCACTTCCAGCTGCTTTGCCTACGTTCTTTATTTAGTGCTGCTGTTAATACCTCAGGTATTCCACCATTTTAGGTATGCCTGCACCTCTGCTGTTGTTACTATACTTGGTGCAGCTTGCTTGATATTAACCCAGGTGCCTCATTAACTTGTTACCACTTGGCAATTTTTCCATTTTCTGCTCCTTTAATATCAGAACTTGCCACCCACCTTTGGAGTCATTTGCCTTCATATAGCGGCTGTTCATTTGCCTACTGTGATCAGGCTCTCGATCTCCTCAGCATTTTCCGCCATTTTCTCTGCAAGACGACAATCAAGCGGAATTTCATCACACTTTGTGTTTATTTCATCCAGCCAGTGCATTCTTCCTCTCAAGAAACAACATATTACTGTGTTTCTCAGTGGATTGCCATACTCCCTTGCTGTTGGTTTAATATACTGAGAACATTAACATATATTTTATTTGCCTTGCGATTATCGCCACAAGCTCCATAATACAGCTTGACTTTTCTAACAGATCCACACTACCTTTTTCCAATGCAATTTACTTCCTTAGTGCAACTTTCCCCAATTTCACAGTCTCCTATACTTGTACCTCATATGATAACACAGGACACTGCTTAACTAGAGGTATGTGTTTCCAATGCTTCATTCTACTTGTCTTTCTCTATAAGAGGACTTTTTACCAAGCAGCTCTTTTATGACTGGTTATTTAACTACAGCCTTTTGAGCCATACCTGTTGTTCTACAATTTTGCTCTCAGCCTCACAGTAACTTTCTCCTATCACTTTGGGAAGCTGTGTCTCACTGTAATGTTTGGTTTACTCGCTCTATTTGCACCACTTTGTTTTTGGTGTTATTGCCCTTTTTTCAGCTATTTGAAGTCTTCTACTTTGATTACTTCACTTCAAACAGGGCAGTAACTTTCTGTATATGGGCAAATTACATACACCAACATTTGTTTTTGTCTCTTCTAAGTCTCCTCAAGAAGCGCCCACTTCAACCTCTTCCAGTGTCTCTGCAACTGTGGATCAAATGGCTGGTCTAGCTCCACATCGTTCTTCCTCAGCACAATCAACATCAACTAAGGCTTCTCCTCCTAATATTTCTTCTAAACGCCTGAAACAGGACCCTCCTCCTCTTCAATCTCTATGGAGTTACTTCCAGAGGAGATCCGCGCTCTCTGCCCTTTTGTTGAAGAAACTAGCAAAAACATGAAACGTTTGAAATAAAATTGGGCGTCTATGGATGCCAGGATTACATCTGTGAAACAACAAGTTTCGGCGGTACAATCCAATTCTCAACGCATCTCTTCTCTGGAGAAGTCGGTCCTCACTCTCCAGCAACACACTGAGGACATAGAAAACAGGAATAGATGGAACAACTTCAGCATTTATGGTTTGCCAGAATCTTTGGAAGGGGATGACCCTGTGAAGTTTTTTACTTCCTTCATTCCAAAACTGGTAGACATGCCTCCTTCCACTTCCATTAGCATCCAGAGAGCCCATAGACTTGGTCCACGTTCATTCGATTCCCCAAAACCACGAGGTGTTATTATTCTCTTTTTTAAATTTACGGATCTCCTTTCAGTACTTTCTGCAGCTAGATCTAAATGTCAAGTTTCCTGGTTGGGCCAGAGAGTGTTCCTATCTCAGGATGTTTCCAATGTTACGGCGTCCAGAAGGAAGTAATTTCTGAATCTTCGTGCATCTCTACGATCTCTTGGTGCTCGATATGGCTTGTTTCACCCTTGTATCATCATGGTTACTTACCAAAATAAAACATGGAACTTTCAAGACCCTGGAGAGCTTAAGAACTTTATTCATCTTCAGTCAGGTGGTGCCATGGATATTTCTACCTCTTCTAGTGGCTAATTGTGTCATCTTCTCGATTTGCTTGTGTTTGTTCTTCTTCTTATGGAGTTTCTGATGTTGATCTTCTTCAAGTTTACCTTTTAATATTTTGAATGCATTCTTATCGCTTTTTCTTAATACTTATTCTTTTTACTTTAGTTGTTTTATTTGTCCTGTTGCATGTCTTGCTTTGTGCGCTCCTATCGTTGTTATTTCCCAACTGTTACTTGCCTTTTTCTCTCCTTATATAGGTTCCTGTTAATCTTCCCTGACTCTGCGTATGTCAATTCTCCTATTTGTTTTTGTCCTGGTGCAGTTTGGATTCCCGCCCTTTGCCAGGTACGTCTTGTGGAGTGTCATCATTTCCCAACTCTCCCTGTATTTGTTTCCTTCAGGTACGTTATTTTCAGTCATCCTTTGGATATGTACTGTCTCCTCTTCTGCTTTCTTCTTTCCTTCCTTTCTTTCCCTTCCTTCCCCCTCTTCCTATTTATTGAATCTCACTCTCCATGCTTTGTTTTTTTACTTTTTTCGGCTTCATGATGTTTGCATACTTTTTTGCACTTTTTGATGTTATTATATTTATCTCGTTTATAAATTTAGAGTTGTTTCTTGGAATGTAAAAGGTTTTATTAAACCCATTAAACGGCAGAGAATACTTTCTCATTTATCTTCCTAAACCCCTGATATTGTCCTTCTACAAGAAACTCACCTTAATGATCTTGAATCTCTTAAATTAAAAAAGAAATGGGTTGGTACAGTCTTATTGCCCCCCTCTAACAATAAAGAAAATGGAGTTGCTATTTTAATTCATAAAAAATTGAAATGTAAGGTTTTATTAGAGGAAAGAGATTCTGATGGTAGATGGATTTTGGCTAAATTACTAATTAATTCAATCCCTTTAACTGTTTTTAATATCTATGGTCCTACTCAACCTGATTGTTCTTTTTGGCCTTTAATTATGAGCAAATGTATTCAACACAAAGATGATTTATTTCTTTTAGGAGGAGATTGTAATCAGATTACAGATCCATTCCTTAATCGCAAATCCACTGTTCGCTTTATCCCTCACAAACCTCACAAACAATTTTTGGATACCATTTTACAAGCACATCTTTCTGATTCTTGGAGACTCACACACCCAGAAACCTTGGATTATTCCTTTTTCTCACCTCCTCACGCTTCTTTCTCTAGGCTAGACTATATCTTTCTCTCTCAATCATTATCTCAAAATTTACTCTCTCCTTCTATTGAACCCATTGTTATTTCAGATCATGTCCCTATTGTAACGGATATTGACTTACTTCCACCTCATCCCAAGCCTTCTCGTTGGCGCTTGAATTGTGCACTTCTTACTGACCCTAACTTCTCTTCTTCTTTTCGCTCTTTCACTAATGATTTCTTTCAGTTTAACTCCGATCCTAATACTCCTTCATATATCTTCTGGGATTCCTTTAAAGCCACTGCAAGAGGATTTATTATTGATTTTGTTTCTAGGAAGAAGAAGCAATTTCTTCAGAAACATAAATCTTCCCTTGCACATATAAAAAATTGGAGCATCAATTCTACAACTCTTCAGATAAATGTATGTTACCAAAGCTTTTGTGTGTGAAATTTGCTTTCAACAAGCTCACCACTGATAGTGCATCTTCAATTCTCCTTCGTAGTAGTGCGCCTTATTATGGTGGTCGTAACAAGTCTGGAAAACTCTTAGCTAACTATCTTAAGTCTCGTAAAGAACGTACTTCCATCAAATCCATTTATGCTTCTGACAACACTCTTCTTCATACAAATACATACTTGACCAATTTCAACTGTTTTATCGACAGTTGTATACTCCAGAATCTCCTCCAACTCCTTCTATGATTCAATCTTATTTTGAAAAATTACCTACACCCTCTACCTCTCACCTCAACTTTCCAGACCTTGAAATTGATCTCTCATTGCATGAACTCTCCCCGGCTTTGTCGTCCCTTACTAAAGGTAAAACACCTGGCCCTGATGGTTTTCCGGTTGAACTTTACTTACATTTTTCTGACCTTTTATTGCCCAAACTTCTGTCACTTTTTAAATCCTTTTACACTTCTGGCAAAGCAGATGGTACCTTTCAGGATGCCACCATTTGTCTCATCCCAAAAGACGGTTGTGACCCCAAATTTTCTACAAATTATCGCCCCATTTCATTAGTTAATGTTGATTATAAAATCTTTGCTAAATTAATTGCTTTACGTTTGGATCCACTCATGCCTCATCTTATTGGTAAGGAGCAGTGTGGTTTTATTAAAGGAAGACTCACTTCCGACAATTCTCGTCTCTTCCTAAATGTCTTGAATAAGGCCTCATCTCTCTCAATCCCTTTGGCTGCTATCTCTGTTGATGCGGAAATGTCCTTTGATAGAGTAGATTGGTATTTTTTGTTTGCTTCACTAAGATGGCATGGTTTTGGTCCCAAATTTATTTCTCTCATTTCTTTATTATACTCTTCACCCAAAGCTTCAGTACTCGTGAATGGTCAACTTTCCTCATCCTTCACCCTTCAAAGGGGAGTACCTCAAAGCTGCCCTCTTTCCCCACTTCTTTTTGTTTTAACTCTTGAACCATTTCTATCCCCCATCCGGAATAACACTTCCATTTCTGGTTTCCCCTATGGTGATAATCAATTAAAACTCTCTGCATATGCAGACGATATCCTTTTGTTTATTTAAGACCCAGAATTATCTATCCCTCCTTTATTGTCTGAATTCGACGCATTCTCCCTTGTCTCAGGATATAAGATCAATTCTGATAAAACAGAAATTCTCCCTTTGACTAAACTCTATCTTCCTCATCTATTTTCCTCAACTGGCTTTGCCTGGAAAATCACAAAGATTAAGTATCCTGGTATTTGGTTTTCCAATTCTATTTCCTCTTCCATTAAATTAAATATGTCCGCAGTCCTGTCTCGAATTGATCAGTTGTTTTCCTCTTGGAATCCCCTCTTTCTCTCCTGGTGGGGTCGCCTTGAAATGATGATCGCCCCTATTCTTATTTACATCTATTCCATGTTATCTGTACATGTTCCTGCCCTTTATTTCAAATGTATTGATTCCTCTCTCTCAAAATTCCTTTGGAAAAATAAAAAATCTAGAATTTCTCTTCTAGCTCTTCTTAAACCTAAATCGAATGGTGGTGTTAATTTTCCAGACTTCCGTCAATATCATAAATCCTTCTCTCTCCGTCAAGCATCACAATGGCTCACGTCAGATTCTGCCCCCTTTTCTCCTCTTTGGCTCCACATTGAACAAACTTTCTTATTACCCTTTTCCTTTGAAGAGGTATTACTATTTTCCTCCACATCTCCTTATAATTCTCTTCCTTTGTTTAAACATACTTCTCTTCTAAAGTCTTTGCTCTCTCCGTTAGTCATCTCGCGTGAATCCTTTCTACATTCACCCATCTGGTATAATTCACGTATTGTTTTAAATAACAGACCTATTAGTTGTACTTCTTGGATACGAAAAGGTATTATAAGGGTCAACCATCTCTTTGATGGTGTGTCGCCTCGCTCTTTACCCAACTTGCAACTTCAATTTCGCTGTCCTCGATCTTTTCTTCAGAAATATACTACTCTTATGGAACTCATTCATGATCGTTATTATTCTCTTCCTTCTTCGACTTCACTAACTCCCCCTCCTCATCTTCTTGTGGTACTTTCTACTCTTCCTAAAGCATCTCTTATTTATAGATTCTTTTCTTCTCCTAACCCAGACCATGTCAAATCCAAATTTGAACTTTCTTGGGAAACAGATTTGGGTTGCACTTGGTCCATTGCTCTTTGGGACAAACTCTCGTCCAAAACTTTGAAAGTTTCTCGATCTGCCTCTCTAACTCAATCTTTATTTTTTCTATATCACAGACTTTACCTTTCTCCTCTTTCTCTATCTCATTTCACATCTTCTTCTGACTCTAACTGCTGGACTTGTGGAACTCCCAATGCTGATCTTCTACATCTGTTCATTTTCTGTCCTACTGTTTCTGCTTTCTGGAAAGAAGTTTGGTCTTACATCTCTCACATTTTCACACTCTCCATCCCATATTCACCCACCCTTCTTTTTCTCTGTAGTCTTTCAGATTATCTAGCTCTCCCCCCGCACTCACAGGGTCTTTTTGATCTCATGCTTGCACTTGCATTTCAACATATATCTTCTAACTGGAAATCCCTCACGAATCTTTCCATACAAAATTGGTGGAATTCTTTATGTCATTTTCATAGACTTCATGTTGCCTTTGCTTCTTCCTGTAAACCACATCGCAATGTAGATATTTATTGGTTACCTCTTATCACATACCTAGATCAATTAGCTCAAAATAAATCTGCTCCTGTCAGTTCAGAAAATGCTAAACCTCCTTGAAAGATTTTACTCTCTCCTTCTTGTTTATTTAATACTGTTTGCAGTTTTTCTTTATTGTAATGTTTGTATATACTGTATAGTTTAACTATTGCTTGTACCATTTATTTCTTTGCCATTATTCTTTATAGCATTGTTCTGTTATAGTACACTTTCTCATCCCTCCCCTTCCCCCCTTCCCCATTCCTTTAAAATCCCATAAAATGCTTTTATTACTTGGTTTGACATTAGCAATATTATGACTTCAGAACTGATTTGTTACATATCTTCTCTCCTTTTGCTGAAGTCATATTTCTGTTTTCATTATTATTCTTCAATAAAGCCTTCAAACAGGAAAAGTTGAAAGAGTGTGATCCGCTGTCTGTAGACTTGCTCCTCCCATCTCCAGACCCTCTCTCCTGCTGCCTGTAGCCGCCTTGCTATCACCTAGAATCCCGCCAATCTGGTCACACTGTTGCATTTTGGGGCCTTTCTTATGGCCTGCACCTGGTTACCACCTGCTTTCAATCCATGGTAATTACAGACTCTTAAATACCGAATTTCATGAAATTTGGTATTTTAGAAGTTACCTACATCTCTTTTCCCATTTTTTCCCATTCCTTATTTACGATTCAGTAAATAAGAATTCAGTGTTTTCCGATTCGGTGATTTCCGATTTAGTATATTCCGATTCGGTAAATTCCGAATCTGTAAATTCCGATTCGGTATTTAACGAATCGGGCTCTTTTGGACTCCTACATCTCAAATGCCCAATACCGGTCGGTAACGGCCGAAATTCGGTAGATTCGGCCATTACCGACTGGTATTTGGATACCTACATATGGCCCTTAATCTTCAGGCATCAGAAGGAGGTGGATCAATCCAGGAGTCCAAGGTTCCTCCAAAAGAGGTATGTCCTAACGGAAGGAGAGGAGGTATTTCTGCACAGCATTGAGGTGGATTCTATTCTGGCACCTTTGATTGGTAGGACGGCGATCAACCCCGAGGATTATTCTCCTGCAGATGCTCTGGATCGCAATATTTATTGGTGCTACTAAGAAGTCTTTTGCGGCCAGTTCTGTGTCCATGAAGGCGGCTACTTATGCAGCATAAATAGCACAGTCTTTAGTTAAGGACTTTGAGTCTCTTTCTGTTGCCATCCAGGAGAATTTAGACTGCTCTAATTCACTGCTGCAAATGGAACAGGAGGCAAAGATGTTAGCTGATGTTTCTTCAGATATTATTAGATCCTCAGCAGTGGCTTAGGGTGCGTCCATCCTGGCACGCCGCCATTTGTGGATGCAGGACTGGAAGAAGGATTATGCAGAAAAAGCTTCCCTCCTGAACATTCCTTTTGAAGGGAAGAAGCCGTTTGGAGACCAGATATGCAACCTTAACAAAGTCTTTCAAAGATAGCAAGCACACTTTTTCCTATAAGGGGGCTGCCTCTAGATCCTATAGGTCTTGGAATAGGGACCGTAATGATTTTCCTAGGAAGAATGCAAAGGGTTATTCTTCCAGAAAACGGCGATTTCAGCCTAGAAATCCTCCAAGTCACAGGACTCTGGTAAACAGACAGGAAAAAGCAAGAATTGTTCCTTACTAGTCCCCCCTTCTGGTGGGAGATGGCCCAGTTAGAGGGAGATTGTTGGACTTTGGCAGTGTTTGGCTGGAGTCCATCAGAGATCAATGGGTGCTCAGTCTACTTCGGAGAGGCTGTATGATTGAGTTAATCAAAACACCTACGGATTGAGGAACTCTCCCTACTTGTATTCCAAGGGATCCTGTAAAGACAGAGGCTTTGTGGTCAGGCATTCTCGCCCTTTGGAAGAAAAGGGCAATTATGGAGGTTCCGGCACCGGAAAGGGGCAAAGCAGTTTACTCTATTCTGTTCCTGGTGCAGAAGGCAAACAGAGAGTACAGGCCAGTTATGGACTTAAGACCAGTGGGTAAAGACAATCCATTTAAAAATACTATACTTGCAGAAAATGATTCCTTTGGCATCAAAAGTCGACTTTCTGGCCACCATCGATCTTTAGGATGCCTACCTACATGTCCCCATTTACGGACATCACCAAAGATTTCTGAGGTTCACCATGGGTCCCTTGCATGTTCAATTCCGGGTGCTGCCATTCGGTCTGAAATCAGCGTCAAGGGTCTTCATTAAAGTCCCAGCTCCTCTGGTGGGAGTTCTGTGTCAGGAGGGCATCGCTCTTGATGACTGCCTGGTATTCTCATCCTCCCAGGAAACCTCGCCTGTTCAGGACCAGACTTTCATTGGTGCAAGGTTTCTAACCAGCACAGGAGTGGTTTCGCTGACAGAGAAGAGAATCGACAAGATTCTCTCTCATTTGTCGGAATTGATAGCGCAGGCCAATCCCACTGCAACAGACTGTATGCAGGTGCAGGGAGACCTTAGAGTGACCATTTTTATGGTGCCGTGGGCCAGGTTCCATCTAAACAAGGTGGTGAGACACATTCTGGGTCATTGTTCTGTGAGGATTCTGGTGACAACGGAGATGTGAGAGGAGCTTTTTTAGTTGATAGAGTCTGCACACATCAAGAAAGGGTACAGCTTATCAATCTTTCTCTGAGCACAGGGGAAGTTCCCCTTGGTTGGAAGCAGGCCTTGGTAAGACCACTACGGAAAAATAACTCCATTCCGTGGACAGATCTGACAAACCTGAGGCCCATTTCTCTCCTCCCCTATTTAGGGAAGCTTACTGAGAAGTTTGTAAACGGGCATCTGTCTAGATACATCGAGAGCGCAGGGGTGCTTGATCCTTCCCAGTCGGGGTTTAGACCCAGGCACAGCACAGAGACTGCCTTGCTGTCCGTCGCTGACGATCTTCGTATGCTACAGGATAAAGGGTTTTCCGTTATCCTGGTGCTCCTAGATCTGTCAGCGGCGTTTGACACTGTCTCACATGAGATCATGACCTCCAGACTAACTGACATCGGTCTGGAAGGCAAGGCGCTGGCCTGGCTAAGGAGTTTTCTTACCAACCGCACTCAGAGAGTCATACTGGGTCCATACCAGTCAGAGGAGGTTGAGATCTCAAAGGGGGTGCCACAGGGCTCCTGTTTGAGCCCAACGCTCTTTAACATCTATGTGGCACCCCTAGCTAACATCATGAGATCTCATGGGTTCATCCCTGTATCGTATGCAGACGATACTCAACTCCTCTTCCCCTTTAAAACCATGACCCCTGAGGTGCGTAACTCCTTTGCACAAGAAATGAAAGAGGTGGCACATTGGATGGCAGCAAATTTCCTTCAGTGTAACGTCTCTAAGACTGAGGTTATGCTCTTTGGGGAAGCCAAACGACTCTGGACTCCGGACTGGTGGCCTCAAGACCTAGGCCCAGTCCCCGTACCTAGAGCCGTTGTGAAAGATCTAGGAGTTAAGTTGGATCAGGAGCTTGCCCTTAAACATCATGCCAATCAAGTTGTAAGCTCCTGTTTCCACGTTATTGGCCTTCTCCGACGGGTATTTCCCATGTTACCTGATACAACAAGGAAAACACTAGTACAGTCGCTAGTGTTAAGCAGACTGGATTATTGTAACGGTCTGCTGCTGGCCGCCAATGAGGATGTCATGGCCAGACTACAAGTCGTGCAAAACACAGCTGCACGGCTTGTTCTTAACGCCCCAGCCCGTACTCCCTCTATGCCACTTCTAAACAAACTCCACTGGCTTACTGTAAAACAGAGGGTGTTGTTTAAAACATGCTGTATTATTCATAAATGCCTCATTGGCAAAGGTCCTGACTACCTGACCAAAAAGTTCATTCCCTATACCCCCTTAAGGTCTCTGAGATCTGGAGAGCAACAACTGCTATGTGTCCCCAGGTTCTGGAAATCTAGACAAGGGGGAAGGGCTTTGTCAGTAGCTGGGCCAAAGCTCTGGAATGATCTTCCCTATGACATCAGAGTTTGTAAGGAACATTTTCCTTTTAGGAAAAAATTAAAAACTTTTTTGTTCAACCACTAGCTCTGTTAGGGCTTCTGTTACATACTGGTCAGGGCTTTTGTTCACAGATGTTGCCAAAGGCGCGGAGATACTCCTTAGGGAGTCGAGTTCCTAGCGCGTTACAAGTCTGAAAATAAATAAAATAAAATAAATAAATAAATGCCCCATACACCGATCATCTTGACAACCGATGCCAGCTCGACAGGTAGGGGGCTTGGATTGATGCACGGCAGGTGCAAGGTCTCTGCACAGGATGTATCAGTTGAGGTCCCTCCAACTGAAGGGAGCTGGAGGTGATTCATCTAGTTCTGCTGGCATTCGCTCCCATGTTGAAGGGCAAAAGTGCCCTGGTACGGACAGACAACAACAAAGCCAAGTCCTATCTGAACAAACATGGGGGCACAAGATCTCCAGCATTGTCGAGGATCTCTGATCAGATCTTTCTTTGGGATCAGGACAACGTCCCGGGTCTGAGAGCAATTTGCATTCATGAGACACTGAATGTCAGAGCAGACAAATTGCAAAAACAACACTTGATGGACAGAATGCAGAATAATGTCATACATTCACCCCAGTGCAGAGACCTAGGCCTAAATCCATTGCTTTTTTCCTCACCATGCCATTCCAGTTTGAACCCAGCCATATGCAAATCAGTCTTGACCCTGTGCCCCATGGGAACAGTCCAGCCCGAACTGCCAAGCCAGGTCCTCACTGGACTGGAAACAAGCATCCTAGGACCGGTTTCGGGCTTTCAGCCCTCTTCAGCCAGGATAGCTTGATTCCAGTGACATGGAGAGTACGGGACTCACGTCTGAGCATACCCGTTCCACTCGGGGTGACAAATGCAAAAACAACAGTTGATGGACAGAATGCAGAACAATGTCATACATTCACCCCAGTACAGAGATCTGGGCCTAAATCCATCGTTATTTTGCTCATCATGCCATTCCAGTTTGAACCCAACCATATGCTAATCAGTCTTGACCCTGTGCCCCATGGGAACAGTCCAGCCCGAACTGCCAAGCCAGGTCCTCCCTGGACTGGAAACAAGCATCCTAGGACCGGTTTTGGGCTTTCAGCCCTCTTCAGCCAGGAGAGCTTCATTCCAGTGGCATGGAGAGCACGGGACTCACGTCTGAGCATACCCGTCCCACTCAAGTTGACAAAGGCAAAAACAATAGTTGATGGAAAGAATGCAGAACAATGTCATACATTCACCCCAGTACAAAGATCAGGGCCTAAATCCATTGTTTTGCTGTTCACCCTATGTGGGAAGGGTATGCCTAGACGTGGGTCCCTTGCTCACTACGCCACTGGAGTCAAGCTATCCTGGCTGAAGACGGATGATGGCCAGAAACCGGTCCTAGGATGCTTGATTCCGGTCCAGGGAAGACATGGCTTGGCAGTTCGGGCTGGACTGTTCCCATGAGGCACAGGGTCAAGACTGATTTGCATATGGCCATGTCTGAACTGGGGTGGCTTGGTGAGCAACATAACAATGGATTAAACCCAGATTTGTGACTGGGGGGTTAATGTTTTGCCATTGTGCAACATTCCGTCCATCATCTTGTTTGTTTTGCTGTTCACCCTATGTGGGAAGGGTATGCCAAAACATGGGTCCCTTGCTCACTACGCCACTGGAGACAAGCTATCCTGTCTGAAGACGGCTGATAGCCAGAAACCGGTCCTAGGATGCTTGATTCTGGTCCAGGGAAGACATGGCTTGCAGTTCGGGCTGGACTGATCCCATGAGGCACATGGTCGGACCTAGTCCCCCATAGTCTTATCGGGGAAGGATCATGCAACTGTCCGTGTGCAACAGAGATCGGCCAAAGATGACTACAATTTGATGGGAAAAATCTAGGTAACCCAGGGCCCTTGTCGAACTTGCTTCCATCAGAAATGTTGGTACTTTGAAGCTCAGCATATAATACCGAGCAGTATACCGGGCCCTTGACTGTAAATGTAATCACTAGTACAGTCATTATTGGTGGCACGCCAGCAGAGGGTAGGGCCCTTGCTTCTCCTTCTGCAGGTGAGCTCCTTATCAACCATGGAATCTGTGGTTTAGAAAATAAACCCATAATAGAAGGTGGGGTACCTACGTCTTCTAACCTAAGGATTTTATTTTGGAATGTGGCTGGGATCCTAAAGTTGCAATCAGATCCAGACTGGTGTAGCTTTGTGGACACCTTTGATGTAATCCTGTTTCAGGAAACCTGGAGTTTGACCACCCCTTTTAGAATCAGGTTTTCTGCCTATGCCATTGAAGCTAGAAGAAAACAGCAGGGTAGACCCTCGGGGGGCCTAGCACTTTGGATAAAAAATGCACTGGGGTCCAAAGTTAATCTCCTTTGTGTCGATTCACCACGCATCTAGGACCCTGAGCTGACCCTGTTAAGTGTCTGGAAGGTTAGAATTTTTAATGTCTATAATAAAGTGGACCTTATCTCGGAGGAAACACATAAGATTTATATATTAGACCAGGCTATGGTCAAGTATTCCAATAGTATCCCCGTATTGGTTGCAGGTGACTTTAACTGTAATTTCAAACCCCTTCCTTCTGCCCCTTCAGACCTAACTGAGGACTGGGACAGTGAGTGGTCAATTTCAACCTTAGACCTACCAAAAGTAAGGAGGACGAAGAGAGGATGCCAGGTGTTTGCTCTTACTTTGCAGAACGATCTTAGAGCAACAAATGGCAGAATAAATTCAGACCCAAATGAGGAACACACTTTCAATAGACCCGGTCATTCTAGTAGAATCGATTATTGTTTAATTACCCTCGATCGTTGGCCCTTAGTGGAAGATATGGTAGTGGTGAAAAGATCAGAGAGCGACCACAATGACCTTTCTCTTGTTCTTACAAAATTGGGCCCCCCTACAGCCAGATGTAACGGGGTGCCCTGATTTGGGTGTGCTCTCGGTCTCAAACATTCAAGGAGCTGTTAAGTGGGTTTTGGTGGAGGATCACACGGCAGCATTAGAAGCAGTGAAGATAAAAGCAAGACAGTTGATCGAGGAGTTGGTCAAACTACCCCGCAAGGATGCAGTGGAAAGCCTGGGGTCCGTCATGGGCTAATCTGCCGCCGGGGATCGAACCATGAGCCCCCGGGTTCTGGAGTCAGTCACCCTGCCCACTGCGCCACACCTCTTCGATGAAGAAATCAATGTGAATTTCACTCGTATGTAATGAAGCCTCAATTGTTTATTGCAGTCAATGCAGATGTTTTGTGTGTAACCAGTGAGAAACATAATTGAGTTATTATTTGTTGGCACAGTGAGGGATGGAAACATCTGTTTTGGAGGCAGCTGCAAAATGTACAGGGATTTAGTGTTCATTATAAAGAAATTGTTTTCGTATATTTTTTGTAATATTCAAATCAAGTTATACCTAGTGCAAACCTTTTTAGGTTTTGCCTGAACAGCGCTTACACTGTACTTGAGAAATGTATTGTTTTTAATATATATAAGCTGTCCGGTTTCAGGTTTAAACATATAATAACTGATAAAACCCCACCAGAAGGGAAATAACCCTCACCAGTGTAAACATATAAGCAATGATAAAAAACCTGCACAACCACAAACTGAATGCCATTCAAAGATAGGAAAAGGAGAGTGAAAGATTCATTTTTATTTCTTTCTAAAGGGGCCAATACAATGTAACTTTGTTATATAAGGTAGCAGTAAGGAAGACTGGGCTAACATCCCACCCCTCCCGCCACGCAATGCTCTCACTCTGCTGAGTGATGCAGTGTATACAAGGGTGTCCCCACTGTGGTATGCTTTCTCCTGCGAGAGCGCAAGCAGGCTCCAATTGCAACAAAAACCCTTTGAGGTAGCACAGGTCCCCAATGTATCGCGGGACGTGCGGGCTTCCGAAAGTGCCCCCGAGGAGAGATGCGGCCTGTACCACGGAACCGTGCTACAAAATTCTGAGTTCAGGGATACCAGACTCCATATGCCTATCTTGCCGCTATGGGAAGATATGCAGGTAAATATGATACACAGCATTCCCCATGTTAGCCTATGGGCAAGATAGCCTTTCAATAGTGAAAAAACGAATTCGGCAGTATTTCACTATCAGGACATGTCACCCACATTATTACATGTCCTACCTTTCACATACACTTCACCCTGCCCAGGTGGTACCTCTGACCTACCATAGGGGTGTACAATATGTAAGAAAAGGGAAGGGTCCGGTCTGGTCTGGTCAGTTTTAAACTGGACAGGACAACAGGGCAGTCCACAGACTGCGCACAGGCACTGCGGTGGCAGACCTCAGACACCATTTTAGGGCTACTCATGTGGGTGGCACAATCAGCGCTGCAGGCCCACTAGTAGTATTTGAATTACCAGCCCTGGCACACACAGAGCCCTTCACTAGAGACTGACAGGTAAAACAAATATTTCAATCATGGATAACCAATTACAGTAATAATTTAACCAGAGAGCAATTGCACTTTGGCACTGATCAGCAGTGGCAAAGTGTCCAAAACATCTAAACCAGCAAAACCAAATCCAGCACAGTGTCAACAAAAATACAGGAGGCAGAGGCAAAAGGTTAGGGGAAACCACGCCAAGGATGCCAGGTCTAATATTTAGAAAGTTTTATATAGCTTAATTTTTACCCTAGAGGGTATCAGTGTGCTTCACAAATGGTTAGGCAAGAAGAAGCAAGCAGAACAACCAACAAACATATATGCTGACAATGCAAAGCGTATATCAGGAAAAGGCAAATAAGTAATAAACAAGGACATAGCATGAGGGTATTAACCAGACAAAGGTTTATCTCAGTGCCCGGAAATAAATCCATGAGTTCTAGTGTAGAAATGTGTTCATCAGAAGCACTTTGAATTCCTTTTAGTTTGTGCCTGCACAGCACTTGCACTGTGCTTGTGAAATCTATTGTTTTTAATATAAACTTAAAAGGGTCTCATTGGGTTTTCATTGGTTCCTGTGTTTGCCACTTACTTTTCCTCCATTTCTATTGGCTGTAGCGTATTGTCCTGCATTTACCAATGATTGTTCCTGGTCTGCTTCTCTTTTCAGTTTCCCATAGCTAAACTTCTGTTAACATCTGCTTTGGTGGAACAATTTTTTCATAAAGTTTTGCCTCTTTCTTGTTCGTTTTGCAGTGGATTTATATAGGACAATGTATTACTGGAGAGATTAAGGCGCATATACATCAAACCAAAAACCGGTCGCAAACGGGCAGATTCTCAGAATCTGCCCCTTTGCGACCAGTATGTTTGCATTTGGGATGCATCATCCCAAATGCAAAAATTGTAATTTAAGTAATCTCTAAATTGCGATTACTTAAATTGCGATTTGCATTTAAGGAATCTCAAATTGAGATTCCTTAAATGCAATGCATTCAAGTAAAAACAATAGCCATTTCACTAATAGGGGAGCAAATTACCATGAATTTGAACTTCATGGTAATTTGCAAACACTTTGAAAAATGCACTAAAGTGCATTTTTTAAAGTTCCATTTTACACACACACACATGCCTTCGGGGCATGTGTGTGTGCAAGATGTACTCATATGCAGATTCCAGGGGTGCAACAGGGTGTCCTTTTCACACCCTGGCAGCCTTGAAATTGCATTCTCAATTTGCGATTCTCTAATTGAGAGTCGCAAATTGAGAATGTCTTCCCATTCATTCCTATGGGCCTCAGGGCCCATAGGAATGAATGGGGAGGTATTCCTTAATTGCGACTTTGCAATTTGCAAGTCGCAATTAAGGAATGTTTATTAATCGGAATTTTATACGTGATTTCTTCATGCCTATTGCTAACCCTTATTAGCGAATCCTAATTTTTCACTAATAAGGAATCGCAAGAGGCATTGTTGATGCATTTGACAGTAAGTGACTTGCCCAGAATCACAGGATGTTTCGACGCTAAGACTCGAACCAGGATCCCGAGCTCGCAAGGCAGCAGCTCTGGCCACTCCTCCACATCCTCTCCACGCCCGTTATATTTGTTAGCTATCTGATTTACTAATGGGGTCCACTTCTATTTTTGACCCTGGGCAACATGAAATGTAACCACATTTTTGTTGTTCTTCTTTGTTCCTGCTAAGAATGTGCAAAGCTCGGTTAGTGCTAAAGCCTAATTACGTTTTTTTCTTCCATTTCAAACAAGCTTCGTGGGTAACCCTGAGCATGCGACTCCCAGATGACTTCTTCCATCTACCAAGAAATCAGAACTGTAAAACTCCCTGCTGTGAGCAGAGTCTGATCGGTCTCTAACAAGGCTGCTGGGCTCATCTCCCTAAGCAGTTGACACCCTCTCTCATGAGGAGGTCAGACCTCAGGCGGCTAACAAAGAAAGGTTGCGCGCAGTGTCAGAGGTCAGCAACGCTCCCATTCTGTGCCCCCCGTGCCTGTGCACGGTCCTCTTTCCCGCCCCCTCCCTGCCCGTCTGTGCGCTGAAAGGAGAAAGAAGGGCGCTGCTACATGGGGTCAGAGCCACGGCCGGAGAGTGAATGGGGCCCCCCATTCTTTCCAATTACTGGAGGACAAATGGTAGTGCTGACCAAAAAGGTTGGGGGTGGCTACCTCTTCTTTATTTGGGACACGTTTTTAGGTCGAGTCTTAGTAGCGCGTGCGCCACTCTGCAAAGCATGCTGTATTCAGGTAGGGACTTGAAGGTCTGCCCATATTTTTCATTGGCTTGTGTCATTGTCCAGTGTAAACTGTGGCTGTTCATTGGTCAATATGCTTAGTAGTCCCTCCTTAATACCGCCTTGTCTCATTTTGTAACCTCCCATGGCAACACCCCCTATAATGAATGTAGGCTTTAATTACAGACTCCCAGCACCTTATATTCAAATAGCAATAGGTCTCGAATTTGCAAGAGATTCAGCTATTGGCATTGGGAAGACCATGCCTTTTATTTATCTGTTTTTAAAAACAGCACATAAATAAAAGGCATTGACAATGCCAATAGCTCAACCTCTTATAAATGTGAGACCTATTGCATTGCAAATGGTTGTTTCCTTTGTGCCCCAAGCGCAGATGAACCTCCGGGTGTCCGACTCTCCCATCGGCCAGGCAAATGGTATAGGCCAAAGTAAAACCCAGCATGGGCCCTTGGAGTGCAGAGTACCTGTGCTGAACGCCTCGAGACAGGTGAGTGGCACTCATGTGGTTTGTGTAGGGTTTTAGTACACAGTTCTCTTGCTTTCGCATTAGTTGCTTTTGGTATCATCTTATTTTTTTTAAATTAATTTAACCAATTTTAAATCCCCTTTCTACATGTCGTCCTATTAACACACCGACATGAGCGAGATCGCTCGGCTTACCCCGCGCTGTCAATGTCTTTTTACTAATCCTCGCGCCTGTCTGATTCAGCGGATCTAAAGTGAGCTTAAACCCTTCTCTGCCTCTGTGGCATCTCAAACACAGCCTCCCCGCCCGCCACAAAAATGCACCGCCACACACCACGCACGCTCCAGGCTTGGAATGTCCGCCCTGTAAAGGCGCTGCGAAGCGTCCCATCAGATCACTGTCAATCAAATCCACCTAGAGCTTCTGGTGACGAAGGAACCGAACTGGGACTGTAACACCCCACAGGGTTTAGAAGGTGAAATCCGAGGTGGAAATGATGAGCACGCCCTTGCTGAATATCTGCAGGCAAGCCTCCAAAGGTGACAAGAAATCTGTCTGCATAGCCACAACACCCCACTCCCCTCCAAGGGAGAAACAATCTGGTGTTTATCAACACACTTGATATGCTGTCCCTGGTTGCTAAGCTTCTGTGGTCTTTTTTACACCAAGGATAGTTACAAAGATGGTGTATACCACAAAAACTTGAAGTACCTGACTTTAGAATGGGACATACATTTAGTAAGGCATTGTGCATATCCATATGAGCTGTAACAGAGCATTCAACTGTTGCAGAGTAAGTTAATTATTTAGAATTATGTATTATAAAAATATATTCTGCTGCCCAACACTTACTTACCTTTCGCCTACTCTCAGAAACTGCTCGCCCTACAAACTCACCCATTATTTACTCTCCATCATTTACTCAGTCACCCTGATATTGCACTGCAGTCTGAAACTGCTCACCCACCACACACACAGTGCTGACTCTGCACTCACACACCATTAACACACCTCTAACCCAGCACTCACAGTCCTCTCACCCTCCACCCACACATCTCACTCTGACTCAAACTACTCATCCTGCACTTATCCTATTGACATACCTGTCACCCTATAGTCACACACCTCTGATCTTGCACTGGGTACCATCTTTCACCTTGTACTCTCACAAAATGCTCATCCTGCACTGAACACACATCAATCACCTTACATTAATGCACTTTCACCCTGCGCTCAGACAATTAACAACTTTCAATCATGTACAACTTACCCTGCACAAAGAACACTCACACCATTCTCCCTGCCCTCATGCACAGCTCCATCCCCTCTTATTATTAATAACATAGGTGGAACCTAATGTGTTTAGCAATGCTTGTTTGAATTATGTAGTTAAAGGGTTCAGTCTGATTCGAGGGGCAAGGAGTTCCAAATTCTCAGGGCCATTCCTGAGAAAGCTCGGTTGTAGGTTTTCTTTTACTGAAATTTCTGGGGTTCCAGCAATAACTTCTAAAGTACCCCAGTCAAGACTTCTAATGCATCTCCAGATTAGCCTTGGACTGTCTTGCTTCCTTTCTGGCGGCCGATGCCAACAAATCTCGATACCTCCTTTTTCCTCGAAGCCATATGTTTTGACAGTAAGAGTTTCCCAAGGTTCGGCAATAAGGCCCACCTTATTTAATCTGTATCTCACGCCTTTGGTCCAGATTGCTAAAGCCCGGGGGAAAAACCTATCTCATATGTTGACGATACGCAGTTTCTGTTTTCACGTGGCAAGGGAGAAGAGTTGCCAGGAGCTCAGATTAAAACCTGTTTTACTACTGTCTTTCAGAGGTGCCCCTAAAGACTGCAGCACTTGTTTAATGTGCTTGCATTTCACTGTCTCTGCTTTCTGTTAAATCCACATTCCTTGAGAACATGTTTACTCTTCTTGTCCTTCTCAGCAAAGGCGTTGGTGATGCATGCTTTGATAGCCTCAAGACCAGATTATCGTAATTTCTTATTCTTTGAATTACCTGAATAGCTGTAAGGCAGATTCTGTTGAAAGTTGAGAAACATTGTACCAGCTATGCTGGTGTCACTGGAGTGGCTATGACTATTGTTTAGTAAAGCCAGTGTCTCTGAAAGTGATTTTTCTGTGTTTATTTTTTTAATTAAAGCCAGAAAAGAAATGGCACCAGTGACCTGTGGATACAGATGCATTCCATACAGTACAGTTACTCAGTTCTTATATCCTCTCTGTTGAGCATAGAATAAGCTCCCACAGCCTCATACAACGCTTGCTCAGGAAAGGAAATACCAAACTGGTCACTTTGCGGTAATGTGGCACTCACCAAATGCTTTGTGGAAGAAATATGTTCCTTTGCATGCACAACTAATGTGCCAAATATTTACTTAGCAATTCTGATCAGACAGCTGATGTTTTTTCTACGGTTTGAAAAGTGAGAATCTCTTGGCAGTCTGCTGTCTAAAGTTTCAATCGCTTTTCCAACTATGTTCATGCTGGTAACAAACTATACCCCTTTACACAAATACAGTATCTAGGTTTCATTTTTTTAGCTGGTTATATAATGTGTCGACATGAGGCATTATTTCAAGGAACAAAAAGAGAGAGAACTGAAACTCTCTTGTCTTGTAGTGTTCTAGCAACGCCATGGGCCTCATTTCATTTTGACTTTTGCATTCAAAGTCACCCCTGGCTTCTATGGTGTTGAAACATTTATCAAGATCAACCCTATATTGGAATATTAGGTAGATTGTGTGGATTTGAAAGTTACAACAAGCTGGGGATCCTTTTGAAAACCTTCTTGCCATATTGTCCTAAACTATTTATTAAGCATGGGCGGATTTTGCGGATCCACGATTCGCGGATTTGCGTATTCACGGATCGTGGATCCGCAAAATCCGCGGATTTTGAGGATTTGCGTACCCGCGGATTTGGGGCGGGGCTTCCATGCGAGTGCACATGCCTCTTGTGTGTATAAAAGGTCAGAGACCGATCAGAGCAGCAGATGAAAGATGCAAAGGCCTCTGGGTAGATGTATAGTGCTTTTACTACACTACAGCTGCCTAAAGTGCCAGAGAGTTGTCTACAGCGACCAGGTGTGTGTTACTATGCCATCCCTATACCCATTTGAACCCTACCAGTCTCCCTCGGGTGCTACTCATAGTGACTGACGGTTTTCAATACTTGAGCATATATGTAGCACCGCACCATGAGACTAGATTCACTAAAAATTTTGGAAGAGTGATCCACTTTCCAGGATGAGGTCGTATGGTGGTGTGAGTTGCCCCTAACATTGTTGGGAAGAGCTGCCGTCTTCAAAATGATTACTCTTCCAAAACTACTATATGCCATGCAGAATACATACTACCCGCTCCCCGAGGCCACGTTCGCCAAGCTGGGTAGTGATATATGTTGCCTGCAGCGGTGCGCCAAACACAAGAATGGCCCTCTCCACCCTTCAGCATAACCCTAATAACAGAGTTATGGCGCTCCCAGGCGTTATGTCCTACTACTGGGCAACACACTTGGTGGCGGTGAACAGTTGGCTAGTCACATCTCTGGATCATTCAGCCTATTTGTTGGAACGCAACCAATTTACTGGCCACTCCTGTCTCCACTATGGTTAGAAGGGAGTACGACAACTGCTGCCAGCCACCCAGGTGGCAATTGAGTTCTGGCGAAAGGCCACCGGCTGAATATATAGGACTTGTAAGTTTACATGAAAGACACCGCTCTGGGGGGGGGGGGTGTGATTGATCAGGAAACTAAGAGGGTTTGGAGCCTGGGATCTTTTGGTGATCCCTCGTGTAGAAGATCTCCTTGAAGGTAGTGAGTTACTATGCAATTGCGCCGAAGGGCGCAGGGGTCCCTTGAGTGAGCTGCCCATCATAGTGGGTAAATGGCGGGAAGACGGTGCACACCGCGAGTGTGTGGGCGGGGCCAAACGGACAGCGCTTCCATGCGAGTGCACATCCCTCTTGTGTGTATAAAAGGTCAGAGACCGATCAGAGCAGCAGATAAAGATACAGAAGCTCCTGGCCACAGGAACAGCACGAGGATTGCGCTCGTGAAAGTCAAGAATGCAAAGGCCTCTGCCCAGCATCACACCTAATTTTCGATGGTATATTTAGGAAGAAGGCACATCTGCCCAGCCTTGACAACGCTCATGATTGGTTTTGGGCAGATGAATGAGTCACTGAATTTAAGCTTCAACTAGGGCACATGCTTAATCGGTATCTGAAAGTGCCTGCGGTTGAGGTTTAATTTTTGTGCCAGGACCGTCGTGCCAGAATGAACCCTGCCCTTCATATTTATTCAAGAAGACGCCACCGTTTTGTGCCTGTTGTAACTAATTTACGATGGCGCCGGCAAGCTGCCAGCACCATCCTAAAATAGTTACTAAATTAGCTTCAACAGGAAGCTCTAATAGATAAAATAAAGCAGGCGCTCGATGACCTGCTTTATCTTATTTATTAGAGCTTCCTGTTGAAGCTAATTTAGTAACTATCTTAGGATGGCGCTGGCAGCTTGCCGGCGCCATCGTAAATTAGTTACAACAGGCCAGGAATGGTTGAACTTTTGCCCCCGGAATCCGCTGCTCGCGGATTGCGAATTTTCGGTAAATTCGCGAGAGTTCGCGGATCGCGGATTTGCCGAAAATTCGCAAAATCCGCGAGCGTAGCGGATTTTGCGCTCATGCTTACTATTTATGTTCTTTGGGGTGAACGTGCGAAGAATGCTGCCATTTCTGCTACATTTCAAAAGAGAAAATGAGTTCCTCGTATATCTCACCTATGGCTTGGTGTATAATAAGATTAATTTGGTGGGCATACCAAAACAGATGTAATGAGCATAAGGGTACAAATGTCAATTTGTTTTGTACTCCACCAAAGATTCCACTCACTACTGAAGCACCACGATAGCTTTGCGCAATACGTTTTTATTTTTGAGGGTGAAAATTGTGGGGAAAAAAAGCATTGGCATAGCCAATAGGTCTCGCCTTTGGGACCTTATAAGTGTTTAGCAATGCAGTACATTATCCTCCACTGCCTGGGAGGATTGTTAAAGCGAGCTGATCGATGGGCAGACTAGACTAAGCAGCAGCATTGTGTCCGACCTGCTCATTCCTAACTCGTAACCCAACATGACGGTTCTTGTAAATGACCTATGTAAATGCCGCCGTAGACAACAGTGCAGAAAGTACACAGACCTCAGTACAGGGAGTTGTAAGGCTCCTGCCTTGTTTATGCATGAGTTGCGACCCTGCTCCCAGCTATGATCCAGTACCTGAGCCTCTCCGGGGCACCCCTCTCACTGCCAGTTTTCGCCATGGACGGAGCAGGAAAAACCAACACCATCAGCCAGAGCTCAGCGGTTGCTCGATAGCTCTGCGCTCAACAGCTTGTCCGGTTTAGGTAGGTGGAGCTGACATCCATGTTCAGGTCAGTCAGTTTCAGCCTGGTAGCCCTAAGGATAGCACTGCGCGTTTATGGCATTTTACCTGACCCTAACATGGCTGGTCACAGGACTCAGCTTTGAAGCATGTGCACAACGGTTTCCGGACTTATGAATATGTAACAGTAGAATATTTGATATGCACGTGCCTTCGCAGGCTTTGTAGTCACTTTCGTACAAAAATTTGCTTGGGCGGCAGCAGGACTGAGAGTGAGGAGACATGTGCTGATCCTGTGGAGACCTCAAAATGGCTGAGTGAAGGGTTCCCCCGTGGGGTTCGACCCTGGGGAGGGAGGGAGAGGAGTGGTAGTGCTGAGCCTGAACCGAGGGGCTCCATCGGGGTAGTGGGATACGTGACTCTGCAGCATTACAAATTTAAAGTAAAAAAAAGTAGCAGGGTGGGAAGAGAAGATGGGGCCTGCACAAGATTCCCTTGCGGGAGCGAGCAGAAACCATCTGTTAGTAATTAACAGATGGTTTGAAGGCTCGCTCCTGCAAGGGATTTGCTAAACGTGCACGCATTGCCATTCAAAACAATGCAACGCGTGCACGTATTTGCCCGGAAAGCTGTGCCGATGACTAACGATCTTTTCCCTATTTAGCGCATGCGCGCTACGTTGGTGAGACCTAAACAGGGAGAAAGACCAACATTGGGATGTTGGAGCAGACAGCTCATACCAATCATTAATATCCTAGAGCAAATTCATTGTCTTCAATGGAATTCCAATCACTTTACATTGATTACACAGTTCCATGCCTCATATTGATACGGTTGTGACCCCACCCGCCATGTTGTGTTGGTGTAAGAGCAGCAAAGGAGGTTGGGTTCTGTGCTCTCTTGTTCTTTGTTCAAAATGTATGTAAAGGTCTTCGTCTGAGGGCTGCCACACACGATGTGAAATGGGTGTTGCGCGCCTGAGGGTGGTACAATATGACCAATAGCAAGCAGTACGGCTCATTCCCAATGAGCCGTGAGTTCTTGGCAAGTCCCAAAGCCACCACAAACATTGTAAATCAGAGGGAGCTCAGGGGGCTACTGTTCCGGGTAAAAGGTCACATGTAAAATGGCCCAGTCTTCCTTCATGTGTTCTTACTGATGGCAGCATGCATTGCTGGATGTCTCGTGGTGAGAATATGTACATTTGAGTAGCTCACCCGTTTCCGAGTTAACTGCCTCTACAAGCAAGCTATGTGGTACCATGAAGACCTTTAGATTTGTTACCTCCTCTCGTTCAGGTGATAAATCCCAAGAAGACACCCCAATACTTAGTGTTTAAATCACATATGCCTCGTTTGGAATATAAAAGCAAGCATTAAAAATGCAATAGGTCTCGCCTTTGATTAAGTTAAAGCCATTTGCTTTGCTAATGGTATTGTATACAAAACAAATGGCTTTAACTTAATGAAAGGCAAGACCTATTGCATTTTTAATGCTTGTTGTGTTCAGTCGCCTAATTAAAAACTACGACTGGAAACTACTCCAGGTGAATCAACCATGAACAATCACCAGCCTCACACCTTCCATGACACAAGTAACTCACCGTCCGATCTAGTAAAGAAAAGAACACTTGTGGCTTTGTCTCCAGGCATGCAAAGAAGCTGTGGGCAGCTCTGCCCTCCAATCCCACCAAGTGACTCCTGAGCCAATCTAGAGGATGCTCCCTTGCTCTTTATGTTAATGAACTGCATGAGAGCAGTGCGAGGATTGGCTTGGTCAGGTGCTGCCAGTGCTCCTCGGAAGACTTGGGGGGCTGTGGCTGTAATCCTCTGGGCTCCTAACATTGGGCAGGTAGGCGAGGGTTCAAGTGCACACGTCGAGCTAGACCCCTCCCCTCCCCTCACTGTTCTGTAAAAAGGCAAACTTTGCAGGGGCCATGCTACGGAGGGAGACCTAAAAATAAATTTGAAACATTCTAAAGTAAACATTTAATATAGTGCCTGGGGGTAACAAAAACAAACAGGGGGTGGAAAGACCCTCACGCCCCAATAAAAAACTGCCCCTGCCTGCCACACTCGGGTGTTGCGCCACCAGGTAATGAGATTCAAAGCCAAGCATCGGAGCTCAGGCTTCCCACTCTCACCCTGCACGTATTTATATACAGCCCACGTGCTTAGCACTGACCACAGGAAGAGCGTCACACGTGTTTTCAAGTGTCTGGAGGCTGCAGTCACTCTGGTGGACCCAGCTGGGACCCTGCTAAGAACATGAAACAGCCACCTCACATTTGATATTGTGCTACAGACGCACGCGAACCCCCCTGTGAGCCTGGATATTCACAATATTTTGAAATCAAGACTGAGTAGGGTTAAGGGGGGCTGGAGCCAACATTCAGGGTCTTTGGACCCGCCAGCACAGCTTCTTTGGTAGTGGGGTGATTGTCCTCATGGTAAAGTCACAAAAGACGTGGAGTCAGCTGCCCCTGCAGTGCCTTGTAGAATCCCACCGCTGCTGGAGTCTTGCCCCTGTGAAGCTGTGTCAGTGCTGTATTGACCTCAACTGGTGAGATGGGCAGTTCCAACTCCTGCTCTTATTGGGTGAATCACAGTTGTATAGTTCAGACTAGAGAATCTGATGTAATAATACTTTGTAATACATTTTTGATGTCTTATTTCATAGTCTTCAAAAGAAACTATATCAAAAAATCTGTATGGAAACAAAAACAATTTTGGATGCTCTCTTTTCATCCCCAATGTGTAAACAACTGTACTCCTACTCTTGGCAGGAGTACATTTCTGAACAATATCAAAATTGGAATGAGGTGAGAAATAGGTTTGTACATAAATACTCCATGGCATCCATGCCCTCAAAAGCCCACCCCCACACATGGGAGGAGACCCCTTCCATTAAATACTATCTGTGATAATTTATGAGTGTGCATTCACATTTTGTGAAGTCAAGCCATGTGTGTGTAAAGTGAGCTTACACTTGCAAATGAAAGTGTAAATTGGGACCACTGCCCCAAAAATTGTCTTGCTCTGTTTGAAACAGTGTTACTTGGGTTTGTTTATCCAGTTTTGACTTTCCTTCCACTCCCTGCATTACATCCTTTATCTTTATAACACGAAGTTAAGGCACCTTAGTTGTTAACCTTCTTAAACATCCCACAAGTAAACACAAACTGAGAGCACGAGCCATGGAGAATCCCCCTTCTTTCAAATAAAAACTAGTTTATTCAGGATAGCAAATGTGTTTCAAGAAATGCTCATTTCAGAACTGCAGCTCACTCCTTCTCCCATTTAGGTAAACATAATGAGTGTAATGCCAATGGGGTAAGCATTTAAATGATCAATTAGAGAAACCAAAGATGTAAATTATAAGTCGTTTTCCCTTAGATGGAAAAAGCAAATGTATTTCTTAAAGTTCATGCAGCCAGGGACCAAGCCCACGCTGTGCTGCTGATAAATACAGCATTACAGCGTTACAGGGTTTATAACTACTCCTCATGTCCACTCTGAGGTCATTATAATAATGTTTCCTTCAGTGAGTATGTATACCTCTATGCGACAGCTAGATTGAAATAATGATTCTCTTTGTATATGTTTAGTACCATTGAAAAAGTGTCACTTTGAAGAGACATTGTTTTTATGAGCCCTAAAATGCTGCAGAGCTGCCGGCTTTGATCTGACGCATCCAAAGACCAGACTGGTCCAGCCTCTTCCGGTTCCAGCCATTAGTGTCCAGGTTATCATGTGCAATGCTAGCGCTTGGAGGCAATGCTAGCGCTTCGAGGCAATGCTAGCGCTTCGAGGCAATGCTAGTGCTTCGAGGCAATGCTAGCACTTCGAATCAACGCTAGCGCTTCGAGGCAAGGCTGGCGCTTGGAGGCAATGCTAACGCTTCGAGGCAATGCTAGCGCTTCGAGGCAATGCTAGCGCTTTGAGTCAACGCTAGCGCTTGGAGGCAAGGCTAGCGCTTGGAGGCAATGCTAGCGCTTTGAGGCAATGCTAGCACTTCAAGTCAATGCTAGCGCTTCGAGGCAATGCTAGCGCTTCGAGTCAACGCTAGCGCTTCGAGGCAAGGCTAGCGCTTCGAGGCAATGCTAGCGCTTCGAGGCAATGCTAACGCTTCGAGGCAATGCTAGCGCTTCGAGGCTTTCTCTTCCAGCCGTCCCACCCCCAGTGCGTGACAGAGACTATCCTGACGCTGTCAGCACACTGGTGTCTTGAAAAGTAATTGTCCCCTTTGTTCTGCAAACATTCACTTTTACACACCGTAGCAGCCCGTCCTACAGACCTGACTTCTTCTCTGGGCAGAGAACAGATAGTGGAGACTTGTGGATTCTTTTGTTGTAGCATTAAAGTGTTGGGCCTTGTAACTTATTTCAATGTATTCAACTTAGTTCCATATACCTATTAACCTCAGCTAGCATATCAGGCACTCAGGTCCTCCGATGGGTCTTGGTCTGTGCTGAAAGGGAGTGTAATATTAAGAGGACGAGCAATTTTCCTGGGATAGATAATTGTCAACATTCAATAATAGAAACAGCTCCCTCGTAAACCCACCCTAAACCCCCATGGACCATTAAATAAATATTGTTTTAGCCGCAATTAAATAAATGAGGCAGAATCAGCAGAGGATTTTATATATAATATTTAGTTTTAAGGGTCGAAGGATTAACATACAGTTATAGCTTCAAATTTGATCAGCTTTATTAAGCATTTGCATATATGCGAGATTCAGTATTAAGAAATGTGGTCATTAAAGGTCCATGGAGCCAGGTATATAAAAAAGGTTGGATTTATTTAAGCTTAGTTCCAGGTTAATTTCATAAGAAGAAGATATGTAGATAGAAAGGAACCCCACCAGGAGCATCCTCCCTGCCCCTCAGCCTGCCTGCCATCCACTGACACTCAACACTCAAGCCAGGCACTCAAACACTCCATGAGGTCATCAGACATTCTAACACTCACACTAGCTGAGCAGCAGGGAAGACACAGCCAGAGAAAGGAAAGACACAAGGCAATTATAACAAGAAATCTCTCTTACTCAGCCGAGGGACATTATATCCTAAGGAGACCAATTCAAGAGATATCGGTCAAATCGCATACTAACCCAGTAGGAAAGTTCAGCAATTACCAAATGACAAGTTCCAGTTCATAGACAGATTTATCTGCCTCTATCAGCACTGCAGCATCAATGCCACAGCCACTCCATCAGGGCCCTTTCAGCCGAAATTGTTCCTCTACAATAGCATTCCCTGCAGCAGAAAACGCAGTATTGCATCACAGTGCGCTTTGTTCTGGAATCTGAAATCTTCAGTCTCTGTACCGCAAGATGGGTAAAAGGGAGACGGCCCTTAATTTAAAATGTTGGCAATTATACTCCTTCGATTCCAGGTTTACACCCCTTGATATAAACAAAATTCTCGGACTACTCAGTCCCATTTGACACTCCCAATTGAATGAGATGATGTAGTAAAGAACGGTGATGGATTAAACCCAGATCTGTTGACTGGGTGTGATTGGTTCAGATGCTCCGTCCATCGCCACCCCCTTTTGTACCACTTTGTTCGCCATAAGTGTGGCAGGGTATGCTCAGACGTGAGTCCCTTGCTCACTTTGCCACTGGATTCAAGCAAGCCGGGCTGAAGAAGGCTGCAATGCCAGAAACCGGTCCTCGGAAACTTGTTTCCGGTCCAGGGAAGGCTTGGCTTGGCAGTTCGGGCTGGACTGTTCCCATGAGGCACAGGGTCAGACTGATTTGCATATGGCCATGTCTGAACTGGGGTGGCAGAGTGGGCTAAAGAACGGTGATGCATTAAACCCAGATCTGTTGACTGGGTGTGAGTGTTTGATTGGTTCAGATGCTCCGTCCATCGCCACCCCCTGTTGTACTAGTAAGTAAAAGTATACATTTCCGGAAGAATTAAGTAATCCATTACTCGCAATTTCCTAAGGACCACTGTAGGTTTGTTGGGTAATCATTTGTTGTATATGTGTGGCAATTAATTAAGTATACGGTGTTCATAAAAATGTTTTGTAAATTATTATCACTTCAAGTAAAATCTCGCAAGTCTTTTTCTACATATTATATGTCATTTAAGCAATACAAGGTTAAGAAAGTACATCGATGATACGTTTTTCTAAATAAGTCTTAGTACAGCTACATGTAACAGCTACTTTCCTAGTCAATGTCAGTACTCATGTTACACATTATATTATTATTATATATTTTCCTAACATATGAAACATTTTTTTTCTTCTGTATAGATTTAACTGTGTTATTGTTTATTTATCATGAATATCTAAGCATAAAAACACTGGTAACTAAAAATTTCAAATTTCACATTAACTCATTGATTGTTAGGTGTTATCAGAAACCTACTTCTAACATTTCTGCATGCTTTTACAATACATTATCTAAATCAAGACTTCAGTGGTGAAATTCTTAAAACATAGAGAGTAATACTCATTTTGTCTTTTCTTGTAGATTGTGTCACAAATTATTTTTGTGTAAAATTGTTGTAAATAGATGAATGATAACATCTCTGCTCTATCACTTTTAACAAAAAATCAAAGAGCCTCGACAGCCCAACATCAGGAGAGCGGGTTAAGTATGGAAGGTATTGAGTGGCACACAGCAGTGGTTTCTGTGTGAGGGCATGGGGTCTATGCCCCCTTTACTTTCACCCCCAGGGTCAGCCATTACAAAAGCAAAAACAAACTCTTTTGGATATCAGCAAAACAAAATATTTACTCACACCTCCTATTTAGGAAAGGGCCCGGGGCTATTTTTGCTGTGTTCGTAGGTGATCATGAGTGTCACGTCACGTAACACTTGCAGCGAAGCTGATGTATTCTATTTTGGCCATAAGTCTACTTTTCCGGGCTGCCGACCTCACAGCCCTGAGGCCTGTGAGGTCATCAGCTCGGCAAAGACATAGCCTCAAGGACCAATCTCCACCCAGTAGTGACGTGGAGGTAAATTTAGCCCCAGGTGCATAAGGCTCAAGCCTTGTAGCATCAGGGGCTTCATGTCAGTCAAAGAGTGGAGATGATGGTCACCCCATCCTTTCCAAACTTTTCATAGGGGGTGGGTCCTGCCCTGTGACGAGTTGGGAAAAGCTGTGGTAGAGGCTGCAGGTGGGATGCAGAGTCCGCGCACTTCGTTATCAAGACTTTTGTAAGGCACACTGCGCATACTCAAGGTGTCTGCTTCCCGCGCTGTTGCTGCAGGGCCGTGTGGACGGCCACCACTTGAAGCTGCTGTGTTTTCACTGGCAGGCTCTGAACACACGCTTGTGAAGGTGCACCTCTCTTTCCATGGTCTACCTCACCCCTTTTATGGTGCATCCTTTTCTCCCCATCCAAAGTCCTTCCCAGGCCCCAGACTTCATGCTCATGAATACTGGAGTAGAAAGTCCGGCTCTGCCGGTGATGAATCCTGAGTCTTCTACCGCCGTTAACAAGAGCTGACTCGGATGCTCCAGCCACTTCTTTTCTAATTAGCACACTTCCAGCTCGAGCACAGCCACAGACTGGAGAAAAGTAATCTAAGAACTGTGTGGCGAGGTGGACAAAGAGGGCCCAGTTGTCCATACTCAGGTGAGACAATCCTTCAGTCTGACTCTGTTTTCTGGTCTTGATAGTTGGCAAAACTCCCATTTGGTTAGTGCGGTCTTTGACGGGGCCTTATAATCAGCTGTACTTGGCTTCTGCTTTGCACTGCTAGTAACAGGGACCTGAATTGCGCCCTTTGGCTAGAAGCAGCTCCAGCGGACTCCGAGGGCAGGGTGCATGCGATGGGGAGGCCAGTGTGACCGCTGTGTGCCCAGTCCTGTGAGGCAGGGAGCTTTGTGGAGCTACTGGTGGCAGACATGATTCAGTCTACGTGAGTGTGGCTGAGTTGGGTAATTAACATTTGTTTTCAGTCCGGTGGATACCAGCGGTGTTTGGGAATTGTAGATGCTCCACAGACAATCAATGCTCTAGTGGTGTTTTTACGCTACTGTAGTGCAGTCATCTGACAATTGTGGCTTGAGCTCTACATTCTCCCTGTTTCAGTTCTGCAAACTATCCCCTTAACCCCTTCGCTGCTAGGCCTCTTCCGCCCCCCGTGCTAAGCCTTTTTTTGGCTATTTTAGGTAGTTTGTGCTTAGGCCTCTGTACCTTTTTGACCACATAAGGTATCCACACCTCATTTGGGTCCTTTATTCCCAACATCATAGGGATTCTAAAGGTATCCAGGGTTTGTGGATTGCTCTGGAGGGGACTCAGAAATTAGCCAAAATACAGCAAAATGTTGTTTTTTGGGGGAAAAATGAGAAAAAAGGGCTACAGATGAAAGCACCTGATGTTTTCCCTGCAAATGGTAACCAAAAAGGGTTTGTGTTGCTGAAATCACAATTTTCCCATCTTTTAGGGACAAGCAGACTTTTGTCAGAAAACCAACATTTTTCACACAGTTTTGGCATTTTTTTGGGACATTGCCTATTTTAGCTATTTTTAGTACTTTCAACCTCCTTTCAGTTAATGGTAGAAATGGGTTTGAAAACAATAATAGATCCAAGAAAGCTATACCTTTTGGAAAGGTAGATAACATTCTGAATTCAGCAAGGGGTAATTTGTGTAGATCCTTCAAAGTATCTTTATGGAAACTAACAGTTAAATATAGGAAAAATTGAAAATTAGTTGAAAATAACAGCCTTTTGTGTTGACGTTTTCACATGTAACTTCTTCTAACTATGACACCTCCTTAAAAACAATATACCGTTACATCCGCTGATCCTTTCTGGTTGTGGGGATATATAGGACTTGTAGGTTCACCAAGAACCAGCCGAACCCAGAGCCAAAAACTGAGCAGCGACTTGCAATTTTTTTTATTATGTACTGGGTATATAGCAATTATTCTGGGAAAATGTGCACATGGAAAAATCAGTATGAAAGACACCTATGTATTTCTGAAACAGGAAAAAAATTTAGAGTTTGGAAACAGTAGATATTTGCATATTTCCGAAATTGGGAATACTCATACTAGCATGAGAATTATCGATCATTTTACAAAATTACTTCTTTTTTACATATTGTCTTTCACTTGGAAGGCAGAAATGCATCGAAAGTCAATAGGTTCTAACAGTTGCTTTACAAATCTGAATTACCCTAAGTCTTCTGATAAAAATGGTACCTAACTTGTGTGGATAGGCTTAGTGCCCACGACAGTAAATGGCTCACAACCCAACGTGAACACACCACATTTTCACAATGAAAAATTACCCTTTTTTGCAAAGTGCCTAGCTGTAGTTTTTTAACCCTAGCTCTGCCGGCATCTAGGGAAACCTAGAAAATCTATACACTTTTGAAAACTAGACTGGAGAATCCAGGATGGGGTGATGTGACTGGCTCACACCAGGTTCTGCTACCAAGAATCCCTTGTAAACCGAACGAATTGTCCACAAAAACACTTTGTCCTCACATTTCTGTGGTTGAAAGTTCTGGAATCTACGTGGATCCACAAATATCCACCCACCCCGTATTCCCTAAAGTCTTCAGAGAAAAATGGTACATCACTTGTGTGGGTAGGCCTAGTGCCCGCAACAGAAAACGGCGCGAATCGCAACATGGACACAACGCAATTTCACAGCGAAAAATTACACTTTTTTGGCAAAGCAAAGCAAAAAAAAAAAAAAAAAAAAAAAAAAAAAAAAGCTGTAGTTGTTTAACCCTAGCTCTGCCGGCACCTAGGGAACCGTAGTAAACCTATAAATTTTTAAAAACTAGATACCCAGGGGAATCAAGGATGGGGTGACTTGACTGCGTCTCACCAGGTTCTGTTACCCATTTTTGGCCCAGGGCTCGGTGGCCATCTAGGGAAACCTACCAATCCCACACATTTTTGAAAACAAGACACCCGGGGGAGTCCAGCAAGGTATTGGTTACGTCGGTTCCCCAATGTTTTCCTTCCCAGAAATCCCTGCAAACCTGAAATTTAGCTGAAAAATCTGTTTTCCCATACATTTTTGCGTGAGATCAACATACCAGCAAAAATGTCCTACCACCCAGCGTTCTCCTTGTTGTCCCGAGTAAAATGATACCTCACTTGTATGGGTGGGCCAAAGGCTTGTGACTAGGAAGAGCCCAAAACATAGGGATTTAGAGTATAGCAGTGAGAATTCTAAGCGCTACATTTTTTTTAAAATACGTTTTTAGCTAGTACACCGACACAGGTAGGACATTTATGTCAGCACCGTGATTCTACGCAAAAATATGTGGAAAAAGTATATATTTTTAAACTAAATGTGAGGTTTGCAGGGGATTCTGGGTAGGGAACATTGGGGGATCCACGCAAGCATACCTCAATGGACTCCCCAGGCTAGTTTTCAAAAATATGTGGGTTTGGAAGGTTTCCCTAGATGGCCGCCAAGCCCGGGCCCAAAGACCAGGTGCCCCCCCCACTCCAACACTAGGTAGTTTTGTTATAGGTAATTTTGAAGTCTCCACAATACGATTTGGGTCATTTCCTGTTTCAGCCACTTTGCCTACCCACGCGAGTGAAGAATCATTTTTATCGGGAGACCTGGGGGAACGCTGGGTGGAAGGAAATTTGTGGATCCATGTAGATTCCAGAACTTTCCCACACAGAAATTTGAGAAAAAAGTGATTTGCTCAGCTAAATTTGAAGTTTGCAGGGGATTGTGGGTAGGAAAACGTTAGGGGGCCCACGCAAGCCATACCTCACTGGACTCCCCGGGTGTCTAGTTTTCAGAAATGTGTGGGTTTGGTAGGTTTCCCTAGATGGCTGCCAAGCCCGGGGCCAAAACTCATGGGACTTCCCTTGCAATACCAGGTTGTTTTGTGATAGGTAATTTTGATATTGCCTCAACAGGTTTTGGGCCCTTGCCTGCCGCAGGCACTTGGACTACCCATGCAAGTGAGGTACCATTTTTCTCGGAAGACTTTGGAGAATGCAGGGTTTGTGGAATTGTGTGGATCCACGCAGATTCCAGAACTTCCCACCACAGAAATGTGAGGAAAATGTGTATTATTTTTACACATTTTTAGGTTTACAAGGGTTTGTGGGTAACATAACCTGGTGACAGCCAGTCAAATCACCCCATTCTGGCTTCCCCTGAGTGTATAGTTTTCAAAAATGTACAGGTTTGCTAGGTTTCCCTACGTGCCAGCTGCGCTAGGGCCCAAAATCTACATGTAGGCACATTGTTAAAAACAGTCTGAGCCAAGTGGGCTTTCTGCTGCCCTGGGGGGGAATCGGGGGAAGGGGGTTCATCCTGGTATGCCTCCAAGGGGGACAGAAAGACTGTGGCTATTTTTGTGGGGGTGGGGGCATTGGTATGACCATTTTGGGAAGCCCCCATCCTCCTGCATAAAAAAGCCTGCTTAATCGATGGCGCCTAGAGGGCTTTCTGCCCCCCAGGGGGCAGATCAGGGGCCACTGCCCCATATCCCCTCTAGGGGGGGAGAAAGACTGGAATTTCTCTGGGGGTGGAGAAGGGTCATTGGCATGCCCATTTTGGGCAGCCCCCACCCTAACACAAATTGTGCAAAATAAAATCCCTGGCATTTAGTGCATTTTCTGCCCACCCCGGGGGGGGCAGAAAGGCTGTAATGGTGGTGGGGTAGGGGCATTGGCGTTCCCATTTAGGGAAGCCCTCACCCTAAATAAAAGTGCGGGAAAAAAAATCCCTTGCGTCAAGAGGGCTTTCCACTCCCCGAAGGGGCAGATTAGGGACCAATGCTCCATCTGTCCCCCAGGGGGGGCAGAAAGGCTGTATTGGTGGCAGGTGGGTGGGGCATAGGCATGCCCATTTCAGGCAGTCCCCACCCTAAAAATACATGTTTAAAAAACAAATCCCTGGTGTTTAGTGGGCTTTCTGCCCCCCCCACCAGGGGGGCAGATTGGGGGCTACTAGCCCCGTCTGCCCCCCAGGGGGGCATACAGACTGTAATGATTGTGGGGGGTGGTGGCATGCCCATTTTGGGCAGCCCCCACCCTTATTTTTATATGGTAAAAAAATCCCTGGTGTCTACTGGGCTTTTTACCTCCCCCCGGGGGGCAGTTCGGGCTGGATTGTTCCCATTGAGTGCAGGATCAAGACTGATTTGCATATGGCTGGGTCCAAACTGGAATGGCATGGTGAGCAAAAATACAATGGATTTAGGCCCGGATCTCTGCACTAGGGTGAATGTATGACATTGTTCTGCATTCTGTCCATCAATTGTTCTTTTGCATTTGTCACCCCGAGTGAGACAGGTATGCCAGACTTGGGTCTCGTGCTTTCCATGCCCCTGGAATCAAGCTATCCTGGCTGATGAGGGCTGAAAGCCCAAAACCGGTCTTAGGATGCTTCTTTCCAGTCGAGGGAGGACCTGGCTTGGCATTTCAGGCTGGACTATTCCCATTGGGCACAGGGTCAAGACTGATTTTCATACAGCTGGGTCCAAACTGGAATGGCATGGTGAGCAGAAAAACCATGGATTGAGGCCCAGATCTCTGTACTGGGGTGAATGTATGACATTGTTCTGCATTCTGTACATCAATTGTTGTTTTGCATTTGTCAACCCGAGTGGGACGGGTATGCCCAGACGTGGGTTCCGTGCTCTCCATGTCACTGGAATCAAGCTATCCTGGCTGATGAGGGCTGGAAGTCCAAAATCGGTTCTAGGATACTTGTTTCCAGTCCAGGGAGGACCTGGCTTGGCAGTTCGGGCTGGACTGCTCCCATTGGGCGCAGGGTCAAGACTGATTTGCATATGGTTGGGTCCAAACTGGAATGGCATGGTGAGCAAAAAAACAATAGATTTAGGCCCAGATTTCTGTACTAGGGGTGAATGTATGACATTGATCTGCATTATATCCATAATTTGTTCTTTTGCATTTGTCACCCCGAGTGGGACGGGTATGCCCTGATGTGGGTCTCGTGCTCTCCATGCCACATGAATCAAGCTATCCTGGCTGATGATGGCTGAAAGCCCAAAACTGGTCCTAGGGTGCCTGTTTCCAGTCCAGGGAGGACCTGGCTTGGCAGTTCGGGCTGGACTGTTTCCATTGGGTGCAGGGTCAAGACTGATTTGCATATGGCTGGGTCCAAACTGGAATGGCATGGTGAGCAAAAAACGATGGATTTAGGCCCAGATCTCTGTCCTAGGGTGAATGTATGACATTGTGCTGCATTCTGTCCATCAATTGTTCTTTTGCATTTGTCACCCAAGTGGAAGGGGTGTGCCCAGAAGTGGGTCCCGTACTCTCCATGCCACTGGAATCAAGCTATTCTGGCTTATGAGGCCTGAAAGCCCAAAAAAGGTGCTAGGATGCTTGTTTCCAGTCCAGGGAGGACCTGGCTTGGCAGTTCAGGCAGGACTCTTCCCATTAGGAGCGGGGCCAAGACTGATTTGCATATGGCTGGGTCCAAATTGGAATAGCATGGTGAGCAAAAAAACTATGGATTTAGGCCCAGATCTCTGCACTGGGGTGAAAGTATGACCTTGTTCTGCATTCTGTTCATCAATTGTTCTTTTGCATTTGTCACTCCGAGTGGAAGGGGTGTGCCCAGACGTGGGTCCCGTGCTTTCCTTGCCACTGGAATCAAGCTATCCTGGCTGATGAAGGCTGAAAGTCCAAAACCGGTCCTAGGGTGCTTTTTCCAGTCTACGGAGGACCTGGCTTGGCAGTTCGGGCTGGACTATTCCCATTGGGCACAGGATCAAGGCTGATTTGCATATGACTGGGTCCAAACTGGAATGGCAAGGTGAGCAAACAAAATATGGATTTAGGCCCAGATCTCTGTACTGGGGTGAATGTATGACATTTTTCTGCATTCTGTCCATCAATTGTTCTTTTGCACAAATCTGACGGAGACCGAGGGTGACTAGTGCTGCTAGGACATCCACTGCACTTAGAGCTATTATAAAGTGAGAAATAAACTGTGTGCTGACTGTATTTTTCGGCTAGGAGCCATCTGCTTAATCTTCAACCAGTGGATTGTCTAGCAAGAACAAGGCCCTATTTAGGAGAAGTGATGCATCGCTGTGTGAAAAGAGCGATGCGTCACTTCTCATTGTACCAACCTAAAGACATGATGGATGCGGCATATTTACTCTATGACGTATCATGTTGCAAGGAATGACAGATATGTCAGTATTACTGATGTATCTGTTGGCGCAAAACTGATGCATTGCTGGAGTTGTGTCAGAAGCATGACCCAACTCCAACAATGTTCTTTTACACATGGTTCAAGCCACATGTAAAAAGGGCCAGCATCAGTCTTACGCCTGCCATGAGGCAGTCGGAAGGTTTTCACGCAATGGCGTCCGAGAAGTGGCACACTGAAATCTTATAGATTTCAATGAACCACTTCCTTGAGGCTTTGATGCGTGGCAATGCCCACCCTGCATACATTATACCTGACGCAAGTGATGCATCTGCATATATGCGTCACTTTGTAAATAGGACGCAATGTGGCACATATTTTACACCACCACTGCATCACAAAAAGTGACGCAAAAGCTGCGTGAAAGTGACACAGGGTCTCATAAATAAGCCCCACAGTGTCTGCTGTGATAGTGTGGGTCACTACAAATGCCTGCCGTTAACTCTCCAGCTACTCAAGGATCCTTTTCATTTCCCACTTTGTGCTTTGAAGAAAGTCTCAGTGGCTACTTGCATCCATTCGCATTAATCTGCTCTGTGAATTGGGCCCTTGTATTCTATATTAATCTGATGTATCATGTCTCTGGGTTCATTTTGCAGTCCTCAAACAAATTCTAGAGGTACCCTTTGGAGATCAGACAATACAATAGGTCTCGCATTTGCGATATTTTTCGCTATTCACATTGTGAATGACAATGCCTTTTATTTATGTGTTAGTTTTTAAAATATAAAGGTCAATTCAATTTCAATTTCATGAGGATTTATTCGGTACATCTAATACAAATGACCATAAAAGCCCATAAAACATACATATTTAGACAACAAAATGCAGAGTTGAACTAGAAATACAAGTAATTAAAACATCATGCTTTTCCTACCATAGATAGATTTCTATACAAAATTAGCAATAAAAAAGCAATCGTCAGGGGTATTCATATTAAAAATCAGCTTCATAGCTTCGCTAACATCATAGATACCATATTTTGTAAACATTGGTTTTAAAAAGGCCATCCGGAAATTCATATAGAGGGCGCAAATAAGCAAAAAGTGCAGTGTGCCTTGTTTGGATTATCCATCACACGGGCAAGGACCAACCGGGTGCTTTTTGAGATGCGGAAAAGCCACCAGGTGATGAACCAGTCCGAGCCTAAGTCTAGTGAGGACAAATCTATGGGTTGGTCTAGTCACCTGACTCAAGTATGGCTGGAGACCTTCACAGTCTATATATTTATTATAGAACTTGAGTGTGGACAAATGACCATTGGTAATTGAGTGCCTTTGTGATCTATACAACAAAAATGTATTTTTCATCTCGATCTTTGAGATATCCCCTACAGCACAGGTATTGGCTATTATGTTAAGACCATAAATTACCTGGAAACTATCTACAATATACTTAAACCAAGGAATCCTTGAATAATTATCCAGGTCAAGACAGTCATTAATAACAAGTTGGTTAAAAGCTGTCTCCTCCTTTAGCCAGATGGAATGCCAGATCATTAAGGGCCGCAAAGATATTAGATATGATATATGTTCGGCCCCGACTTCTCTGTGGATTAAATCGGTTGGGGTAGAGGTAAGTAGGCAGAGGAGCTTTTCGAGGGAAGTATTTTCCTCCGTTTGTAAACAGCCTACATTAAGGTATGCCCAGACCCCTGCTCCATATAATGCAATCAAGACACACCTTGCCCGATAGATCTGCATCATATCACCAATTCGTCTATCACCGATTTTTGAGGCGAATCTAAATACACCATAAGCGCTTTTGGCCATCTTCGCCCGTACATTTATGAATTCCTGTGACCTCGAAAAGGTGACACCTAATTAACAGAATTTTTCCACTTGTTGCACTTTTACTCCATCTATAAAAAATACATGGTTTTTTTTTGGCCTTACCCCACAGATCATCGTATGGGTTTTGTTCTTATTAATCAATAATTTCTTATCCTTAATAGAGACAGCAAACCGATCCATCATACGCTGGGGGCCGATGGGAGTCCTGGACAGTAAAATGGTATCATCTGCATAAAGCAGTACCGGGACATCTAACCCTTTAACCTGGGGCACATCCGCTCTGACTGTTTTTAAAATTGCATCCACTGTATTATTTAAAAGAGTGAAAAGCAGGGGGGCGAGGACGCAGCCTTGTCTTATTCCACGCTTTACATTAAAATTAGGAGTAATCTCCCCACTCACCCCATAGCGGAAACAAGTTTGTAATTTTTCATACAGTCGGGCTAAAAAGAAAATTATTTCCTCTGGTGCCCCAAGTTCTAATAATGTTGTCCATAGGGCGGGATGGTCCACCAGATCGAAAGCACTGCTTAAATCTACGAAGCAGAGATAGAAGGAGCCATGTTTGGCCTGGGTATATTTGCCAATTAACAGATCCAGATTTAAACATTGATCTAGTGTACCACGTCCTTTCCTAACGCCGTACTGGGAACTAGCCAGGATCCCCTTATCTTCAGCCAATTCTTCCAACCTGACCAACAATACTCTGCTCATGATTTTCACTGAAGAGTCAAGTAGGCTGATAGGGCTATAATTCTTTGCGTCTGACTAATCCCCCTTTTTATGGATCGGAATGATAATGGATTCTCCCCCATGATGATGGGATCATATTATTTACTGCCGCATTAAAAACAATAGTAAGTGCGGGACCACATAACAGTGGGAGAGCCTAATCAACAACAATAGGGACCTCATCGGGCCCCTGAGCTTTTCCCCCCTTACTGGCCCTGATTCCCTATTCTACCTCGTCTAAGGTGAAATTAAGTGGGACAATAGGCCATGGCCTAGAGTTTACATTATATGGGCCAGTGGCTTTAAAGATAGCTGAAAAGTGAGTTATCCAAGCCTCACTGTTGACACGGGAGCGTAAGTTGTGGGGTCTTATCGTCCCTAAGGAAGGGAGAATTAACTGTCTCAGCTGCCTGTGCTAAATTGTTGCAGCTCCCCTTTCCTTTTAATGATGGCCAATTTATATTCATGTCTCAGTTGTATAACCTTCTTCTGATCCCTGGGTCTAGAGACTAAGGCCTGCTTTAATTGGGATAGTAGGGTTGTGCAGGCATGATCAAACCATCCCTTTTTAGGGGCGGTTTTCCCTTTACCAGACCCAGTGAAAATGGTATATATGGATTTATTAATACTAATAAAATTCCCTAAAATAGATTCTGAGTCGCTTTCTATGGTCAGGATGTCATTTATTTCCTCCACGGATTCTGATATAATTGTTCTCATAACTGTCTCAGATTTCTCCCCTTTCCATCTCAGTCTAATACCACTCGGTCTATGTGGCTCGATGTTATCTATAGTTCTTGAGATCTTCATTGCCCTACATTCCCAGATGACAGTACTTAATATGATACAGTTATGGTCACTTAATGTAGACTCTTAAATCCTCGGAGTCATAGCAGAGTGGCACAATATTTGACGAGACCATGACATGATCAATAGAGGAGTTGGTATTCCTACCAGTATAGGTGGGAATCATTTGGCCGCAGTCATCTTTGGCAGACTGCAAAAGCTCTAGGTCATATGTTGACATGATTTTATTTATCAACTCACCATATATACTGTGCGGGAAGTGGGGGGCATCGTCACCCAAGTTACTTTGAACCCCACATACCCGAGATGTTGACATAGAACAGAGAGGGATATTAAAATCACCCATATAACATCAAAAATAATGTTCTCCTCTGCTAGCAGCTTCTCAATAACATTTTCTAGTTCATCAATAACTTTATGCCGCGTGTTAACGAATATGTTATATAATAGTTAATTAAAAGGACATCATGGCCTTCTTTCTCATGTAACCAAAGAATCTGGGAATAAGTCCCAACATTCAGATGTCTAACCACAGTCAGTGTTAAATTTAAAGAGACTAAAATCAGCAAGCCATCCTTTGCTCTACCATGCGACGAACTCTGCGATCCTAAGTAATAAGAGGCAAACCCGTCATAGCTAGGTTTTATTGTACACCAGGTTTCTTGAAAACACAGGATATCATGTGATCTAATAAAATCCAACCACCCCAACGTTCCCCTTTTAGAAGCCAACCCAGCTACATTCCAGCTGACAATTAATATCCCTTTGGTATTACCATTAACAGCCTGATCATAGGTTGACATGATTTTATTTATCAACTCACCATATATACTGTGCGGGAAGTGGGGGGCATCGTCACCCAAGTTACTTTGAACCCCACACACCCGAGATGTTGACATAGAACAGAGAGGGATAGTAAAATCACCCATATAACATAAAAAATAATGTTCTCCTCTGCTAGCAGCTTCTCAATAACATTTTCTAGTTCATCAATAACTTTATGCCGCGTGTTAACGAATATGTTATATAATAGTTAATTAAAAGGACATCATGGCCTTCTTTCTCATGTAACCAAAGAATCTGGGAATAAGTCCCAACATTCAGATGTCTAACCACAGTCAGTGTTAAATTTAAAGAGACTAAAATCAGCAAGCCATCCTTTGCTCTACCATGCGACGAACTCTGCGATCCTAAGTAAGAAGAGGCAAACCCGTCATAGCTAGGTTTTATTGTACACCAGGTTTCTTGAAAACACAGGATATCATGTGATCTAATAAAATCCAACCACCCCAACGTTCCCCTTTTAGAAGCCAACCCAGCTACATTCCAGCTGACAATTGATATCCCTTTGGTATTACCATTAACAGCCTGATCTTGAATAGGATGACGTCTTGAAATTTCCCCTCCTCTTTCAGCAGTGTCTATCTTGATACTTGGGTTGTCTGCGTCTAAAAATACTTGGTCAACTGATATCCCCCCCCAGTGGCACCAGTTTCGGGCCTGGGAGAGACCGCCACTTGAGTTACACGGCGGCCAATATCCTGTCAATCATTGGTATCCAGGCCACTCAATGCATCAAAATGGTTTGATACAGGTACTCCAGGAACAGGGAACATTTTCTGTGGCCTACTATTTATGAATGTATCTCTGTTTGTTGTATCAGTAGGTTGGGCTGTTAAATGGCTATAGAAGTAACGAAGTGGGCGTAAGTTGATACTTTGCTGGGTATAAGGTAAAGATGTCGCTCTCATTATAGAGGTAGTAGTGAGGCGGGAGTTTTAAAATTAATGATAATGCAATCACCCCTACTATTTTTATTTGAGTTTCCTATCCAGTTGACCCTTCTTGTTGTGAGGATCTGATCTGAATAGTTCACAGGGAACCCACAATGGCGATTCAACCAGTATACTGATTTATTTTTAAGAGAATCATGGGTTTCAACCTGGGTTTAGTTAATCGGGGTTACATTAGTTAAGACTACCACATAAGGCGCACAGTCAGGTGGTAAGTTGATGGTGTTACTACATTTTAGTTCAGGGTTGATCGTTTCCCTCCCGGATTCTGTACTCCTGGATTTCCTATTGCTACTGACTGGTTGCTTACTTTGAGCCGCTAAGGTTACATTACCCCCCTTTCTTCGTCCTACTGCCACAAGCGAAAGTATTTCCGTATTTTCATTACTGGCTATGTTAAAGCCAACCCCCTTAGATTCGTGGCATGCTTTTATTGGTCCATTTTGAATAGATATTTCGCCACCCAGTCTGGTAACCTCTCTGCATAAGTTATCAATGTTTTCATTGAGTGGTTGAAATATGCTTTCAATTTTGGTAACCAGTGTACGTAATATTTGATCAAGTTGTATATCATTCTAGATCCCTTTGCCATTGTTACCTGCTTGTTCTACTGTGCTGGGCATATAGGTGGTTTTGGGTCCCTTACCTATATTATTTGGGCCCCGCTAAGTTGGTATCTTTCTACATGCCCTTGTAACCCGGGGTGCTGGGGAATTACTGTTGACTAAACTATGTGTATCACCCTGTGTTTCTGGTATATATTCTATAATCTCAGGGGAAGGGGGATCCCGAGTGATAGACTCTATGCCATCTCCTTGGGGTTCAGGCAGGGGTGAAGGGGGTATCCCAGGCAAACTACCTACGCCCAATGAAAGTCGCTGCTCTGCTCGGACTACTTTATCATTTAGCGCGTTTACTGCTTTAAAAAGGGAGGTATCGATTGTGGCGCCAGTGTGATTCATTGGATTTTTGTTCCCCTTCTGTTTAGACATATTTGTGCTTTTTACAGGTAACTCAGTCTGACCATATGATCACGTAACCACAGGAAGAAAACTAGCGTTGGTCTAAAACAGTTAACAATGTATTTTAAAAGTCTTTTAAGAGTTCATATAGTCCGTATATCTAGAAGACTACAAGTTCGGTTTGACCTTACCCGGAGGGTACCGCCCAACAGTCTTCCAACATGTGTCTTAGGACCGGATTTGAAATAGAATCAAGGGGTATGGCCCGGCCCAGCCTCGGCAGTCGCCCTTGGCCCGGGCTTAGCCCGGCGACGCCCGCGCGCGCCCCTCAACGCGGGAACTCCGGCGTCCTTTTGTGCGCCACCTGGCGCGGAATCACTGCGTAGGCGGAGTCAGTAGAGAGCCCTGGGAGATGTGGTCTCCTCCCTCAGCGGCCGCGCACAGTTTGTGAAAGGCAGCGGTGGCGGGGGAGACCAGTGAGCACAGCACAGCACAGCACGTTCTCGCGCCCCCGTCACGACCACCAAGGCAAGAGAGCTCCGGTGGAATTTACAGATGCAGGTAAGGCTTGGCTGTTGCAGAGATCACCCGCTCTGCCGCAACTCCGGCGTCCTTTTGTGCGCCACCTGGTGCGGAATCACTGCGTGGGCGGAGTCAGCAGGGAGTCCTGGGAGCCCTGGGAGATGTTTCATTAGGATGTCTTCAGGAGGACCACTAGCCAACGGGCTAGCAACCGCGAAGACGCATCGAGGAGAAATGCAGGCACAGGCCCCACACGGCACTCGTGGAGTGTGGAGGGCTGAGCTTTGGTGCACTTACTGCTCGGGGTTTGGGCTTCTCAGGGCCCAATGCACGACTTCGTAGCTGCATCAGAAGCTGCACAGTTAGCAAAAAGCAGGTACTGCAGGTTGTCTGGTCCCACGTCTCTGGTGTCCGCCACGGGTCTCAGCTTTGATGTGGGTCGGGGTCAGAGAAGTCTGTAAGTCCAGAGGCTGCATCGCTAAGTCTTCGGGCTCCGGCGGGATCATCGACAAAGCAAACCGGCAAGTCACTGATGGTGCCTGTTTGCACAGGGTGGTCACTCCTTGACCACAAGGGAGATTCTTCAGTCTTCTAGTTGCAGTAGAATGTCGAAGGTCCAGAGATTTGTTTCAGAGTTTCAGTTGAGGATAATCTAAAGTCTCTAGATTCAGCTCCTAGCTTTATATGAATTAAAGGGGCTGGATTACCTGCTAGGTCCCTCCTATGGGTGGAACCTGGGAAGGGGGTGGTTACACCCCTTTCCCTTTGTCCAGTTGCGCGCCAGAGCTGGGGCTGGAGTGCCCCAGCAACTGGTTTGAACCGGGCTATGCATGGAGCACCTTGTGTGCCCCAGGCAGTGTCTCATTTCATTTAACCCACCCTGCCCCAATACACTATAGCCTGTCTGGGGAGGTGATAGCACCTCCAAAGGCAGGAAACCTATTGTCCAGGCCTCCCTTGCCGGAGTTTCGTCCAGCAGCAGGAGGTCAGACTCGTGTCTGTGGCAGCAGCATCCATTTTGTGGTGCTGAGGCTCTGTTTAACTTTAACCGGGTAAAGCTAAAACTACATGTCTTCTCCCTCTAGAAGGGTGGAATCCTACCCCCGCCACCAGGACTGGCGGGGGGGAGGGGTAGTATTCCAAAACGTATGACACCTTACACGACATGTTATGATAAAGCCAAACCAAAGTTAGCATTAACCGTGAGAATTATAATGCACTTAAGAGTATATGGTGTGGCTATATCATAGAACAGCTATAGGGACATGGTTCCGAAAGCTGCAGACAGGCTCAGCTCATGCTAGAGCACCATCTCAAATAAAACCAAGCACTCTCCCTCTAGGATTGTTAAGGCCTGCCATAGGAGTAATTTTATAGGTATATATGTGCCATATATGTAATGGTAGGTATGGGGATACTATACCTAAGCAAGGGGTGATTACACAACCTTGCCCCAGCTGGGTGAACAGCCAGTTGTGTCAGATTGGATGGCCAGCCAGGGATGGCATAATACATGCTGCAGCCCCTGGTAGCCTTGGATGCACCTATGCCCTGGGTACCTATGGTACAGTATACAGGGGCTCACAAAGGTGACCCAATACCCAATTGCATATGTACCTAAAGTACATGGTATGAATTTAGAGACAGAGCAGCTGGGCTGTGGGTCTGATTAGCAGGCCCACAGCCACACTAGAGTCAAAAAACCAGTATATCGGAGCAAAAAGTGGGGGTAACCATAGGAAGCAGACCCTACTCTTCTACACAACCCCCACCCAAACGCAGGGACATTAAACTAACCTTGACCAGTTGAGTCTTCATGCTCTAAGTGGAAATACCTGGAGAGTCCATCTGCATTGCCATGGTCAGTTCCAGGTCTATGTTCCACTGTAAAGTCCATACCCTGTAGGGAAATGGACCACCTGAGTAGTTTGGGATTTTCACCCTTCATCTGATTTAGCCACAAGAGGGGCTTATGGTCTGTCTAAATCTTGAAGTGAGTACCAAACAAGTGTGGCCTGAGCTTTTTCAGGGCCCAAACCACAGCAAAGGCTGGAGGAGGAGTCCAGTCCTTGATGGTCTGGATCTTGCTCTCCAGTGGTTGGACCTGACCCCCACCTACAAGGTGGCCCAGGTACACATCCTTACTCTGCCCTATCTGGCACTTAGTAGCCTTGATAGTTAGGCCTGCCTTTTGCAGATCCTCCAAAACCTTCTTCAGGTGGATCAGGTGATCCTCCCAGGTGGAGCTAAAAAGAGCAATATCATCTAGATAAGCTGCACAAAAGTCATCCAGTCCAGAAAGGAGTTGGTTCACCAACTTTTGGAAAGTGGCAGGTGCATTCTTCAAACCAAAGGGCATTACCACAAATTGGTAATGACCTCCTGGGGTTGACAATGCTGTTTTGGCTTTTGCATCATCAGCTAGTCTGATCTGCCAGTAGCCTGCTGTCAGGTCAAATGTGCTAATAACCTTTGCAGAAGCCAATCTGCCAATGAGCTTATCTGCCCTGGGTATTGGATGGGCATCTGTCCTAGTGACAGCATTGAGACCTCTGTAGCCCACACAAAATCTCATCTCTCTCTTACCATCTTGGGTGTGAGGCTTTGGCACAAGGACTACTGGACTGGCCCAGGGGTTCTCTGAGGGCTCAATAACTCCCAATTCCAACATCTTTTGGACCTCTGTCCTTATACAGTCCCTGACATGGTCAGGTTGCCTGTAGATTTTACTCTTGACAGGCAGACTGTCCCCAGTGTCCACCTCATGGATGCACCAGTTTGTCTGACTTGGGATCAGGGAAAACATATGCCTATAGGCCTGTAGAACTTGTCTGCAGTCCTGTTGCTGCTGTTCAGTGAGGCAGCCTGCCAAGGCCACTCCATCAACTGAACCATCATCAGGGTTCTGAGAAAGCAGGTCTGGGAGAGGGTCACTCACCTCCTCCTGTCCCTCATCTGTAGCCATGAGCAAGCCCATGTCTGCCCTGTCAACATATGCTTTTAGTCTGTTGACATGAAGCACCCTGAGGGGGCTTCTAGGAGTCCCAAGATCAACCAAATAGGTTACCTCTCCCTTTTGCTCAACAATAGTGTGGGGTCCAGACCATTTTTCTTGGAGTGCTGCTGGGGCCACTGGCTCCAACACCCACACGTTCTGTCCTGGCTGGTACACAGTCAGCACAGCCTTTTGGTCATGCCAGGCTTTTTGAAGTTCCTGGCTGGCCTCAAGGTTTTTAGAAGCCTTTTTCATGTATTCGGCCATCTTGGAGCAGAGACCAAGTACATAGTCCACTATGTCTTGCTTAGGCTTTCTGAGACGTAACTCCCATCCTTCCTTCACAAGACACAGGGGTCCTCTTACACGATGCCCAAACAAAAGTTCAAAAGGGCTGTAGCCAACCCCCTGTGGTGGGACCTCTCTGTAGGCGAACAAAAAGCAGGGCAGAAGGATGTCCCATCTTCGCCAAAGCTTTTCAGGTAAACCCTTGATCATGCCATTCAAGGTCTTGTTGAATCTCTCCATAAGACCATTGCATTGTGGATGATAGGGTGTAGTGAACTTGTAGTTAACACCACATTCCTTCCACATAGCAGTTAGGTACCCAGACATGAAGTTTGCACCTCTGTTTGAAACAACCTCCTTCGGAAAACCCACTCTTGAGAAAACTCCCAGGAGGGCTCTTGCCACAACAGGTGCTGTTGTGGTCCTTAGGGGAATAGCTTCTCGGTATCTGGTGGCATGATCCACAACCACCAGAATAAATCTGTGCCCAGAGGCTGTTTGGTGATCTATTGTTTCAACAATGTCTATCCCAACTCTCTCAAAGGGAACCCCACCACAGGTAGTGGTATAAGGGGTGCCTTTGTTGTTCCACCTGACTTGCCACTGGCTTGGCAGGTTTCACAGGAGCGACAAAACTCCTTGGTATCTTCTGACATACGGGGCCAGTGAAAGTGAAGGACAATTCTGTCCCAAGTCATGTTCTGGCCAAGATGTCCTGCTAGGGGAATATCATGGGCTAAGGTAAGAAGGAAGCCACTGAATGCCGGAGGTATGACCAACCTCCTGGAAGCACCAGGCTTGGGGTCTCTAGCCTCTGAATAAAGGAGCCCTTCATCCCAATATACTTTATGGGTACCTGTAGCATTCCCTGCAGCCTCAGCAGCAGCTTGCTGTCTGAGGAGTTCAAGAGAGGGGAAAACTAATTGCGCCTGCCCCAGGTCTGCCCTTGAAGGTCACCCTGTCCCAAGAAACTCAACCTGATCAGGTTCAAGTTCTTCTAGGACAGTTCCTTCTTGGGTCTCACACTCAGCTTCCTGTGAAGACTGATCCTCAACCAGAGACAAGGGGAAGACACTGCCTTAACCCTTTTGCTCTTTCTCTTGGAAGGCAACTGGTCCATAGTTTCAGGATCCAGTGCCTGTTCAGTTTGACACTTGTTGGCCTGTGACCTGGTCACAGCAAGGACATGTGCTGATATGCCCAGCATCTCTGCATGAGTCCTGTACTCCACTTCAGACCAGACTGAAGTCGCTAAATCATTGCCCAACAAACATTCAACAGGGAGGTCTGAACTTATACAACAACTCTTTTGAGGCCAGTTACCCCCCCCCACACCCCTACCAGGAGAAGTTAACAATTGCCATACTATGGGTGGTAGTGGCATTGCTAGCATTGTTCACTAGGTAATTCTCACCTTGTATGATCTGTCCAGGGTCCACAAAGTTAGGCGTCACCATGGTGAAACTGGCACATATGTCCCTGCAGGCCTGAGCCACTTTATTGTTAATTAAAGGTGTCTGACTGACTGTTGGGACTCATAGTAGAGGACATAGCCATGTCCACATAACAGACAAGAACAGCTTGAGTTGGCACTCTGACTAGGCCAGAGTCCATCTCAGTTCCCAGGGCCAACCTTACTACACCCTTCTGTTGAGAACCACCACTATTATCTGCACTAGGGGCATCAGTTGCCTTAGGGGCAATGGTGGTTGGAGCTGTCTACTTTTTGGTGCAATCACTGGTCCACTGAGTATTACTTCTACAGATTTTGCACCAGGGTTTTCTTTGGCCATCTTTCTTTTTGGATTTCTTGGAACCTCCCTCAGTAGAAGCTTTTTGGGGACCTGTTGAAGACTTCTGTTCTTTTACTTTCTGATCCCTACCCTTTTGGTCTGGCTTCTTCTGATCACCACCTTGGTGTTGGTTCTTCTGCTTCACCCTGGTTCTGACCCATTTGTCTGCCTTCTTTCCTAATTATTGGGGAGAGGTCAGATCAGAGTCAATCAGGTGCTGATGTAGTAACTGGTTATGGCAATTATTAAGTATTTATTCTCTCATGATCAAATTATACAATCCTGTATAGTCCTTAACTTTACTGCCCAGTAACCAGACTTCCAGAGCCTTAGTGGCACAATCTACAAAATCAGGCCAGTCCTGCGTCTGTGTCTTCTGGGTGTCTCTGAACAGCAACCTATACTGTTCAGTGGTTAGGCCAAACCCATAAAACAGAGCACTCTTCAGGACGGTGTAGTTGTTAGCATCCTCATCACTAACTGTGAGGAGCTTGTCTCTACCTTTTTCTGAAAAGGAGAGCAATAAGATTGCTGCCCACTGACTTAGGGGTACCTGCTGTACTTTGCAAGCTCTCTCCAAAGCAGTAATCCATTTGTGGATGTCATCCCCAACTTTGGAGGGTGGGACAATCTTTCTTAGGTTTCTATTATCATAGGACCTATCTTTATCCTTGGGGATAATGCTGCTACCAGTGGGTTCTAACCCACTTAACTTTTGCTCTCTTGCAAGAGCAAGCCTCTCTTTGGCTGGGGCAAGTTCTTGCCTCTCAATTCTCAGATTGACTTCTTTCATTCTGGCCTGAGGTTCTCTTCTCTCAGAGGAAGTCATTCTTATAACAACATCTGACCCTAATGAGGCACCAGAGTGGAGAGATTCCCTGGATAGGGATCTCCTTCTTCTGTGCTCAGTGTTAAACCTGCTTGGGGGTCTGGAAGGTACTAAGCCCTCTCCAGTCCCATGTAGGTTTAGGTTAGCCTGGCTAAGTTCTCCCACTAAGATCTGGCTATTGTCATCCTCCCCAGAGTCCACCTCTTCCTCCCTCTCATCAACTAGATTGTGATGAGGGGAATCTTCTGCTGAGAGCTGTCCCTCATCTGCATTAACTGACAGGCCTGTATTAGAGGCTTTCTGAGCATCATATTCTTACATAAGCTCAATCAGGTGCTTGAGGGTAGGGTTGGAACCCTGTTTTAACCTCCTAGATGTGCACAAGTGCCTCAAATCATGGAATGTTAGGGTATCATATCTGGAAGGTATCCTTGCAGGATCTACCTCCACTGGGAGAGAACCGCTTGGTTCTGCTCTCAGAGACATGATCTAGTGAGGTGTGGTGTGTGAACCTACCTACACTAAGTATTTCCTACTAAACCTCGCGAGTAGTTGTAGATTGGGTGTGCTAGGCCCTTTGCTCTACAACAACTAAGTTCAGTAGAACTTAAGTATTTTAAGGCTTGTTTTATATGCCCTTCTGGGTACCTAAATGTGATCTTTCTAATGATATCTCAAGATATTATGGTAAAACAATCAGCAAGCTCTTATCCCAACCGATGCACACCAATGTGAGAAGTTGGCCTGATATGTGATGTCCACTATTCTAGTGGGCACCCTGTATCAGTCCAAACAACCCTTATGGTGATGGTTATAAAGTCAACCTTATAGACCAGCTATCCTAGTGGTAGCATGGACAAAGCAGTCTTAGGCTAATACTTCCGAGAGCATGTGAAGCCAATTGTTTTACCAATAATAACCCCTTGAATATCAAATGAAAGGACACCACACAAGGTATATATCAAATATTTATATATTTATTTCTAACACAACCCCTCTGCACTCTTTATGAGGTCAGAGTTCGAGATACAGCACAAGTTACTCAATAAGCATAATATAAGTTGCACAAATACAATTCTGCGCTAGGGCCTCACGAACCATATACTAAAGAAGTGGCATAAGAGCCACTTCAGAACAGGTGAATAGGCCTAGGGCCTTGGAAATCGGTGGGGCTACACAGAGTAACCAGAGGTTAGGAAGCAGGAGACCCACAGGATGCGTGTGCAGTGCTTAAACACAGGCGCGGGTTCTCATAGACTTTCAATGGGAACGTAATGTTTAGAAACTAGTTGATTTCGGACCTTCCGGGTGGACTACGGGAAAACCCAATTAAATTAAGACACTTGGATAGTTATTACCCATGGGAGCACCAGAGTACTCGAGATACCTCACCCAGGGAAGCCGGGTGCATAGGTGTGAAGTCGTGTCGGGTTTCGTCGTCAAATCCTATGGAGAGCTGCAAGAAGGTGCTGCAGGCGACTAGGAGGAAGATGTCTGGGTGGATCCAAGGATGGAGCGAGGAAGCGAAAAACCTGAAAGCAGAGTGGACAGAGTCTGGGTCACTAGCCAGTGACCAGGAAGGCACCAGGATGGAATCAGGTGATGTCGAGATGCAATTAGGTGAAGATGCAAAGCTTGTCTCTGCAGTCACGTGGACCAGGAGGCGTTGCCGACAACCAGGAGCGGGACACAGACTGTCCCACAAAGGATCTCGCTGTTGACGGTGTCGGCTTCCGGATTGGAGTCAACAAGCCTTGGCAAAAGCAACCCACGCAGGATGTGAAGATTGGCTTCCTGTACAGACCAGCAAGGTCTGTGGAGCTTTCCTTTTACAGGAAAGCAGGAGCAAGCCCAGAGCAACCAGGCAAGTGCATTGTTTCAGTAGGATGTCTTCAGGAGGGCCACTAGCCAACAGGCTAGCAACAGAGAAGACACGTCGAGGAGAAGGTACAGGCCCCATGCGGCTCACGTGGAGTGTGGAAGGATGAGCTTTGGTGCACTTACTGCTTGGGGCTTGGGCTTCTCAGGGCCCAATGCACAACTTCGAGGATGCCTCAGAAGCTGCACAGTTAGCAAAAAGCAGGTACTGCAGATTGTCCGGTCCCACGTCTCTCGTGTCCACCACGGGTCTCAGCTTTGCTGTGGATGTGTGTCGGGGTTGGAGAAGTCTGAAAGTCCAGAGGCTGTGTAGCTAAGTCTTCGGGCTCAGGCGGGAGCATCGACAAAGCAAACTGGCAAGTCGCTGATGGTGCCTGTTTGCACAGGGTGGTCATTCCTTGACCACAAGGGAGATTCTTCAGTATTCTATTTGCAGTAGAATGTCGAAGGTCCAGAGTTTCATTTCAGAGTTTCAGTTCAGGATAATCTAAAGTCTCTAGACTCAGCTCCTAACTTTATACGAATTAAAGGGGCTGGATTACCTGCTAGGTCCCTCCTATGGGTGGAACCTGGGAAGGGGTGGTTACACCCCTTTCCCTTTGTCCAGTTTTGCGTCAGAGCCGGGGCTGGAGTGCCCTAGAAACTGGTTTGAACCGGGCTATGCATGGAGCACCTTGTGTGCCCCAGGCAGTGTCTCATTTCATTCAATCCACCCTACCCCAATAGACTATAGCCTGTCTGGGGAGTTGCTAGACCTCCCAAGGCAGGAAACCTATTGTCCAAGCCTCCCCTGCTAAAGTTTCGTCCAGCAGCAGGAGGTCAGACTTGTGTCTGTGGCAGCAGCATCCATTTTGTGATGCTGAGGCTCTGTTTAACTTTAACCGGGTAAAGCTACAACTACATGTCTTCTCCCTCTAGAAGGGTGGAATGCTACCCCCGCCGCCAGGACTGGTGGGGGGGGGGGTAGTATTCCAAAGCGTATGACACCTTACACGACATGTTTTGATAAAGCCAAACCAAAGTTAGCATTAATCGCGAGGATTATAATGCACTTAAGAGTATATGGTATGGCTATATCATAGAACAGCTATAAGGACATGGTTCCGAAAGCTGCAGACAGGCTCAGCTCATGCTACAGCACTATCTCACATAAAACCAAGCTCTCTGCCTCCAGGATTGTTAAGGCCTGCCATAGGAGTTACTTATAGGTATATATGTATCTATATGTGATGGTAGGTATAGGGATACTATATCTAAGCAAGGGGTGATTACACAACCTTGCCCCAGCTGGGTGAACAGCCAGTTGTGTCAGTTTGGATGTCCAGCCAGGGGTGGCATAATACATGCTGCAGCCCCTGGTAGGGCTTGGATGCACCTATGCCCTGGGTACCTATGGTACACTATACAGGGGCTCACAAAGGTGACCCAATACCCAATTGGATATGTACCCAAAGTACATGGTATGAATTTAGAGAGAGAACAGCTGGACTGTGGGTCTGATTAGCAGGCCCACAGCCACACTAGAGTCGAAAAACCAGTATATCAGAGCAAAAAGTGGGGGTGACCTTAGGAAGCAGACCCTACTCTCCTACAACAAAAGCCTGTGCTCATCAGTTCCAGGGGCGTGTTTGAATGCCAACTCGTCAGTTCTGGGCAGGACTTATAGGGAGAGGGGAAGGGGTGCCAAGTGCTTGTTTTCTGTCGGACTCTGTTGGCTGAGCGCTGGTTAAATTATACAGAGTGCTGGATTAACAACAGCGGCTTGCACTCTTTCAGGATCAGCAGGGAGAGCTTGAGAGTTTTTATAATCCACATTACTTCTCCACTAAGCAGGCATGTACTTACAGGCTGTCAACCTTGTCTGTAATATCATGCTGTGCTTCTCCTCCAGGCAGCCCTGTTCTTCTACAGCCCCATTCAGTTGCATGTACGTCTATTCCTTTTTAAACCACCAGCGTTTCTTGCAAGTTGTTCACCATTGATGCATTGCAGTTTCTCTCACACACATTCTTTACACGTGACTGTGTGATTTACTCTCTGGAGTGTGTCACTAAAGTAATCCTTCTCTCCTGTTGCACTCGCTCCCGTAATGTGGCTTCCGGCTCAAGCGCTCCGTCCATCATCCCCTTTTGTATCACTTTGTTCACCCTAAGTGTGGCAGGGTATGCTCAGACGTGAGTCCCTTGCTCACTTGGCCACTGGATTCAAGATAGCCTGGCTGATGAGGATTATGAATCCGAAACCGGTCCCAGGATGCTTGTTTCCGGTCCATGGAAGACATGGCTTGGCAGTTCGGGCTGGACTGTTCCCATGAGGCACAGGGTCAGACTGATTTGCATATAGCCATGTCTGAAATGGGGTGGCTGAGTGGGCTAAAGAATGGTGATGGATTAAACCCAGATCAGTTGACTGGGGGTGAGTGTTTGATTTGCTCAAGCGCTCCGTCCATCATCCCCTTTTGTATCGCTTTGTTCGCCCTAAGTGTGGCAGGGTATGCTCAGACGTGAGTCCCTTGCTCACTTGGCCACTGGATTCAAGATAGCCTGGCTGATGAGGATTATGAATCTGAAACCGGTCCCAGGATGCTTGTTTCCGGTCCATGGAAGACATGGCTTGGCAGTTCGGGCTGGACTGTTCCCATGAGGCACAGGGTCAGCCTGATTTGCAAATAGCCATGTCTGAAATGGGGTGGCTGAGTGGGCTAAAGAATGGTGATGGATTAAACCCAGATCAGTTGACTGGGGGTGAGTGTTTGATTTGCTCAAGCGCTCCGTCCATCATCCCCTTTTGTATCGCTTTGTTCGCCCTAAGTGTGGCAGGGTATGCTCAGACGTGAGTCCCTTGCTCACTTGGCCACTGGATTCAAGATAGCCTGGCTGATGAGGATTATGAATCCGAAACCGGTCCCAGGATGCTTGTTTCCGGTCCATGGAAGACATGGCTTGGCAGTTCGGGCTGGACTGTTCCCATGAAGCACAGGGTCAGACTGATTTGCATATAGCCATGTCTGAAATGGGGTGGCTGAGTGGGCTAAAGAATGGTGATGGATTAAACCCAGATCAGTTGACTGGGGGTGAGTGTTTGATTTTCTCAAGCGCTCCGTCCATCATCCCCTTTTGTATCGCTTCCGGCTCCTTTGCTAATATCCTAAGAGCCTTAATGACTTAACTTTTTGATTGTTTTTAAGAAATAACTACAAAAAATGTTTTTTGTCGATGCATGTGCTTATTTTGCTCCAGTGCTTGATTTGCCGAGGCACGCCGAAGGACTCGATCTACTAATGACAGAGGGAAAGCGCATTTCAGAGCATTCACTGAATTAAACTGACTGGGGCTGCCGGTGGAGCCGAGCGGATGATCGATTTTCAGTTTATTCCACGGTGTGTGTCATTTTTGCCATTTAGCAGTACAAGCAGGTTCTGAAGCTTGAAGTCAAGCCAGGCTTGTGGCAGGTCAATTGACGTGTTTGCGCAAAACACCAAAGGAATAACCATTCCTCGAGTGCAATCAAGCCAAGAGATACACAGAAACTCAAAGATATATAATAAATATATTAAAAAAATACACAAAACTCATTAGGTCGAGCCTACAGCGCTTGCAATCTGTTGTAGTTACTTTGTGCGATCTGACTCCTCCCACGCTTTTGGATTGGCTTTTGTGTGTGTCTCTTTTAAATCTTGGCGTGCAAATGGCTATTGGTGGGTGTATGTCTCACTATTTTTCAATTATTCACTCCCCAGGATTATTGACGCGAGAGCGAGCAGCGGCACCCACGGTGCCTGCTCCGGCAGGACTCACACTTTGCTCTAGCATTTCTTATTTTTTTGTAAGAGTTTAAGCTATTGCTAATGTAATTTACAATGCCTTTTATTTAACGGTTTAAAAACAACAGATAAATAAAAGGTATTGCCAATTACAATGCCAATAGCTCAAACTCTCGTAAATGCGAGACCTATTGCATTGCAAATGCTTATAAATGGGGTCGCTGCGCGACTCCGCCAGAGATCAGCACGCAAAGTGCATGCGGCCTCCAGCCGTAGTGAACTTCTGTAGTGATTAGCCCTAGTACAATACAGCGCTGATTGCACAGACGAGGTGCTATTGACAGGGAGCAGGGAGGCCTGCGCCGCCGGCGGTTCCTGGCAGCTGGAGTGTAGCAAGGAGTCCGCCCGAAGCGCTATCTGGGCAGCTGCTGACGCCACCTGGGAAGGGTTTGCAAAGCATTCTGTGGTGATTGCATGTCTTTTACATTTGGAGCTGTGGTGTGTAAACTCCACTGAGAACATGAGTTCTTGTCAGATGGTGTAAAGCTGGCAGAGGGGGCGGTGGCCAGGTTCCTCCAGGCTTTTGGCAATAAATATCTTTAAGAACAGATTGCTTACCCTTTACTCTTTCCTACCGCTGGTTTTCTTACCCTGTCTGATCGCATTCTATCTTATCCTATCTTATATTATCTTATCCTATCTTATTTTATCTTCTCTTCCCCTATCTCACGTCACATTATACTATTTAATATCTCACTTCTTTCTTATATCTGTCCACATTATCTATTATATAAAAGTCCCCCCACCCTTTTTTTCTTTATTCAATTCTTAACTTACGTATTTATTCACACATATATTACCTACTGGCGGTCGCCAGTAGGTATATATAGTTAGGATTTTTTCTCTATGGGTTTTTTGAAAATTCTATGTCTAATAACTTTGGCGTTTGTGGACGGAATCGGCTGAAATTTTCAGGAAAATGGCACATTTTGTTTCTGAGCAGCCCTTGAAAATTTGGGGGGGGTTCGTCCAGTGGGGGCCGAGAAAAAAGGGGGGTCCCAAAACGTGTTTTTAACATTGAGTTTTCCATAGGGCGGTTGGCCTCACTTTTAGCCCGAACGGCTGAATGGATTTGCACGAAACTTGGCAAAATTGTAGGGACTGGTAGCCCGATGTGCCTTTTGTAGGTCTCAATATATGTGCTCCAGTGGATTTTGAGAAATTAACGTTTAAAAAAAGATATATATCTGTAACAGCGGACCGGTTAGCGCTCTGGTTCGCGGACTTTTCGCGCAACGGAGCTTTGTGAAGCGAAGCTGATTGGTTCTCCGGCGTCTGTCAACATTCCAAACAGTCCGTAGCGGCCGCCATCTTGTCTCTCGGTAGGATCGAGAGACAAGAGGAGGTCAAAACAAAGGGGGAAATAACTATAAGGGGGCATAGTAGATCCTCGCTGACCCCCTAGGTTTGATGTGGAGGTTTTAAAAGGGCCCCGCGGGGCAAAAAAAAACCAAAATAATAATAATCGAACGGCTGAATGGATTTGCACGAAACTTGGCAAAATATTAGGGACTGGTAGCCCGATGTGCCTTTGCTAGGTCTCAATATATGTGCTCCAGTGGATTTTGAGAAATTAACGTTGAAAAAAAGATATATATCTGTAACAGCGCTCCGCTTCGCGTACTTTTCGCGTTACGGAGCTTTGCGAAGCTGATTGGTTCTCCGGCGTCTGTCAACATTCCAAACAGTCCGTAGCGGCCGCCATCTTGTCCCTCGGTAGGATTGAGAGACAAGAGGAGGCCAAAGCGAAGGGGGAAATGACCATAAGGGGGCATAGTAGATCCTTCCTGACCTCTTAGGTTTGATGTACCATTTTGCCAAGTTTGGTGTAATTCCGTTCAGCCATTCAGGCTGTAGACGTATGTAAATGTCCTATGGAAAATTGCATGGGGAAAACACATTTGAAAGTGTTGAAATTTAGAACCAATTAAAATGTTACTTTGGTTTTGTATTTGTGTGTGATGAAAGTTAATTGGTTATGTATATATGTCAAATGAGAGGAAACCACAGCCATTTTGTGATACTACTGTCTGAGGTACATTTGTGAGGAATTTTTGGTGGTGAATTTCTGGTGTTTGATTTACACAGTACTAACACTTCTGCTACTTTTAAAAAGGTGAGTTGTTAATTTGTAAGGGGAACTATGTTGTACACTTGAAGATAATTTGAAAAATGTTTTCTGTTATTTATTTGCTGTCCTTCTGTTATACTAAATACTTGATGAAGTTAGTTTTATATTATGTATTACTAAAAACGATAAATGAAAGTGATTATTTTTTTCTGCAATTTACAGCAAGCAATTTCAAAATAAAATGGCTCACAATGAAGAGACCGTGGCAATTTCTTTTGAATTGTCCACTACATTGATTGAAATTGAGAGCACCAATAATGAAATATTGTCACAAGGAGGACATGACTTGTATGATTCCATTAGATTGATTGAAATGGACAGCACCAAGAATGAAATATTGTCACAAGGAGATGACTTGAATGATTCCACTACATTGATTGAAATTGAGAGCACCAATAATGAAATATTGTCACAAGGAGGAGATGGCTTGTATGATTCCATTAGATTGATTGAAATGGACAGCACCAATAATGAAATATTGTCACAAGGAGGAGATGACTTGAATGATTCCACTACATTGATTGAAATTGAGAGCACCAATAATGAAATATTGTCACGAGGAGATGACTTGAATGATTCCACTACATTGATTGAAATTGACAGCACCAATAATGAAATATTGTCAGAAGGAGGAGATGACTTGAATGATTTTTTTGATCAATCTCTTGATGGCGAATTTATCGAGTGTTTGGAGACCATAGAGTTACAAGAATCATCATTGCAGACTTTTAATGAGGAGATTCCAGATGAGATGATTGAAGAGGAAATTACTGATGAGGACATGTTAGTAGTTGTTTCAAATTTAGAAAATTCTGAAGAATAAATTTATATTTAGAAATCAAAAATTGTTTGAGACATTATTTATTTTTATTTTTAATTTATGAGGTTGTAGCGAAGTGATTGTAGTATAAAATGAGACTTATAGTATAGAGTGCAACATTTTTATGTTACATGGTAAGTTTACTCATATTTACTTCCCTTCTGCCACTATATTATCTCCAATGTGTATTTGACATGTCTTCTTCATCTCCGGCCTCCTTTCTCTCACTGTGTGTCTCCGATGCATCTTATCGCTGGTATTTTGTGTAATTACAGAAGAGAGTAAAATAAAATAGTTCGGAACGTGAAAAGGGGGCAAAGTAGAGTACTCCTCACCCCCTAGGCCTTTTTAGGCGGTCCCAAAAGGATCAGTTTCTGCTTTCCTGAGAGATTATGGTATGAGTTCCATATACCACAATAACTTGCATTACAACATGCAAGATATCTATCTCCTATTACCAACTTTTGGAGATATTCGCGCTAAGCGCGAATATCTCCAAAAAGTAACACCTGCCCTGAGCAGTTCTTAGCCATGTTATCCAATGGGAGGTGGATAACATGGCTAAGAGTATTAGCTCGGTAATGCATGAATATCGCTGAGTTTTTAGCGATATTCATGCATTGCGGCCGTTTATTATCGCATTTGCGATAAACCTTGATAATAGTAAGGTTTATCTTCGATAATTTCTGACGATGCTTAGTGGTAAAAAATTGGTTGGTAAGCATCGTTAGCGATAAATATCGCTTAACTTTGGTAATATGCCCCAACGTCTGTTAACGTTCGATTCGAAGGAAATGAGGAAGTGTTGAAAAACATTGTCTGCGCCATCTTGCCTTTTTTGAAATGCCACACTTTTGTCGTGCACGGCAGCCATTTTAGATGTCTTGACCAGACCCACTCTCTGCACGCTGTCGATTCGTAGCATGGCTCCTCACCCTCGTAAGCATCTCCCCCAGGCACTGGTCACCACCGCTCTCTGTCTTATGCATGGGCAATAAACCTTCCCCCATCTGCGCTGCTCTTCCCTGAGAATCACACTCTGTGCCCGCCCGACACCTCCCTTTCGCCCTATTCACTACCGCACCCTCTGACACTCCTCTTCCTCTGTGTCCGAATGTCCAGGCCGGTCCTAGGCTATCAGCTAGCCCTGCAGATGTAGTTTATGGCCCCAGCTGTAAAGAATCACCCCTCTTCAAAGGAGTTATAGTAGATCAAGGCCCACACCCGATGTGATCCGTCACAGCACACGCGTTCCTACTATCTGAAAACCATCCTGTATTGTGATTGGGGAGAGGACCGAGCCTGAAGCGGAAGATTCCAGGAATGACTCTTTGTACATCAAAGTTTTTACAATTATGTGTCACATTAAAAATATATAGCACTCCAACAAAGTAGTAGGAATATAAAACTTTAATAACATATAAATATATACAACAAAACAAAAACAGTAAAAACATTTAAACAACGAAGAGACCGTGGCAATTTCTTTTTAATTATCCAATAGATTTATTGAAATTGACAGCACCAATAATGAAATATTCTTGTCAGTAGCGGTCTGTTGTGCGAATAGTTCCAAGGCAGCAGAACGCGCTGAAATCTAGATGGCACGAAAGTGATGTCTAGCAAGTTGCCGCCCAGCAAATAACGGCGTGGGGCGCCGCGGGGGTGAGTGAGTCCAGTAGGCACCACAGCTATTCTTACCGGCATTGCAGAATTACTGCTGGGGACAATGCCTGTGCTGTAGCAGGGTCACAGCAGAAACAAAAAGGATTCTGTTGAAGATGTTGTTGGTTTTCAATTTGAAAACAGTTCTGGTGTCAACTGCTATGCTAATGTAGTGGTTAATGTTTTGTTTTCTCTAGAAAATGTAAAAGAGGGGGAGGCAGTCCAAAGTTCCGTTAAAAGGGCAAAGGAAAGGATCGGTGGTTTGAACTATCAGTCAAAAAGGGGAGGGGGTGCAATAATTTTTCCTACCGGGTCACACTGTGCTTTCACCGGAAGTGAGGTCTGCAGGATTGTAGTAATTCAAAGTGAGGCTGGCGCCAGCATGGGAGCGCCGACGTCCCGCGGATACAGTTTCGTCACTCCACGGGCGATCATGGCAGTCATTCCCCATCGGGGGTCGGAGACTCCCGCGGCTCCTCTAGAATCTTCAAGGTCGTGGAGGACTACGGTGGTGGAGTCAACCAGTGACCGGGCCATTTCTTTATGTTGGGCCCGCTCTTGCCAGGTCGACCGCCATTTTGAGAGTTCGGCAGCTACCGGCGATCGCGGGGTCACATGAGCGGACGGGCTCCACCCTGCCGGGCGAGACGTTGCAGCATGGCCACAGTGGAAGAACCGTTATCTAGGTCGTTCCGAAACTGTGCAGCACTGGAGTTGTTAGGATGCCACCGCCTGGAGCGCTGAGGGTGCAGCTGGGAAGCCTCCACCTGGGGAGGCGGGAGAGGCCTGTTCGCACCGTCTCTCCCTCCCAGTGCACCCCACGGCGTCTCGCTTGAGATTTGTTATGGCCGGACCAGGCGATGAGGACGAGGGGGGGTCGGAGGCATGTGCAAGACATCCCCCTCCAGTGTTGTCGCAGCCATTATAAAAGAAAGAAGTGTCCCGTCCGTCTTCGGGCCGGGCTTCCGGTGGATGTCGGCCGGACGCCCCTGGCTCTGGCCCCATGAACGGGTTTCTTGGTTTATCGGCTGCAGCCGGATCCCGTCGGCCTCGGCCCCCCGACCGTTGGTGGTCGGACCGGAAGAGCATGTGGCGGGACTACCTGCAACTCTCAAGGGCCACCGCGGCCGGACTGGGAGAGAGAGGGGAGGGTCGAGGAGACATTCCCCCCCCCTGCAACTGTTCAGCGTTGTAAAGGCAATCCCCTGGCCGGGTCCCGCTGGTCTCGGCCTCTCCTCCGGCTACACCCTACGTTAGGATCTCCTGGCCGAGGCGTGGCAGCAGAACCTGCCTTATATGGGCTGCTCCCGGCTGGGCGTAGCCGGAACCCTGCCCCACCTTGGAAGTTTCCAGAGTGGGGGTGGATGTTCTACTGACTTGCATTTTCCCTAGTCTATCGATTTTTTTGGCGTGGCAGGCGGTGGGACAGCGAGGGGTGATTTGGTTTCTCTTACTGTTTTTCTGGTCTCTCACCACTGGCATATTTTAACGTTTTCTTGTTTCTAGGACATTAATAGGTTTTATCATTACGTTATGTTATCGTTTCTTTGTTCGTTGTTTAATAAAAGTTCATGTTCATCAGTGGCCTACTGATTTTCGTTTTCCTATTTTTTTCTTTCCAGGTTGTTTCATGGTAAAGTTTCTGTTAACAGGATACAGTGATCACTTCGTTATTATTGCATATGTCCTTTTCACTAGGGGTGCTCTCTGGTCGGGCCAGATGACGTATCTCTAGTAAATGGTCCGGGTGAAAAAGGTGCATCAATCAGTGGGGAGTAGATAGGCATGACAGATTACAACGGGGGAGAACGGTCCGCATTACGTACCCTTTCACTACTTGCAAAGATTTTCCTACGTTTATTTGCAAACAGGGAATACCTCCAAAAAGAACTAATTCCCAAACAGTCAATGTTCGGACAATCAATCAATCAATGAGGAATGAAATAGGTACGACGTGTTAAAGGCTTGCGTTACCTACCCTTCACTATCTGCAAAGGGAGATAGAATATTCCTATTCTTCCTCGTTTGCAGGTAGAGAAGATCGTTAAGAGAATTAACTTCGAACAATTCAATGCTCGATTGAAACAATCAACAAGGGGTACTGTGAACACAAATGAACGCCGCTTATATACATACGCATTGCTATTTTCAACAGGTTGTTCCTAATGTTTCTATTTTAGCGAGGTCAAAAGAGATCCCATTAGTGGCCTACTGATTTTGCTCGATTCCTTTTGTTTTTTTACACGATTTTTCGCTATCTGCAAAGACTAAACAGAGTATTGCGACTCTGTGCTTGTTTGTAAATAGAGAATGAACCAAAGAGAACAATCAATCAAATGGAGAGAGAAGCAGGCACGACGGATTACAAAGGGGGAAAGGGCTGCATTAACTACCCTTCACTATCTGCAAAGAGAGAGTACTCCTAATAGAAATGAGGGGTGGGGGGCAGCAATCAAAGCAGATCAGTGTGCATAAACACGAAAAAAAAAATTCTTACCACGTACTTGACATTCGACAGCTTATGATATTTGCTATTAAAAAACCATTGAAATTCACTGAAAAAACCATAGGTTATAGACCATATATAGTTAGGAATTAGCATTTACAAAACCTTGAAAATTCACTGAAAAAACCATAGGTTATAGACCATATATAGTTAGGAATTAGCATTTAAAAAACCTTATTTTACTCACACAAAACCATTGAAATTCCATATATAGTTAGTTGCACTAACTATATATTGCGCACCCGCAATCCACTGCTGATGATGTCACATATTACATCATTCATGACATGGTCAGTGACATCACTGATGACATCACTGATGACATCTCAAATGACATCACTGATGACATCACTGATGACATCTCATTTGACATCAATGACCACATCACTGATGATATCATTCATGTGACAATACAATGCATCTCCTCACATTTTAATATAACCTCTGTTTCACCCAGTGTTAAAAACAGAGTATAATTTTTGAAACCATTGACACACCAATACTAGTTACTACATACGTACTCACTGATTCCTACGTCTACACACACATTCACTCATTCACCCATACAATCATTCATACATACAATCACTCATGTTTACAACACAATCATATGCACTCATACACCTATACAGACACTCACACTCTGCCACTCATCCATGGAGTTACTCACACACCTAGTCAGTCCTGTAAAGAATCAATCACACTTCCATTTTCTACTCTATACAGTTAAACATAGAGCACCTTACGTTTTCAACCATATACTAACACATACTTACTCTCTTATACAATCATTGATACAAGTACACATTGATCTGTACAGAGTCACACACCTCCCATCCAGCCACACACACACTCAGTCTCCCATGCAAATACTTGGGCAATCAATCAATAACCCATATAGTTACTCATATAGCTACTGATCAACACATGCAGCAGTTTACAGAACAACAGACATAATGATGCACAAATTAAGACAGTTTAGTCACTAACCCATGCACTCAGTGAGACACATTTAATCACTCACTCATACATTCAGTCATGCACCTACTAAATCCTTCGTCCAGACACTTATACATCCACTCATTCTTCAATATGTAAGACATATTTTAACTTTACAGAAACATAGTCACTGGATGTTGTCATCAGTGATGTCATCAGTGATGTCATTTGAGATGTCATCAGTGATGTCATCAGTGATGTCACTGACCATGTCATGAATGATGTAATATGTGACATCATCAGCAGTGGATTGCGGGTGCGCAATATATAGTTAGTGCAACTAACTATATATGGAATTTCAATGGTTTTGTGTGAGTAAAATAAGGTTTTTTAAATGCTAATTCCTAACTATATATGGTCTATAACCTATGGTTTTTTCAGTGAATATATATATAGTCTATTTTCTAACAAATAGTACTTTTTTCCTATATACATTTCTGCGTATAATGTATTCATGTATCTACTATGAATTGATACATGTTGCATGCTATTATCATTATTGTTCTTGTGATGAATTTTTACAAAAATGCTACTAAAAAATGTACAAAACAAAACAAAACATAAATCATTGGGTGGAGGGGTGTGAGCAGGCTCCGACAGCCGCCGTGTTTATTTTGAGCCGGTGTTTTCCGGCACTCAGCACCTGCTCTTAATTGCTGGCACTTGGAACAACTGGTCATTTAAAGATGGGCAGAAAAACACTAGTTATTTAATAATTCATCACATGTTTAAAATAACTACTACCAACCGCCCAAACCATTTTCAAAGCTTGGGGGCCTTGAACAGTCTGAATTCTCGCACTTGTGGCAGGGTGGTGGTTAGGAGTAGGGTGAGGTCTGATATTGGCAGCTCTGGAACGGGCAATGTGTGGTGCAAGCTGCGTTGCCCTCATCACCAAGGCCCCGGCATTTATTTGTTTACAAATTAGGCACTGGCACAGCCTCCGCCCCCTTGTACTCCTCTGTGCAGTGAGGCCATCCCCGGTGACTGATGTCACTCCTTCCCACAAACACTTCCCTAAAAAGGCCGTACATTTACGAGCGGCCTGAGAGGACCGCGCCCATTTATCTCATCACAAGCTTCTTTTTTCTACTTACCCCCCCCTACGTAAGTTACGGTGGTTATCACAGTTGCCAACTCTTGGAAGCAAAGAATTTCCAGTTTCTTATTTAAGAAGTGCCTTTAAGCAGCAGTGCTTGTGTTACTATAACATGCTGTGTTGTGGGTAAGTTGGCTGGTCGTAGTGTATGGCAAACATGACCTGCCAACACTTCATTATTCACAGCAAGGAAAAGAGTGCAAAGTTACTGGATACACTTCATCGAGCCATTTTTGTCTGAAAACATGTTTTAATCTTACTGTCTATCCACAAAAAAAAGACACATCTAGCACGTGTAAACGAATTTGCTAGTGTGTAATTGAACACCGCCATTCCGTGCCAGAGTGTGAAGGGCAGGCAGCAGACACTCCTAAACGTCTTGGGATTGTATCAGAAGGGGTGGTGTATCCATGGGGGAAAATATTGTCCGGTGAAGGGAAAAAAATCGTACGGTTTAACAGTGGGGTTACCTTTTCCCAGTGTGAAAACATAGTGCAGAAACATACTGTGCAGGGACTAGCAACATGTAAGGTCGCATGATATTGACAGCAGTACGCATGTGACTAGCAGTTTTCCAGTTGTACTACTGGCAATGTGTGAAAATGGCAAACTGTTTGTTGTAGTGCTTCTACTACTACAAGTGTACTCCTTTTTATGTGAATCAGGCCCACTTTCTTTTACGTAACATAACAGCATACTAATATTCAATACTTGTATTGAGCTACCAAGTAGTATTGTTCTGTGATTTTGTTGAGAGAGCCTCTTTTTGTATTCCTGGTAGTCTGGGCTGGCAGGGAGATTAAAGTGTTCACAGTCCTCTACATGTGGTATTACCACTTTTTGCACGAGGGCCTCATCAGTTTGAGTAACAGCACTATTCAGGGACAAACCACATACCTACAACTGTGCAGTGGATGCAGAGGTTTATTGTACTTGTATGACTGTCAGTGCCACCACGGAGGGGCATGAGTCTGATGATCTGATCATCAGCTGAGAAATTAATTTTACACACAAAAGTATCTGCAGCAGGCAGGGCTGCTCTGTCTCATCATCCTTCCTGAGTGAGCCTGGTTTGTCTCCAGTCTGACCATCTGATTTAATTCACAGTAAATCTGCAGGCTGCAGGGCTGCTCTGTCTGAGTCTCCTTATCATTGGGCACCAATAGTAAGGTTTATCTTCACAGTCACTACGGGTCAGTGCGTGACAGTGTTACCAGGCAGGGCTCTCTCTGCTCTCTTGGCACGGGGGGCAGGCGAGGGAGGGGGGTAGGCGGGAGGGGGTACCGTCATTCCTCAGAGGCCCCCTGTCTGCTCTCATGATCAGAGTTGTTCTTACCTCAGCCACAGCGCGGAGCGCACCACACATTGCATATGAGATCTGATAATTGAGACATACAGTAAAATCAGCAAGTGCAGGGCGCTCTGTCTCCTCATCCTTGAGGTTTACAACTAGATCTGAGATTTAATTTCAAATTCAGTCACAGACTAATAATCTCAGCACTGGCCACAGGGCTGCTGTGTCTTGTCATTCTTCTTGGGTACCAGGAGGGAGCACTAGGGTTAGTGTCCTTCCATTTCTGGTGGTCTTCAGCAGTTTCAAGAAGTTTTTGGAGTTTCGTGTTGCTCAAATGGCTGTAATTTGAGATATTTAGCAGTTTCCCTCGTCTTTATTGCATGGTTTTTGCTCACGATAAAGTGTCACTCATAGTTGTTGAAATGTCACTCTTAATTTCACTTAAATTATAAAAATGTCACACATGGCAATCTGAAACTTTGGCAGCTATGAACACAAACTCTGGCGGCTGCAGTGCTTTCAATTAAATTGCCAAAAACAAAGTCCTGAGTTTGTGTCTCCTCAGACTCCTCGACAGAGTCCAGGGCCATCAATCTTGTAGCTTGCACAGCATGCGCGAGTGCTACCAATGACGGCCCTGTACAGTGATATTTTGGCCAGCCCTCGCGATGAACGTAGCAGTGACGCGTTACGCGTTTCACCGCTACGCTCTTGCAGATGATTCTAGTGCCGGAAAGGACAGCCAACCCCCAGAAGGCTCTATTGTGGAATTCGAGGACTTGTCTGGCAAGCAGTGGGGTAAGCATGCCCGTGGTGTTTCATGTTTGCGTTTTTACTGCTGTGTTGCGCCTAGTTACTAAATTATATCAAACTAGTCGCACTGAATAGAGAGAGTTGGCATTCTAAGTTTCAGCCGTAGTCACTGGCTAAGACTCTTCAAATATTAAATAATAATTCATTACCGCCATACATTACAAAGGTTTATGGAAAGCATATGAAGAATATTATGTCACTGGTTGTATCCTTGGTGCCTTACTATTTCTGCCATGTGGTGTCTCAAATACTTATATATTTGACTAAACTAGTTGAGCTTTGCCAATTTTGGGGATCTGAAATCAATGTATTATTTAGAACTTAAAACCTAAATTAAATATCTCCCAGTTTATTTGTTCAGGGGAGCTGACATAGGATAGACAGTAGAACTGAAATAAACAAGCATTTGCAATGCAATAGGTCTCGCAGTTGTAGAGTTTGAGCCATTGGCATTGTAAATAGCAATGCCTTTTATTTATGTGTTGGTTTTTAAAACGTAAATAAAAGACATTGTCAATTAAAATGGCAATAAGTTAAACTCTCGCAAATGCGAGACCTATTGCATTGCAAATGCTTGTTATTCAATGAAGAGGTATGAGAGACACTAGTGGCCTGTCTGCACCCTTGCTATTCATTGAAGAGTTAGGAAGGACATGGGTGGCCTGTGAGCATGTTTGTTATTCAATGAAAAGGTATGAGATATGTGGGTGGCTTGTCTGCGCCCTTCTTATTCAATGAAGAGGTATGAGATACATGGATAGCCTGTCTGCACCCATGTTATTGAATAAAGAGGTATGAGAAACACCTATGGCCTGTTTGCGCTCTTGTTATTCAATGAAGAGGTACAATATACACATATTGGCAAGGTGGAGCTGACTGACCCCTTTGTGCTGCGTTTAGTTCTAAGGGCACACAGTGAGTGATTCGCTGTGAATAATTAATTTGCGTTTTTTGAAAGATAAAGAATCACAGGCTTTGACACTGTTAAGTTGGTTTTGGGTCCCCAGAGCACATCACATTTGTGCAGGTCCCCACTGCTTTACTGGGGGGGGACTATGATGTATGGTCATTTAATGTCAGCTGTAGATGATGGATCCCTGAACAGTGCCATGTATGTGCATGTTTGCATTGTACTGAGGCGATTACCAGGTAATTGTTCATGCAGATCTCTGATGGATGTCACATGCGGTTTTTCTGAGTCCACAGATAGATCATGGAGTCTGTGTATTCTCTTTTGCACTGCCAGTCACCGGTGTATTCAACTGTGTAGCCTCTGACCGTGTCATGTATGTGCATGTAACTTGCATGATCGAGGTAACTATTAGCGGCAATACTATGCGTCTCTGGGACATCTTTCAAGTGCTGGCCGTCCTTTTTCCCCACCCACCCCCTCCCCCCAAGGGGCGGCAATCTGAGGGATAGCCCCAGGTGCCACAAGCTCTAGCTACGCCCCTGCTCATCAGCCATACTCACGAGCAGTAGCTGGAGGCGGCTTCTGTTGTGACTACATTTACAGCAGCTTAGCTAGTTTGCATGTGTCTGTGTGTATGGAACCTTGGAGTGCATGATGACAGTGTGGAATGTTGGTATGCCTTGTGGACTGGAGGAGTGACAGTTGGAATGAGTGGGTTGAGCTATGAAGATCAGCTCCTGGTGGGGCCATGTACTAGCTTGGATTAACTTTGTACCATCTTGAATTGATCCTGTAACCAACATCAATGTTCCTGTAACAACTTAATAAATCTCTACTTGGATCTACTTTATGACTACCATTTTACTTCTTAACATTGGCGACAATCTGGCAAAGAAACCCTATTAACTGGCTACCTGAGGTAAGAGACTATTTATATACTAAATAGGGATCAATATAAGGAAACCTCTTAAAGAAAAAACAACCACATAAACTTAGAGCGTCAGCAATACCAAGATGGTCTAAAGAGAAAAATAAGCAACTCACACATAATTTGTACCACGTAACACACAATGGAAGTGTGAATAACCAAAAATAAATGTTGCATAAACAATTATAAATACACAGTCTTACCGAAATGCTGTATAAATCACTCTAAATATTACAGACTTACTGGAGTGCTGTATAAATAATTCTAAATGTAGTATCGCAGTCTTACTGAATTTGCTGCATGAATCACATGCATATTACAGTCTTACTGAAATGCTGTAAAAATCACTATAAATATTAATAAATATTACAGACTTACTGGAATGCTGTATAAATAATTATAAATGTAGTATAGCAGTCTTACTGAATTGCTGCAAGAATCACATAAATATTACAGTCTTACTGAAATGCTGTAAGAATTACTATAAATGTTACAGACTTACTGAAACGCTGTAGAAATAGTATAGTATAGCAGTCTTACTGGAATGCTGTATAAATAACTATGAATATAGTGTAACAATCTTACTAAACACCTTCCTCATCAGCCTTCATCATCATCATCTGCTCATTTCAGGTGAAGAAAGAAGATGATGCAGCAGCCAAGGGTGAAAGCTTTTACAAGACCGCCACCCACTGGACCCTTTTGGCATTTCACGTTGGAATCATTGATAATTTGATGCACTGCTTATATAACACTGTTGATCCATGTGGGTGAAAAATATATTTTAAGAGATAATAAAACAGACATTTGCAACAGATTGCGCAAACCTGGGATTTCCATATTTAAACCGAGCAGGACATTCTGCCACAGTCCTCGTGTGCACACATAATGTGATTGTCATTTATCATTTATTACTATAATCTATAGAATCCTCTGAACACCATGCAGAAGATAAGCCCACCACCTTTCTTTTATGACATACACCAGTGACCAGAATTGATCTGATACACATGGAAAAAGGTTTTCAATCATTATCTCATTGTTTGTGACCCCTACTTAAATATTGAGATAAAAGGAGCCCTTCTGTTACTCTGCTTACGGGCAGAGGAACAGGACATCCTAGAACATTTACTTAAACTAAGTGACGGTGATGCTACTGATCTCAATGCCTACGAAATTTGCATAACATGTTAGATAACCACTTTCTACCAGGCATAATTACAGCGCAAGAAAGATATCATTTAGGGGAAAGGCTCCAAAAAGAGGTTGAAACTGCAGTAAAATTCATGTCACCCCTAAGGAAATTGGCTCTCACAAGTAAATATGGGGCATCCTTAGACAAGTGCATACAAGACCATTTTCTGTTAATATGTAACATTGATAGGATCAGGGAGGAACTCCGGCTGAAAGATGACACCCCCTTGGATGAGGTTCTAAATTTTTCGAAAGAGGTAGAGCACATGTTAACATGCATAAAGGGATTGGCAACTTAATCTAAATTTAGATTGAGTGAAGACAAGGAAGAAGTGAAGGCAGCAAAAGAAAAGAGTTTTCATACTAAAGAGCGAATGAACAAACAGTTAAGGATCAGTGTCATAGATGTGGCATGAGTGGATGCATGGCTAACTGGGAGGAATGTCCAGCAAAGAGAGCCATGTGTTATGGCTGTGGTAAGAGAGGACATTTATTTGCTTGCTGTTAACCACAGAAAACAACAAAAAAAGAAGTGTATGAAGGTAGGAGAGGTTTGTGAGGCAATTATACATCAAATGCATGATTTATATGTCGGTAACCCGAAAAATGAGGTGGAAATTGAGTATGAAAGTAGAAAGTCAGAATACCTCTACTCATCATGCGTGTCCCCAAAAGTGACAGGTGCCACGTCCCCCTCGCTGTGTCCTTAAAAGTGACAGATACCACGCCCCTAGCTGTGTCCTTAAAAGTGACAGGTCCCAAATCCTAATGATGGATGTAGGTGCCCGTTAGAAATGGGAGGCTTGCGCCAAAGCCAGGCAGAAACCACCTCTCTAGTCAGGGCAAGGGAGTTACACGCCAAAGATAACCCCTGCTTACCCTCTAGGTAACGTGACACGAGCAGGAAGGCTACATTCGGAGGCTATGTAGGTTAAGTGTTTGTGCGCGCACCCAGCAACAACACCCAAGGCCCACCACAAAGGAAACTCCACACAAGGTTATATATAAAAATAGCCTTTGCATTATAGCAAACACATTAGGTAAAAACACACACTTTACAATGTGCCAAAAGGCATGGGCAGAATTTACAGGGGATTATGTACATGGGACAGGGCCACGTGGGCCACTGTCAGGAATAAGCACTCTTAGAACTAGCACTTGGTAGAATTAGCACGTTGTAGGAATAACAATTAGAACATAGCACACTTGTAGAACCAAATAGAAAATAGAGCACACAACCAGTAATCACTGGTTACAGGTAAGTACCACCTACGCAACCCTAACCACCTTAGGAAAACATCACGCAGGGAACCAGGACCTCACTAGCAACACCTGTACTAGGAAGAACAACCACCTAAGTATCACTATACATTTTAGGGGAATAGGCATAAAACCATTACACATGACGCATAAAAACACATTCAGAGGTGCAGGAAAAACACATGATGCATAAATCACATAGGCCACAACCTGTGACTGTCCCCAGGCCAACTGGCCTCTCTGGGGCTGAAACGCCCTGTCCACCAAAACCCGGGCAGGCTGCGCAGGCAGCAAAGAAAGAATGCAGGCCTAAATGGAGCAGCTGCCCACTAAGTGCAGGGCAGCTGTAGCAATACTGGGGCAAACACGTTGGAGCCTCGTGGCCCTAAACAAATGACTGGGCCCTCAGGAGCCTCTTGTGGGCTCTGAATATGAAAATGCGGCCTTGGAGCCTCGTGGGCTCTAAAGAATTGTGCCCAGTGTGGGGGGAGCGGCCCGCTGCCTGCCGGGGCCGCTGTACCACCCAAAATGCCCCCAAATCGTCGGAGTCCCTCTCGGGCGACTCAAAATGAAGTAATGCCACCAAGAGCCTCTGCGGCTCTAAAGAAATGGAGGCCAGATGTTGGAGCTCCCCCTCTGGGGGCTCGAGATCGCTAAAATGCCCCCAGAGCCTCAACCGGCTCGAGATGCACAAAATGCCCTTGAGCCTCTCAGGCTCGAAATGTAGACTTCCTGCTACCCTGTGGGAGCGGAAATACCATTGGAGCGGCCCACTGCCTCTCGGGCCACTCAAGGACTATGCCGAGGCCCCCACGGGCCCCCAACGAACAATGTCGCCCCAAAACTGCCAACAAGCAACACCGGGGATGTGCCCAGACGCCTCCCCCTCCTCCCAAAAAAACACCACGGGCCCCCACTCACCCGGTCCTGCGGCCGAGGCTCTGTCTCCTCGACGGCAGGGGGGGGGCAGGCAGGGAGCGTGCACCGCTCCGACTTCTCTGGTGAGGCCGGGTTTCCTTCTTCCTGTTTGCGATGCAGGAGCACGGGGTGGGCTCCCATCTGCTTCTGGCTGTCCTGTAGTCCCGCCCCCGGCCTGCCTGACTTCCCGGTTGCGAGCCGGGCGGCAGCGGGGATTATCCCGGGCAGTATCCGGGGTAGGCTCCCGGATATAATACAGGACGCAATGGCTCTGGCGGGCTGGGCACCTGCCAGGGGCAATAGAAGGCAGGAACCCGGCAATATGCGGCGTGGGCAGTCGCCAAAGTGAAAATAAAGTGCTCTGAGCGCTAGGGGACAAATCCAGTGCTCCCAGGCGCTGTAGGGCTCCAGAAAGGTTCAAAGTAAAGCGCTCTCATGCACTAATGCCCCCACAGTATAGCCAAACAGTCCTTCAGAATGTGGGCAGGGGGGCAAAGGCTGGGACCAGGATCCAGCTCAAAGGGCCCTCCAGGCAGGGAGGCAGTCCCTAGTGGCGGTATCCTCCTGGTGCCCAGCAGCAGCAGGCCCCCCTCTTCAGGTCAGGTACCAGAGAACAAAATTCATGGGGACACAGCCCCTTTTTACATACACAAATCCTTTGTTGTAAAAGGTGCAGGCAAGGGGCGAACCAGATGCAACTGGTTCCTGAGCACTTTGTTTTGCTCAGCCCCTCTGCCTATTCACAAGGTGGGTCAGGCACATCATACACACCACAGGGGCCGGAGCCAGCATTGCAAGTTAAGGATTGCCCTGGAGCATCTTGATGTGCTCAGCCCCTCACTATTCAGAGGCCAGATTAGGGTCATCAGTCGCACCACAGGGGGTGGAGCCAGCATTGTGTGGGGGAAAGCCCAGCCCTATTAAGGTCCCAGGTGCACTCCTCCCCAGCCATCAACATGCAGATCTCCCATTCACCACCAGGGCAGACCCATCATGACTCATGGAGCCAGGCTCACCAGCCAGCTCCAGCCAATCACAAGCCAGACAGTCATTTCACCTTAATTACACAGATATGCCAACTTCTAGAAGTGGCACTTACACACTAGGTACATTCACGACGTACACATCATGGCACAGCATTTAATCACACGAGTCCACACATACCAAACTCTAGTCTGCACACCCCATGCATCAGGAACTGCCAGGGATACATACATTCCCCATGCATTCCTATGGGAGGGCAGACCAATCTCACCACACGCACTCAGAGTGCGCACGCACTTTCCACTGGGACACACTGAAAGTGGGCAGAAGCCAAAAAAAATAACTAACTCCAAGTCACAATTAAAAGCAAAAGGTTTGGGTGAGGATGGATGCACAGTTGCGTGGGGTGGAATGGGTGGGAGGTCCGACTGATAGAATCGCGCTTTATGCCGATGATGTTCTTTTCTTTCTTACGGACCTGAACAGATCCGGTCCCAGGGTCCTAGACATCATGCGCATCTTCGGTGAAGTGTCCGGCCTTACCTTGAATGTACAGAAGTCGAAATTGTGGGTCCTGGGTGACAGTAGAGCATTGGGTCCTTGGGCTTCGGCCCTGCAGGAGGCGGTGGGAGGCCTTAAATATCTAGGTGTCTTCCTGACGGACGTGCCGGGAGTATCATGGTCCCGTAATGTTCTACACGTGTGGGATAGAATACGTTCAGATATGCAAGTATGGTCTAGGATGCCGCTGAATGTCTATGGACGCTCGGCCATCTTCAAGATGGTAGCCCTACCCCGTCTTCTATATCAGCTTCAAAATTATCCATACCCGGTACCGCGGCAGTGGTTTAGGCAGGTGGATTCGGTGTTGGGTCGGTTCTTGTGGACTGGGGGGGCGGTGAGGGTGGCGCTTCGCACATGCTTCCTCTCGACATATTGTGGGGGACTGGCAGCCTCGGACGTCCAGTCTTACTATCAAGCGTCACACCTGCTGGTCCTCAACGAATGGTGGTATGGGGATCGCGGCGACCCGACTTACGCCCTGGAGAGATACCTGATGGACCCGCACACGCTCCATACGATCTTCCGGGTGTGGCGCGATGCGCTCCGACACATGGGATGGTGGAACAGGTTGACGGGGGAAACCCCGCTGTGGCACAATGGGCGGTTGCCGGCATTGGCTTCCCTGCGGGGCTTTGGTGGCTGGGACGCTATCGGCATCTCGGCGCTGGGTCACGTTATGAGGGGCTCGGTCCTAAAGTCTTTTCAGGCTCTGCGGGATGAGTACAACATGCCCCAATCCCAATTCTTTCGATACCTGCAGCTTCGACACGCCCTGACCCCCGCCATAGCGGACCTGACTTCTTTGCCAGAATTCAGCCCCCTTGAGGCTAAATTGTTCATGGGGGAATTGGAAAATAAAAAAAATTCTAGCATCTACCAGACGCTGATCACCCATTGTTCCCCCTCTCTTGACAAACTGCGGCTGATATGGGAAGGAGAGTTGGGGAGTTTGGAAGAGGAGGATTGGAGGGAGGCCCTGGAGGCCCCTAGGGGTGCAGCGATTGCGGTGCGCTTGCGCTTCATTCAATTCAAGTACCTTCATAGGGCATACTACACGAGGGAGCGACTGTGGAAGGCGGGACTGATTGCCTCCCCGGACTGTCTGAGGTGTGGAAGTGCAGTGGGCTCCTTTATTCATACGGTGTGGCAGTGTGTGAGACTGCAGAGATTTTGGACCGGAGTGTGGGAGTGCCTGGAGGAGGTGCTGGGCTGGGAGCTCCCCCGCTCGCCGAAACTGGGCCTTCTCCATGTCATGGAACAGGTGGGGGAGAATTTGTACAAGCGACATTTGCTCCTCTTGGGCCTCATAGTGGCCAAGCGGCATATAGCCAGGGCCTGGAAGGCTCCTAGAGCCCCACTGCTGGAGGTGTGGAAACGAGGTCTGGACTTTAACATGGGACTAGAACGTCTGATATTTGAGGCAAGGGGGTGTCCTGCAAAACATTTTAAGATCTGGAAGAAATGGGCTGACTACGGAGGCCTTCTGCTGGACCCACCGGAGCCTCGGGTCACCGACGCAGATCGCGTCCTTACTGACTTTGGGTGATTTGGCTCACATGCAGCGTTTACGATTGCTAGGTTCCTCTAGATGGACAATGTAGACACCGTGCGGGGTGGAGGGAGGGTTCCGGGTGGGTTAGTGGAGGGTGGGTACTGGGGGATTATTAGCTGACTGTATTTGAATGTGATGTTTTTCTGTGCACACCGCCTCTCTGATTCTTAGGGAGCGGTGGATTAATTCTGATATGCTGTCAGCTGCCAAAACCTAATAAAATTTGTTCTGAAAAAAAAAAAGCAAAAGGTTTAGGGGGGAACCTGCCAGAAGGTCCAAGACCAACACAACCCCCTTCCAGCCAAAACGCAGGGTAGTCCAATCACCACCGTTATGGGCTTCCCTGCTTGGGGCGATAGAACACGGACACGGGCCCGCAACTGCAGGGACACCCTCCTGTTTGACGCCACGGTGAACCCATGGGGTTCCTTCTAAAACCACTGTCTGGAACAACTGGGCTACCCCACTGGTACTCCCAAGCTGTCCGCGGCCAGGACCAGGCCCTGGGCCACCCAGGTGCCACTTGTCCTTGCCTATTCACAGAGCGGGGGGTAGTAACCCCTGGTACATAGTAGCCATGCTCCACTCTTCCTGTCTGTAAGACAGGGCTAGACTGCCACTGGTTCTCCTGCCTACGGTCTACACCCTCAGGCAGACCAGGAGTCTCAGGGGAGGCTCTCCTCCCCTACCTCTCCGTCTAGGGTTCCTCCATCTCCTGCAAGGGGTACCCTTAGAACGCCATTCTCCCAACCTAGGGTTTAACCCCTCAGGTTGCACCGGGGTCAGAGGCGGGCTCTCCCACCCTCTGCACCCCCTTCCAGAGTTCTGCACCCTCCCAACTGGAGCGGTACCCCTGGAAGATGAACCCAGGTTCTCTAGACACTAGGGGATCCTCCTCAAATGGACTAACATGATAGCCTAGGTCCCCAACCTGGTGTTCCCTAAAGAAACCACCCAGGTTCTGAGATAGGGCTTCAGGCATCTGTGGACTCTCAGCCACCCACTCACTCCTGCTCCACTGAGACAGGTAGTAAGTATCTACACCCCTCTCGCTACTCTGGGACCTAGCTGGGCTACACTGAGCCTCTTCCACCACGCTGGGCTGGTAGATACTTGAACCACTACATTTGGAATTACTCCCTAATGACTCTTCTGAACCTCTGGCACTTTCCCAGCGGTCTGCTTCCTCTGCAAGCTCAAATACCCCGTACAATCCACACCTCAACAGGTGTTGGCGCAACCCCGGCAAACATCAACTGAGCAGGTGGTCCTGGGGAACCAGATCAACCAGTTTGTCAAAATCAGATTCTGCGTGAATCTTTGCCCATTCAGTCAGTGCATCCTCACAGTCATCCATAAACTCCTCCCACGACTGATGAGACAGTTACATACTGCCCTTGAATTTCAACCTATGCTCCTCTTCCTGGGAAACATGTACCATACTCTGGGAACTGGGGATGGGACTTCTTGCACTGGGCGCTATATAGCTGCCACCACTGGACTCAACCCTCCCTGGGGAGTCCAGAAAATTATAACTGCGCGCAGGGGATAGTCTACCCTCCAGAGCTAATTTCTCTCTGCTGAAGGCCCTTTCAGCCTCCTCTATCCTCTCCAGTACTAAGACCCTCTCAGTCTCTAGCTGTTGCTTCTTAAAACCCAGCTGCGCCATCGTCTGGGTATGCTCTAACCTGAGCTGTTCCAAAGCCAGCTGGTGCTCCCTTTCTTTCCTCCTATATTCCCACTCCTCTGGGGACAGGGAAAGGGATGGGGCACTTCCCCCTACACTGGACCCAGCAAGGGACTCCCTATCTATGGGGTCTTCACTATCTGCTGGCGTCCCTTTACTACTATTTTCTCCCTCCCCTAAAACCCACCACCCTCATGGTGTGAGACCCGGGCCCTTTCCTCACTGTGCTCACGTTCCCAGTCATCCTTCTGCCATTGTGTTAGGTTTTCCCTAAGTTGGGGCTGGGTGTCTGACTCATTCACTGCGATGTCTCACTCTTCGCAAAACTCCATCAACTCATGCATAAACAGACCCCAGACATTAAAAGCAGACTCCATCTTGGCAGGATGCTCAAAGACACGTGCCACACAGGGGACTTAACTGTCTCAGCTGGAGCAAGAGTACACAATTCACAAAGTATTCAGCAAGCTCCCTATCCCAGAGAACTCACTCTCACTTGTCTAGTGCAACACACCATTCATCCACACACAACCCCCCCTCGGACTGGTAAGGCAGTTTCTACTGCCCCTGATTTCTCAACCTGACCACACGTGACACAGGTACCAAACTCTGGGAGCGGGGTGGGGAACAAATGTACTGGACACTATTTGAAAATGACACTCTTAGGAGAAGAAATAATGGAACTTAAAAAAAAAAACAATAATCCCCAAAATGTGATTATCTAAAAAGCAGAGTTTTGTGGTGCGGCCAGTTGCCACTGCGGTACAGTGCAAACAGAAATCCAGATCCCTTCTGCTGCCAACCAATGTTAGAAATGGGATTTCCAGTTGGCTGAAGCTTGCGCCAAAGCCAGGCAGAAACCACCACTGTAGTCAGGGCAAGGGAGTTACACGCCAAAGATAACCCCTGCTCACCCTCTAGGTAACGTGATGCGAGCAGCAAGGCTAATCTCGGAGACTATGTAGGTTAAGTGTTTGCGCGCGCACCCAGCAACAACACCCAAGGCCCACCACAAAGGAAACTCCACACAAGGTTATATATAAAAATAGCCTTTGTATTATAGCAAACACATTAAATAAAAACACACACTTTACAATGTGCCAACAGGCACGGGCAGAATTAACAAGGGATTATGTACATGGGACAGGGCCACGTGGGCCACTGTCAGGAATAAGCACTCTTAGAACTAGCACTTGGTAGAATTAGCACTTTGTAGGAATAACACTTAGAACATAGCACACTTGTAGCACCAAATAGAAAATAGAGCACACAACCAGTAATCACTGGTAACAGGTAAGTACCACCTACGCAACCCTAACCACCTTAGGAAAACATCACGCAGGGAACCAGAACCTCACTAGCAACACCTGTACTAGGAAGAACAACCACCTAAGTATCACTATACATTTTAGGGGTATAGGCATAAAAGCATTACACATGACGCATAAAAACACATTCAGAGGTGCAGGAAAAACACATGAAGCATAAATTACATAGGCCACAACCTGTGCCTGTCCCCAGGCCAACTGGCCTTTCTGGGCCTGAAACGCCCTGTCCACCAAAGTCCGAGCAGGCTGCGCAGGCAGCAAACCAAGAATGCAGGGCCTAAACGGAGCAGCTGCCCACTAAGTGCTGGGCAGCTGTAGCAACACAGGGGCCAATACGTTGGAGCCTCGTGGCCCTAAACAAATGACTGGGCCCTCAGGAGCCTCTTGTGGGCTCTGAATACAAAAATGCGGCCTTGGAGCCTCGTGGGCTCTAAAGAATTGTGCCCAGTGTGGGGGTAGCGGCTCGCTGCCTGCCGGGGCCGCGCTATCACCCAAAATGCTTCCAAATTGTCGGAGTCCCTCTCGGGGACTCGAAATGAAGTAATGCCACCAAGAGCCTCCGCGGCTCTAAAGAAAAGGAGGCCAGACGTTGGAGCCCCCCACTCTGGGGGCTCGAGATCGCTAAAATGCCCCTGGAGCCTCGACCGGCTCGAGATACACAAAATGCCCCTTGAGCCCCTCAGGCTCAAAATGGAGACTGCATGCTGCCCTGGGGGAGCGGAGACACCGTTGGAGCGGCCCGCTGCCTCTCGGGGCTGCTCAAGGACTATGCCCGGGCCTCCACTGGGCCCCCACGAACAACGGCGCCCCAAAACTGCCAAAAAGCAACACTGGGGGGGCGGGACCGGCAATGTGCCCCGACGCCTCCCCCTCCTCCCAAAAAACACCACGGGCCCCCACTCACCCGGTCCTGCGGCCGAGGCTCTGTCTCCTCAATGGCAGGGGGGGGACAGGAAGGGAGCGTGCACCGCTCCGACTTCTCTGGTGAGGCCGGGTTTCCTTCTTCCTGTTTGCGAGGCAGGAGCACGGGGTGGGCTCCCATCTGCTTCTGGCTGTCCCTCAGTCCTGCCCCCGGCCTGCCTGACTTCCTGGTTGTGAGCCGGGCGGCAGCGGGGATTATCCCGGGCAGTATCCGGGGTAGGCTCCCGGATATAATACAGGACGCATTGGCCCTGGCGGGGTGGGCACCTGCCAGGGGCAATAGAACGCAGGAACCCGGCAATATGCGGCGTGGGCAGTCGCCAATGTGAAAATAATGCGCTATGAGCGCTAGGGGGCAAATCCAGCGCTCCCAGGCGCTGTAGGGCTCCAGAAAGTTTCAAAGTAAAGCGCTCTCATGCTCTAATGCCCTCACACTATAGCCAAACTGTCCTTCAGGATGTGGGCTGGGAGGCTAAGGCTGGGCCCAGGATCGAGCTCAAAGGGCCATCCAGGCAGTGTGGCAGTCCCTAGTGGTGGTATCCTCCTGGTGCCCAGCAGCAGCAGGCCCCCCTCTTCAGGTCAGGTACCAGAGAACCAAATTCATGGGGACACAGCCCCTTTTTACATATACAAATCCTTTGTTGTAAAAGGTGCAGGCAAGGGGCGAACCAGATACAACTGGTTCCTGAGCACTTTGTTTTGCTCAGCCCCTCTGCCTATTCACAAGGTGGGTCAGGCACATCAGGCACACCACAGTGGCCGGAGCCAGCATTGCAAGTTAAGGATCGCCCTGGAGCAGCTTGATGTGCTCAACCCCTCTCACTATTCAGAGGCCAGGCTAGGGTCATCAGTCGCACCACAGGGGGCGGAGCCAGCATTGTGTGGGGGAAAGCCCAGCCGTATTCAGCTCCCAGATGCACTCCTCCCCAGCCATCAACATGCAGATCTCCCATTCACCACCGGGGCAGACCCATCATGACTCATGGAGCCAGGTTCACCAGCCAGCTCCAGCCAATCACAAGCCAGACAGTCATTTCACCTTAATTACACAGATATGCCAACTTCTAGAAGTGGCACTTCCACACTAGGTACATTCACGCCGCACACATCATCGCGCAGCATTTAATCACACGAGTCCGCACATACCAAACTCGAGTCTGCACATCCCACGCATCAGGAACTACCAGGGACGCATACATTCCCTATGCATTCCTATGGGAGGGCAGGACAATCTCACCACACGCACTCAGAGTGCGCACGCACATTCCACTGGGACACAGTGAAAGTGTGCAGAAGCCAAACAAAAAATAACTAACATCAAGTCACAATTAAAAGCAAAAGTTTAGGGGTAAACCTGCCAGAAGGGCCAAGTCCAACAGTGCCCATTTGACCCAAGGGGCAATCTATCATAGGGCGGGGATGCTTTTGGAGACATCAGCAAACCAGAGTCCTATGAAGGCTGTATGCCCTTGTTGTGGTGTAGAGGTGTACGCCCTCGTTTAGAGGCTGTTTAGGATACATATAAGGAATCCTTAGGAGCCTTGTACAGCAAGCAGATGCCTGAATACAAAAAGGTGCCCACAGACAAAATGAAGAGATACAGCCCGCTCATGAAAAGACCAGGGTTGGGTGGCTCCCAGGCCACTATCAAGAGGTTCTACCGCAGCTTAACAGCCCTGGTAATGGACGAGAATGCTCAATAAGTAACACCTAAGGATATGGGCTGGAACGTTACTGGTTTTGGTAATTGCCTGTGTCGGCCTATGGAAGAACTCATTCTCAAGGATTGCGTATGCCGGATGTCCCCAATTAAGGGCAGCAGCAGTGAAAGTGAGGGCTTGTGTAGTGGAAGTGTGTTTGCTGGCCTCAGTTTCATGGACATGGAGGAAGATGAAGAAGCTGTAGCACCTCTTAACACACCTGTCTATGAAGACATGGACCTTCAGGAGGATACGGCTGCTGAGAAGGTCGTTCTGCAAAATCCGGGTACAAGATGATGGGGCAACGTAGGAAATTAGCGCCTCTCAACATTTCAGAGCCTCCGCAGAGGGCGGTGAAAATGCAGAGGTTAGTAAAAATGTTGTGAGCAGGCAATTACATAATGATGTATTTTATTTCTTCAACTAACAAACAGTCAATCTTTCTTCTTTTTTGACCCCTAGGGAGCAACCCCAGCTGGATGCACCTACTTCATAATGCGCTATGGTAAAGAAACTGTAGCACCTCCTAACACACCCGTCTATGAAGACATGGACCTTCAGGAGGATACGGCTGCTAAGAAGGTTGTTCTGAAACAGCCGGGTACAAGCGTCGAAGATGATGGGGCATCGCAGGACATTAGGGACTCTCAAGATTTCAGAGCTGCTGCAGAGGGCGGTGAAAATGCGGAGGGTAGTAAGAAAATGTTTTGCGCAGTCAGCTACATAATGATGTATTTTATTTTTTCAAGTAACTTATTGGCAATCTTTCTTCTTTTGAACCCTAGAGAGAAGCCCAAAAAAGGCCTGCGGCAGAGTGGCTGCCTGCAAAAGTGACCAATGTAATTTTCAATTGTCTGTGGTGTTCAAAATAGGCTGAAAGTTCCACATGCCAAAACAGTGACGGATGCATCAAGTGTGTATGCGGCTCTAGAACGGTGCATGTGGAAAGGAAGATCCAGGATTGTCCTACTATGACAGGCAGGAAGTTAAGGGTTTCACCTTGTCGGTGGTACAAAACTGTGTCAAGTGTGACTATTACAGCCTTTGTCACGGACATCAAATAACCAATCCTCAGCAGGCGGCGCACAACTGTGCTACAATATGATATATTTGTAGTTTGTTAGACCCGTACAAGGTGTATAAACTGCTAAGGGTGGTGTACGGGTTGCACACTGAAAATAAATATGTCACCCTGATTTGTTGAGGATCTTGTCAGTCGCACTCAATGAGATCCGATACGCCTATGACCCGAGCTTAAAACTACCAGGTATGCAGGGGATGGGCACGGCTTTTGCTAGAAAGATGATAGAAAGACTCTTAGAAAGGCGTATGTATGATCTGTATAAATAAAATCGAAAAATAAGGTCTGTGGCCCTCCGAAGACTGTTTTAAACAAAGTCTTTTTTAACATTCCATGATAGCGTGTATTTAGAACAAAGTAGTAGAATGTTACACCTCAAGGTGGCTATGTGTTAATCCGTTTTTACAACGCTTACTGTAAAAATGTAAAGTACATTCTGTTTATGTTTTGTTAAAATTTTTCTTTACTTTTAATAAAAGGTCCTTATGCAAAACAAGTGTCATTCATTGCATGGGGTGTAACGGATGATAACATGCAGGGGGCCCGGTTTAGAAAACTTTATTATGATAGAAGGGGAGTTGGCAGCTTTGGAAGCGCCAAAGCTCTGTATAGAAGGACTCTAGATGAAAAGGAACCTAAAGGCAGAGACCTGGTGAAGACCTGGTTATCAGGAGAGGAGGTGTATTCACTAGATAAATCTGCCATAAGACGCTTTAAGACACCCTACACTCGTTAATGCGCACTTAGATTATCAAATGATTGATTTGCTTTGATTTTAGAATTTATATAGGGCACGATTGCACTGGAGCGTCTAGGCGCTGTAAGTGGAGGAGGAGCCAGAAGTGGCGTATTAGTTTGAAAATAGCCATGTCTTTAAAAGTTTTCTGAAACCGAGCAGTGTTTGGCAGCTTTTGATGTTTAGTGGAAGTGAATTCCATAACCTGACAGTGCCCAGTACAAAGCTTCTTCCTCCCCAGCTAGCCTTCTTAAATGTAGGTGTCTGGAAGAGTTTACTCTGCGCTGAATGTAATTGCCTTGAAGGATGGTACCAGATGAGATGTTGTTTCAAGAAAGTTGGTCCATTTCCGTGTACAGCCTTGTATGCTAAGCATAGGGCCTTAAAGTCTATCCTCTTTTTAATCGGGAGCAAATGAAATTTGTCTAGACCTTCAGGGATGGATTGAAACTTGGGAATGTCCAGCAGTAGTCTGGCGGCAGCGTTTTGTGCTCGTTGTAGTTTGATCATGTGTTGTTTCTGCAGGCCTAAATAAAGTGCATTGCAATAGTCCAGTTTCGCCAAGGCTAGGACTATCACAAATGTTTTCGTAGATTCAGAGGGAATGAAGGGGCGTACTTTGCGGATTTGTTTAAGCGTAAGGAACACTGATGAGACAACTTTGTTGACCTGTTGTTGGAAGGTCAGTCTGTTATCAAAGATAACGCCCAGGATCCTTACTTTCTGGGCTGGGGTAGGGATATGGCCCATACTAGAGGGCCACCAGTTTTGTGCCCAAAAAGATGTCAGATCCTAGTAGTAGTACCTCGGTTTTTGAGCCGGTAAGCTTCAAACAGTGGGACCGCATCCATTTGTTGATGTGAGACATACACTGGTTGAATTGCTCAGCTGTTTCATTTGGATGGCTGGCGATGGACACCACAATTTGGGTGTCATCTGCATAAGATAGAATTGTGAAACCGAATTGCCTGATGATCATGGCCAGAGGAGCTACATAAAGGTTAAACAAGGTGGGGCTCAAGGAGGAACCTTGTGGCACCCCACAAGGCAAGGCGAATTCCTCTGAACGAAAGTCCCCTATCTGAACGTGGTGGTATCTATTGTTCAGAAAGGATTTTAGCAATGCTTGGGCAGAGTTCCTAATTCCAATCTCTTGAAGCCTCCTGATTAGGATATCATGGTTCACGGTGTCAAAGGCCGCCGACAGGTCCAACAGGATCAGGGCAGCCTTGGCGCCCGTGTCCAGTGTAGCCCGAATCTCTTCTGCTGCCATTATCAAGGCGGTTTCCGTGCCATGACCTTGTCATAAGCCGTACTGCGAGGAGTCCAGTAGGTTCGCTGACTCAATAAAGGTTGTTAGTTGGGAGTTTAGGATTTTCTCCAGGATCTTGGATGGGAAAGGTATCCTTGCTATTGGTCTATAGCTGTTATTATCCTTGGGATCAAGATTCACTTTTTTCAGCAATGGAAGAATGGATATTAGTTTCCATGCGTCTGGAAATACCCCATACCCGATAATCTCTTTAAAAAGAATACTAAGTTGTTCGCTTATTATGTCAGGTGCCAATTGGAATATGTTCGGGGGACCGGGGTCAGATGGTGCTCTGGATTTAATTGAATTGAATACCTTCTCAACTTGCTCCCTGTTTGGTGATTCAAATGCATTCAAGACTGCGGAGGGGGATGCGGGAATAACGGCAGGTGTGACTACCGTGCTTGCTTCCCCGTCTAGGAGTAATTCGAAGATAGATTCTACCTTTTTCTTGAAGAATCCTGCCAGTTGATTACAGAAGGCTGCATCAATGTCTTTTTTTTGTGGTTCTGGGAGTTTAACTAGCTTTTTTACCGTTAAGAATAGAGCTTTAGTGGCGTTGCCTACTTGTTGAATCTTATTTGAGAAGTCGATACTTTTCTTTTCTAGTATCAGCTTTTTATAAGTGCTCAGAGATTGAGCATAGAGGGTTTTATCAGTTGTTAGATAGTTGCTTCTCCATTGCCTCTCTACCTGTCTGCAGAGTTTCTTCTGTGTGCGCAAGGTGTCACAGAACCAGGGCTCAGACCTTTTTTCCCTTTTGCTAGTTATACTTTTTTTCTGGTGCAAGTAGGTTAACTGCGTATTTAATCCAGTTGGAAAAATCGTCTGTTGTTTGTATCGTATTTCAGATCAGGTATAGAGGAGGACAGGGTATATTGCATCAACTGTGGGTCTATGTTCCTCCAATTGCGTCCTCTAGTTGTCTTGAGGGATATGTGCGCTGTTACAATCTTATGTTATATATTTACACCTATTTACAACGTGATGTATTATTATATACACCTATTTACAATGTGCCCACCTTGGTATGTTCCATCCACCCCCATGGTGATAGCGCACTTGGTAGCTTTCTGTGAAGCTACTCTTAGAATGTTCATGTGAGGTGATTATCATTGCTGGAGAGCGGAGCAGTGAATAAAGGCAGTTACTCATCAGACGCCTCATTGATTCTTCTTTTAACAGTGGCGACGATCTGTGTAAGGGGACAGATGTTCCTGCTCCTCCCCTTTTGATTGGACTCTGGCAGCGAGTAAAGGAAAGGAAAATTAAGAAGAACCACGACAGTCATCAGGATAAAATCATTTCAGGAATCATCTAAGCGGCTAATCTGGTGAGGTCTCGTTAACCCAAACGTAAAGGAAATGCTTTGTAATTGAACTAAAGAACAGCTGAAATATTGTAAACCATCCTTTGTGATGAAGCGCGAGTGAATTAAGAGCAAGTAATGGCATTGTATTACCATGTGGGCAGCCGAGCGTGAAGGGTGGCTTGCACACATGTGTCTGCTGGTGGGGAATCAATTGCCATTCTCCGCGTGAAGCCCAGCGTTAAGGAGCGCCTGCAAGTGGAAGTCATTGGTGGAAACATCCTCTCTTCAAAATAAACATTACCGGTGCATTAATATTGTGTAAACCGGAGCTTGTCAGGAGAGGGCCTTCTGTTTAAAAAAAAAGGCTGTGAGGAGTGCTTTACTAATTAAGTCTTCCAGTCACCTCGGAAACATTGCCCGTAATTGAAAGATTGTAGAAATCGGAGCTGGTTATTAGAGGGACTGCTAAGGGAAAGTGAACACTGTGTTTAGCGCAGGGCCTGCGGTTAAAAAAAAACGCTGTGAGGAGCGCTTTAAGAATTGAATCTTTCAGTCATCACGAAAAGTGTATGGAAATAAACATTGCCGGTAAATGAAAGTTGTGGAATGGGCCCCCAGGGGCACTTGGCAAAGCCAATGTCCCCCTGGGGTATTTCGCGCGAGGGACGACCTCACGCAGCCTGATTGGGTGGTGGGAGGGGTTAGGTCCAAGTGAAGGGAGGGGAGGGAGGGCTGACGTCACTCTGAGCGAGTGAGAGGAACGGTGGTGTCGCTTTTGAGGGGCTCGTTTGGCTTCCCCCCCCCCCCCGTTTTTCCTGTCAAACTGCATATTTTCATGGAGCTGAACTGTTTTCTGTCAGCTGAGGAGACTCTTTCTGTCAAGCGTCGAGCCGTTTTCTTCCTTCAGGCGGAGAAGAGAGGAGAGTTGCCATGACGGAAGCTGCTATCGTGAGGGGGGCTGAAGACGCATCAACATGACGGACGTTGTCAGCGCGAGGGAAGCTGTGGGAGCTTGTTGGCGGTAGGGAGAGTTTTTTTTTTTACAGCGTCTTGGAGCTGCTGTGGACCCGAGGGCGTCAGAGCGCTTCACATTAGGAACTTGAAATTACAAATGAACGATATTACAATAGCAGGTTAAGTTACATGGGGTAAAAAGTGACAATGGTGAGCAAACAAAATACATGAGCTAGCAAACAGTGCAATACGGGGGGAAAGAGTGTTAAGTGTGCAGGTTACAAGAGAAGACAAAGTACATTTAGAGGATATTACTGCATTATATGCTAGACAGAGGCACAAGAACAAATGTTATGTAGGCAATGGTGGCACTTGGGCAAGTATCATCAACAAACTCAATATATGAGAGGTAGCAAAACAGGTGTTACAAGAGACAAGTGATGTGTGCAAGTTACAAAAGGGTACCATACACAGGTACAAGGATAATACTGCAATAAATGGTAAACACTCAAACTACCGGAACACACTGGGAAGGCCCTTCCATAGTCATGGAGAATAGTTTTTTCAGTGATGGAAGGAGGGCTCAAGGCAAAGCAGCGCCAGTGTTGTACATAGCCCTTAGCAGCTTTTTTACGAATGAAGAACCATTGGTATAGACGGTGCAGCAGGAGTCAGAGATTCTAGCAAGTCCACAGCGGGGCCAGTGGTTGTGGGTTGAGCACTCACATGTGTCCACTAATGAGGCGGCTGGTCTACGTAAGGGATCAGATAAATGGTAAGTTGGTGGCGGTTCCTGGCTGGAGCGGCGAGGAATTGTTAGCGGACTCTGGGAGCAATTCTGGGTCTCAGATTTTTTCTTCCAGCTAAGGCAAAGCAAGTGCGGCTTTTGGTAAGTCAGATTATACCCGAGGCGGATCTTTGGCGGATCTAGCGGCTTCGGCTGGGTACTCTTAAAAAGTCATGTGACCTCATGGGTAAATTTGGATGGGGGTATTGGAGATGGAGAAAGCAGAGTACAAAGGTTGACGTGGGTAATACATATCATGGTTCTGATAACGAGAATGGGATATTAATGTTTAAAATTTGGTCCAAGAAGCGGCTCCTGTTTTGGTTAGTCAGGAGTTTTGGGTAGCTGGGGCTAGGGTCATTTTACGTTTGCTAGTTTCTGACCGAGATCTGGAGCGGATTTCTCAACATTTTCATCATGGGCGTGATGTTCTTAAAGAAGTTGGGTAACGGGGGATAGGGGTTATTTCACGTCTTTTCGTTTTTTACAGAGATCTGGAGCGGAGTCTCAACATTTTCAAGGAGTCGTGGCGGACATCACTGGGCGTGATGATCCTAAAGATAAAAATAAATTAAATAAATAAATAAATAAATAAATAAATAAAAAGGGGGCTACGCAGTTACTTCAGGTAGGAACAAATGGTGGGCGGTGTGGTTTTGTTCTTTACTGGGCGGCAATTTTGGGTTCGTGGGAGTTGAATTGGGGGGGGGGGTTCCGTTTCTTTGGTAGCAGAGAATTTTCGTCAATTCCCTGCACAGTTAAGGCAGTGCCACAAACCGCTGGGGTGCCATTATTTCATTGTAGTCCAGTTATGAATGTGGCCAGTAAACGAAAGAGGTGGTTTTGGGTCTGGCCGGGCGAAAATACCTTATATGGGATTGGCTATGTGGGGGTGGTTGGTGTCGGAAGAGGTCAGCTGCCCACAACTGGAGCATGTTGGAACTTTAATAGAGGTTCCTGCGTGCGCCAGTATTGTAAATTCAAGCACGAATGCACTCAGTGCGGGGGCAGACATGCCATCTTTCAGTGCTTTCCCAACCAGCACCCCGGAGATCATGGTAGAGGTCAGAGGGGGGGGCGAGGATCAGTGCCGCCTCTTCTGCCAAAAGGCGCCTACCCCAATTAGGTTGCAGGCCATGTTGAGTTCTTTGGAGAGGTATCCGGATTTGGAAGGAGCGGCCAAGTTGTTTTGGGGATTTCGGCTAGGCTTTAGGATTGGCTACCAAGGCCCCAGAGTCTCGCGCTGGGCTGATAATCTCAGGTCCGCAAAGGAGATGGCTTCAGTGGTGAGGGTGAAGTTGCAGAAGGAAGTGGATTTAGGACGTATTGCTGGTCCTTTCGCGGTGTGCCCCTTACCAAATTTAATTGTGTCGCCTCTTGGCGTTATCCCAAAGAAAGCGCAAGGCGAGTTCCGCCTGATACATCATTTGTCCTGGCCGGAAGGAATGTCAGTGAACGACTTCATCTCCACATCTGATTCAGCAGTGTCATATTCATCAGTAGATGACGCTTTGGAATTGGTGCGTAAGGCAGGGGTGGGAGCTGAACTTGCAAAATGTGATGTTCAGGCTGCTTTCCGTCTTTTGCCGATTCACCCGGCGGATTTCGGGCTGCTGGCATGTATTTTGAAGGAGATTACTATGTGAATCGGGTGCTACCCATGGGTTGTGCTATCTCTTGCTCACTGTTCGAACCCTTTAGTAAATTTTTGGAGTGGTGTGTAGTCCAGGGCTCAGAACATGTGGCGGTATGTCACTACTTGGATGATTTTTTGTTTGGGGGCAAAGCGGATACGGGGCAGTGTGCCAGAGTTTTGGCATGTTTAAGGAGGTGGCAATGGAGTTTGGTGTGCCTTTGGCGGCCGACAAAACGGAAGGTCCAACATCCATGTTGACTTTTTTGGGCATTGAGATAGATTCGAAAGAAATGGTGGCCCGGTTGCTTGGAGCGAAAGTGCAGGAGATCAAGCTTTTTCTTCAGGAAATGTTGGGAGCCAAAAAAGTGCAGTTGCGTCAAGTCCAGAGGCTTCTGGGATACTTGAATTTTGCATGTCGAGTTGTCAGGGCAGGCAGGACCTTTTGTAGGCGTTTGGGCTTTGCTATGGCTGGGGCGTGCTTGCCACACCATCACATCCGTTTGACATCAAAAATTAAGGAGGATTTGAGCATATGGTTGCGAGTTTTGGAAGAGTTCAACGGTGTGTCCGTCAATTTTGTGACAGAAGACATGGTCTGGCCAGTGCAGATATTTTCTGACGCGGCTGGGCCGTTGGGATTTGGCTTGTTTTGGGAAGGAAGGTGGTGTGCGGAGCAGTGGCCGGCACAATGGTTGCAACAGGGTCGCAGTATTGTTTTTTTAGAATTTTTCCCATTGTTTAGTGGCGCTGCAGGTTTGGGGTGAAGAGTTCAGGGACTGCTGCGTGTTGTTTCATATCGATAACATGGCAGTGGTTTGTCTGGTTAATGGGCAGCGGGCAAAGGATGTCAAGGTGCTGTAATTGTTGCGGGCTTTCATGTTGCGTGTTCTGCAGCTGAATATTGTTTTTTAGAGCTCAACACATCCCTGGTGTCAACAATTCAATTGCCGACGCTTTGTCTCGTGTCAGTGGCAGAGGTTTCGGGACTTGGCACCTGGAGCGGACCAATGCAGGACACCGATTCCACCGAACATGTGGGACCTGGGGAAATGAGAATGGCAGAGTTTGTCGAGCAATCATTAGCAGGCTCCACGCGACGCAGTTATCAGCTGGCGTGGTCTGGTTTTTTGGAATATGCGGCACAGCACGGCTGGGATGGTACAGCGGTGTGTGATGAAAAAGTTATGTGGGAATTTGTGTTGAGTTTGATAGACAAAGGTTTGTCGCCATCAACCATTTCAGGCAAATTGGCGGGCATTTCATTTTATAGTCAACTGTTTTTGGGGTGGGAGGTTCGAATGGGTTTCCGTTTACCAAAAATGTTGAAAGGTTTTGGGAGGTCATTTGGGCAGGTGAAACAGTTGAGAAATCCCATTACATTTGCATTGTTACAAAAATTGTTGGGCGTCCTGCCCGCGTGCTGTTATGATGAGTGGGAATGGTCTCGATTCAAGTTATGTATGGTATGGTTGTTATTTGGTGCGTTTAGAATATCAGAATTATTGGGGTTGCGAAATCAGGAAGGGATCCAGACATCTGATATCGAAATACTGGGTATAGGAGTATTGCAAATTACATTGAGGCAGTCAAAGACAGACCAGAAAGGGAAAGGGATGTTGGTGCGACTTGGTAGGAGTGGGATTGGGGGTTGCTGCCCGGTGGGGGAGTGGAAGGCATTTGTGGAGTCGGTGGTATTCCAAGAGGGTGGGATATTTTGCCATAAGAACAAAACACAATTGACTTGTTTTCAATTTTTAGCGGTTTTAAGGAAGGCGTTGGTATTGGTGGGGGAAAATCTGCACAGTTTTGGGACGCATTCGTTCAGAATCGGTGCAGCTACCGAAGCAGCAAGGTTGGGTTGGGGGAAAGAGGAATTGCAGCGAATTGGGCGTTGGAAGTCAAATTGTTGTTTTACATATGTTAGGTTGTAAAAAAAAAAAAAATGTTGAACAAAAGAAGGTTGTGGGTGGTTACTGTTACTTTTTCCACCACAGGTCGAGTGGCGGACTTTCCTCGGAAAAAGAGGACCTGGATTGTCGGCCATTCAATAGTAAAGTGGGCGGCGAACTTTGCTGAACAGCAACTGTGTGGGAGAGGTCTGGGATTGTATGGTAATGACCATGAGGTGATTTGGAAAGGTGTCGGGGGGATGAAATGGGGGGAGTTGTTCCAGGTTTTAAACAAAATGGCTGAGGCATGGGGCATTCCAGACTTGCTGATCCTGCACTTAGGTGAAAATGATCTGGTGGAATGGTCGGGACTAGCTTTAATCAAGCAAATGAAACTTGATTTGGCGGTGATCAAAGACAGATGGGAGGGGACCAGGGTAGTGTGGACGGAATTTTTGTTCAGGAGCCAGTGGAAAGGAGCTAGGGTTCATGCAGCGGTAGAAAGGGCCAGCAAGAAAGTTAATAAGGCTTTGCAAACGTACTGTGTGGCAATGGGCATCACGGTCATTGCACATGAGCATTTTAACAAGGAAATGCTGCATTTGTTGAGGAATGATGGGGTTCATCTCTCGCAGATGGGTCAGTCTTATTACCTGATGGAACTCAGAGACACATTAGCCAATCTGTGGTGTGTTGATTTGTGGTGCTCCAAACCAAAAGGAAAATGAGGGGATGAAATATAAAAGCAGTGTTTTCCTTTACCGTGAATGGTATATTGACTTGAGCGGTCCATTTCTGACGTGAGAGGGAGGTTTTTTGGGTGGGGCAGGAAAACTCGGGGGGTTTTCCTGGGTGGCGTGTGTGAAGGGGATTGGATAATCTAGAGCGGATTCATCCTTTCTCTAAGGGGGAGGGCTCGGGAGGGTAGGTTGGGAAGAAATGGAAAGAAGAAGGAAAACATACGGATGGTATGGAAACAAGTTATGGTTATTGGGTAATAAAGCATTGGAAAAGGAAATGTTTTATATGGAAACGTTTGGAGAAAAATAAAAGCAAAAGCTTGGTTTGGAAAAGTATGTTGCGGGTCTGTCTTTGGCTGTCCTGGTAATAAAGGTGACCTTTTATGCTATATTCAGAGTTGTGTGAGAGTCCTTATTTGCGCGATGGGCCCCCAGGGGCACTTGGCAAAGCCAATGTCCCCCTGGGGTATTTCGTGCGAGGGACGACCTCACGCAGCCTGATTGGGTGGTGGGAGGGGTTAGGTCCAAGTGAAGGGAGGGGAGGGAGGGCTGACGTCACTCTGAGCGAGTGAGAGGAACGGTGGTGTCGCTTTTGACCCACCCTGGTTGCAAAATCATGGGTAGGGTGTTTTTTGTCAAATGTCACGTGTTCTTGTTGTTACGTGTTTAAAAAAAAAAAAAAAAGAAAAGAAATGCAGTATGTCAAAAATAAATAAATAAATACAGAGATGAATAACTATTCTGGTTACATGACAAAATTGTCAGGATGTCACCTCAGGACACCGCAGGCAGTTTCTTTTGTTGTTTTGTTGGCGTGTGTGAAGGGGATTGGATAATCTAGAGCTGATTCATCCTTTCTCTAAGGGGGAGGGCTCGGGAGGGTAGGTTGGGAAGAAATGGAAAGAAGAAGGAAAACATACGGATTGTATGGAAACAAGTTATGGTTATTGGGTAATAAAGCATTGGAAAAGGAAATGTTTTATATGGAAACGTTTGGAGAAAAATAAAAGCAAAAGCTTGGTTTGGAAAAGTATGTTGCGGGTCTGTCTTTGGCTGTCCTGGTAATAAAGGTGACCTTTTATGCTATATTCAGAGTTGTGTGAGAGTCCTTATTTGCGCGAATCTGAGCTGTTATGAGAGGGATCGTTATTGGTGTCTGAGCGCAAAGGAAGGCTCATTAATAAATCATCTGTGGGCTGTTATCTGAAAGAAATAATGCCAAGTGTGAGCTTTGCCTTGCTTCTCCTGAGGCGCCACGTTCAGTCATCTTCGAGAGTTCTTTTCCAGTCAGCTGCTGGCCCCTCAGCAGAAGTGGGTGCGACAGCACGTTTCTGGCACATGAGGGCAGTGTGCCTTTGTAATTGTTCACGCAATGACTCCGAAGAGACTCTGGGCATGAAAGCAAACCGTAATTAAAGCCTTAAATAAACAGTTGTCAGTCAAGTTTCAGAGGATTGCTGTGCCTGCGCTTTACACGCAGACAGGCTCAGCATATCAAAAAATATCCTGTCTGAGATTGTAGTAAAAAGGGAGCTTGTCATCTTTTTGGTGTGTGCTATCAAGCATCGAATCTCCTCACAGTGACACGCACACTAACTGGTTTTAAGGCAAACGTCAGAGATACGCACTCCTGTGTGTGTCATACTTTGGGAAATTGAATCTGCGGTGACGCACACACCACGTCCTGTGATTTATTACATTAAAAGTCAATATACCGTCATTGTGCCTTAGTCTGTAGAAAACTGGATTAAAGTGCAATAGGCAGATTAAAGAATTAGGTGCAGTTGAAGTGTTGTTTTGCCTGCGAACAATTACGTTGAGCCTTAGAATGTGAAAAGCTGTGTTAAATTACGATAAGCAAGTTTAGGGAGAATATTTGAAGTTTAAAATTGCTTTGCCTAAGTCATGTTGCACAAAGCATAATATAAATTTAAAATAAAAACGTTGTATGTATTAATGTACCATTTACGTGTTGGTAAGTGTAGTCAAAATAAGGCAAACGTCGGAGATACGCACTCCTGTGTGTGTCATACTTTGGGGGAAATGTGGATCTGCCCACGGAGACGCACACTCCACTTCCTGCGAACAATTACATAAAAAGACAGAATAACTGTCAGTGAGCCTTAGATTGTAAAAGCTGATTTAAATTACAGTAAGCTAGTTAAGGGAGTATATTTACAGTAAAAGTTTGCTTTGCCTAGGTCATGTTGCATAAAGCATAATACAAATTTAAAAGCATTGAATGAATTAATGTTGGTAATTCAGAGGTTACCTCAGGAAAACTCTTACACAGAGAAAGATTGTAACAGTAAACAGTTAAAGTATTGTTTAGCACATAGTGTAATACAACTTTTATAAGCGTTGTGAGTATTAGTGTACCATTTACCGGTTAAGGGGTGTGGTTTAATAATTTTAACATCAGTTTTCCAAGGAATTCACAGGTCATCGGAATACCCTCTGTCACAGAACCTTACTCAATCTATTCTGTTAGATCATCATGGCAGCCGCAAGTATGACACAACCTGCATCATTCTTGAATGAATGTGAGGAACCCAGTATGCCTTGGGAAGAATGGTAAAAAGTTTTTGAGTCATATCTGGTGGCAATTGGTGGGGAAAAATTCAGTGAGTTTAGGAAGCAACATATTTTATTGCACAACTTGGGTCTAACAGGCAGAAAGGTGTTTGAATCACTCCCAGAACCAGAAGATGAAGATGATGATGAGGAAGTCTACAACATCGCATTGATAAAACTAAGAACTCATTTTGGTGATAAAATAAACATAGTGTTAGAGAGGCACAAATTCTTAAGCCGCATACAGGGAAAGCAGGAGAGTGTTTCTACATATGTAGCTATACTAAGGGGTCTCAGCAAATTGTGTGACTTCAAGGACTTAAACGACTCCTTAATCAGAGACCAGCTGGTACGTTGTTCAAACAACAAAGAAATACAAAAGAAGCTTTTGCATAAACAACCAGACTTGCAGGAGGCAATTAAAATTGCTAAGTCCATTGAACATACCGACGTGTGTATAAAAGAAATGAACAACACAGAGAACAAAGTAGCGGAAATAAGTAACACAGAGGAAGAAAATGAAGTATGCAAAATTAAGGGTGATACCTACAAACCACCAAACAAGAAGGATTTTGGACAAAGCCAAACAAGTGATTCAGAAGGTTCCAAGTTAAAATGCTACCGCTGTGGAAGCAACAACCACTTAGCAAATGACCCCAATTGTCCAGCAAAGTCGGCGTGGTGCATGAAATGTAATAAGAAAGGGCACCTGGCAAGTTTGTGTGCTTGCTTTCCAGAGAGATCGTGGAGCAATAAAGAAGAAGACAAGGCCCAAGTGAAGAAAATAATTCTACAAGTCAAGGAAGTGGGGGAGGAGAAACAAGAATATCCAGAATGTGAAGTCAACATTGATGGAAGGAAGATTAAAATGTTTGCAGACTCTTGCTCTCCATACACCCTAGTGAACTACTCTGATTTCATAGCCATTATGGGCCAGGAACAAAAGAATTTAACAAAAGCAGACATAAATCCTAGCGGATATAACAAAGATCCTATTCCAATGAAGGGAATGCTCAAATCTATAATCGCCTTCAAGGACCGCATCACAGTAGGCAAAGTTTACGTTGTGGAAAAGGGATCTAACTTACTAGGGTGGCAACACCAGAAGGAATTGGGAATTAAATTGGACCCCAATCATCCGGAGCTAGTACTATGCACCAACCCGGGAAAGACTATGAACATGTCGTTAAAGAATTCAAGGAAGTCTTCTCGGAAAAGCTAGGGCTGCTTAAAGTCTACCAACATAAAATCTAGTTGAGGCTGTAAAGGATGCCCCTGCACCGACCAATAAAGAAGAACTAAAGTTTTTTTAATTTTTTTTAGGCCTGCAGAGTATATGGCAAAATAACACGCAAGACACCTGGTTGGCATAACGACTTTATTGTTTACAAATGAACTTCCTCCGGGAGATATGTTATGTTAAACTGTATTGAGGGAAGTTATTATTGCAATGGTTATAGGGGGGAAGATGTGTTACAATCTTATGTTATATATTTACACCCATTTACAATGTGATGTATTATTATATACACCTATTTACAATGTGCCCACCTTGGTATGTTCCATCCACCCCCATGGTGATAGCGCACTTGGTAGCTTCCTGTGAAGCTGCTCCTAGAATGTTCATGCACCAAGATATGTTAAACTGTATTGAGGGTAGTTATTTATTGCAATGGTTATAGGGGGGGAGATGTGTTACAATCTTATGTTATATATTTACACCTATTTACAACGTGATGTATTATTATATACACCTATTTACAATGTGCCCACCTTGTTATGTTCCATCCACCCCTATGGTGATAGCGCACTTGGTAGCTTCCTGTGAAGCTACTCCTAGAATGTTCATGTGAGGTGATTATCATTGCTGGAGAGCGGAGCAGCGAATAAAGGCAGTTACTCATCAGACGCCTCATTGATTCTTCTTTTAAAATGCGCCTTGGGAATATGATGTGTGGTATTTATCGTAAACAGAATAGCTCTGTGATCTGACCATGGGATAGGCAGAATTTCTTTTATTTGAAGGTGTGGATTGAATGTAAAAAGTCAGTCTAAAGTGTGCCCAGCTTCATGCGTGGGGTGCAATACTTTCTGTTCCAGGGAGGCATTGGACATCATCTCTATTAGAGACGTTGAGTAATTATCATTAGTGTTTTCTAGGTGGTAGTTGAAGTCACCTAGTATGCAGTAGTTCTCTGAGATGGCCCTTGTTTCTATCACTTGACTAATGATTTCCTCGAATATGCTTTTGCTTTCTGAGCTGGGAGTTCTATAAAATAAGGTGCCATTAAAGGTGTAGTTGGCACTCAGGTTGATACTGAAGGAGAGTAGTTCACAATCGGGGCTACTTCCTACAGGGGAACCTTTGAGTTCCAATGTATTATTGGCTATGACTGCTAGACCACCTCCTCTTTTATCATGTCTATCATTTTTAATGATAGAGAAACCTTGGGGAATAGCCAGTGCCAGATCACAATCTGTGGTGCTATTAGCCCATGTTTTGGTTACAAAGGCCATGTCAATTTTGTGGGTGGACATTAATTCTTCAAATTCTAAGTTGTGTTTTATTAGGGAACGAGTGTTGAGGAGCAGGCCTGTCACTGTCTTGGGGGCTGGTGGCTGTTCATAATGGTTTGGATTATCTATATGGTATGCTTTAGTTTTATTAAAAATAAACTTAGCGTTGCAATGTGGGCAAGTCCTAGGCTCTTTAGAGGGGTCAAGCTGAACACAGGGGCCTTTGAGGTATTTTTTATTAAGATTCATAAGCGTATTGGTCGAATAGGTCAGCCGCGTGCCAGTGTTTAAGGTGAAATGGGCAGGAGTTATGGCCCTAGGCCAGGTCTGGGCGCGGACGGCGCAGACGGGCTTGCCTTGGGCCTGAATATCATCAGGCTTCAAGATTTAGCAAATCATAACAACAGTGCTCATTTTATATTAACTATCATAGATGTGCAGTCCAAGTACGCCTATGCAGAAGCTCTAGGTAATAAAAGTGGGACTAGCGTCACAGCCGCATTTAAAGCCATCTTTGAGAAGAGGCAAATTCCTCAAAAACTACAAACAGACGCTGGTAAAGAATTCTTAAACAATACATTTCAGAAATTATGAAAGCACCACGGGAGTCAATATTTTGTAACACACACGTAAAAGCAGCGGTTGTAGAACGTTTTAACAGAACTTAAATATCTAAGATCTGGAGGTATTTTATGGCCCACAACACCTACAGATACGCTGATGTTCTACAGGCTTTTTTAGCTGAATATAATGCCAGTTATCACCGGACCATCAAAACAGCACCCGTAGAGGTAACTCATACTAATTTGTTAAATGTTTTGAGAACTGTGTACGGGTATAATTTCACTACAAAGGTAAAGACACCTATTTTTAAAAAAAGGTGATCACATATGGATTTCAAAATTAAAAGGTGTCTTTACGAAGTGCTACCAACAGACATTTAGCGACAAATATTTGTAGTGGAAAGTGTGGAGCTTAAAGAAGGGATGTATATTTACAGATTAAAGGACTATGATAGGGAAACGGTGTTGGGGTCTTTTACAAGGATGAGTTACAAAGGATACCCGACGATCAGCACGGCGTGTATAGTTTTGAAAAGATTCTGAAAAGGTACGGTAGAGGTGCTAATAGTCAGGCATATGTCAAATGGCGGGGCTAGCTGGAGAAATTTAACAGTTGGGTGTTGGCCAGCTCCCTGAAGGGTCTGTGAGCTGCGGATCATCTAAAATCTGTTGTTAAAATGCAGACAGCGCCCTTTTATATCACCCTGCCATCCAACCCTTCTAAAGGCATGTTCCCCTACAACCAGATTTCTAATTATACCGTGAAATTGGTTTAGCCGATGGACCTGAAAGGGGATTGGGAGGAAGCCCTAACAGAAATCCAATACCTGAGAACCTGGAATACATTTTCACAGAACGATGCCAAGTTTTACATAAAGCGTGAGCAGGACCCTTTGAGCATACATGCATGCTTCCATATGGCTGCTACCCAACCTTTTCAAGTGTTGCCAACACCATCAACAAATCCATAGCCAGCATCGAAACATATTAGAATATTCATCTGTCGCTAGACACCGTCAGAAGGAAGGTGTTTCTTAAAGCCTCGAGTCACAACACCGTGTATAACAGCTCCGGTAAATTAAAAAGGGTTTTAGGCACAGTGCAGCATGCGAGAAGTCCGGCCGACATGGATCACATGTGCCCTGACATTAACAGGGGTTCTACATGCTCTATGTGTATAGCAATATTATAGAGGCCCAGAGGATCGGAGATAGTTACTCTCCGTTGTTAAGATGGGTCCAAGATAGAATAAGAAGAGATCGTCCTCTAAAGTAACTTTTTTTTAAAGCGGCGTAAACTAAAGCATGGCCTTCGCACATTGTGCATTGGGCGAGTGCACCAAATCTGAGGTAGACTTGTTTACTCTAAAGCCCACATAGACAAGCATCGAAAATAGCTTCTTCATTGAGGTATTGCCTTTAGCAGCTATGCCGCTGTTGACCCCTATAGAGTTTTATGTATCAGGGTCCAGGGATATGTATCTGTATCTCAACAACATGGTACTCTATTTTATGTGTAAAATCGTAACACACATAAAAGCAGGCGCTGAAGTGGCTACGATCGCTTACCCCATAGCAACCTTGTTTATACAGGTGGACATCACCCTGGGCAAATGTCTTAGCACAAAGAGTGATAACATGTACGCCTACAGAGCCTACCTAAGGAGCATTCTAAATTACAGTAGCGACTCCCTCGACATGCAGCTTTCAGCGGGGCTCTTCAACAAGGACACATGCGAGTACTTTGAAACCAAGGAGCTGGGCAGTGACAATCAGGGTTTTGTAAAAAGAGCACGGTTTGCGGCTGGCAGCCGCCAGTTTGACCTCCTGGGCCACATACATTGAGACCTCTTCTTCCAAGATAAACTGCTCATCAACGGAATTGATCTTAAAATCAAACTCACTTCCGGGTTGCGCAGCGAGATGGCCGTGCGTTAGTGCAGCTCTGCTGGCCCAGGACCAGCATCCATCATAAATACATGGAGGAGGCACCTGAAAACAAAACTACTAAATCGATTTGGACATCGGAATGTGGACGCTTTCCAAATTTGCTGCAGTGAGCTGTTTTCTGGACACACACATCTATAAATTGACTTTGAAGGTAACACGCTCAGAGATGGGAGAGTAAATCAAGATGGCGGCTGACATTGGCTACGATCGCGGCAGAATGATGGCGCTGACATGATCCACTTGCTGACCTACCTCCTACTGCAGGGTGAGTGCTAGTGGTCATTACGGCACACAGCAGGACCAATTACTACCCACAGCCTTCATTTTATACGTCTAGACGACCCCCGCAGTCTGACCGCATCCAGCACAATCTTGCGCTTTACCAAAATGCAAATGGCAGCTAAGATCAGGCAAAAACTTCATTCAAGATGTTGCATAATACCCCGATGCTGAGAATTCCCATGCTGTAAGATTGCTGCCCAAAGCGCTCCAACTGCATAGAAGCAGCCCGGTCATCAGACAGAGGTGAAAAGATCAATGCCAGGCTGTCGGAGTAGAGCGCCGAGACACGTACCACGGAAGCGGCTCCGCACGCGGGAAACAGCTGATGTGGGGAGTGGCTTCTAAACGGAGGGGGCCAACAGGAATAAAGTGCCCACGGATGAATGGATAGGAGGTGAGGGGGGTCCCCTGGCATTAAAGTAAACTGTAGGGGGAGGTGATCCTAATGAGACCTGCCAAGCCCTAAAATGGCGGCTATCTCTTCCTCATGAGACCACAACATGGTGGCCGTATGAGCTACGTAAGCTCTCCAGCAATGCAGGTACTGATGGGTCCAATTGAATCTTTTGAAACTACTAAGCAGTTTACCCTGTCCGCTAGAATCATCAAGATGGAGCGGTAGAGAGATCTCAAAATACCTGGGTGCCAGACCTCAACATGGCCTCCACGCAAACTGACTAAACAACTAGGCTCCTACCTTCTATTCCTCATTCTCGAAATCCCTTAATCCACCCTCCCTGTTCTCTCTCCACTGGGCTACTGCAAATAGAGAAGCCCCTCCACCAACACCGCACTCCTTGGACTGGCACATCGAGCTTACACCAATGAGGCTATGGGTGCTCCCCCACCATCCTTCCCCACTTGGCTCACCCATCATGACATAAATGTTGGGATCTTTCTCTGACTGTTGAGACCTAGCTAGCTGACCGATGACCGGTGGAGCTACCTGTTAGCTAAAGAGGAGATGGGTTGTGGACTTCCCCCTCGGCCATCACCTACCCAGCCGGACTTTGGGCAGACTTTTTTTGTCTCTCCATCATATTCTCTCCTTACCCTTTTACCCTTCTCCCTAACCTTCTATGCTCCATTTATCTCGTCTTCCTATGCTCTTTAAAATGTTTTTTTTAACCTTGCTATTTGGCCGATGCCAGGTGGAGCTACCTGATAGCTAAAGAGGAGTTGGGCCGTGGACTTCCCCCTCGGCCTTCACCTACCCAGCCTCACTTGGGGCAGACTTTCCTTCATCTTGCTGTCGGATCTCCCTCCTACCCCTACACCCTACCCTCTACCCTTCTATGCTTCATTTATCTCATCTCCTATGCTCTTTATAGGTTTTACTAGTAACTTATGTAACCTGTTAACTGATGTAATTTTGTAACACCTCATGTAAAGTGCTCTGATACCTTCGGGTCTAGCCAGCGCTATATAAAACTCAATAAACAAACAAACAAACAGGTGCAACAAGGACTCATTCTGTCTCATAAGTGGGGATGCAGACCAGTACAAGCTGGAAATACTGTCAGTGAGTCTGTTTGTAAAGATGGTGAAAGTGTCCCCGAGCCTCAGACTAGCTCACGCCGACGCTTTGCAAATATCAAACGGCAAGTACGCCGTGGAAAGAGTAGTTCTGAAGGTATTCAGCATCCCTGCCGGTACCCGGTTAACTCAACAACAGAATTTATTCCTGGGACATCTCCCCAACTTTATCATCATAGGATCTGTGAACGATACAGCTTTTAGCGGCGTCTACACCTCAAATCCCTTCAATTTTAATCACTACAACAGGAACTACGCTGCTCCATGAGGGCGCCGTGATTCCTGCAAAACTCTACTCACCCAGTTTTATAACCTCCAACTATATCAGGGAATACCAGGGGCTGGTTTTGATAACAGGGAAACTTCTATAGGACTGCAGGGTAGCCGTGACAGGAGAAGGCTATGGGGCCGAATACACGCTGTTCGCATTTGACCTGACTCCCGACATGGAAGACGGTGATCACTACAACCTGGTCAAAAACGGAAACCTAAAAGCTGAAATACGATTTAGTAATTCCGCTACCTGCGAATGTGAACATGGTCGTATTCTCGGTATTTGACAGCATCATTCAGATCAACCACGCCAGACAGATTTTGTTTGACTATCTATAAAACGTTTGTGAACTGGACACTGTGTAGGTACGGGACTTCTTAAGCAGGCATAAATACGCTAGGAAATACTTTTTAGGTGTTTTCCCTTGCGTTGGACTACCGGTAGAAATAGGATCTGAAAGACCATGAACCCTAGTCTTTAACACAGATCCTAATTACAAAGATGGAACACGCTGGGCGGCTGTGTTTATAGATAGTGACATGGTAACAGTGTGTGACAGTACAGCACAGTTCCCCAAACCCAATATCTCTTCACAACCCATATTCAAGTTTGTGAAAAAAGCAGCAGCGAGGGTTGAGTATAACAAGCTAAGGGTTCAATATTCGTTAGCCATCACATGAGGGCAACACTATATATTTTATCAGTAAAATGTCGGACGGTGGCGTTTAGAAATTTCTTCAATCTATATTCGAGTAATCTTGTGAACAATGACAGTATAATTATGAAATATGTAAAAGAAAACACAGGGGCCTCAGTCAGACCTGTGAAAACAGAATATAGCATCTGTCAAAATTGTCCATGAATGTAACACGTGTATGTTTAATGATGAACGTTTAAAATAAAGACATTTTTAAAACACGCATTCAGACTCTGTATTTCTGTGCTGCCACACACACCATAATTAAAATGCTTTAAAAGATGAGTGAGATGGGTTGAAAAGTTATAAAAGTGTTTATTGCAGTTATGTAGGTTGTGCATTACAATGACATCCAATACCAAAGATATATATGAAGAAAAATCATACACGGAAATACACTTATGGGCTTTGGACGGGTGCCTTTTCTGCTGTACAGCCGGTGCAAGTGCGGTGCTCCAAGAGGGGGATAATCATGGGACGTCAGAGGCGGCAGGCGATGGAGGTAGGGATGCCTTTAAACTTTCGAGCATACGGAAATTATTGTTATTATCCACTAGTGTGGAAGGGATGATGAGCTCAGCGTCTGCTTGTAGAAACTGATCCCAACCTCTAGGAGCATTTTGATGTCTTAGGGTCTTGGGGTGAGTGAGACCTTTGACTAGATCGTACATTTGTGAACCAACAACTGGCTGACCCTTGTAGAGAAATTCGCTGTGCTCATTCCACGCTGTTAGGTCTTTAAAAGCAGCTAGTATACTCATCAACATTTGCGCAGCCCCCCCTGTGCCTCTGATTTATATTTTTTAGGAGGTCTTCAACAAAGATATCCGAGGGCGGGGTATGGGCCGGCTGCAGCTGTTGAGGATGCATAGCAGGCGCCGGCGTTGCTGGCTGTTCAGAGTCCGGGGCATATAAAGTTAGCCTATTTTTTTTCGGTATCCCACCAAAACTCCTTTAGCTTGCGCTGCAGGTCAACCCCTTAAATAGCAGTCTGCACAAGGACAGTACAAAACTCCTTCAGCTTCAATTCAACCCAAGAAAATAGCAGTCTGCACAAGGGAAGACACTCCTCCAGATTCTCTAGTTTCTGTCCTTGGCCAGACACCCAACTCATAGTGCAACAGGAAAACACATTTCAAAGAATGATACTTGAACAAAATCAGAAACAATAATCCCCATACATATGACTATCTAAAATGCAGAGCTTGTAGTGTAACCAGTTATCGCTGGGGTACTACGCCAATGCAAGTCCTGACCACCAATGTTAGAAATGTGGATCTCTAGTTGTAGGGGGCTGGCACAGAGGTCCAATTAGGGATCCTTCTTCCTGAGTCAGAGTAAGGGGGCTACATCCTTTGATAACCCCTGCTCAACCCTGTGGTAGCGTAGCATGAGCAGACAGGCCTATCTCAGAGGCAGTGTGTGAAGCATTTATGACCATACGCAATAACGCAGGAGGCCGGGGTCCACACGACACGGTGATGAACAATGTACCTGAGATTAAAAGGGGCACGATACGCAGCCTCACAAGGAAGCAGCGATGATGACAACCGCACTTGCTGTGGCCCAGCTCCTGGCTGTAGCGTTCCACAGCGTGCACTCATGATAATCCTGGTACAGGGCTTAAAGGTGGGCACCCAGCTGCACGCACGGGTGATAACAAGATCCTCGAAGAGGTGACTAGTGTGGGCACTCCGCAGCACAGCTCCTTGGCTGCAGTGGCCCACAATAGCGATTGCGATGATTCTCGTAGGACGGCAAATGCGGGCACTCAGCGGCACAGCACCTCAGCTACAGCGGCCCACAATAACCATTCCAATGATTCTCGTAGGACGGCAAATGCGGGCGCTCAGCGGCAACAGGTCCTCAGCTGTGGCAGCCCACAATAGCGATAACGATGACTTTGGTAACACAGGCAAATGCGGGCTCTCAGCAGCAACAGCTTCTTCAGCTGCGGCGGCCACTGTCCCTGTACTGTCTGCTATTCCTTGGGTTGCCCTGAAGCTGAAGGAGTTGTACTGCCCCTGTGCTGTCTGCTATTTCTAGGGGTTGGCCTACAGTGGTAACTTAATTGACATGGAGTAACTGGATCAGGAGGGTAGATAATCGACTAAGTGCAGTTTTAGTTTTCTGGTTTCCCCAGTAGGGTGGGATCTAGTGGTGGCTGCAATATGTAGTCCAGTGCAGGAAGTCCCATTACCAGTTCCCAGAGTATGGTACCTGGTTCCTGGTTAAGAGGGGCACAGGGTGAGATTCAGGGGCAGTAAGATGCTGTTTCACCAGTGTTTTTGGGGGGTGTGGATGAATGTTGTGATGCACAGGACGTTTGAGTGATTGGTTAGCACAGTAAATGGTGTTAAAGGGCTGTTCAAAATGTTTTGTCAGACCGAACATGCCCTGTAATTGTTTTCCGAAGTCGTGCCAACACCTGTTGGAGTGTGTAAGTTCTGTGGTTGTAGGGAGCTTACATTGGGAGGGATACTAGAAGAATGGTGCAGGTGTCTTCCAACCAAGAGTGGTGGAAGTGGTACATAGTAGCCCAGCCAGGTGATCTTGTAAGTGAGGAGGTTGCAAGGTCTCACATCCTGTCCCACAGGGGAAGGTGTGAGACTGGGCTGTATTCCAAGCCTCAACCTCAGTCTCCAGTACTGGATGGTTCTTAGAGGGAACATCAGGTAGGGAGCCTAGTCTGTCCTCACAGACCGTTCTTCGAGGGGGATCTCCCCGTGTTCGTCGAGCTGGGAGTGTCTGTAATCAGACCTTCATCAGTTCTGGTGTCTGGCAGTGCAACTCCTAAGGGGGGGGTGCGGAAGTCCAGATTGAGGGGTGACAGAGAGAAAAAGTCCCCAGTGGAAGAACCATTGGGTCAGGGACCATCCAGAAGGGCTGAGTCAGCAAGGATTGGCCATGGTGATGCCACTTCTCTCCTGGGGCATCTTAGTGCACTGTCGGAGACACAGGAGGTCATGAGCTCTGTGCCAGGCAGACTGTCACATGACACATTAGGTATGCGTTACCCTTGGGGAGGGATGCGTGCTCCCCATGAAGTCCTGGTTCGCCGGGTATCTGACCAAAGAGTACCGTCCCTGGGTTGGGGATCCAGGAGCAGGTGTTTCCTGACCTGGACAGCATGGCAACTGTAATCAGTGTCCTGACTGGTTTGCCTTCTAGGGGTACCACTCCAGAGGGCTGGTGCAGGCCTAGCCAGGATCTTTAGAGTCTCTGGCTGAGTGTGGTAGTACTACCCTTAGAGCAGGTAGGGCCCATCTTAAGTGAAGGGACCCTGCTCTTCATAAGGGAGGGTATAGGGCTCAGGAAGGTGGTGCAGCCTGGAGGGAGTCCTTGCCTCTGACCCCGGTGCAGCCGGTAAATGTGGATCCCAGGTGGTAGACCAGTTGATGGCGAGAGGTCCTGAACTGATGGGAGAGTTGTGTTCTGGTGGGTGCTTCTCCTGGGAGAGTGCGGAACCCCATAAGTAGAGGTAGGGTGAGGAGATGCTTCATCCGTGACCTCTGGTCAACCTGAGGTTGTGGAACCTAGTTTGAAGGATCAGTGTTAGTTTGAAACTACACTGATAGGGAGAGTGGAGAATGGCTATTATGGGCCAAGGGTTACTGCCCCCGACTCTGTCCTTTGCAAGGACCAATGACATCTGGATAGCCTAGGACCTGGTCCTGGCCGTGGACAACTAGGGAGTACCAGTGGGGTAGCCTAGTTGGGCCTGAGAGTTTTTTTTCAGAGGGAACCACATGGTTTCAGAGTGGCGTGGAGCCGGAGGGTGTCCCTGCAGTGCGGGCCCATATTCGTGTTCTATCGCCCGAAGCAGGGAAGCCCATCACGGTAGTGATTGGTCTACCCTGCGTTTTGGGTGGAAGGGGGTTGTGTTGGACTTTTTGCAGGTTCACCCCTAAACTTTTTGCATATCTCCCAGCCTTTTTCTCTGTGTAGTGTTAGTGGTTTTAGGCCGCGGGTCACCTCAGTCCTGTGGTCCAAAGTAAGGTGGATGCACTCTCTGTTACATTGAGTGGGAGTGAGAATGGCCTTCCCTCCCAAAGGAATGCATTGGGGATTCCCTGCTCAGTGTGTGTCAGTGGTAATTCCTGTTATGGGAGTAGCAGTATGGTCAAGTCTGGTATGTATAAAATTGTGAGAATAAATGCTGAGCAATGGTGTGCACAGATTTATGACTATTTGAGAAATGCCACTTTTAGAAGTTGTCATTTCTGTGTGCTATGTGTCCGTCTGCCTGATGTGAATTGCATGTCTGGTTTTGGAGGGACAGGGCAAGCTGAGCCAGACATGGGTTGAATAGAGAGATCTGCAGTTGGAGTATGGGGAGGGGTAACCCTTTGATCTGAGCAGGGCTGTGCCTTGCAAGGTGAATGATGGCTCTACCTCCCACGGTGCGGCTGATGGTAGACACCCTTTTCCTCAAAGGCAGGATGCAGCCTTGTAAACAAAGTGCTCCAGGACCACACCAAACTGGTTCTGGCTGGGTTCAGTGACTTGTGATTTTTGAGAACAAAGTGTTTTGGTGGTATAAGTAAAGGGGAAATGACCCCATGAAATTGTTCAGGTCCATGGTGCTCTTCTAGGATGATGTGCTGTTCCTGATCCTGCTGGGGCATGCTGCTACTGGGGCCAGGGAGGAACTGCCATGAGGGATTACCTCCCTGAACCCTACCTTGCCCCCTTGATTTCTGAGAACTTTTGCTTCAGGAGCTATGGCTATCTGCACCCTGTGAGCGCTATATTTTATTTCTTTCCTGGAGGAAGCACGTGTTACTTCTGGATGTTAAGATAAACCTCTGTCAGTGTAACTAGAGGGAAAGGACTTTAAATCTTTCATCCATCTCACTGAAGCAACTACCCAAGGGCCTGATTTGAGCTTGCCTCCTGCTGAAGTCTCAGGGACATTAGACTTCACCCATCAGCCATCCTGATTCCCATTTGAGGGGAATTCTACTTGCAGGTGAGGCCTCTGTTGAGAATTCTGGAGCCTCTGGTTCTACTGCGGGGAACACGGGCTGAGGAGCTGTGCCGCTGAGTGTCCGCATTTGCTGTACTGCAAAATTCATTGTTATTACTATTGTGGGCCGCCGCAGCTGAGGAGCTGTGCCGCTGAGGTTCCGCATTCGCCATACTATGAAAGTAATTGCTATCGCTATTGTGGGCCACCGCAGCTGAGGTGCTGTTGCCGCTGAGAGCCCGCATTTGCCTGTGTTACCAAAATCATTGTTCTCGCTATTGTGGGCCGCTGTAGCTGAGGAACTGTTGCCACTGAGCGTCCGCCTTTGCCTGTGTAACCAAAGTTCCTTAGCTTCTTCTCTGACATTGCTGCTGCAGATCTGAGAGGCCTATTTGATTGGGTCTCCACATCTTTATTAGTGAATGTCTGAGCTTCAGATGTGGTGGATAAACATCTTGAGGGAGAATGAAGAGGGATCCCCTCGTCAGTTCTAGGGGGCCTTGGCCGTCGTTTCTCGGGAGTAGGTAAGTTTCCAGCAGAGAAATTGAGAGTAAAAGAGTCAGTCGAATCGGAGGCCCTGTTTTGGACATGTCGGGGCTTACGAGTCTTATCAAGATTGGCAAGGATGTCATCTAGGCCACTGCATATCATTTCAAGCTGCCTCTCTACTAGGGACAACCGGTGCGCCATATTTTCCAAGGCTGGTGATGAGCAGTTTTGGGTAGGGGCATCTCGCGGAAAAGGGGGCCAGATCCCCATTAGGGGTTTAATGCTGGGCAGGTCAACCAAGCTGTTCGTATTAGAAGCCCTAGGTCGGGGTTAGGTCTTGAGCTCATCCTCCGAGGGTCGGTTGGAGTGATGCGTCGGTCCGTAGACCGGGCTCCAGGGAGAGAGTAGTGATGTTGGCGTGGGCAAGATTGCTGGGGTGGTGGGGCTTGGTCTTCTCTGGTAGGTTGATGGGGGTAAGTGGGCTGCTCTCGTGGGAAGCTAGAGTGATGGCAAGGAGGATAAGATAACGGGGGAAGCGGCCGTTTATCATCTTTAGAGACCTGAAGGATAGGGTTCCCAGGGACAGCGTGGTGGGGGAGTTTCTGAGGGGGGCCTGGGGTGTCCCATCTGGAGGGGAGAGGAAGGTATTTCCGACTCCAGCAGAGGGAGGGTGATCGGGGCATTAGGATGGGGTGGAGCAGGGCACCGTGACAGTAGGTGTGCTGAGCACAGGGTGGGGTAGAAGGAGTCGAAGGCCTCTAGGTTCTCATTATTGGCTTGTACCAAAACTGTGCCATTTGAGTTAATTGTCACTGAAGTATTCCCTTTTCTATTTGCTTGATTAGGTAGGGAGGTTGTTAATTTACAGCTGTGTGAGGTGGTCGTCGTTTTGGAAATGTGAAGTTGTATTCTCAATACGGTGTTCCAGCTTTCCGGACTATCTGTGTGGAAGATGAGGTCCATTTTTAACTGACCTTCAGAGGAGCAGTGGTATGTGTCGACAAATAGAGTTTCTGGATGTTGTCTGATTAAGTTGTGTTTGTGGTTTCTTCTCGCTTTAGGAGAGAGATTAGGTGAGAAGCTAATCACGAAGGCGTTAACGCCATGCGGTTTCATGTGGGACAAGGTAGGAGGTAAGACAGAGGGTGACGTGCCTGGCGGCATAGTTGCGGGCTGTGGGGGGAGGGGTGGGCTGAACGAGGGGACTGGAGGGTTTGTCTTGAAAAAGAGGCCCAGATTTAGGAGACAACGAGTAGACTAAGTGTAAGGTTGCAGGTGTTGGTATCTTAGAACTGTCCTTAAGATGCTAAACTCATTGTAGTAGGCGGAGGATAGACCTTATTGATAACCATCCTACATGAGATTTCGCAAGGGAAGTTACCTTAGGGGCGGGGGGAGCTATCCAGTATGATATGGGAGCAGGTGAGGAAGGGCCACGTCAAAGTGCAAGTGCTCCCTTAGTACATTGTTATTGTGATTGGTTATCCATGATTGGCAAATTTGTTTTACCAGTAAGACCCTAGTAAAGTGCAGGGCTGGTGATTCAAATGCTACTAGTGGCCCACAGCACTGGTTGTGCCATGCCCACAAGTAGCTCTTAAATGGTGTCTCAGGCTTGCCACCACAGTGCCTGTGGGCATTTACTAACTGCCATGGTGACCTGACCAGTGTCCCCACAGCCAGGCCTAACCCTACTCTTTCTGTATACATTGGACACCCCTATGGAAGGCCCAAGGCACCCCCCTGGGCAGGATGCAGTGTATGTGCAAGGTAGGGCATGTCCTGGTGTAGGTGACATGCCCTGCTAGTGAAATATTGCCAATTTCAATTTTCACTTGATAAAGAGGAAATTCGAGCCCCTTTTGGGTGTGGTCACGTCAACAGGTGAGTCACAAGCCACCAGCACACAACTTCACTGAGAGATGAGGAACAATGAGATGAGATGACGAAGAACTCATGTTGAAGTGGAACTTTATTATTAATAATTCACAAGTGGACCAATAACTGCATATCTTTTAGCAAAACAATAAATGCACATCATTTCATACTACTAAGTAAAAAGCCATTTAAGAAATCCCGACTTCAATCTGTCAGGAGTAAATGCTGGATGTCAAAAGCTCAAAATGTTGCTTGGCAAGCTGAAATAAGTAACTTTAAAAAGGCATAAAGGAAAACTGCTAGAGATCCAGAGACATAGAGTACATTTGTTACAAAATTATAGTGCCTAGAATCAATCCTTTCTAATGAGAACTATAAGGCAAGCTGGAGTGAGGATCCATTAAAATTCACGTTTAAATCAGCTACAGATTCAGAAAGACACAGAATACATTCTATGAAAATATAGAGAACTTGAAACAAGCCTTCCTAAAGAGAATTATTCATGCAGGTTAAACATTTTAAAGAGGCCCAGAAGTGAGGGGCCAGGATTATGGAAAAAGGAACAGTTGATATTAATTAAGGAATGAAAAACACATTTCTATAGTAATTCAATGCCAGGAGGCACCTAACTAGGGTGACTCACCAAGCTGGATCTACTTTATCTAAAGAAACCCTAAATGCAAGGAATTGGGTGTGGATCAAAAAATACCTAAGTACAGTCAGAGATTTAAAAGGCAAAGATATTATCTGGCTTGGAAGGACATCACCTTAGCGAGTAGGCTTGACAGTCCCAAATCAGATAAACAGTCGACTGGAGAATCTCATGCATGTGGAGATCACAACAGGAGAGTTCTGCCTTCTGATGGTGGTGGTGGATCTTTTATACCTGAAATTGCAGAACTGACACCGTCCTGGCGTATTTTCTGACGCAGGTGGCTTGACCGCATTGTCCTAGGACAGTGGTGGCGGTCAGGTGTCCTAAGGGCTGGTTGGCCATGCTTGACCGCAGAACATAAACAAAGATCGTTTGGTTCCGTACATATTTCTAAAAATTTATGTGAGAGCCGAACTTATGGCAGGTGCTAGCATTTGCAGGACGTTGTGGCTTTTGTTTCTGCAAGCTAAGTTTCAAAACAATATTGCAGTAAGAAAGTCCCAAAATGTGCCAACCTGTACCAGCTGGGTTTGTGTACGTGTGTGGGCGTTGGTCTTGATGCTGTGGAAAATGACTGTACTTCGTGATGGCCCAATTTACCTCGTTATTTTCAGTGCAACAGAAATGCATGTTTAACATTATTTTAGGCCTAGTGGATTTTGTTAACTTAGGCGTGTCTTTTTGGCCTTTGGCTTGGGTCTATAAATCTGGAATTCAGGGAATCTGTGGGATTTTATTTGCTGATTATACATGGCAAAAGATGAGGGCATCTAAGCATATTTCCAGATTTTCTCTGGTGGGACCATATAGGACCTTTATGCTACCAAGGTAGATAAGAAATGCTCTTTTTGGTGATTAGATGGTAGAGTGTGATTTTAACCCTTCATCATCTCCCTGCTCTTGTTCATTTATGAACATACTCTTTTCTGAGTAGCTTGGTGATCCTTCAGCTAGCGGCGGTATCCAGGGCATGTCGTTAACATAACACTTAAAGCTGCCTTGGAGCAGCTCTTTTTTCACGGCCCTTTCTCCATCTGGCCTAAGGAGTATTTTGACATATTCTGCATCTCGTTCATTAAGCAGACGTTCATTTTGGGCTGCTGCAGGGCTCTTGCTCAGGGTGTCCCTACCTGGGGGTAGTGGAGGAGCAGTTGGTATGCCATAGTGTGTGCCTGGTGCTGCTAACTCGCTCATTTCCATTTGTATTCCAGTCCCATCCCAATGAACACGATCTTGTCCTCATACTCAGCTAACTGTAAATCCCTATGCTAGTGTAGTTCGTCCCTACTATCTTGGTGCTAAATTTCTTTTCCTACAATGACACTCATCTGCGGGATGCAACACAAAAAGAAACAGCAAATAAATAAAAACTTTTTAGAACCGCCACAAAGGTATCCAGTCAAAGTTCAACCAATCAGTGTCTATCTACTATGGCACCTTGTTGGAAATGGGATCCCTGGCTGGCCAGGTCTTTCGCCAAAGTCAGTCAGAGACCACCACTCCCAAGTCAGGGCAAGGGAGTTACACGCCAAGATAACCCCTGCTCACCCTCTAGGTAACGTGGCGCGAGCAGCAAGGCTAAACTTGGAGGCGATGTGAGTTAAGTATTTGCCCACGCACCCCAGCAACAACTCCCAAGGCCCACCACAAAGGAAACTCCACACAAGGTTATATAAAAATAGCCTTTGTATTACACCAAAACACATTAGATAAAAACACACACTTTACAATGTGCCCGAGGCACGGGCAGAATTTACAGGGGATATGTACAAGACAGGGCCTCCTGGACCACTGTCAGGCATCAGCACTTTTAGAAGCAACACTTTTAGAAATAGCACTTAGCACAAATTAGAACATAAAGTACACAACCAGTAATCACTGGTAACCAGGACCTCACTAGCACCACCTGCACTAGGAGAAAAACAACCACCTAAGTATTACAGTACCTGTAGGGGTGTAAGCACATAACACATGATGCAATGCATAACTTTCATTCAGAGGTGTAAGGAAGGAAAACACATGATGCATCAACAATACATTCAGAGGTGCAGAAAAAGAACAATTGGGCCAAACTCACATAAGTCACCACCTGTGACTGTCCCTAGGCCAACTGGCATCTCTAGGGCTAGGACGCCCTGTGTCCAATGTCAGGGGGGCCTAAACGTGGCAGCTGCCCACGAAGTGCTGGGCAGCTGAAAGATGGGGCCACCACGATGGGGGAGCCTCACAGGCTCTGCAGAAATGATTGTCCCCTTTCGGAGCCTCGCTGGGCTCTGAAGAAACAAATGGCCCCTGAGCCTCTCTGGACTCTCTACGAGCAAAGTTGCAGCCTCACTGGGCTGTCGGGGTCCCTCACGGGGGACCCGGGAACACTGGGGCGCCTTGAGCCTCTCTCAGGGCTCTACCACAAATAGAAAGGCACTCAAGAGCCTCGGGGCTCTAAACCAAATGACTGCCCCTTTGTTGGAGCCCCCCTCCTGGGGACTCGAAGCGACTATGGCCCCCCCAGAGCCTCTCAGGGTTCTGAAGCAAGAACGCCCCCACGAGCCTCTGGGGCTCGTAAACAACGTGATGCAAGTGCCCCTTGAGCCTCTCGGGGCTCTGCACAGAATGCCGCCTTGTTGGAGTCCCTCCCGGGGGACTCAACTTCGCAATTGCCCCCAGGTCACTCTTCAGCGGGAAGGGAGAAGGGGGCCCAGGTCACGGGGGCGGCACCAAAAGCATGCCCGACACACCCCCCAACCGCCTCACTCAGAGCCCCACTCACCGGTCTCTGGCAGGCGCTCCCTGGGTCTCCAGGCTCCTTCACTTAATCGGCAGCTGCGGGGCTCTCCCCACACCACGGGGGCCCCGCTGCTGGACAGCAGGCTTCTCCTTCTCCTGGACAAGTGCACCGGATCCCGGGGTCGGCTCCCGGTAGCTTCCGGCTTCCTCCTTCCTGTCCCGGGCCGGCAGCCAATCAGAGCGCGGCCCGGGGAATGAGGTCACGGGTTGTCCCGCAGTCCCGCCCCCGGCCTGCCTGACTTCCTGGTCGCGGCCGGGCGGCAACGGGAACAATCTTAGCAGGCAATGCCGGGTGGGCACCGGCGTCTAAATAATTAATATACAAGGCGAGGTGGCACTCGCTCAAAGGCGACAATCCTCCAAAGAAACAGGGTTTTTTTCTTTTCAGGGAATACTTGCGCTCTGCTAAGGTTACTGACTGCCTATCTGGCTGCTCCTTTTACAGGCCGTGGTGCTATAGGGGAGGGGAGACCCTCTTAACCCCTCCAGAAAGCGTTGGTTCACAACACTTGAACAACGATAGACCAATTCCCATGCACACACTCAATTAAATTCCAACATCAAGTAGTGTAAATATCAGTTCAAACAGTATAATCTTAATGAATGATGTCCACTTCTTCTTGTGAGAGCAATATTTTCTTTTTTTATTTTTAGATTGCTCAAGCTATACCACGCCAGCCGACACGTGTTTCATCAGAGTACAAGTCACTCTGACTCTTCAGGGCTGGAATTAAAACAAAATTTACATGATACTTAGTGTCGTGATGTATACTACATCATACAATTATTACATCATAGTGGCAATGATTTACAAAAAAGAAATTTTTTAGTTCCCATTTTCTTGCACTGTTACACTTTATGCTTGACATTTGTCTCCGCCATCCCCGAGAATACTTTTACGCAGGGAGTGGGGGCGATGAGGCAAAGACATTTTTTGTTTCTGTTTGGCTACTAAGGCAAGGTGGAAAAAAAGGGGGGGGGACCCTGTATGAACTCCTCAAAATAAGAGACCCATAACATTCCTCACACAGAATTAAATTCGACATTACGTTTTCTACTCCGTGCCGTCGAAAGATTTGTTCATATTCATCATGTACATATTCACTCGTGAGTGTGACATGCTCATGCCATTGAAAGGTGACTGTGTGATCAATTGGCGACGACGTTTCTCCTATGACATCATATGTATATCCATATTTAGCAGACCGCACAATCCATGTTATTGTGAGTTTAAAAAGGATTCAATCATGCTGACGGATTAAACCAAGAAAAAAGTGATGTGAAGCTCTGTTGTCCCAAAATACAGTGAAAATTTGAAAACCGAGTATCTGCAACTGTTTTTCAGCGACGCAAGAGAATAGGATAGACCCAGCACCGTTATTGGAATGTGTGCCCAAGGAAATGTCTTATGGTAGGCATGCGAAATCCTACCTTTCTTGTTATAGTGGCGTGTATTGTAGTCCCTGGTAAAAATATATATAATGTCAATTAATGATTATAGAAATGTCAAAACCATTTGAAACTATCTATTCAAGTTTATGTGTTGTGACTTACCACTTGACCGGTGATAATTCCAACCCGGTAAGGGTATCTTTTCTGTTTAATGGAAGTGTAAATCTTCTTCTGCAACTTCTTTACCGTATTATTGAAAACCGTAGTGGTATATGAAAAAAAGTAGAAAAACGTCCCATGAGTAAGTATCTCTATCTGTATATTACAGCCTTTAAAAGTCAATGGACATCGTTTAGAAAAACAATGTTGGTAACCCCTGCCTCAAACCGCTTTGACAGCCTTGGCTAACCTAAAATATATCCCATATGATCCAGTTCTAAAAACCTACTATTATTTAGATAATCACTTGATAGACTGACGAAAAATCTGCACTCTTCATTTATACCCAAGCAGTCCTTATCTCGAGTACTTTGGTGGTAGTATATCTATATTAATCTATGATATTGACGTATTTTCGCAACACATGAGAGAATTATGTTGTTATCTTGACGATTGTGTACTGGCTCACCTTCAAGCAAAACAATGTTACTCGTGTTCTAGGCGCCGTTTATTAGCGCACGGGAGGAACAGGAACCATCTTTGTTTATTTAACACAAAAGGGGTCAATGCCTAGAATAATATAAAAAGGCATTTAACAACAAGGTATGTGGGCCCTATGTGCATTCTACCAACCATCTATAAGAAAATCCGAAATGGCTTGCATGCTTACTACTATTGTGGCCGCTTCCAGTTTCTGCAATCTCTTTGGTGTTTACCCCGGTAAATATGTTCAAATGTCCAAATAATTCCAGGACCTGCAAACATTTAAAATATTACTTAAAGATAAAATCCGATTAGTCACGTCCCTGTCGCAGTGATGCCGCGAACTACAGATGCACTCCCTTACCTCCTGTACCTGTCAGCCGCGAATCCGGCGTCTCCGTGTGATGGTGATTTCGAAAGTAGCGCGAGGATCAACTCACGTGTGTTTTAAAGAGGCACTACTTCTGTTTTTGGTTAAAGAAAACTAGAACGTCGCCAGTACTTCCGTATTGTATATGATGCACCTACGGCTATGTGTGCCCCTCGATATTTTACGCCCTCTACTCTGAGTTAAGACTGATAGTTCATAAGCATACGCCTATATATGTGACGCCACTGATTGTGAGAAAAATGAGATTACACTATTAAGCCATATACCTTGCGCATGAAATTCATGTAGTAAAATAGGAGTGCATACTCTTAGTTCTCTTTTACCTGTATACTTCTCTCATACTTCGTATTTCTAGTTGAAACAGGCTTCTCCTTCTCCTGGACAAGTGCACCGGATCCCGGGGTCGGCTCCCGGTAGCTTCCGGCTTCCTCCTTCCTGTACCGGGCCGGCAGCCAATCAGAGCGCGGCCCGGGGAATGAGGTCACGGGTTGTCCCGCAGTCCCGCCCCCGGCCTGCCTGACTTCCTGGTCGCGGCCGGGCGGCAACGGGGACAATCTTAGCAGGCAATGCCGGGTGGGCACCGGCGTCTAAATAATTAATATACAAGGCGAGGTGGCACTCGCTCAAAGGCGGCAATGTCCCTGGCAGGGTGGGCACCTGTCAGAGGACTCGAAGATCGTCACGCAGCGGGGCAAACGCCGGGTGGACTCCGGCTTCCAAAAGTAAAGCGCTCCTCAGCGCTAAAAGGCAATTTAAAGCGCTCCCTGCGCTAAATGCAAAATAAAGCGCTCTTAAGCGCTAGAAGGGGAAAGAAAAGTGCTCCCAGCGCTATCAATCAAATGCAGCGCCCCCAGGCGCTATAGGACAACAAAGTCCAGCAAAAGTCCTTGTAGGCAGGCAGGGGGGCAAGGCTGGGCCCTGAGCCAGCTCACTGGGTCTCCAGGCAGGGAGACAGTCCAAGTGGCGGTTCTCTGACCCAGCAACAGCAGCAGCCCCCTCAGGATCCTGGAAGAGAACATCTTCTGTGGGGACACAGCCCCATTTTTATACAGTAAATCCTTTGTCTGTAGGTGCAGGGTGGGGAAGAAACCAGTCGCAGCTGGTTTTGGAGCACCCATGATGGGCTCAGCCCTCACTCCATTCACTGGCAGGGCTAGGGTCATTAGACGCACCACAGGGGGGCGGAGCCAGCATTGTGTGGGGGAAAACCCAGCCTCATTCAGGACACAGGTACACTCCTCCCCAGCCATCAGCATGCTAATCTCCCACTCACCACTCGGCAGACCCATCCAGACTTCCTGGAGCCTGGCATGCCAGCCAGCTCCAGCCAATCACGCTCCAGCACCATCACTGCACACATATCAATGTCAGGAAGTAGAGCTTCCCTTCTAGACACATACAAGCCACACATACCATCGTGCAGCATTCACTCTCACAAGTTCACACATACCAAACTCGAGCCTGCACTCCCCACACATCAGGAACTACCAGGGACACACACATTCCCCATGCATTCCTATGGGAGGGCAGGCCAGCCATGCTACACGCACGCACTTTACTCTGGGACCCAGGGTAAAAGTGCACAGAGACCCAAAAATCACCATCACCAATTCACCATTTAAAGCAAAAAGTCTAGGGGTGAACCTGCCCTAAGGGCCAAGTCCAACACACCTCCTCCAGCAATCCACTTCTTTTCTATCCTCTTTGAGTCGTTGATGGCACTGGTCAGTTCAGCCATTTTCTTCGTTGTTAGTAATGTACAGCTCACCTCCTTATCCAAAGGCATACTCTCCTCTTGGTATTTCGAAGCCTTCTGCCTTGGTCTGGAGCATCACAATGATGGTAAAGAAAAAAGAACTGGACTCTGTTCAACCGGCAAACCTCCTTTGGTGGGTCTTTGAACGCGGTCCACCCTTAGAACTGAGCATACTGCCATTGTCCGTGTAGCCAGATAACAGAGCCAGAGATGGGCATCGATGTTGGAGATATTTGCTGCTGGGACCATCATGGAGACTTTGTGCAAGGTTCTAGTGAGCTCAGGCTGCTCCTTTGTAAGGGCTGTTGAAAATAGAGCCATTATCTGCAGGCCCAGTAAAAGTCCATTCGGCCGGAGGTGCCATATTTATTGCCCGAAACAAGTGCTGTTTGCAAGTTGTGTCCCGACCCATAGGTGACATGCCATTCTAGGAAACAGAGAATGAGATGTCTTTTAATATGAGATCATTTCATAATTTTGCTAATTTTTTTATAATATCCCCACCCTAACTACATTACCTGTCTGTCTTATTTTATAATCCTCGTCTATCCTATGTTGCCCTAAGCCATTTTTTAGAACCACACGTTACTTGGGGCACTCAATTTTGCCATGGGCGTAACTTTGTGCAAATAACAAAAACATCCTTTCTAATCTGTAGTGGGCAGTGTAGGGTGTGGGGGGTGGAGCAATGATAGTCTGATAGAGAACCTATCATAAACCCATTGATCCTGCAAATAATTATACTATGGGCCATATCATGAACAGTCATCTAAAATAGCCGTGTTGCCTTCACTTCTATTCTGAATTTGTCAGTGATGGCCTCATGCATCATTGAGGTGAAGGGGTGGTCCCTTCCAGTTGAATGTATAATCACTTTAGAGAAGGTGGCCTCAATAATCTGACAATAGTTTGTGTATCCTGCAGGAGGTCTTCTATAGTCTGTGGTCGTATCTGCCTAGGTGAGAAAATCTATCTGTGGCGTCTGCATGGAGAGTGTATAAGTCATGTAACAGTACTCCTTAGTCTTCTATTGTTGTCATCTGACTGTATCACATGCTGTATAGAGATTCATGAACAGCATGCTGTCTCACTGCTTGGTCATTATTCTTATTTTGCATTATTACTTCCAACAGGGGAGAGCGATGAGGACACATGTTGCAAATAAAATTATTCTGGGGTGCTAACTGTGCTGGTAGAGGGACTGCTGAACCTTTCTGCATTCTTGCAAGGGCCATTTACTCCATGTGCTAACAGATATATTGACTTTGTTGCTATTGGCAATTTCAATAAAAAAAAATGTAAGCAATACAAGTCTTCCTATTAACATAATGAGATATAACCAATTAAATCTATCTAGTGCCACTTCTGTCAGTATTGCAAAAATATTTTAAAACAAAATGCATAACTCAGATGAGACACTTCTGTGCGGCAGGTGTTGTGGCTACATCTGAATCCATAAACGACCAAGCTGTCATCGCCTTCTTCCTCTTGGCAATGGGGACAACTGTTGGTTAGTAGTCTATTATTTCGAAAAGACTTTGGGCCACGATCTGTGTTCCATTATTGATATGTCGAAGCCCAGAACTGATGATGCTCCTCTTTCTCTTCCTGGAAACCTGACTTTGAAAGAAACTTCGCAGTGCATTTTAGTGTATACAAACTTTTTTTTTCATTATTTCAGAAGAGCTTTCCCTTTCAGCTGTTATAATTCCAAGGGTATTTAAACTTTCAAAGCAGGTAAAGAATATATATATATACAACCATCTGAAGTCTGCAATTGTACTTCAACCAGCCTGGCAATAGTTCTGCTATGCACTGCGTTATGCTGTATGTTGGCTAGCTGAGGTAAGGAGGGAACTCCAAATGAAGGAAAGAACCTGGGAATTATATTGCCTGTCCTATAAGATACTTTAAAGAAGAATCCATTATCTAAAAAAGGAATTGAAAATATTGTGCTACAGCTTGTCTCAACAGCAAACATTTGAAAATATCTGTCTCAGTGATACCTGTGCACAACCTGCCCCAGGCTCATAAAACAGAAATTCAAAAACATTTCACTAAACTACTTGAATCAGGTACGTACCATTTCTTTGCAACATAACAATAAACAAGCTTTGTTAAATTCAGTAGGTCTCAAATTATTTGTTACCCTTTTGGCTTTGTCAATGCACACCCAGTATTGTAGTCCCTGGCTGATGTACTGCTTAAAAAGCATTTTAGCACATTCACCTTACAGTATAAGTACACATTATTTCCTGCAACTTTGAACCTAGAAATAAAAACTATTAATATACATACATATTACCACTGTTAAACACATATATATATTTATATTACCTACTGGCGGTCGCCAGTAGGTATATATAGTTAGGATTTTTTCCCTATGGGTTTTTTGAAAATTCTATGTCTAATAACTTTGGCGTTTGTGGACGGAATTGGCTGAAATTTTCTGGAAAATGGAACATTTTGTTTCTGAGCAGCCCCTGGAAATTTGGGGGGGGTTCGTCCAGGGGGGGCCGAGAAAAAAGGGGGGTCCCAAAACGTGTTTTTAACATTGAGTTTTCCATAGGGCGGTCTGTCGCACTTTTAGCCCGAACGGCTGAATGGATTTGCACGAAACTTGGCAAAATTGTAGAGACTGGTAGCCCGATGTGCCTTTTGTAGGTCTCAATATATGTGCTCCAGTGGATTTTGAGAAATTAACATTTAAAAAAAGATATATATCTGTAACAGCGGACTGGGCAGCTCCCGGTTCGCGGACCGGGGAGCGTACCAAAACTTCGCGTAGCGAAGCTGATTGGCTCTCCGGCGTCTGTAAACATTCCAAACAGTCCGGAGCGGCCGCCATCTTGTCTCTCGGTAGGATTGAGAGACAAGAGGAGGCCAAAACAAAAGGGGAAATAACCATAAGGGGGCATAGTAGATCCTCCCTGACCCCTTAGGTTTAATGTGGAGGCTTTAAAAGGGCCCCGCGGGGCAAAAAAAATAAAAAAAAATGTTTTGTTTTTTTGCGTGGGTAGCGCCCGGTACGCGAACCGGGAAGCGTTCTGGGCAGCGTACTGCAATGAAAAATGAATGATAGACTTTTCAAATGCTGTATGTTAATTGATTGTTGTTTTTGTTGATTATTTTTTATTTTTTTTTATTTTTTAAGCATTTTTTATTGTGTTTCATATTTTATTAAACTTTCTAACATTTCATTGTCAGAAATTTCAAAATTATCATGGAATATACATTGTAGTCTCTGAGGTTGTAAAATGTCCTCATTTGCAAGGAGGTTATCTACTGCTTGTACACATTGCAGTAGTTCTTGGTCCCAAGTTTCATCCATAAATTCAATCTCATTTGGATCAATGATTTCTGTGTTGGACTCTGGAAGGACAATTTCAAATGAAATTTTTTGTTCGCTTTCCATTTTCCCTGAAATTTGCATAAAAAAATATATATTAGTAGAGGTAGGGCAATGTTGGGATTAATTTTAGATAGGCAGTTTTTAACAGTGAATTTATCTTTGGGCAGTGTATAGTATCAGAGTGATTGTATCTAAATTTATAAGTACTACAGAGGGATAGTATATAACTAACAGAAAAAGTTTGCCATATTAACTTAAAGTGCACAATATACTTCAGTTTTAAAAATAACAACTTACCTTTAAAAATAAGTTGAAGTTATTAATGAAAATCCTATTGAAATGTACACCAGGAAGTAGTAGTCAAAATGGCTGTGTTTCCTTCTCTTCCTTTATATATATTCGGGTACATAACCAATCAAATGTCAGGTAAAAAAAGTAGAAAATGAAAGTAACATTTTAATTGGTTGTGAATTCCAACACTTCAGATGTGTTTTGTGAAGTAATTTACCTCACGGTATTTAGAGAGGTCTACAGGCTAAATGGTTAAATGGAATTCCAATCAAATTTGTGAAAATGGTAGGGATTGGTATGTAGTATGAGCTAATCTATATTTGGTGAAATTATCTCAAGTGGCTTTTGTGTGAACTACTTTCCCACCTTTTTTGATGGTGCGCTTCCCAGGGAGCGACCCGGTACGCGAACCGTTGAGCGCCCCGGTTCGCGGACCTTAAGCGTTCCAGGAGTCCACCATTTTGTGTTTCGGTCGAATTAAGATACAAGATGGAGGGCAAATAATGTTCAGAATGGGTAGAAGGGGGCACGGTAGAGTTATCTTGACCCCCTAGGTTTTCTGAGGGTGGCTGAGGAGGCTTATATGTGCGAAAAAAAAAAATTTCAAAAATTTTTTCGCGAGGTTAGCTCCCGGTTCGCGTACCGGGTAGCGGCCCCGGTAGCGTATTTTGTTGAAAATTAGTGAAAAATGTTAGAGTTAAATAATAATTGTGAGTGATCAGATGTAGGGTAGCTCTGAGAAGAGCTTTTGGGTTTATGGTACATTTAGGTACTTATAAGTAGGTACCAATGCACATTCTTAAATTCAGAGTGAAAATTCTGTTGCCCTCATCTGAGAAGTGAACTCCATCTCCTCTGTAGATATCTTGCATGTAGTAACGCAAGTTATTGTTGTACAGGGAGCCCATTCCATGGTCTCTCATGTAAGCTGAAACAGATTTGTTTACATGCTTCCTCGATTTCTCAATTTGTGGACAAAATTGGTTGGACCACCTCCATTTCTGTCTTTGGCATATATTTGAATATACCAAGGCAGTCTGAGGAAAAAGTGCCATCAATTGCTCAAAGGTGTCCTTTAAAAGCATTTCCAGACCTACCCCAGTCAAAGTGCCCAAGTCATTACCTCCACAGTGCACAATTAACAGGTCAGGTTTGGGCAAATGCATAAAGGTTTTCACCAATGGTATCAATTGGTGACATTTTAATCCTCTGTGACCAAACCACTTAATTTCCACATCTTGTAAATTGAGGTTAGGTAAATTCCTGCTTTCAACGTACCTTTGAGCCCAGTGAATATAACTATGACCAACAATCCAGACAGAAAACATGGTGAGAGAAGGTTCTCCTGCAGTCAGATGAAGTGTGGCAATGAAATGGCAGTTGAAAAAATGAGAGTTTGAAATGAAAAAAACTATGGAGTTTCTGTGTTCATGAAGCAGTAACAGTGATTGGTGGATTTTGATTGATGAAAACAGAAAGTTAGGGTGTACAGATGTGTTGTTTGAGAGATGTATTTTGAGTGGTCAATAAAAAATCATTAAATGAAAGAAAGCACTGGATATGCAGGTGCACTGAGAGTTCAGAGTTCAATTGCAACATTGTTGTGTGAACTTGCAAACACCAGAGTTTCTCCAAGAGGTGGTTGCTATGGAAAATAGCCAGAAATGGCAGAGGGGGGAAGGGTTTTCATTTGAAAAAAAGTGAGGGAAGAGTTTTGATTGGGTGACATGAGAAATATGTGTGAAGAATTACAGCATTTCTGTGCTTTTGATAGCTGCAGACTCTGGAGTGCATACCTTTTGCTCTGCTGAAGACAAATTGGTGTGTTTCTTAGACTGTTTTCAAACTCAAAGTATTTGCTAAGGTGAGAAAATATTTCTTTATTTTAGATAGAGAATAGTGTGCTTTAAGGAGAAAATTATGATTTATGTGGCGCAAATTGCTTGTAAATATGCTCTCACATGTGCATGGAAAAATTTGATTTTGAATGTTAGTGTTATATAGCCATGTTAAAAGTGACTCAACCATGCTGGAAAGTCAATCAAAAAATGATTTCATGTGTTTTAATGACATTTTAAGTCATTTTCTCATGTGCAGTGTTTAGAAATTATGATTTGAAAATCGTTTTTGGGGAAAAGGAATTGTTTATAAATTCATGACAAGGATATAATGGTGTATGGTTCTTTATAAGGCAATTGACTGTCCCTGATGTTATTTTTCTCATTTTAGTGTAAGACCTTTCTCTGTGGCGCAAATTGCTTGTAAATATGCTCTCACATGTGCATGGAAAATTTAGATTTTGAATGTTTGTGTTAAATAGCCATGTTAAAAGTGACCCAACCATGCTGGGAAGGCAATCAAAAAACGCTTTCATGTGTTTTAATGACATTTTAAGTCATTTTCCCATGTGCAGTGTTTAGAAATTATGATTTGAAAATCGTTTTTGGGGAAAAGGAATTGTTTATAAAATCATGACAAGGACATAATGGTGTATGGTTCTTTATAAGGCAATTGACTGTCCCTGATGTTATTTTTCTCATTTTAGTGTAAGACCTTTCTCTGTGGCGCAAATTGTGTGTAAATATGCTCTCACATGTGCATGGAAAGTTTTAATTTTGAATGTTTGTGTTACATAGCCATGTTAAAAGTGACCCAACCATGCAGGAAAGCCAATCAAAAAACGCTTTCATGTGTTTCAATGACATTTCAAGTCATTTTCTCATGTGCAGTGTTTAGAAATTATGATTTGAAAATCGTTTTTGGGAAAAAGGAATTGTTTTTAAATTCATGAGAAGGACATAATGGTGTATGGTTGTTTATAAGGCAATTAACTGTCCCTGATGTTATTTTTCCCATTTTAGTGTAAGACCTTTCTCTGTGGCGCAAATTGCTTGTAAATATGCTCCCACCTGTGCATGGAAAGTTTTAATTTTGAATGTTTGTGTTACATAGCCATGTTAAAAGTGACCCTACCATGCAGGAAAGCCAATCAAAAAACGCTTTTATGTGTCTTAAGGACAATTTAAGTAATTTTCCCATGTGTAGTGTTTTGAAGTTATGATTTGAAAATCGTTGTTGAGGTAAAGGAATGTTGTTAAAATTTATGTGCGCCATATGCCCCCAAATTTCTTTTTTAGGGTTGCAGCAGGGTGTTCTTGAGACACCCCTGCACCTTTGGAATAAATTCCTAATTTGTGATGAGCAAATTGTTAATCGCAAATTGCACCTTCATTTATATGAGCCTCCTAGCTCATGGAAATGAAGGGGTAATTTGCAATTAGCAATTTTCTCATCGCAAATTTGGAATGGTAAAGAATCGCTATTTATTCCTTAAAATTCGCTTTTTTGGAAATGCAAAATAGTTTTATGATACATATGGCGGTTGATGTCTAACAAGATAAGAAGCTTAGGGATACATTTATGATGACTGGCGCAATGAAGTAGAAATCACTTACTTCATTGGTAGGCCTTTACATGTATTATCTCCTCTGTATTCTTCATCAAGCGTAACTTTAATCTGCAATCCTGAGTAGGCCTCACCTTAAACAAACCTCTGGATAGGCCACATCCTATTGTCATCCTGAATTAATCATTTAAAATGCTAGGGACAGATTTATGATAGGTGTATACCTCTTTTGTGCCACTTAGAAAACATTGTCCATGGGGAAATGACTTAAAATGTCCTTAAGACACATGAATGTGTTATTTTAAAACGTTTGCAATTTTTTTGGGTCACTTTCAACATGGCTATGTGACTGAAACAGTCAAAATCTAAATTTGCAATGCACAGGTGGGAGCATATTTACAAGGAATGTGCTTCATGGGGAAAGGTCTTATAATGTAATATGGGAAAAATGACATTAGAGACACTGAAATGCCTTATAGAGAAGCATACACCATTATGTCCTTGTCATAAATTTGCAAACCATTACTTTTCCCCAAAAACGATTTTCAAATTATATTTTGAAAACACTGCACATGTGGAAATTACTTAAAATGTCAATAATTCAAAATTTGCGATTCCTTAAATGCAATGTATCAAAAAAAAAATATGTAAAAAATGATATTAAGGATTTGGAAACTACCACCAACTTCTAGTTTGTGGTAATTTGCGAATTCTTTTCAAAAAGCATTTTTTTCAAAAAAAAAAAAAGGTCCCATATGACGCCCATACATGCCATTAGGGCATGTAGGTGTGCCATGTGCTCTCAAATTTCTTGTTCAGGGGTGCAGCAGGGTGTTCTTGAGATACCCCTGCACGCTTGAAAAAAATCCTATTTTGTGATGAGCTAATTGCTAATCACAAATTGCAACCTTAATTCCTATGAGCCTCCTAGCCCATGGAAATGAATGGGTAATTTGCAATTAGCAATTTGCTCATTGCAAATTAGGAATAGTAAAGAATTGCTATTTATTCCTTAAAATTTGCTATTTAGGAAATGGAAAATAGTTTGATGGTACATATGGTGGTTCATCTGTAACAAGATAAGAAGCTTAAGGATACATTTATGATGACTGGTGCAATAAAGTGCACATTACTTACTTCATTGGTAGTCCTTTATATGTATTATCTCCTCTGTATTCTTCATCAAGCGTAACTTTGATCTGCAATCCTGAGTAGGCCTCACCTTAAACAAACCTCTGGATAGGACACACTTTATTGTCATCCTGGATTAATCATTTAAAATGCTAGGGATAGATTTATGATAGGTGTATGCCTTTTTTCTGCCACTGTGCGTCACTTTTATGATGCAGCGGTGGTGCAAAATATTTGCTATGAGGTGACAACATTAAAAATTGATGCATTTAGGCAGATATGTCATGGTGTAAAAAAAAAACGTACCACATAAAACCCAATCAGCAGTAATGCAAAAGATGCACCATGTCGCAAGACAGGCCTCACTTGGGGCCATATGTATCAAGCTAATTAGCATTTGCAAAGATCAAAATTCTATGAATTTCGGCCTTTGCGAATGTTAATTAGACAAATGGTATGTATCAAACAACTTTGATGCAAAATAAGGAGTAGCAAAATTTGCTATTCCTTATTTTGCGATTGCACTGAAGCATTTGTAAATTTTGTGACTACTTAAATGCAATGTATCAAACAAAAACTATGTAAAAAATGACATTAAGGATTTGGAAACTATTGTGGTAAATTAGTGGTAATTTGTGAATTCTTTTCAAAAAGCTTTTTTTCAAAAAAACAAAAGGTGCCATATGACGCCAACACATGCCCTTAGGGCATGTATGTGTGCCATATGCCCCAAATTTGTTTTTCAGGGGTGCAGCAGGTGTTCTTGAGACACCCCTGCACCCTTGGAAAAATTCCTACTTTGTGATGAGCAAATTGCTAATCGCAAATTAAACCTTCATTCATATTAGCCTCCTAGGCCATGGAAATGAATGGGTAACTTGCAATTAGCAATTTGCTCATCGCAAATTAGGAATGGTAAAGAATCGCTATTTATTCCTTAAAATTCGCTATTTAGAAAATGTAAAATATTTTGATGATACATATGGCAGTTCATCTGTAACAAGATAAGAAGCTTAGGGATAGATTTATGATGACTGGCGCATCACCAGGGATGTGACAGTCATCCTGCGCCACTGTTCCGCCACCCATGTTGTGCTGCATTTACAATGTGGTGCAGCATGGGGCAAAAACGGCACAGATGCGTGACGCATCTGTGCCGTAAAGGTGGTGCATTGCTGGAGTTGTATCGCAAGTGCGATGCAGCTCCAGCAAGGCTCAGGGGTGCCCCATCTCCACAATGCTGCGTCAAGACCTATGCCAGCTTCAATCAGGCGCAGGGTTTTGACGCAGCTTTCTCCTATCTGATTGTAAATGCGGCACACCATGGGTGGTAAAGCAGTGGTGCACATTAACTGGTGCATGCCTGGGGATGTGCCATTTAATATAAATCTGCACTTTAACATTTGAGTATGTGCAGGGGACACAGAGTCGTTGAGGCTTATCCAAGGTTAAGAAGAGATGAGTCCTGTTCAGTGAAAAATTAGACATAGGCTTCACCTGCTCAGCATTGCTGGACATGGCTAAATAATAGCTGCAAAATGTTAATCTTGTTAAACAATTTTACTATTATAATCTCTGAGATTTGTTTCTTACTCTGCAACATCTCATTGTTGTTATCTTTCTTTAAAGATAAAGACAACATCAACATGAGCGACAATCAGCAATCAGTTGATTTTGACCTCATCATTGAACTCGTAATTGAAACATCAGTGGATGTTGATCCCTTGGATGATTTAAATCCTGAGGATGAAGAAGAGCGTGATGAGGATGCAGATTTGTCCGAATTATATGATATAGGATGGGAAGCTGACCTGCTTGAGCCTTTGGAATTATAAACATTTATTTTTAAAATTTATAATCAATAAAAAGTAAAAAGGTAAACCGTTTAATTTAAAAATAAAGACACCTTCAAAAACAGGTTATGTGTAGTGTCTTCAATAAAATATTAAAATATGCTCATAAAATTAGATCAGATTCACATATAAAATAGCATAGGTAACATAAATATAAATGTCATTTCTTTTCTGGTATTTCTGTATTGTAAAAATGGCAATGACTAAAAAATCTTCAAATTAAAATGTCAAGTAGTGTGTTATGTTTTTGATCACTATTACTGATTTACTGTTTGATAATAATCTTTATTAACATTTTTTATTATATTTTTCCTCAGATTCAACTGCAGATCATTTCAAGATTTTAATATGCCTACAACACAAAGACAGATAAAGGCTGCAAAACGTCAAAGCCAGCAGGAGAAAAAAAAAATGCAGCAGTCCTCTAACAAAAAGATTTCTCAAGCCACGAAGAAAGCACCGGGTAAGAGCTCTAAATATTTCATAAGAAATATTTGTAATAAAAAAAATATTACTACAGAAAGTGTTTCAGTCCATAACATGAGGAGTAAATCAAATGGAAAGAAAAGGACAATGGAAAATGTTACTGCTAGAGCAAGAGATAAATCTGTGCATGATAGTAGAAGGAAACAACAGTTTAGGGAGATTCGTAAACGAATGTTCCGCAACAGGATAATTGGCAATTTGTTAAAAAATATTAAGAAAGGTCAACAGAAACTAGTTTTTTATAAGAGAAAAAAAAAAGTTGAGAAAGTTATTGATCAGGCATTTGAAATTAAACGTAAGTTATTTATTTTGATAATCAATAGAATTAGGAAACTAAACAAGGCAATTTTTGATTTCAAAAGAAATAGTAGATGGAAGAGAATAGTTAATCGTAGTAATTTTTGTGAAGTTTTTTCTGGAGAATGGATGCATAGTTCAAGCTGTGAGGCATTTTTTAATGAAGAGAGTTATTTCCAGGATAATGATTTGGTGCATGCAGTTGACATCAGTGGTCGTGCTTATGAAGTGAAAGATGGTTGTCCAGTTGAAAAAGAAAAACTTGTGACAACAGAGGCAGAAGAGTTGTTAGATAATGAGGTTTTAGGAAGACGTGCTACGGGTCCTGTGTACACCTGGAAGTGTAGTAGTATTTGCAGTGTGCGACAGGATTCCATCAATTTGCTTTGTGATTTTGTACGGTCATTTAACAAAAAAAGTTTGAAGCAGAAAATGAGGTTGTTGCAAGAATTAGATCCTTGCAGAGTAAGAGAAGTGACAGGTTTGCATGGTCATTCACTGGCTTGTCTTTCCAGGAGAGTATGCCAGAGTGTTTTTCATCATTTCAGGATGCTAGCAGTGCATCATAACAAAGTGAGGAAATTAGTTAGAATGTTGTATTATGCTAAGAGTCCAGCAATTATGCTGAAACAATTATGCGCTGCTCTTTTGCATGGTTCTGAAATAGATGTGAAGAATATATGTGAAGAAATTGAGTTTTGTTACTTTGGAAGTAAAGAGGAGAATGTTGAAATTGAGCAAGAAGTAGAGGGTCATTTGGAAGATAGTGTACATGTTTCCAGTACAGATAATTTCCAGAGGGAAATTGCGACGTTTGACATGAAATCAAGTGAGAGGCCTAATTTCACTTGTGTGTGTTGTAGACGCACTTATTATAAGAATCAGACTAAGTTAGTGGATTTATATGCAAAAAGTGAAAGGGAAAATAATAGTGAATGGAAGGATTTTGCAACATACTTGATGGTAGAAAATTGTTTTGATTTGGGATTGGATCAACGTGTGTGTACTTATTGTTGTAACAAATTAAAACAAAACCAGATGCCTGCTAGAGCAGTTCATAATAATCTGGAATTGGTTGAGATTCCTTCTGAATTGAAGGACTTAAATACTTATGAATCTATTTTGATTCAAAGTATCCATCCCTTTCAGGCTATTGTAAGAATGGAGCCAAAGACAGGGAAATTGCCTCCATCAGATTTACAGAGAGGATTAAAGGGAAGAGTTGTTTATTTGCCTCTAGATTTGAAGAAAAACATTAACACAATTGGAGTAGAAAAAGTGGAAGAGGAACCTCTGGTTATCTTAGTTAATGGGGTTCCGACAAAGAATAAGAAAATATGGCAAGATTTAGTAGATGTTAGGAAAGTTAAAAAGGCAACATTGTATTTGAAAAAAAAATAATAAATACTATAAGAATGTATATGTTGCAGAAGAGGAAGTAAGTGAGGAAGAGGATAGCGATTTGTGTGCTGGTCAAATTGAGAAAGTAGAACCCTCTACTAGTGAGGAAATATATGAACATTATAGTGTTCATCCTTTGCATTCCAAGGAAGTCATGGGGAATGCTATTGAGTTGTTTCAAATGAAACAAGCCAAAGGGAGTCCCATTAGTGTTTGGGAGGAAAGTTTGGAAGCTCGGTGTTTCCCACAGCTTTTTCCAACAGGTCAGGGAGGAAGATATGATGAGCGACCTCATCAAATTCCTGCTTCTGAATACCGGACTTTGCGATTGTATGCAGGAGATGCTAGGTTTCGACAATGCATTCCTTATTTGTTTCATCTCCTGTTTGAAAGCGATCTGTCTGGACTAGCATTCAGAAAGCAACTTAAAACGTGGATATTTGACAAGTAATCCCCCACCCCTCCTTAAGCGCCTTGAGACCCTCTGGGTATGTAGTGCGCTATATAAATTCTCTGACTTGACTTGACTTGACTGTCATATGCAGTGAACCACATCTTGAAAAGTGGTATACACATGCAAAACATCTCGGCAAGTGATTTTATGGATAAAGTGAATGTCCAAGATAGTATTTTGGATTCTCACCTGATTAATCTCATGGCGTGTCAGCGTGGTACTAATGAGTACTGGTACCGTCGTCATGGTGATTTAAAATGTATGCTGAGGAACTTAGGTACTCCCACATGGTTCCTCACTCTGAGTTGTGCCGAGTATGGCTGGGAAGACTTACTTCAATTTCTACGAGAGGCAAATGCTAACGTAGATAACATTGAATTCAAGACACCCGGAGAACTGTGCTCTTTGGATCCAGTCAATGTATGTAGGTACTTCAATCATAGATTTGAAGCTATGATGTCTTTCATCATGAATAAGAAGAATCCACCTCTTGGAGAGGTGTTGGATTTCTTCTGGAGAAAGGAGTACCAAGCAAGAGGTGCTCCTCATATACATATGTTGTTGTGGATCAAGGATGCACCTAAATTTGGAACGGATCCAGAAGACTCAGTGATGAGTTTCATCCAACAGTATTCTACGTGTGCTGTTCCAAACGCAAAGGAGAAGAAAAGCCTAAGAGAAAAAGTTCTGCGTTTCCAAAGCCATCGATGTGGAAAGTACTGCCGTCGTAAATTCCGAAACAAGGACAAGTTCTACACCAAATGTCGTTTCGGCTTTCCACGACCGGTGATTTCTAAAGGAAGAGTAAACAGTTTGATGTCTTCGCTGCGACATAATGTGATGAAGAAATCACCTAAAAACACATACAATTTGAAGAGGAATGAAGAGTCCAAGTACATCAACGACTACAACCCGGTGATTTTGTCCATGTGGAATGCTAACATGGATATACAGTTTGTGGCTGATAACTGTATGGCTGTGGCTCGGTATGTGACGTCTTACATCACCAAAAAAGAGAAGACAGAATTGAAGGATATGTGGGAGGACATTTCCCATGAAAAGAGCCTCAGCAAGAAGTTGTACAGTTTCAGTCTGAAGATGTTGTCGCATCGAGAAATCGGAGCGTACGAATGTTCTGACCGGTTGTCTTCAGCAAGTCTCTATGCCAAGTCCAGGAGTATCATTTGGGCGAGTCTTGGTCTTGCTGCAACGCGTAATCGAGTTCTCAAACCTGTGCGGGAAATTGAGTATTTGGCGGAAAAGGAGCCAAACAGTACCGACATTTTGAAGACAAACATGTTGGATACATATTATCCAAATCGAAGCAGTCACCTAGAGAATGTTTGTCTGTATGAGGTTCTGCAAAATTACATATTCAAGAGGAACATCAAAGAAGATACTGAGAAAGGAGTGTATGCTGTAATAGGAAGTGAGGGATGTCTGGTCAAGCAAAGAAAATGCCACTTGATAAACCATCGAAAATTGAGTGGCGAATCTCCTGAAAAAAAGGAGTTTTTCTATTTAGCACTTTTGCAACTTTTCAAGCCTTGGCGTGCAGAAGAGGAACTGCTTGGAGATTTCCTCTGTTACGAAGACTCTTTCAATGCCGCCAAGGAGACCATAGAATGTCCTGCTTTTCCCAAATATGTAGAAATGTTGAATGCGGAAATTGAGCAGGAAGCAACGATTGCAGCCGAGATTGCCAGAGACAGTTCTCAGGACAGTCAGAGTTCTGCTTCATTGAGTCAGGATCCACTAGGAGGACCTCTTATTGAAAATGAAGCTGCCACTGCTATGAATGAAGTGGAAAGAGCCATGGCACATGCTAAGGAGGATGCGGTTAACTTAGAAGAGTTGGAAAGGCAACTCAACGTTGAGCAGAGGAAAATATATGACGAAGTTACCATGCAAATTGATCATGGATTAAGTCATGAAAAGAAAGAGTGCTCATGTACGTCGTTGAAGCCTGTCCGACTGTACGTGAGTGGAGAAGCGGGAACTGGAAAAAGTTTCCTCATTAAAGCAATTTCATGCTATTTGCAGGAAAGGACAGAGTCATCGCTGTCTTGTGTTGTCACTGCTCCAACTGGACTGGCAGCACATAATATTAAAGGGATTACTTTACATCGTTTACTGATGCTGCCAGTGGAGCATGACAACAAATTAGAATATCACAAGCTATCTGGAGATGCTTGTTTTGAAGTTTCAAGAATCTTGAGGAAAATGAAACTTCTTATCATTGACGAAGTAAGCATGGTTTCCAATGTCATGCTTGCCTTTGTGCATTTGAGGATGCAAGAAGTTCTCAAAACAGAGTATGATGTGTTATTTGGTGGCAAACACATCATTGTTTTCGGAGATCTTCTGCAGCTGACACCAGTGAAAGGGCAACCTGTGTTCAAAATGCTCACGCATGAAGATACCAGGAAGTGCCTAGGCAGCATTGGCAACGTCAATATATGGTTAAACTTCAATTATGCTGAACTGCATGAAAATATGCGTCAGGCGAAGGATGAAGTTTACAAGACTATTCTACAAGATGTTAGAATTGGAAAAGTGACTGAGCATGGGAAAGAAGTTTTAAATGCACGATTACTGTCAAATTTATATCCAGAACAAGATGTTGTGCCTGAGAATATTTTTCAGAAAATTACTGAAAAGAAATCTGGAATATGTTTGATGCCAACTCTTGCAGAATGTGCCAAATTTAACAACAAAATGTTGCATTTAGAAAAGCAAGAGATTGTGAAACTGGAAGCTATTGATAGAGTAGAGCATATGGGATCAACAATTATTTTGTCTGAGAATCTGAAAACTAAATTGGATTCATTAGAGAAGAGTATATCTAAAACTGCAGGTTTTGAAAAGACTCTGAATGTGTGCTTGAACTGCCGTATAATTTTAAGAAGGAATTTACATGTTGAAAGAGGTCTGGTAAATGGATCAATGGGTAATGTTGTTGATTTTGTGAAATACAGAAATAGAGATGGAATTGAATTTTTAAAAATTAAATTTGATGGCATTGAGGAAGTACAGCTAATTGCTCGTTGTTCTGCTAGATTTTTGCTTGTAAAAGACTTATATGTTCGCCGTAAACAGTTCCCTGTTTGCTTGGCATATGCGGTGACAATCCATAAATCGCAAGGTTTAAGTGTAGACAGTGCATTGGTGAATATTGGCAGTTCTGTGTTCAAGGAGGGTATGGCATATGTGGCATTGTCACGAGTTAGAACTTTATCGGGATTGTACTTGATTGAGTGTGATGTCAGAAACATTTGTGCAGATCTAGATTGTGTTAAGGAATACAATAGATTAAGAAGAGAGTATGCGCCACATTTGCCTCAGTTTCCTTTGTTTGAGAAACGTCTGGTAGGCCGGAAACGAAGAAATGAGAACAATACTGGGGAGGTTGTAGCAAAAAGACAAAAAGTGAATGAACCTAAAATTACAAGCAGAAACAAAGAGGATTCTGTTGAAGATGATGTTGGTTTTCAGTTTGAAAACAGTTCTGGTGTCAACTGCTATGCTAATGTAGTAATTAATGTTTTGTTTTCTCTAAAAAATGTAAAAGAAGAGATTGTGGTCAATTCTGATCAAAGATTTTGCGGTTTGTTAAATTCTGTGTTAGAGAAATGTACCACTGATAGAAGAAACATAGAAAGTGTGTCTGAAATTCGAAATCTGTTAGACAGATGTTCAGGCCAAACACAATTCTCTCAAAATATTCAGCAAGATTGTCAGGAGTTTTTAATGTATATGCTTGATGTATTACATGCTGAAGGTGTAGATGTAGATCAGCTGTTTGGGCTTTCTTATCAATGGCAGCATGACTGCGAGAACTGTATGATATCAAGTACTACTAGTGTAGACTCAGAAAGATTTATATATTTAACTTTGCCAGACAGTAAATCAGTCTCCTTTAATAAGCTAGTAAAAGCTGCTAATCACAACATGGAGTGTAGCCAATGTAAATCTGAAATGATGTCCACATTATTTATACGAACATATGGCCAGTACGTCATTTTAATGTTCCAACGATGTAGGCCTGATGGAACAAAATTGACAACTTTAATAAAAAATTTTGTAGCTTCGCAGTTGTCAATATCAGGAAGGACTTTTGTAACTATAGCAATTATATATCATGACGGCCCTTCAATATCATCAGGACATTACACAGCTTATTTAAAGTCTAGAAATGGCTGGTCATTCTGCAATGATTCTGTTTTAATTTTCAAAAAAAAATTGCCGTATGACCTTAAAAACTCTTACCTGGTGTTTTTAAAACCAAAATTTTAGGGAAATAATCTCGGGTTGTGCTCTGTGGAATTTCAAGAAGTTCTAATGGCTCCTACACAATTTGGCCTTGAGGATAAGTGTAGTTCAGAGACATAACTTCTAATCATAGGACTGGACATCATGGAGATATATGTGCACTTTTAATGAGTTCAGAAAAACTGTTTCTTTTTATAAGCTAATTGAAGCAGCCAATCAAAACATGGAGTAGAGGGAATGTAAGTCTGCAATGCTGTCTACTGTTTTACATTGCTTTGTGATTAAAAGTGATGTAGAGAATTAAATAATTGTTGTAGTCATAGAGGTAGTGTAAGTCTGCTTCATATTAAGCAGTATCAGTGTCATAGGAAATGTAGAACATGACTGAGCAAGAAGGGGAAGATATTACTATTCCAGGATTGTGAAAATGATCTTCAACATTTTAATTCTGAAAGTTGCGGGAATGCCAAATGATGGGATTGGCTAACAAGAAATCCAAGAGTTATACATGGCTCTGACAAGATTTGGCCTTGTGGAATCTTGTGGTAGAGAGCAAGAAGTCATTTATTGTATGTAACATGTTTTTAAAAACGATGGAGATTTTCTTTCAGAAAGTGGTGGGCTGAAAGTAATAACAGCACAAAAGAGTGTAAGCTATTCATAGGACATCCTTGGACGTCATGGAAAGTAAGTTAACTTTAAGGAGTTCTGATTTTTGATTTCTGATGTTGTATGGGTTTTTTAAACACAATCATTTTGATTGTGTTTTTTTTTCCCCGCTGTTACATGATGAATACCTTCAAGTCACTGTTTTTAGTGAATTTTGATACATTCTGAGAACAGCAAAAATAAACCATTTAACATGTATAATTAATTCTGTACTGTTTGCATTTATGATGTATATGTAGAACTGTGTAGAAGGCATGGAGAAGGTGAGGCTTCTGTAAGTGTCAAAGTTGTTGCATGCAGTGCTGCACTTCTGCGTATTCTTTGATATGCTAGACTACATCTGCACAATGAGATACCTAAGCAAAGGAAACACAAGTGATGTGATTGTGAAATGAGCAAAATAAATTGCATGTATTTCAATTACATCACCTGTGTTTCCTATCATTACGAATCACATTGTGCAGATCAAGTTTAGGTCTGTCCAGGGAAACATAGGAGGTTTGGACTTTGTTGAAGATTGCAGTGGACATGACTCACTTCATTGGTAGACCTTCACATGTATTATGTCTTCTATTCTCTTCAACAACTCGAAATTTCATCTGCAACCCTGAGTAGGCCTCACCTGAAACAAAACTCTGGATAGTAGACATCTTATTGGCATCCTGAAGCAATTATTTTAAATTTTAGTGTCTTGCGACACTTTTCTGAGACAACAGCAATGCAAAAGATGCACCATGTTTTAAGATAGGCCTCACTTCATCTGCATCAAGATAGTGTTAGTTTAAAATGTATATCTTTAGGACTGTGTAGCTTCTGTAAGTGTCAAAGTTATTGAAAAACTGTTTGTCCTTCAATCTTTGCCCTTGTCTTTTGTAATTTTTTAATACATGTTTTTATATTTTTCAAATGTTTGTTCTCTCTTTCACAGATTGAAAGTATAAAAATAAAAAGTGAGGAATTTAACGACAATTATAAGGTAAGTATTTTGTACTCTTTTCGTTATATTTCTATCACATTGAACTACTATTAGTTCCACTGCTTCATTTCTTTAATCCTCAGTTTCCTGCCTTTGCTACTTCCCTCATTCCTTTATCTATTAACTACTTACTCAACTCCTTCCACTCTTTTTCTCAGTCCCTCTCTTCTCATAGTTCCTCACTCTTGTTCACTCACTCCGTCTCTATTACTCTTAGTGTCTTTGACTGATCACTGTATCACTATTTGTTCATAATGCTTTCTCTGTGTAGTTGAAGCACACTAAGGGGCATATTATGAATGCAGCCAATAAAATTATTGCTCTTTTTATTGGCAGAAAACTGGTGCAAAAGCGGCTTTAGCGGCAGTTTTCTGCCGCAAAAGCAGCTTTAGCGACACATTTCTGCCGATAAAAGCTGCAAAACTTTTATTGCCTATGTTGATAATATGCCCCTATGTTATTTACATTAGGGCTATATTGTCCAGTATAACAATCAAAATTGCTCTCCAAAGACACCAGGCAAAGCAGACGCTCCCTCAAACAGATCACCAAGCGCAATTTACCCTACTTACAATCTAGCCTGTTCTCTGTCGAGACTTTAGCAATCTTTAGAGCACAAGATAAGATTTTTTTACATGGAAGAGCCATACGTATTGCAATTCTACTTAAGAAACAAGCATTGGCATAGACAATAGGTCTCGCCTTTGGGACTTTATATGTGTTTAGCCATGCAACAGTTGATGTTGCTGCACCAAGGATATTATGCTGCATAACTAAAGACTTAGAAGGTCCCAAAGTCGATACCTATTGGCTATGCCAATGCTTGTTTTTCTTTCACTTCGTTATCTATTTTGTTTTTCACAATTATACCCTCTTCTGTCTGTTCTTTGGTAAATAGATCTATTAAATAGTATCTCTTCTTTACTCCCTATAGCTGTCTTTCTTGAAACATCACTCTCTGTTTACTTTCCTTATACTTACTCTTTTTTTTAAAAAAAAACATTTTTTTGGTTAGCTCCCGGTACGCGTACCGGGAAGCTAAACCGGAAGCGAACCAAAAGAAATAGAGCTTGCCAGAGTGCTAAACATTCTAGCAATTTTTTTGGAAAGGGAAGGTAGTTCTGAAAAGAACTTTTTTTTTTATATTTTTGTTGTTTTATATTTTTTTTGTATTTTTTGAACATTTTTTGTTTTTTTGTATTTTTTGAACGATTTTATATTTTTTTTGGTTTTTTTGGGGGGGGGGAAACAACAAAAAACAGGCGTTGAAAAGTGCTCAACAGGAGCAAAAAAAAATTACTGGGGGCGGTTAGGGCAATCATGGTGTTCATACGCCAGGTTCAGTGCATTGATGCTCATGTTGCCACAAGCTAATAATCCACGACAGCGCATACATAAGTGTATCATGTTCCCAAAATTGGGCTGGATATTTGGCACAGTTTCCCGTGCCTCCTCTGGTGATAAAGAAACCGATGTTGCTGGTCTCGTCACAGGAGTTGGTCGAGGATTGTCCATCATATCCCTTAATTCCGCCCGGCTGTAATTTAAGGGATGTTTCCTTGTCATATGCCTATGCATGGTATGATTACCGTAGCTGTATTTTTTGTCCGTCCCTCTGGACAATTGTTCCTTGCATATGAGGCATGTTGCATACCTGGCATTGACCTTTTTTTGGCCACGAGGGATGGAAAAAAACTGCCAGATGAAACTGGGTTTCTTTCTTGAAACCCGGGGCAACTCTTCAAGAAATTGTGGTTGTTCTCCCTCCTCATCCATCTCTTCATCTTCCTCCTCAGTGTTGATAACCACCTGGGGAGGTGGTCCTCTCTTCCCATGAGGAGGTGGAGGTGGTGGTGGGGGTGCACCAGCTGAAGCAATCAGTGAAGCCATTTTCATAAAATCAAAATAGGTCTTCCAAGAAGCAAAATAGGTCTTCCTCTCACAATAATGAAAGTCAGAGTGAGGAAAGAAGGAGTGGTTTTCATCATTTGGAAAAAACAATACTTCTCAACCAATGAAAAGTGTTATTTTTAGGTCACCTGACCTAGCCTTCCATAATTATGAAACTAAAAGTGAAATGAACCAATGAAAAGCTTTATTAACAAGTCACATGACCTCTAACTTTCATGTTACGCGCTGCGGAACGCTCCCCGGTTAGCTTCCGGTTCGCTGCGCTTCGCGCCTCGGTCCGCGCCCCGGGACACTTCCGGGTGCGCTAACGCGATACGTCACAAGACGCATTTCGCGGCAACGCGATACGTCGCGCTTTCGTGCCGCGGATCGCTTCCGGGAAATTGCGTTTCGCGCCTCGGTCCGCGCCCCGGGGCACTTCCGGGTGCGCTAACGCAGTACGTCATAAGACGCATTACGCGGCAACGCAATACCGTCACTATGTTGATTTGTTACCGGTTCGCGGACGGGATCGCGGAATCGAATTGAGCTAACTGGAAGCTTCCCGGTTAGCGGACCGGGAGCGAAACAAAAAAAATATTTAAAAAAAAATTATTAATAAACATATAAAATATATTTTTGGATTTAAAGAATAATACATTTTACTTCTGTAGATATTAGCTTTTAAAAAACCAATGAAATTCACAGAAAAAACCATAGGTTATAGACCATATATAGTTAGGAATTAGCATTTACAAAACCTTGAAAATTCACTGAAAAAACCATAGGTTATAGACCATATATAGTTAGGAATTAGCATTTAGAAAACCTTATTTTACTCACACAAAACCATTGAAATTCCATATATAGTTAGTTGCACTAACTATATATCGCGCACCCGCAATCCACTGCTGATGATGTCACATATTACATCATTCATGACATGGTCAGTGACATCACTGATGACATCACTGATGACATCTCAAATGACATCACTGATGATATCTCATTTGACATCAATGGTCACATCAATGATGATATCATTAATGTGACAATACAATGCATCTCCTCACACTTTAATATAACCTCTGTTACACCCAGTGTTAAATACAGAGTATAATTTTTGAAACCATTGACACACCAATACTAGTTACTACATACGCACTCACTGATTCCTACGTCTACACACACATTCACTCATTCACCCATACAATCATTCATACATACAATCACTCATCTTTACAACACTATCATATGCACTCATACACCTATACAGACACTCACACTCTGCCACTCATCCATGGAGTTACTCACACACCTAGTCAGTCCTGTAAAGAATCAATCACAGTTCCATTTTCTAATCTACACAGTTAAACATAGAGTACCTTACATTTTCAAACATATACTAACACATACTTACTCTCTTATAGAATCACTGATACAAGTACATATTGATCTGCACAGAGTCACACACCTCCCAGCCAGCCATACACACACTCAGTCTCCCATACAAATACTTGTGCAACCAATCAATAACCCATATAGCTACTTATATAGCTACTGATCAACACATGCAGCAGCTTGCACAACAACAGACATGCTGATGCACACTTTCAGACAGTTTAGTCACTAACCTGTGCATTTAGTAAGACGCATTTAATCACTCACTCATACAGTCAATCACGCACCTACTAAAACCTTCATTCAGACACTTATACATCCACTCATTCTTCAATATGTAAACCATATTTAAACTTTACAGAAACACATAATCACTGGATGTTGTCATCAGTGATGTCATTTGAGATGTCATCAGTGATGTCATCAGTGATGTCACTGACCATGTCATGAATGATGTAATATGTGACATCATCAGCAGTGGATTGCGGGTGCGCGATATATAGTTAGTGCAACTAACTATATATGGAATATATATATATGTACATTTCGGCATTTTGTGTGATCCTGTGATCGGTGTTCTTAACTGTCTCAAACTATCGTTTCAAACCACAGGAAGTGTATTTCCTGCCCGGCTCAACGCCCAGAATTCTGTGGTTGGCTACTTCCAATGGCAGCCCGAGAGAAATCCTGCTAACTCGTCTGTTACCTTGTAACATCTAAAAACATGTGCTGTTTAGTCAGATGAGCTTTACCTTTCAGCTGTTATAATTCCAAGGGTATTTAAACTTTCAAAGCAGGTAAAGAATATATATATATATATACAACCATCTGAAGTCTGCAATTGTACTTCAACCAGCCTGGCAATAGTTCTGCTATGCACTGCGTTATGCTGTATGTTGGCTAGCTGAGGTAAGGAGGGAACTCCAAATGAAGGAAAGAACCTGGGAATTATATTGCCTGTCCTATAAGATACTTTATAGAAGAATCCATTATCTAAAAAAGGAATTGAAAATATTGTGCTACAGCTTGTCTCAACAGCAAACATTTGAAAATATCTGTCTCAGTGACACCTGTGCACAACCTGCCCCAGGCTCATAAAACAGAAATGCAAAAACATTTCACTAAACTACTTGAATCAGGTACGTACCATTCCTTTGCAACATAACAATAAACAAGCTTTGTTAAATTCAGTAGGTCTCAAATTATTTGTTACCCTTTTGGCTTTGTCAATGCACACCCAGTATTGTAGTCCCTGGCTGATGTACTGCTTAAAAAGCATTTTAGCACATTCACCTTACAGTATAAGTACACATTATTTCCTGCAACTTTGAACATAGAAATACAAACTATTAATATACATACATATTACTTCTGTTAGACACATATATATATTTATTACCTACTGGTGGTCGCCAGTAGGTAGTTATATTTAGGACCTAGTTTCGCAACATTCTATTGAAAATAACTTTGGCGTTGATGGACGGAATTGGCTGAATTTCTCCAAGAAAATGGCCAGCTCAGCTCCGCTCCTTCCCTGAAAGTTTGGGGGGGATTCGTCAAGCGGGGGCCGAGATAAAATGGGGGTCCCAAAACGTGTTTTCCCCATGTTAATTTCCATAGTGCGGTTGGACTCACTTTTAGCCCGAACGGCTGAATGGATTTCCACCAAAATTGGCAACATTGTAGGGACTGGTAGCCCGATGTGCCTTTGCTATGTCTCAAGATATGTGCTCCAGTGGATTTTGAGTAATTTAGGTTAAGAAAAATATATATATATCTATATGCGCGCCCCGGTACGCGCACCGGGGCGCGCTCTAGTGCGCTACGCGAGTTCGCGAGCGGAAAGCTGATTGGCTCTCGGGTGATTGTCAACATTCCAAACAGTCCGGAGCGGCTGCCATCTTGTGTCTTGGTAGGATCGAGACACAAGAGGTGCCAAAAACAAAGGGGGAAATGACCAAAAGGGGGCAGGGTAGACCCCCCCTGACCCCCTAGGTTTGATGTGGGGGTCATAAAAGGGCCCCGCGGGGCAAAAAAAAAAAATCGCAGGGGGAGCGCCCGGTACGCGCACCGGGGAGCGTACCATGGGGAAAACCCAGTGAAACAGTAAAATAATAATTTAAAGTGCTTAGAGGTAGGGTAGCTCTGAATAGAGTTGTTGTGTTGTGTGGGTGATTTAAGTACCAACATGTAGGTACCAATGCAGAGTCTTAAATTCAATGTACACCGTCTCCTCTGTAGATATCTTGCATGTTGTTACAGAAGTTTTTGTGGTATATGGAATCCATACCATAGTCTGTCAGGAAAGCAGAAACAGATCCTTTAAGCACTCCCTGAGAAGGCCTAGGGGATCATGGGTAGTCCACCCTGCTCCCTTATGCTGTTTTCAAGTATTACATTTTACTCTCTTCTGAATCTACACAAAATTGGCGGTGATATGGTGCATTAGAGACATACAGTGAGAGAAAGGAGGCAGGAGATGAAAAAGAGATGTCAAATACACATTGGAGATAATATAGTGGGAGAAAGGAAGTAACTATGAGTAAACTTACTATGTAACACAAAAAAGTTGCACAGTATACTGGAAGTCTCACTTTATATTATAATCATTTTGGTACTACTTCATGAATTACATATAAAAATGAATAATGTCTCAAACAATTTTTAATTATGAAATATACATTTATTGTTCAGAATTTTCATAATTTAATAAAACTTCCAACATCAGATTATCTGGAATCTCCTCAAAATGTTGATTGCATGATTCAATGGTTTCTAAACAGTCAATTAATTCTTGGTCCAGAGACTCATCCATGAAATCCAAGTCAAGGAAATCTTCTTCAAGAATGTCCTCATCCGCAATTTCAAAAGAAATATTATTGGTCTCTTCTTTAACTTCCATTTTCTTGCTGTAAATTGCATAAAAAATAACTATATCAGTAGAGTTAGTGCACTGTTGGGTTTAAGTTCAGAGAGGTACTTCTGAGTTTTTAACAGTGAAGTTATCTTTGGGCAGTGTATGGTATCAGGCAGGAAGTAGAAATATAAAAAAGTGCATGTGATGAAGCCTAAGTAAATTCATAATTATACCAGAGAAGCCGAACTCAATCCATAACTATAACAGAGAAGCCTATCTCAATCTATAACTATAACAGAGGGACATTAAATAACTAACAGAAAAAGTTTTTCCAAATTAACTTAAAGTGCACAACATAGTTCCCCTTACAAATTAACAACTTACCTTTCAGAAAGCAGTTGAAGTTTTGAGAGAAAATCCTTTATAAATGTACCTCAGGTAGTACTAGTCAAAATGGCCGTGTTTCCCTCTCATTTTTCATATATATTCATGTACATAACCAATCAAATGTCAGCACATAAAAATACAAAACGAAAGTAACATTTTAATTGGTTGTAAATTCCAACACTTTCATATGTGTTTTTGTCATGTAATTTACCTCAGGATATTTAGACAGGGCTACAGCCCAAATGGCTCAATGGAATTCCACCAAATTTGGGAAAATGGTAGGGACTGGTATGTAGTAGGGCCTATTCTATATTTGGTGAAAGTCTCTCCAGTGGTTTTTATGTAAATTAACTTCCAAAATTTTTAGGGATCGCTTACCGGTGCGCGCACCCGTAGCGCAACGGGAGTCCTCCATCTTGTGTTTCGGTAAATTGAGACACAAGATGGAGGACAAACAATGTTGGGAATGGGTAAAAGGGGGCACGGTAGAGACCCCCTAGGTTTTCTGAGGAGGGCTTAGGAGGGGGGAGCGCCCGGTAGGCACACCGGGAAGCATACCGGGGAGCGTACTTTGGTGAAAGTTAGTGAAAAAAGTTAGAGTAAAATAATCATTTTGAGTGATCAGAGGTAGGGTAGCCCTGAAAAGAGCTTTTGGGTTCTATGGCTGATTTAGGTACCTACAAGTAGGTTCCAATGCACAGTCTTAAATTCAGGAGGAACATTCTATTCCCCTCATCTGAGAAGTGCACACCATCCCCTCTGTAGATATCTTGCATGTTGTAACGCAAGTTATTGTTGTATATTGAACCCATTCCATAGTCTCTCATGTAAGCAGAAACAGATTTATTCACATGTTTCCGTGCTTTCTCAAATTGTGGACAAAAATGGTTGGACCACTTCCATTTCTGTCTTTGGCATATATTGGAATATACCAAGGCAGTTTGAGGAAAAAGTGCCATCAATTGCTCAAAGGTGTCCTTTAAAAGCATTTCCAGACCTACCCCAGTCAAAGTGCCTAGGTCATTTCCACCACAGTGCAGAATTATGAGGTGAGGGTGTGGCAGATGCAAAAGGTTTTCACCAATGGTATCAATTGGTGACATCTCAATCCTCTCTGGCCAATCCACTTGATGTCCACATTGGGTAAATCAAGGTTGTGAAAATTTCTGATAGCTGCGTACCTTTGAGCCCAGTGGATGTAGCTATGTCCAATAATCCAGACAGAATACATGGTGAGAGGGGGTTCTGGTGCAGTGAGATGAAGTGTGGAAATGAAATGGCAGTTGTAACAGTAAGAGTTTGCAAAAAAAACCTGTGGAGTTTCAGTGCTCTTGAATCACAAGCAATGATTGGTGGATTCAGATAGTTGAAAACTGAAAGTTAGGGTGCATGGTTCTGTTCTGTGAAAGAAGTAATTTGAATGTTTAAGAAAAAGTCATTTAAAGAAACATTGCACTGGAAAAGCTGGTGTATTGAGAGGTCAAACATCCTTGCTGAGTTCATTTGCAACATTGTAGAATCAACTTTTAAACCTGAGAGCTCAGTGAGGAGGGAGTTGCTATGGTAACAAGCAGAAAGAGCTGAGGGGGGAAGGGTGTTGGTTTTGAAATAGTGAGGGAAGAGTTTTAATTGGTTAACATGAGGGATATGTGTGTAGAGTTAGAGGTTTTCTGTGCCATTCATGGTTGCAGTGTCTGGAATGCATACCTTTTGCGCTACTAAAGAAATATTGGTGTGTGCGTCTGACACTGTTCTCAATCTCCCAAATCATTTGTAAAGGTGAGTAATGATTCATTTAATATAGATAGAGACTTGTATGCTCTATGGAGAAGATTTGGAAGCACATTGTGGTTTTTTAATGTTGCTTTGTGTCATGTTTTTAATAATGCTTTGTAAAAAGATTTTGCTGTATAGAGAAATTGTATTTTGCAAAATTGTGAAGTTTCAGTAGTGACATGGAATGCTTGTACATAGGACCTTTGCTGTGTTTCTTAAATGTGATGTGAAAAACGATTTAGGGGAAAATTAATGGCTTTTATATTTTTGAGAAGGAATAAATAGTGTCTGCATGATTAAAGAAATACATTTGAACCTTTCACAATGATGTCACCTGTGTTAACTCATATTAGGAAGCAGATTGAGCTTCTTTCTTGTTGGTTTGTGTCATGTTTTTTGATAATGCTTGGTATTAACATTTACAAGATAGAGGAATAGTATTTTGTGAAATAGTGAGGTTTCAGTAGTGAAATTGAATGCTTGTACATAGGACCTGCGCTCTGCTTCTAAAATGTTATTTAAAAAACGATTTGGGGGCAAATGAATGACTTTTACATTTTTGAGAAGGAATAAATAGTGTCTGCATGATTAAATAAATATATTTTAACTTTTCACAATGATGTCACCTGTGTTACCTCAGATTAGGAAGCAGATTGAGATTCTTTCTTGTTGGTTTGTGTCATGTTTTTTGATAATGCTTGGTATAAACATTTGCAAGATAGAGGAATTGTATTTTGTAAAATAGTGAGGTTTCAGTAGTGAAATGGAATGCTTGTGCATAGGACCTGTGCTGTGTTTCTTAAATGTGATGTGAAAAACGATTTTGGGGAAATGAATGGCGTTTACATTTTTGAGAAGGAATAAATAGTGTCTGCATGATTAAAGAAATAAATTTGAACCTTTCACAATGATGTCAACTGTGTTAACTCAGATTAGGAAGCAGATTGAGATTCTTTCTTGTTGGTTTGTGTCATGTTTTTTGATAATGCTTGGTATCAACATTTGCAAGATAGAGGAATTGTATTTTGTAAAATAGTAATGTTTCAGTAGTGAAATTGAATGCTTGTACATAGGACCTGCGCACTGTTTCTTAAATGTTATTTAAAAAACGATTTGGGGGCAAATGAATGGCTTTTACATTTTTGAGAAGGAATAAATAGTGTCTGCATGATTAAATAAATATATTTGAACCTTTCACAATCATGTCACCTGTGTTACCTCAGATTAGGAAGCCGATTGTGCTTTTTTCTTGTTGGTTTGTGTCATGGTTTTTGATAATGTTTGGTATCAATGTTTGCAAGAGAGAGGAATTGTATTGTGTAAAATAGTGAGGTTTCAGTAGTGAAATGGAATGCTTGTACATCGGACCTGCGCTCTGTTTCTTAAATCTTATTTGAAAAACGATTTTGGGGCAAATGAATGGCTTTTACATTTTTGACTAGGAATAAATAGTGTCTGCATGATTAAATAAATATATTTGCACATTTCACAATCATGTCACTTGTGTTACCCTAGATTAGGAAGCAGATTGTGCTTTTTTCTTGTTGGTTTTTGTTATGTTTAATGATAATGTTTTGTATCAACATTTGCTAGATAGAGGAATTGTATTTTGTAAAATAGTGAGGTTTCAGTAGTGAAATGGAATGCTTGTACATAGGACGAGCGCTCTGTTTCTTAAATGTTATTGGAAAAACGATTTTGGGGCAAATGAATAGCTTTTAAATTTTTGAGAAGGAATAAATAGTGTCTGCAAGATTAAATAAATATATTTGAACCGTTCATAATCATGTCACCTGTGTTTCCTCGGATTAGGAAGTAGATTGTGCAGATGAGGTGAGGCATGTCCAGGGGTGCAGAGGAGGTGAGGCCTGTGTCCAAGAGTGCAGTGGAGAGGACTCATCTCCTCTGACCCTGGGACAAGCCTCACCTCCTCCGTGCCCCCTGGACAGGCCTCAATGTATTGGGTATAATTGATGATAACAGGGTGCAGGTGAGGTGAGGCCTGTCCAGGGGTGTAGATGAGGTGAGGCCTGTCCAGGGTGCAGATGAGGTGAGGCCTGTTCAGGGTTGCAGATGAGGTGAGGCTTGTCCAGGGGTGCAGAGGAGATGAGGCCTGTGTTCAAGAGTGTAGTGGGAGAGAGGCCTGTCCAGGGGTGCAAAGGAGGTGAGGCCTGTGTCTAAGAGTCCAGTGGGGGAGAGGCTTCATGAAGTCCAGTCCACTGCCCTCTTAGACACAGGCCTCACCACCTCTGCTCCCCAGGGGAGGCCTCACCTCATCTGCACTCCTGGTCAGGTCTCACCTCATCTGCATCCTGTTACCATCTATTATACCCAATAGATTGAGGCCTGTCCAGGGGGCACGGAGGAGGTGAGGCTTGTCTAGGGGTCAGAGGAGGTGAGTCCTGTCCACAGCACTCTTGGACACAGGACTTACCTCCTCTGCACCCCTGGACAGGCCTCACCTCATCTGCACAATCTCCTTACTAATCTGAGGAAACACAGGTGACATGATTGTGAAATGTGCTAATATATTTTTTAATCATGCAGATACTATGTAATCCTTGTCAATAATGTAAAACCAATTCATATGCCCGAAATCTTTTTTTAAATAACATTTACAAAACAGAGCACAGGTCATATGTATAAGCATTTCATTACACTACTGAAACCTCACTCATTTATAAAATACAATTCCTTTATGCACCAACATTTTTTTACCAAGCATTATCAAGAATGTATTAGTATCTATTATATTCTCTTCCTGACTTACTCTATTTTTCCACCTGTCCCCTTCTAACACCCTCTCTCTGACTTATTCCTTTTTACATCCTGACTCTGTGTTACACTCTCTTACACTCTCTCTTTGACTTACTTACTCTTACACCCTGTCTCTAATTTATTCCCTCTCTCTCTTTTTTACATCAATTTGTAAGTCATACTCTCTCTTACATCCTCTTCCTGATTTACTCCGTATTTCAACCTTTCTCTTTGTAACATTGTCTCCCTGACTTACTCCCTATTACACCTTTTGTCTGTTTTACACCCTCTCTCCCTCTTTCTGACTTTTTTATTCTCTTCCTCTCTTCCTGTTACACCCTCTGTCTGACTTACTCCTTGTTACATCCTTTCTCTGATTTATTTCCTCTTACACCCTCTCTCAAACTTACTCTCACTCTCTCCCTTTTACAGCCTCTCTCTGTTTTAGTCTCTTTACATCCTCTCCCCTTCTAACACCCTGTCTCTGTCTTACATCCTCTTACACCCTCTCTCTGTCTTCCACCCTGTTACACCCTTTTTCTGACTTACTCCCTTTCTTCCTTTCTTTGACTCACTCCCTCTCCCTATTACATCCTTTCTCTGTCTTACAACATATTATACACTCTCTCTGATTTACTGCTTCTATATGTTTTACTCCCTCTACCTGTTTCTTTGTCTAACTCTCTCTGTCTCTTTGTGTTACTCCCTCTAGCTCTTTTTCTCTGTCTTACTCCTAGTTACATAGTTGCTGTGGTATAAACTTAGATATGTTGTAAACTAGTGTTTATATCGTTTGCTTATTGTCATTGCTTTGTTGTTTGGTAATAGTGGTCTATAATGTGTTATTTTTTTCTTTACCACAGATTGAAATCAAGATTTCAATAGTAAGGAAATATGCCCTCAAGGCAGAGGAGAAGGAAAGATGCCAAGCGGAAAAAAATCAAAAACAGCAACGGAATTAAAGCCCTCCCCTACAACAAATACTTCAAAAAACACAAAAAAAGCTCCTGGTAAGACAACTAAGTCTTTTTTTCGGAACATATGTAGATAAAAAAAAATGTTAATAAAAATGTGAATATACAGAAGGAGAGAGCAAATTTGAAAAGGGATGAGAGGCCCCCCAAAAATGTTACTACTGGAGTAGGAGAGAACAGTATGTATAGGAATAGAAGGCAAAACCAATTTAGGGACATTCGTAAACGAATGTTTCGCAATAGGGTAGTTTTAAATTTGTTAAAAAATGTTAAGAAAGGTAAACAGAGAGCTGTTTTTTACAAGAAAAAGAAAAGTGTAGAGAAGATTGTTGATCAGGCTTTTGAAGTTAAGAAAAAATTATTTATTTTAGTAAGCAATAGAATTAGGATACTTAACAAGGCAATTGATGTTTTCAAATCAAACAGTAGATGCAAAAGAATAATTAATCGGACTCATTTTTGTGAATTTTTTTCTGGAGAATGGATGCATAGTTCAAGTTGTGAGCCATTTTTTAATGAGGAGAGTTACTTCCAGGAGAATGTTTTGGTGCATGGAGTTGACACCAGTGGTCGAGCATATGAGGTGAAAGACGGTTGTCCGATTGAAAAAGAGAAACTTGTGTCTAGAGATGCAGAAGAGGTGTTAGCTGATGAAGTTTTAGGGAGACGTACTAAGGGACCAGTGTACACTTGGAAGTGTAGTAGTATTTGTAGTGTGCGACAGGATTCAATCGATTTGCTTCATAATTTCTTACGTACATATAGTAAGAAAAGTCTAAAACAGAAAATGAAGATGTTGCAAGACTTAGATCCTTGCAGAGTGAGAGAAAACACAGGTTTGCATGGGCATTCACTGGCTTGTCTTTCTAGAAAAGTATGTCAGAGTGTTTTTCATCATTTTAGGAGGTTAGCAGTGCATCATAATAAAATGAGGAAATTAGTGAGAAGGTTGTATTATGCAAAAAGTCCAGCACTTAAGCTTAAACAGTTAAACAGTGCTCTTTTGCATGAATCTGAATTAGATGTGAAGAACATTTGTGAAGAAATTGAGTTTTGTTATTTTGGTGAAAAAGAGGACAGTGTAGAAATTGACCCAGTAATAGAAGGTAATGTGGAAGACAATGTACAGATTTCAAGTACAGAAAAGTTTGACCAGGAAATTTCCAAGTTTAGGGTGAAATCAAGTGAAAGGCCAAATTTTTGTTGTGTGTGTTGTCGATGAACTCATTATAAGCATCAGACTAGATTAGTTGATTTATATGTAAAAGGCAAATGCAAACATACAAAATATAGAATTCAAAACACCTGGAGAACTGTGTTCTTTGGATCCAGTGAATGTATGCAGATATTTCAATCACAGATTTGAAGCTATGATGTCTTTTATTACCAACAAAAAAAATCCTCCCCTTGGAGAGGTTTTGGATTTCTTTTGGAGAAAGGAGTATCAAGCGAGAGGTGCTCCTCACATACATATGTTGTTATGGATTAAAGATGCACCCAAATTTGGAACAGATTCGGATGACACAGTGATGAGTTTCATTGAAGAGTATTCAACATGTGCTGTTCCGAAAACTACCGAAGAAAACAGTTTAAGGCAACAAGTTTTACGCTTTCAATCCCATCGTTGTGGAAAGTACTGTCGTCGAAAATTCAGAAACAAGGACAAGTTCTACACAAAATGTCGTTTCGGGTTTCCACGACCAGTGATTTCTAAAGGAAGAGTAAATAATTTGATGTCTTCTCTGCGACATACTGTGACGAGGAAATCACCAAAAAATACATACAATTTAAAAAGAAACGAAGAGTCTAAGTACATCAACGACTATAACCCAGTGATTTTGTCCATGTGGAATGCTAACATGGATATTCAGTTCGTTGCTGACAACTCTATTGCTGTGGCTCGATATGTGACGTCTTACATCACAAAAAAAGAAAAGACAGAACTGAAGGAAATGTGGGAGGACATTTCACATGAAAAGAGTATAAGTAAAAAATTATACAGTTTCAGTCTGAAGATGTTGTGGCATCGAGAAATTGGAGCATATGAATGTTCTGATCGGTTATCATCAGCAAGTCTCTATGCCAAATCTAGAACAATCATTTGGGCGAGTCTAGGTCTTGCTGCAACACGAAACCGAGTTTTGAAATCTGTACAAGAAATTGAGTATTTGGCGGAGAAAGAACCGAACAGTACGGATATTTTGAAGACAAACATGTTGGATACATACTATCCAAATAGAAGTAGTCATCTTGAGAACAGTTGTTTGTATGAAGTTCTGCAAAACTATAGTTATAAGAGGAACATCACAGAAGATATCAATAATGGAATATATGCTGTCAATGGGTGTGAAGGATGTCTAGTGAAGCAGAGAAAAGGCCATTTGATTAATCATCGAAAATTGAGTTGCGAATCTCCAGACAAAAGGGAATTTTACTATTTAGCTCTTTTGCAACTCTTTAAGCCATGGCGTACAGAAGAGGAACTACTTTGAGATTTTCTCTGTTACAAAGATTATTTTAATGCAACCAAGGATACCATAGAATGTCCTGTTTTTCCAAATTATCTGCAAATGTTGAACGTAGAAATAGAGCAAGAAGCCACAATTGCTGTAGAGATTGCTAGAGACAGTTCTCAAGACAGTCAGAGGTCTACTTCATTGAGTCAGGATCCACTAGGAGGACCAATTATCCAAAATGAAGCTGCCACTGCAATGGATGAGGTGGAAAGAGCTATGGAACAAGCTCAAGAGGATGTAGTTAACTTAGAAGATTTGGTGAAACAACTAAACATTGAGCAGAAACAGATATATGACAAAGTCACAGAACAGATTGAACATGGATTCAGTCATGAGAAAAAAGAGTGCTCATGTACATCATTTAAGCCTGTCCGACTGTACGTGAGTGGAGAAGCGGGAACTGGAAAAAGTTTTCTGATTAAAGCAATTGCAACTTATCTGCAGAAAAGGACTGAATCACTGCTGTCTTGTGTTGTTACCGCTCCAACTTGGCTGGCAGCACATAACATTAAAGGGATTACTTTACATTGTTTACTGATGCTACCAGTTGAGCATGATAATAAATTGCAATACCACAAGCTATCTGGAGATGCGTGTTCTGAAGTTTCCAGAGTCCTGAAGAAAATGAAACTTCTTATCATTGATGAAGTAAGCATGGTCTCAAATCTAATGCTTGCTTTTGTGCATTTGAGAATGCAATAAATTCTTAGAACAGAGTATGATGTGTTATTTGGAGGGAAACACATTATTGTTTTTGGAGATCTACTGCAGTTGACTCCAGTGAAAGGACAACCAGTGTTTAAAATGCTCACGCATGAAGATACCAGGAAGTGCCTAGGAAGCATTGGAAACAATAATATATGGTTAAATTTCAAATATGCAGAACTGCTTCAAAATATGCGACAGGCAAAGGATGAAGATTATAAAAATATTCTACAAGATGTAAGAATCGGAAAAGTAAGTGAGCATGGGAAAGAAGCTTTACATGCACGATTAATTTCAAATTTGTGTCCAAATGAAAACATTCTTCCAGAGAATATTTTTAAGAAAATTACTGAGAACAAATCTGGGATATGTTTGATGCCAACTCTGCAAGAATGTTCCATCTTCAACAACAAAATGTTAAAGTTAGAAAATGAAGAGATTGTGAAACTGGAAGCTATAGATAAAATAGAGCATATGGGAGCAACAATTATTTTGTCAGAAAATTTGAAATCAAAATTGGATTCATTAGAGAAGAGTATATCTAAAACTGCTGGTTTTGAAAAGACTCTGAATGTGTGTTTAAATTGTCGTATCATTTTGAGAAGGAATTTAAATGTTGAAAGAGGTCTGGTAAATGGAGCAATGGGTCATGTTTTTGAATTTCTGAATTACAGAAATAGAAATAGACTTGAATTTTAAAAAATTAAATTTGATGGCATTGAGCAAGTACAACAAATCAGTCGTTGTTCTGCTAGATTTTTGCTTGTAAAAGACTTATATGTCGCCGAAAACAGTTTCCTGTTTGTTTGGCATATGCGGTGACAATTCATAAATCTCAAGGTTTAAGTGTAGATAGTGCTTTGGTGAACATTGGAAGTTCTGTGTTTAAAGAGGGTATGGCATATGTGGCATTATCACGAGTCAGAACTTTATCAGGATTATACTTGATTGAGTGTGATGAGACAAAGATTTGTGCAGATCTAGATTGTGTTAAAGAATACAATAGGTTAAGAAGAGAGCATGCTCCACATTTGCCTCAATATCCTCTGTTTGAAAAACGTGTGGTAGGCCGAAAAAGAAGAAATGAGAATAATTGCAGTGAGGTAGTAGCAAAAAGAAAAAAAGTAGATGAAACTGTAATTGTAAGCAGAAAGAAAAAGGATTCTGTTGAAGATGTTGTTGGATTTCAGTTTGAAAACAGTTCTGGTGTCAACTGCTATGCTAATGTAGTGGTTAATCTTGTTTTTTTTCTTCAAACTTTACAAGAACAGATTGTTGAAAATCTGGATCAAAGATTCTGATGTTTATTGAATTCTGTGTTTGAGAAATGTAGCAGTGATAGAGCAAAAATAGAATGTGTTTCAGAAATTCGAAATCTTTTAGACATATGTTCTGGTCAAAATCAATTTTCACAGAATATTCAGCAGGATTGTCAGGAATTTTTAATGTATATGTTTGGTGTATTGGAAGATGAAGGTGTAGATGTAGAAAATCTTTTTGGCCTTTCTTATCAATGGCAGCATGACTGCGACAATTGTAGTTTATCAAGTAGTACTAGAATAGACACTGAAAGATTTATATATTTGACTTTACCAGACTGCAAATCAGTGTCTTTTAATAATCTAGTTAAAGCAGCTGATCACAATATGGTGTGTACCCAATATAAGTGTGCAATGCTGTCCACATTATTTATACAAACTTATGGTCAGTATGTCATTTTAATGTTCCAACGATGTAGACCTGATGGAACTAAATTGACAACTTCTAATAAAAATTTTGTGGCTTCTCAGTTACCAATTTCAGGAAGAACCTTTGCAACTGTAGCTATTATTTATCATGACGGTCCTTCGACAACATCAGGGCATTACACATGTTATTTAAAGCGTCAAAAAGGGTGGAAGCTCTGTAATGATACTCATTTGACTTTCAAACAACGTTTGCCTTTTGACTTAAAAAAATCATACCTAGTGTTTTTAGAACCAAAATGTAAGTAAAGGTAATTGGCCTATGAAGACGGGAGCAGTTAATAAAAGTTAGTTTGCTGTTTAAAATTATATTGTGAGTAAAAGTGATCAAGATAATATAAAAATTCTAGTTGTCATATAGGTACTGTAAGTGGATCTCATAGTAAGTGATATCAGTATTATAGGAAATGTTGAATATGAGTGAGCCAGAGATGGAAATATGAATATTTAAACATTGTGAAAATGTTGTATGAGCTTTTCTTTCAGAACGTCGGGAAAACGGTAATTTCAGAGTTTGTTTTGAGTAATTTGAAAACATACTGATACATCTGACACTATTTGGCCTTAAGGAAAAGTGAAGGAATAAGCAAAGAGTCATGACTCACTGGTTAGAGGAGGCAGACCTGGAAGCAGAGGTCAGCCCGGGACCAGGGTTCAATTCCCAGCTCGGCGGGGTCTTGAGTCCTAAAATGTCCATGGACTCGACAATTCTCGCTCCGGTGCCTACTCGATTCACGGGCTCACACTCTGCGACTCTGGGCAATAGCTTGCTTAATCTCCACAACGGCCCCTCGCGGCGGGGTGCCTGGCTTTCACCTTGAGGATACCCTGCCGGGGTTATCTCACAGAGGAATACCAGGACGGGTTCCCTAAGCAAGCGCTTAGAAACCGCTTGGTGATTTGCACTATATAAATTCCTGTACATTTACATTTACATGACTGAACACAAGAAGGAAATGAAAACATTGAAAAATATTTCAGATGTTCTTGGAGCTTTTCTTATAGAAAGTCGATGAAATGGAAGTTTTAGAGAACAGCAGAGTATTTTCCAACGAAAAGGACCTTCATGATGTACTATTTGGCTTAAAGGAAAAGTAAGTGAATCAAAGATTAGTGTACATATGTGATTTTTAAGTTTATATGTTTTTTTTAAACACAATCTTTTAGATTGTGTTTTTTTTCCCGCTGTCATATGATGAGTAGTTTGAACTCACTGTTTTTAGTGAAATTCAATATATTCTGAGAACAGCAAAAATAAACTATCTAACATGTTGTACTAGTTATTCTATAGTTTGTATTGTGTAATTTAAATTATATTCCCATTGTCTCACACTCACTTTCCTTTTTCCACCCTCTTTCAGCTCTCTTTACTCACTCACACTGTCTTTCTCTCACTCTGTTTCACCCCCGTTCCTTTACTCCACTTCTTTCACAACCCCTCATTCCCATTTCAACTGTCTGCATCCCCTCTCTCCCTTTCACCACTTTTCAGCTTTCAGTCTCTCTGCTTTACTTCCCTTTTCCGTCTTTTCCTCCTTTGCTCTCTTAGTAATTCCTCTTTACTCACTCACCTCTTTTGTCGCACTCTGTCACTATAACTCACCCACTCTCCCTCACTTATCTTTCTTTGCTCCTTTCTTTTGTCCTCTTCTCTCTGTTTTTCGTTCACTACCTCTATGTCCTCAGTCCCTCACTCTCCTTGTGTTATGCTCACTTGTGTTTATCTACCTTCTATCATTTCTCTTACAACAACTTCACTGCTCCTCTCTCATCGTTCTTCATCCCATTTATTTTACTCCGGTTCCATTACTACCCCTCATTTCCTATTTTTCAGTGTCCTTCTCTTTACTTTCATCACCGAATCACATTCTCTCTGTTCCACTGCTTTAGTCCTCTTCCCCTCTCTTTCCTTCTTTTGCTCCCTTATTCATTTTCCTTTCCTCACTCATTGTACTCCACTTCACTCAGTCCTTCCCTTAGTCCCTCTGTCTACTAACTTCCTCACTCCTTTTCCCTCAATCCTTTAATATTATCCTCACTCCCTTCATCCCTTCATCCCTTCACTCTGTGACTCCCCTTCTCTCACTCTCGGTCATCTTCCATTCCTCATTCTTGTAAATGCGTCCTCAATCAGACCCCTTTCCCTCTCAGTCATTCCCTTTTTACTTACTCCTCTTTCCTGATTTAGTTTTGCTAACTCACATTCTTTTAGTATCTTTCTTACTTTCAGTTCATTTCTCTCTTCTTCTCTTCCTCTCTGTCACTGAATGTATCTGCCTTACTCTTAGTAATTTGCTCTCCTTCTATTTCTTTTTCCTTCTTTTTTTCCTTCTACATTACTTTATTTCCCTTTCTGTGTCCTTCACTCTTACTTTATTTCTTAGTACACTTTTATGATTTTTAACCTCTTGACCTGTCTCTTCTATTTTAAAATATATATTTTACTAATTATAACTTATTTTTTCTTCTCTCTTTCACAGATACAAAGTGTAGTAAAAACATGTAAATAGGTTTACATTAATTATATGGTAAGTGTGACTAAAAAAATATAGTTTGTCATCACCCTTTGCTTTAACCTCACTACTATTCTCTCACCCTACCTCACTCCTGTTTCCTTCCTCAGCTTCCCTCACTTATTCTTATCCTCCATGTTTACTCCTCTTTCCCTTACTCTCCTACCACATTCAACTTCTTTCAGTCCCCCTGCTTTACTTCCCTTACCCTCTGTTCCCTTCCTTCGCTCCCTCACTCATTCCATTTCCCTTACTCACTTACCCCACTCCTCTCACTCCTTCTCTCAGTCCGTCTGTCCTCACAGTTCCTCACTCCCGTTCCCTCACTCTGTCTCTCTTACCCTCACTGTCTCTGTCCCCTCACTCTGTCACTACTCTTTCGTCATGCTCACTCCCTATAACTCACCCACACTCCCTCACTTACCTTTCTTTGCTGCTTCACTCAGTCCCTTTCAGTCACTCCTTCCTTTACTCTCTCTGTCCTTTCTCTCTGTCACTCCCCATGTCTTACCCTTATTCACTTTTATCCACCCTCTTTCACCCCCCCTTTACTTACACTCACTGCTCTTTTCTCACCCTCCCTCACCGCTGTTCCTTTACTCCGGTTCTGTCACTACCCCTCATTCCGCATCCTTTACTGTCCTTCCCTTTACTTTCAACACCCACTCACATTCTCCCAGTACCTCTGCTTTAGTCTTCTTCCTCTCTCTTCCCTTCTTTCACTCCCTTATTCATTTTCCTTTTCTCACTTACACCCTATTACACCTTTTCTCTGTCTTACTATCTAAAACACAGTCCCTCTGTGTTGCTCCCTCTAGCTCTCTTTCTCTTAACATCACTCTCTCTGTCCCCTTCCCTCATGCTCACTCCTTCATTATTTTTTTTTGGGTGTGCGCCCCGGTGCGCGTACCGGTACGCGTACCCTGAAGAAAAAAGAATGACAGTTTTTAAAAAATGTAGCATTTTTTTTATAAATTGGAGTTAGTTCTAAAAAGAACTGTTTTTTATTCTTTTTGTTGTTTTATATTTTTTTATTGTTTTTTTGAACATTTTTTACTTTTTTGGGCTTTTATGAACAATTTTATATTTTTTTTGTAATTTTTATGGGGACAAACAAAAAACAGGGAATTGTAAACGGCTCAACTGGAGCAAAAAAAATCAGGAAAAAATTAAGGTTTCTTTTTGCAGTTGTGGTTGTCTCCAGCACGGTTGATCAATTTAATACTTTGCTCTCCATAGGAAATTGTAGTCCCGCAAAATATACAAACTATTTTAAAATCTCCAAACTGGGGTTGGATATTTGGGACCATCTCCCTTGTCTCTGGACCCGATGGAGTGGGTTGTTTGCTTTTGGAGGTGCTGGGAGAAGATTGGGGAGGGTTTCGTGTCAGTTCTCTGACCTCTGCCGCAGAATAGTTGTTTGGATGCCTGCGTTGCATGTGGCGAATCATGGTATTATTGCCAAAAGAATACTTTTTTGCAGGGTTCCCCCTGGAAAGTACAGTGCCACAGATCAGACATGTCACTTTTGGCGCATTGACTTTCTTTAGTTCCCTTGGGATTTTAAAAAACTCCCACACAATGTGCTCCTTCGGTTTATAGGGGGGATTATCTTCAGGCAGGAACTGCCTCTCCTCCTCCTCCTCATCCTCTTTTTCTTCACCACCACTGTGGTGTTGTGGTGGTCCTTGTGGTGGTGGTGGTGGTGGTGGTTGAGGTGCTCCTGCTGCTGCTGCTACTGTAGCCATTTCAGTCAACAAAGGGAGAGACAGGGTTCAAGGGCACTCTTAGTCCCCAATCAGTAGATATATCAACAAAAGAAGAGTGTCCGTCAGTAAGGCGTAAGTCTGATCGAGATAGCACGTATAGATATGAGGCCAGCTATGGTTGGTCAGAAGACTGGACCAACTTTCAAGAATTTTTTTTTTGATTTTTTCAGGAAACCCTCACTCACCCTAGTGGTGACATGCTTCATCATCGGGTCCACTCGGGAGATCGAGTACCTCCCGAGTGTGCTACGACGCCAGGAGACTGCGGAGCAGGTTTTTGTGAGAGTGAAGAGTGAAAAAAGTGTAGTTAAAAATGTCAGCGGTTGTCCCAAAAAATCATTTATTCGCTGGTCAACTTGACATATTAAAATTAAGAGCTATCTGCAGGGAAACTATCCAAAAGAAATATAGGTGTTTCCCTGTTAGGGGAAGGTCAACATGTTTCTGCCCTTTAAGTGTATGAGTTTACAGGGCTTTCCTCAGGACCAGTAAGCGGGTGTTACCTCAACAGGTATAGGCGCGCTAAGGCCTACCCTGCTGTAGGTAGTGAAAGTTAAAACAGTGGCACTATGTGTAAAAATAGGTGCGTGAAAATACAAACCAAAAGGCTTGGGGATTTACCTCTTTTGCGAGGAGCCCAGAAGTCTGCAGGTAGGTAAAAGACAGACAAACAAACAAAACACAAAACATAGAAAGAACAGGTAGTCGTTATTAATCATGATTTGTTGCCATGCAACTTTAGGTGTGGCGTGATACGTGCTAACAGACCTATCAATGGCCGTGGCCGGGATGGATCACATTGTAGAATGGAGATTGTGCCCATAAACCGAGGTGATGGGCCTCAACTAGAGCCAGAGTCGTGTGATCTGGCGCAGCACAATTAGTGAGGTAATGTAAATGGAGGCTTGCAGTGCTAAGTCCATCCGTGTGGGAAGCCAGGCAGGCTGCCCATAATAGTAACATTACCTATGGTAAGAATACGGAGAGATGATCCCCGAAGTGTAGTGTAAAAAGCAGAGCTACGTAATGATAATGCGCAGCCCTGCTGGCCGTGAATTAGAGAGCTTAGGTAGGCACGCTAAATGAAAATATAGGTGGAACAGTCCTCACTTGTATTCAGTATGAACCACGCCCCATAGATTCAGAGGGGGGGTGGGAGCGACAATGGCACACCCTATCAAGGTAAAACAAACACACAAAGGAGAGTTTAAGGAGGGTAGGCAGAAACTCATACACAAACACTTAGCTTATTTAGATGTTAAGTCGATTGCACGTATGCCCGCAACGCTCAGCACCCTCTCGGCACCTAGCTGTCCCCGCTGGATCTCGTGGATCACGAGCGAGGAGCAAGCCCGGCGCTAAGAGAGGGAGGCGTCGAGGCGTCGGCCAATCGAAAGCGTTGAATTCAAACGAGGCTTGGAGAGCAAGCCCCGCGTCGTCGCGTGTAAAGCGCTCGGGTACTGTGTACTGGAACGAGGCTTGGAATACACGTTAGGTGCGCATGCGCGCACAAGGGTAGAGTCTGAGTCAGATCGAGGCTTGGCACGCATGCCTGCAACGGACCGGCTGACTGGTCCGTGAGCCTTGGGTCCGATGTAAATACGTGGGCAATAGTCACGCATAGATGCATTATCATTGTGGTTGAGTGTAGGATCATAGAAAGTCTGGGAAATAATGGTGTTTGAATACCCACCATAGGTGATGTATTATGGGGGATGATGTTATGATCCATCGTATTTATATACTGAGGGTTGCAGCAAGGGAGTATTTTCACCAGTATAGAGAGCAGACAAAGCGATAATGGTGTTTAATACCCACCATAGGTGAGGTATTATGAGGGATAATGTTGTGATCCATAGTGTTTACATACTGAGGGCCGCAGCAACGGAGTAATTTCACCAGTAAAGAACATTAATTATGGGTGGTACCCTAATGTGGAAAATAGGGGACAATGTTACTGTTTCAGAACGCTGGCCCAAGGTATTTGGTCATTCAAACCTTGATTATGTGTATTGAGTCTATAGACCCAGCGCTGCTCTTTTTCAAACAGAATATTCTCTCTGTTCCTGGGGTTGTTGACCTGTTCTATTACTGTCCAGGTCATATCATTGGGAGTATGATTTGCCTGCAGAAAATGCTCACTGAGTTTGGTCGTTACTTTCTTGCAGCGAACATTACTGCGATGTTCGCCGATGCGTGTCTTAACTTTCCGGGTTGTCATGCCCACATATCTCTTGGCACACGGGCAAGTAATCAGATAAATAACATGAGTGGAATTGCAGTTGGTATGGGATATTTGCTTCCATATTTTGCCCGGTTCCAGATTTAACTGTTTAGTGTGAGTAGTTAAATGACAGACACTGCAGTCAGTACATGGAAAGTGTCCGGTAATGGGGGGTAAATGCCAAGGTTCAGTAACAGATCTGGTAAGTGCTGATGGACATGTTAAGGGCCTTGTATGCACCAGAGCATCCTTGAGACTCCTGCCTTTTTGAAGGAAAACAATGGTTTTTCCCAATCACCTATACTACTGGTGATAATTCTCCAATTCTTATTTATTGACTTTTTTACATTGTCTGAAAGTGTGCTATATGTGGTAACACAAGTTAATGGGACCTCAGTGTCAATTTTCTCATCCTCTTCCAGGAGGGCTTCCCGAGGTTGATTCCGGGCCCTAGTCTGTCCTTTGTTGAGGATGCCTTGAGGGTAGCCTCTTTGTTTCAGTTTGACAGTTAGGTCCTTTGCCTGTGTCTTGTAGTCCGTAGTGCTACTGCAATTCCTTCTTAAGCGGAGATATTGCCCATAGGGCAAGTTCTCACGTAGTGGCCTTGGATGGAAGCTGCTGAATTGCAGAAGATTGTTCCTTGCCGTGGGTTTGTGATGGGTCACAGTAGTGAGAGCTGTTCCATCGATCCGTATCACCACGTCCAAGAAAACTATTGATTCTTTGCTGTGATTGTTGGTAAATTTAAGATAAGGGTCAAGAGTATTGACCCAGCTTAGGAATTCAATGAGACTGTTTTCAGTGCCCGTCCATAGTATGAGAATGTCATTGATGTACCTCCTCCATAATCCTATGGAGGAGGCAAAGGGGTTGGAAGTGGGCAGGATGTGTTTGGTCTCAAAATCGTAAACGTACAGCCCCGCTACGCTAGGAGCGAAGGTGCTGCCCATTGAGGTCCCTGTGCATTGAAGGTACAGTTGTCCTTTGTACTCAAAGTAATTTTCTTTCAGTGCCATCCTTGCACATTGTAAGATGAACGCCTTTGGCGTGACGTATTCCCAAGTCACTGTGTCCAGTGCTTGTGCCAGTACCCGTAATGTTTCTTCCTGCGGGATACTCATGTACAGACTCTCTATGTCCATAGTGACCAAGATGACAGAGTCTGGTTCAAAAGAGACGTCATTCAGTAGCCTGAGAAGGCTTTTGGTGTCCTTCAAATAGGTGCTGGAGTTTTGTACTATTGGCTTTAGATAATGGTCACAGAATGTGGATAGCGGTTCCAGTACTGAGCCAATGCCAGACACTATGGGGCGTCCTGGTGGCGGTAATCTATTTTTGTGTGTTTTTGGCAAAGTATAGAAATATGGGATTGTTGGGCCCCCTGCCATAAGATATGCCGCCTCATGGGGTGAGATATGTTCGTTCAACTCAGCCTCTCGTACAAGTGTGGATATTCGTGCTTTCATATCAGCAGTTGGGTCTGTAGTAAGAAGGGTATAGTTGGTCCTGTCATTTAGAAGAGTTAAGCAGACTTCATCGTAATCCTTGGTGTCCTGGATGACAATCCCACCGCCCTTGTCAGCGGGTTTTATGATGATGTCTTTGTCATTTTTCAAGTTCTCAAGGGCTTTGTGTTCTGCCGCCGTGAAATTGTTGAACCGTTTGGGGTTTTGAAGGGCTTCCAGATCTTTTGTGACCGCCTGTTCAAAAGTCGTGATTGCGGCTGGTATGGTATGTGGTGGTGGCATGAAAGTTGATTTTGGTCTGAATGTTGTATCAAACTCCTGTTCATGGGTTTCAGACTGTTCTTTAGACTCAAAAAACGCCTTGAGTTTAAGATTTTTAAAGAATTGTGCTAACTCGCAATGGAGTCGAAATTTGTCCGGACGTGAAGTAGGGACAAAACCCAAGCCCCTCTCTAGGACTTTCGTTTCGTCTGGTGTGAGAATTTTCTTTGAGAGGTTTGTTACAAGACTTAGATTGCACTCGTGCTGGCTGTTGCTGTTCGACTGCGAGTGTGTTTCCCCACTGAGCCTTCGTCCTCCCAGGTCACTTGTGTGTTTCCTCTGCTCCGTCCCCGTCCCCGCCCGCCTCTCCCTAAAAAAGGCATAGGTGGGTGGTTTTGGGGAAAAAGGGGTTGCATGTAGGGGTTCCAGTTCATCATCGGGAACTGGGGTTGTTGATAAAACATAGGTGGAGGACCATTGTTTGGTTGTCCATAATTCTGCCACATCGGTTGTTGTGTAGGGTAATTAAATCTGCCCCTACCCACTCTTCGTCCTCTTTGTTTTGGGCTCTGATTGCTCGTAGTGCTTCCACTGGACGAGTGGCTGTCTGAATCATCAGATTTATTAGAATCCTTTTTTGGTGCACTATAGTTAGGATCAGAGTAGGGGTATATAGTTTCAAATTTAAATTTTTTTAGGTCCTTTTGGAATTTTGTTAATTTTGCTTGCATCAGGTTGTCTTTGTATTCTACAAGGTCTCTATTAATTTCATCCAACTTTTTTTTATATCCAGTTATTGTAGCTTTAAACTGGGCTTCTGTCTGTTGGATCTCGACCTGTAGGGTTTCTGATAGGCGAAGTGCTGTTTTGATAATCAGCACTAGCCAGTCTCTTGTGCAATGCCATGCAATCATGGCCCAATCCCTTCTAAAGGTGGCATCATTTAAGAATATTCTTGGAGCATTGGTGACCAGTAGCCCTTTTGGGGCCGAGTTAGAGGTGAGGTATTGTTTTAGAATTGTACCATGTAAAATGGTTCTAATTCTATCACGTTTCAGTTCCGTCAATTTTTCCCATTCTGCTGTGTGTGACACTGCTTGAGCTATTGCTGGGTCTGCAAAAATGTTCGGGTCTGCCAGTAGTTCATCTATCTCCTCCATAGTGAATGTTAAGCCCAGGTTAGGTGTTGCCATTTTGGTTTCTATAGATACACGTTGTTGTATCTATGAATGACGAATTTTGAGATAACAAAGAAAGAAAGAAAACTCTCACTGCTGTGTGCAGCTGAATATCAGTCAACAAAGGGAGAGACAGGGTTCAAGGGCACTCTTAGTCCCCAATCAGTAGATATATCAACAAAAGAAGAGTGTCCGTCAGTAAGGCGTAAGTCTGATCGAGATAGCACGTATAGATATGAGGCCAGCTATGGTTGGTCAGAAGACTGGACCAACTTTCAAGAAATTTTTTTTTGATTTTTTCAGGAAACCCTCACTCACCCTAGTGGTGACATGCTTCATCATCGGGTCCACTCGGGAGATCGAGTACCTCCCGAGTGTGCTACGACGCCAGGAGACTGCGGAGCAGGTTTTTGTGAGAGTGAAGAGTGAAAAAAGTGTAGTTAAAAATGTCAGCGGTTGTCCCAAAAAATCATTTATTCGCTGGTCAACTTGACATATTAAAATTAAGAGCTATCTGCAGGGAAACTATCCAAAAGAAATATAGGTGTTTCCCTGTTAGGGGAAGGTCAACATGTTTCTGCCCTTTAAGTGTATGAGTTTACAGGCCTTTCGTCAGGACCAGTAAGCGGGTGTTACCTCAACAGGTATAGGCGCGCTAAGGCCTACCCTGCTGTAGGTAGTGAAAGTTAAAACAGTGGCACTATGTGTAAAAATAGGTGCGTGAAAATACAAACCAAAAGGCTTGGGGATTTACCTCTTTTGCGAGGAGCCCAGAAGTCTGCAGGTAGGTAAAAGACAGACAAACAAACAAAACACAAAACATAGAAAGAACAGGTAGTCGTTATTAATCATGCTTTGTTGCCATGCAACTTTAGGTGTGGCGTGATACGTGCTAACAGACCTATCAATGGCCGTGGCCGGGATGGATCACATTGTAGAATGGAGATTGTGCCCATAAACCGAGGTGATGGGCCTCAACTAGAGCCAGAGTCGTGTGATCTGGCGCAGCACAATTAGTGAGGTAATGTAAATGGAGGCTTGCAGTGCTAAGTCCATCCGTGTGGGAAGCCAGGCAGGCTGCCCATAATAGTAACATTACCTATGGTAAGAATACGGAGAGATGATCCCCGAAGTGTAGTGTAAAAAGCAGAGCTACGTAATGATAATGCGCAGCCCTGCTGGCCGTGAATTAGAGAGCTTAGGTAGGCACGCTAAATGAAAATATAGGTGGAACAGTCCTCACTTGTATTCAGTATGAACCACGCCCCATAGATTCAGAGGGGGGGTGGGAGCGACAATGGCACACCCTATCAAGGTAAAACAAACACACAAAGGAGAGTTTAAGGAGGGTAGGCAGAAACTCATACACAAACACTTAGCTTATTTAGATGTTAAGTCGATTGCACGTACGCCCGCAACGCTCAGCACCCTCTCGGCACCTAGCTGTCCCCGCTGGATCTCGTGGATCACGAGCGAGGAGCAAGCCCGGCGCTAAGAGAGGGAGGTGTCGAGGCGTCGGCCAATCGAAAGCGTTGAATTCAAACGAGGCTTGGAGAGCAAGCCCCGCGTCGTCGCGTGTAAAGCGCTCGGGTACTGTGTACTGGAACGAGGCTTGGAATACACGTTAGGTGCGCATGCGCGCACAAGGGTAGAGTCTGAGTCAGATCGAGGCTTGGCACGCATGCCTGCAACGGACCGGCTGACTGGTCCGTGAGCCTTGGGTCCGATGTAAATACGTGGGCAATAGTCACGCATAGATGCATTATCATTGTGGTTGAGTGTAGGATCATAGAAAGTCTGGGAAATAATGGTGTTTGAATACCCACCATAGGTGATGTATTATGGGGGATGATGTTATGATCCATCGTATTTATATACTGAGGGTTGCAGCAAGGGAGTATTTTCACCAGTATAGAAAGCAGACAAAGCGATAATGGTGTTTAATACCCACCATAGGTGAGGTATTATGAGGGATAATGTTGTGATCCATAGTGTTTACATACTGAGAGCCGCAGCAACGGAGTAATTTCACCAGTAAAGAACATTAATTATGGGTGGTACCCTAATGTGGAAAATAGGGGACAATGTTACTGTTTCAGAACGCTGGCCCAAGGTATTTGGTCATTCAAACCTTGATTATGTGTATTGAGTCTATAGACCCAGCGCTGCTCTTTTTCAAACAGAATATTCTCTCTGTTCCTGGGGTTGTTGACCTGTTCTATTACTGTCCAGGTCATATCATTGGGAGTATGATTTGCCTGCAGAAAATGCTCACTGAGTTTGGTCGTTACTTTCTTGCAGCGAACATTACTGCGATGTTCGCCGATGCATGTCTTAACTTTCCGGGTTGTCATGCCCACATATCTCTTGGCACACGGGCAAGTAATCAGATAAATAACATGAGTGGAATTGCAGTTGGTATGGGATATTTGCTTCCATATTTTGCCCGGTTCCAGATTTAACTGTTTAGTGTGAGTAGTTAAATGACAGACACTGCAGTCAGTACATGGAAAGTGTCCGGTAATGGGGGGTAAATGCCAAGGTTCAGTAACAGATCTGGTAAGTGCTGATGGACATGTTAAGGGCCTTGTATGCACCAGAGCATCCTTGAGACTCCTGCCCTTTTTGAAGGAAAACAATGGTTTTTCCCAATCACCTATACTACTGGTGATAATTCTCCAATTCTTATTTATTGACTTTTTTACATTGTCTGAAAGTGTGCTATATGTGGTAACACAAGTTAATGGGACCTCAGTGTCAATTTTCTCATCCTCTTCCAGGAGGGCTTCCCGAGGTTGATTCCGGGCCCTAGTCTGTCCTTTGTTGAGGATGCCTTGAGGGTAGCCTCTTTGTTTCAGTTTGACAGTTAGGTCCTTTGCCTGTGTCTTGTAGTCCGTAGTGCTACTGCAATTCCTTCTTAAGCGGAGATATTGCCCATAGGGCAAGTTCTCACGTAGTGGCCTTGGATGGAAGCTGCTGAATTGCAGAAGATTGTTCCTTGCCGTGGGTTTGTGATGGGTCACAGTAGTGAGAGCTGTTCCATCGATCCGTATCACCACGTCCAAGAAAACTATTGATTCTTTGCTGTGATTGTTGGTAAATTTAAGATAAGGGTCAAGAGTATTGACCCAGCTTAGGAATTCAATGAGACTGTTTTCAGTGCCCGTCCATAGTATGAGAATGTCATCGATGTACCTCCTCCATAATCCTATGGAGGAGGCAAAGGGGTTGGAAGTGGGCAGGATGTGTTTGGTCTCAAAATCGTAAACGTACAGCCCCGCTACGCTAGGAGCGAAGGTGCTGCCCATTGAGGTCCCTGTGCATTGAAGGTACAGTTGTCCTTTGTACTCAAAGTAATTTTCTTTCAGTGCCATCCTTGCACATTGTAAGATGAACGCCTTTGGCGTGACGTATTCCCAAGTCACTGTGTCCAGTGCTTGTGCCAGTACCCGTAATGTTTCTTCCTGCGGGATACTCGTGTACAGACTCTCTATGTCCATAGTGACCAAGATGACAGAGTCTGGTTCAAAAGAGACGTCATTCAGTAGCCTGAGAAGGCTTTTGGTGTCCTTCAAATAGGTGCTGGAGTTTTGTACTATTGGCTTTAGATAATGGTCACAGAATGTGGATAGCGGTTCCAGTACTGAGCCAATGCCAGACACTATGGGGCGTCCTGGTGGCGGTAATCTATTTTTGTGTGTTTTTGGCAAAGTATAGAAATATGGGATTGTTGGGCCCCCTGCCATAAGATATGCCACCTCATGGGGTGAGATATGTTCGTTCAACTCAGCCTCTCGTACAAGTGTGGATATTCGTGCTTTCATATCAGCAGTTGGGTCTGTAGTAAGAAGGGTATAGTTGGTCCTGTCATTTAGAAGAGTTAAGCAGACTTCATCGTAATCCTTGGTGTCCTGGATGACAATCCCACCGCCCTTGTCAGCGGGTTTTATGACGATGTCTTTGTCATTTTTCAAGTTCTCAAGGGCTTTGTGTTCTGCCGCCGTGAAATTGTTGAACCGTTTGGGGTTTTGAAGGGCTTCCAGATCTTTTGTGACCGCCTGTTCAAAAGTCGTGATTGCGGCTGGTATGGTATGTGGTGGTGGCATGAAAGTTGATTTTGGTCTGAATGTTGTATCAAACTCCTGTTCATGGGTTTCAGACTGTTCTTTAGACTCAAAAAACGCCTTGAGTTTAAGATTTCTAAAGAATTGTGCTAACTCGCAATGGAGTCGAAATTTGTGCGGACGTGAAGTAGGGACAAAACCCAAGCCCCTCTCTAGGACTTTCGTTTCGTCTGGTGTGAGAATTTTCTTTGAGAGGTTTGTTACAAAACTTAGATTGCACTCGTGCTGGCTGTTGCTGTTCGACTGCGAGTGTGTTTCCCCACTGAGTCTTCGTCCTCCCAGGTCACTTGTGTGTTTCCTCTGCTCCATCCCCGTCCCCGCCCGCCTCTCCCTAAAAAAGGCATAGGTGGGTGGTTTTGGGGAAAAAGGGGTTGCATGTAGGGGTTCCAGTTCATCATCGGGAACTGGGGTTGTTGATAAAACATAGGTGGAGGACCATTGTTTGGTTGTCCATAATTCTGCCACATCGGTTGTTGTGTAGGGTAATTAAATCTGCCCCTACCCCCTCTTCGTCCTCTTTGTTTTGGGCTCTGATTGCTCGTAGTGCTCCCACTGGACGAGTGGCTGTCTGAATCATCAGATTTATTAGAATCCTTTTTTGGTGCACTATAGTTAGGATCAGAGTAGGGGTATATAGTTTCAAATGTAAATTTTTTTAGGTCCTTTTGGAATTTTGTTAATTTTGCTTGCATCAGGTTGTCTTTGTATTCTACAAGGTCTCTATTAATTTCATCCAACTTTTTTTTATATCCAGTTATTGTAGCTTTAAACTGGGCTTCTGTCTGTTGGATCTCGACCTGTAGGGTTTCTGATAGGCGAAGTGCTGTTTTGATAATCAGCACTAGCCAGTCTCTTGTGCAATGCCATGCAATCATGGCCCAATCCCTTCTAAAGGTGCCATCATTTAAGAATATTCTTGGAGCATTGGTGACCAGTAGCCCTTTTGGGGCCGAGTTAGAGGTGAGGTATTGTTTTAGAATTGTACCATGTAAAATGGTTCTAATTCTATCACGTTTCAGTTCCGTCAATTTTTCCCATTCTGCTGTGTGTGACACTGCTTGAGCTATTGCTGGGTCTGCAAAAATGTTCGGGTCTGCCAGTAGTTCATCTATCTCCTCCGTAGTGAATGTTAAGCCCAGGTTAGGTGTTGCCATTTTGGTTTCTATAGATACACGTTGTTGTATCTATGAATGACGTATTTTGAGATAACAAAGAAAGAAAGAAAACTCTCACTGCTGTGTGCAGCTGAATATCAGTCAACAAAGGGAGAGACAGGGTTCAAGGGCACTCTTAGTCCCCAATCAGTAGATATATCACCAAAAGAAGAGTGTCCGTCAGTAAGGCGTAAGTCTGATCGAGATAGCACGTATAGATATGAGGCCAGCTATGGTTGGTCAGAAGACTGGACCAACTTTCAAGAATTTTTTTTTGGATTTTTTCAGGAAACCCTCACTCACCCTAGTGGTGACATGCTTCATCATCGGGTCCACTCGGGAGATCGAGTACCTCCCGAGTGTGCTACGACGCCAGGAGACTGCGGAGCAGGTTTTTGTGAGAGTGAAGAGTGAAAAAAGTGTAGTTAAAAATGTCAGCGGTTGTCCCAAAAAATCATTTATTCGCTGGTCAACTTGACATATTAAAATTAAGAGCTATCTGCAGGGAAACTATCCAAAAGAAATATAGGTGTTTCCCTGTTAGGGGAAGATCAACATGTTTCTGCCCTTTAAGTGTATGAGTTTACAGGGCTTTCGTCAGGACCAGTAAGCGGGTGTTACCTCAACAGGTATAGGCGCGCTAAGGCCTACCCTGCTGTAGGTAGTGAAAGTTAAAACAGTGGCACTATGTGTAAAAATAGGTGCGTGAAAATACAAACCAAAAGGCTTGGGGATTTACCTCTTTTGCGAGGAGCCCAGAAGTCTGCAGGTAGGTAAAAGACAGACAAACAAACAAAACACAAAACATAGAAAGAACAGGTAGTCGTTATTAATCATGTTTTGTTGCCATGCAACTTTAGGTGTGGCGTGATACGTGCTAACAGACCTATCAATGGCCGTGGCCGGGATGGATCACATTGTAGAATGGAGATTGTGCCCATAAACCGAGGTGATGGGCCTCAACTAGAGCCAGAGTCGTGTGATCTGGCGCAGCACAATTAGTGAGGTAATGTAAATGGAGGCTTGCAGTGCTAAGTCCATCCGTGTGGGAAGCCAGGCAGGCTGCCCATAATAGTAACATTACCTATGGTAAGAATACGGAGAGATGATCCCCGAAGTGTAGTGTAAAAAGCAGAGCTACGTAATGATAATGCGCAGCCCTGCTGGCCGTGAATTAGAGAGCTTAGGTAGGCACGCTAAATGAAAATATAGGTGGAACAGTCCTCACTTGTATTCAGTATGAACCACGCCCCATAGATTCAGAGGGGGGGTGGGATCGACAATGGCACACCCTATCAAGGTAAAACAAACACACAAAGGAGAGTTTAAGGAGGGTAGGCAGAAACTCATACACAAACACTTAGCTTATTTAGATGTTAAGTCGATTGCACGTACGCCCGCAACGCTCAGCACCCTCTCGGCACCTAGCTGTCCCCGCTGGATCTCGTGGATCACGAGCGAGGAGCAAGCCCGGCGCTAAGAGAGGGAGGCGTCGAGGCGTCGGCCAATCGAAAGCGTTGAATTCAAACGAGGCTTGGAGAGCAAGCCCCGCGTCGTCGCGTGTAAAGCGCTCGGGTACTGTGTACTGGAACGAGGCTTGGAATACACGTTAGGTGCGCATGCGCGCACAAGGGTAGAGTCTGAGTCAGATCGAGGCTTGGCACGCATGCCTGCAACGGACCGGCTGACTGGTCCGTGAGCCTTGGGTCCGATGTAAATACGTGGGCAATAGTCACGCATAGATGCATTATCATTGTGGTTGAGTGTAGGATCATAGAAAGTCTGGGAAATAATGGTGTTTGAATACCCACCATAGGTGATGTATTATGGGGGATGATGTTATGATCCATCGTATTTATATACTGAGGGTTGCAGCAAGGGAGTATTTTCACCAGTATAGAGAGCAGACAAAGCGATAATGGTGTTTAATACCCACCATAGGTGAGGTATTATGAGGGATAATGTTGTGATCCATAGTGTTTACATACGGAGGGCCGCAGCAACGGAGTAATTTCACCAGTAAAGAACATTAATTATGGGTGGTACCCTAATGTGGAAAATAGGGGACAATGTTACTGTTTCAGAACGCTGGCCCAAGGTATTTGGTCATTCAAACCTTGATTATGTGTATTGAGTCTATAGACCCAGCGCTGCTCTTTTTCAAACAGAATATTCTCTCTGTTCCTGGGGTTGTTGACCTGTTCTATTACTGTCCAGGTCATATCATTGGGAGTATGATTTGCCTGCAGAAAATGCTCACTGAGTTTGGTCGTTACTTTCTTGCAGCGAACATTACTGCGATGTTCGCCGATGCGTGTCTTAACTTTCCGGGTTGTCATGCCCACATATCTCTTGGCACACGGGCAAGTAATCAGATAAATAACATGAGTGGAATTGCAGTTGGTATGGGATATTTGCTTCCATATTTTGCCCGGTTCCAGATTTAACTGTTTAGTGTGAGTAGTTAAATGACAGACACTGCAGTCAGTACATGGAAAGTGTCCGGTAATGGGGGGTAAATGCCAAGGTTCAGTAACAGATCTGGTAAGTGCTGATGGACATGTTAAGGGCCTTGTATGCACCAGAGCATCCTTGAGACTCCTGCCCTTTTTGAAGGAAAACAATGGTTTTTCCCAATCACCTATACTACTGGTGATAATTCTCCAATTCTTATTTATTGACTTTTTTACATTGTCTGAAAGTGTGCTATATGTGGTAACACAAGTTAATGGGACCTCAGTGTCAATTTTCTCATCCTCTTCCAGGAGGGCTTCCCGAGGTTGATTCCGGGCCCTAGTCTGTCCTTTGTTGAGGATGCCTTGAGGGTAGCCTCTTTGTTTCAGTTTGACAGTTAGGTCCTTTGCCTGTGTCTTGTAGTCCGTAGTGCTACTGCAATTCCTTCTTAAGCGGAGATATTGCCCATAGGGCAAGTTCTCACGTAGTGGCCTTGGATGGAAGCTGCTGAATTGCAGAAGATTGTTCCTTGCCGTGGGTTTGTGATGGGTCACAGTAGTGAGAGCTGTTCCATCGATCCGTATCACCACGTCCAAGAAAACTATTGATTCTTTTCTGTGATTGTTGGTAAATTTAAGATAAGGGTCAAGAGTATTGACCCAGCTTAGGAATTCAATGAGACTGTTTTCAGTGCCCGTCCATAGTATGAGAATGTCATCGATGTACCTCCTCCATAATCCTATGGAGGAGGCAAAGGGGTTGGAAGTGGGCAGGATGTGTTTGGTCTCAAAATCGTAAACGTACAGCCCCGCTACGCTAGGAGCGAAGGTGCTGCCCATTGAGGTCCCTGTGCATTGAAGGTACAGTTGTCCTTTGTACTCAAAGTAATTTTCTTTCAGTGCCATCCTTGCACATTGTAAGATGAACGCCTTTGGCGTGACGTATTCCCAAGTCACTGTGTCCAGTGCTTGTGCCAGTACCCGTAATGTTTCTTCCTGCGGGATACTCGTGTACAGACTCTCTATGTCCATAGTGACCAAGATGACAGAGTCTGGTTCAAAAGAGACGTCATTCAGTAGCCTGAGAAGGCTTTTGGTGTCCTTCAAATAGGTGCTGGAGTTTTGTACTATTGGCTTTAGATAATGGTCACAGAATGTGGATAGCGGTTCCAGTACTGAGCCAATGCCAGACACTATGGGGCGTCCTGGTGGCGGTAATCTATTTTTGTGTGTTTTTGGCAAAGTATAGAAATATGGGATTGTTGGGCCCCCTGCCATAAGATATGCCGCCTCATGGGGTGAGATATGTTCGTTCAACTCAGCCTCTCGTACAAGTGTGGATATTCGTGCTTTCATATCAGCAGTTGGGTCTGTAGTAAGAAGGGTATAGTTGGTCCTGTCATTTAGAAGAGTTAAGCAGACTTCATCGTAATCCTTGGTGTCCTGGATGACAATCCCACCGCCCTTGTCAGCGGGTTTTATGACGATGTCTTTGTCATTTTTCAAGTTCTCAAGGGCTTTGTGTTCTGCCGCCGTGAAATTGTTGAACCGTTTGGGGTTTTGAAGGGCTTCCAGATCTTTTGTGACCGCCTGTTCAAAAGTCGTGATTGCGGCTGGTATGGTATGTGGTGGTGGCATGAAAGTTGATTTTGGTCTGAATGTTGTATCAAACTCCTGTTCATGGGTTTCAGACTGTTCTTTAGACTCAAAAAACGCCTTGAGTTTAAGTTTTCTAAAGAATTGTGCTAACTCGCAATGGAGTCGAAATTTGTCCGGACGTGAAGTAGGGACAAAACCCAAGCCCCTCTCTAGGACTTTCGTTTCGTCTGGTGTGAGAATTTTCTTTGAGAGGTTTGTTACAAGACTTAGATTGCACTCGTGTTGGCTGTTGCTGTTCGACTGCGAGTGTGTTTCCCCACTGAGTCTTCGTCCTCCCAGGTCACTTGTGTGTTTCCTCTGCTCCGTCCCCGTCCCCGCCCGCCTCTCCCTAAAAAAGGCATAGGTGGGTGGTTTTGGGGAAAAAGGGGTTGCATGTAGGGGTTCCAGTTCATCATCGGGAACTGGGGTTGTTGATAAAACATAGGTGGAGGACCATTGTTTGGTTGTCCATAATTCTGCCACATCGGTTGTTGTGTAGGGTAATTAAATCTGCCCCTACCCCCTCTTCGTCCTCTTTGTTTTGGGCTCTGATTGCTCGTAGTGCTCCCACTGGACGAGTGGCTGTCTGAATCATCAGATTTATTAGAATCCTTTTTTGGTGCACTATAGTTAGGATCAGAGTAGGGGTATATAGTTTCAAATTTAAATTTTTTTAGGTCCTTTTGGAATTTTGTTAATTTTGCTTGCATCAGGTTGTCTTTGTATTCTACAAGGTCTCTATTAATTTCATCCAACTTTTTTTTATATCCAGTTATTGTAGCTTTAAACTGGGCTTCTGTCTGTTGGATCTCGACCTGTAGGGTTTCTGATAGGCGAAGTGCTGTTTTGATAATCAGCACTAGCCAGTCTCTTGTGCAATGCCATGCAATCATGGCCCAATCCCTTCTAAAGGTGGCATCATTTAAGAATATTCTTGGAGCATTGGTGACCAGTAGCCCTTTTTGGGGCCGAGTTAGAGGTGAGGTATTGTTTTAGAATTGTACCATGTAAAATGGTTCTAATTCTATCACGTTTCAGTTCCGTCAATTGTTCCCATTCTGCTGTGTGTGACACTGCTTGAGCTATTGCTGGGTCTACAAAAATGTCCGGGTCTGCCAGTAGTTCATCTATCTCCTCCGTAGTGAATGTTAAGCCCAGGTTAGGTGTTGCCATTTTGGTTTCTATAGATACACGTTGTTGTATCTATGAATTTCTCCCTTACTAGAAACAGGTCTTCCTCAGTCAAACAACAAAGTGAGAATGAGGAAAAAAGGTGGGGGCTTTCATCATTTGGAAAAACAAACTGTTCTGAACGAATGAAAAGTGTTATTTTCAGGTCACATGACCCGATGCGCTTACGCGCCCCGGGGCGCGCCCGGGGGCGCTTACGTTGCGCAATCGTATGCGCTCGGGAGCTTCCGGGTGCGCTTATACCGTGCGTCATAAGACGCATCACGCGGCTACGCGATACGTCACGATGATGTTTTCGTTCGTGGCAATAGCGCTAATGGAACGCTCACCGGTACGCGCACCGGCAGCGCACCAGGGCAAAAAAAAAAAAAGGGAAAAATATACATAAAAAAATAGTATTTCATAAATATACAATATAAAATTCATTGTAAAAAATATTATATTTCATAGCTATGGAGATTTGCTATTAAAAAACCTTTGAAATTCACTGAAAAAAACATAGGTTTGAGGCCCTATATATAGTTAGGAATTAGCATTTACAAAACCTTGAAATTCACAGAAAAAACCATAGGTTTCACACCAGTTATAGTTAGGAATTAGCATTTAAAAAACCTATTAAATTCACTGAAAAAACCATAGGTTTCACACCAGTTATAGTTAGCTGGAAATTTTACTGACATAAAACCATTGAAATTCCCACGTTATAGTTAGTTGGACTCACTATAACTTGCGCGCCTGCAATGCACTGCTGATGACGTCACATATTGCATCACTCATGACATGGTCAGTGACATCACTCAAGAGACTCACCCAGGAAGTCAAGAAAATCTTCTTGAACAATTTCCTCATCGGTAATTTCGAAAAGAATCTCCTCATTAGTAATTTCGAAAGAAGTATTGATGGTCAGTGGTGTATCTTCCATTTTCTTGCTGTAAATTGCATAAAAAATAACTATATCAGTAGAGTTAGGGCACTGTTGGGTTTAAGTTCAGACAGGTACTTCTGAGTTTTTAACAGTGAAGTTATCTTTGGGCAGTGTATGGTATCAGGCAGGAAGTAGAAATATAAAAAAGTGTATGTGAAGAAGCCTAAGTAAATTCATAATTATACCAGAGAAGCCTATCTTAATCTATAACTAGGGACAGTAAATAACTATCAGAAAACGTTTTTACAAATTAAATTAAAGTGCCCCTTACAAATTAACAACTTACCTTACAGAAAGCTGTTGAAGTTTTATGAGAATATCCTTTAAAGATGTACCTCAGGTAGTTGTAGTCAAAATGGCCGTGTTTCCCTCTCATTTTTCATTTATATTCATGTACATAACCAATCAAATGTCAGGAAATAAAAATAGAAAATGAAAGTAACATTCAGCAGGATTGTCAGGAATTTTTAATGTATATGTTTGATGTATTGGAAGATGAAGGTGTAGATATAAAACATCTTTTTAGCCTTTCTTATCAATGGCAGCATGACTGCGACAACTGTAGTTTATCAAGTAGTACTACAATAGACACCGAAAGATTTATATATTTGACTTTACCAGACTGCAAATCAGTGCCTTTTAATAATCTAGTTAAATCAGCTGATCACAATATGGTGTGTACCCAATGTAAGTCTGCAATGCTCTCCACATTATTTATACAAAATTATGGTCAGTATGTCAATTTAATGTTCCAACGATGTAGATCCGTTATACAACTAAATTGACAACTTCTATTAAAAATTTCGTGGCTTCTCAGTTATCAATTTCAGGAAGAACTTTTGCAACTGTAACTATTATTTATCATGACGGTCCTTCAACAACATCAGGGCATTACACATGCTATTTAAAATGTCGAAAAGGTTGGACTAACTGTAATGATACACATTTACCTTTCAAACAACGTTTGCCTTTTGACTTAAAAAATTCATACCTAGTGTTTTTAGAACCAAAATTTAAGTAAAGGTAATTAGCCTATGAAGACAGGAGCAGTTAATAAAAGTTAGTCTGCTGTTTAAAATTATATTGTGAGTAAAAGTGATGAAGATAATATAAAAATTATAGTTCTCATAAAGTTACGGTAAGTGGATCGCATAGTAAGTGATATCAGTATTATAGGAAATGTTCAACATGAGAGAGCCAGAGATGGAATTATGAATATTTAAATATTGTGAATATGTTGTTTGAGCCTTTCTTTCAGAACCTCGGGAAAACGTTAATTTTAGAGTTTGTTTTAAGTAGTTTGAAAATATATTGATACATCTGACACTATTTGGCCTTAAGGAAAGGTGAATGAGGAAAGAGTCATGACTGAACACAAGGAGTATATGAAAACATTGAAACTAATTTCAGATGTTCTTGGAGCTTTTCTTCTAGAGAGTCGATGAAATGGAATTTTTAGAGAACAGCAGAGTACCTTCCAACGAAAAGGACCTTTATGATGTACTATTTGGCCTAAAGGAAAAGTAAGTGAATCAAAGATTAGTGTACATATGTGATTTGTAAGTTTATATGTTTTTTTTAAGCACAATCTTTTTGATTGTGTTTTTTTTTCCCGCTGTCATTTGATGAATAGTTTGAACTCACTGTTTTTAGTGGAATTCAATATGTTCTGAGAACAGCAAAAATAAACTATCTAACATGTTGTACAAATTATTCTATTGTTTGTATTGTATAATTTATATTGTATTCCCATTGTCTCACACTCACTTTCCTTTTTCCTCTCTCTTTCAGCTCTCTTTACTCACTCACACTGCCTTTCTCTCACTCTGCTTCACACCCATTCGTTTACTCCACTTCTTTCACAACCCCTCATTTCCATTTCAACTGTATGCATCCCCTCTCTCCCTTGCACCACTTTTCAGCTTTCAGTCTCTCTGCTTTACTTCCCTTTTCCGTCTTTTCCTCCTTTGCTCTTTTAGTAATTCCTCTTTACGCACTCAACAGTATTTTCGCACTCTGTCACTATAACTCACCCACTCTCCCTCGCTTATCTTTGTTTGCTCCTTTTTTTACCTCTTCTCTCTATTTTCCGTTCACTACCTCTATGTCCTCAGTCCCTCACTCTCCTTGTGTTATGTTCACTTGTGTTTATCTACCTTCTATCATTTCTCTTACAACAACTTCACTGCTCCTCTCTCATCGTTCTTCACCCCATTTCTTTTAGTCTGGTTCCATTACTACCCCTCATTTTCTATCTTTCAATGTTCTTCTCTTTACTTTCATCACCGAATCACTTTCTCTCAGTACCACTGCTTTAGTCCTCTTCTCCTCTCTTTCTTTCTTTTGTTCCCTTACTCATTTTCCTTTCTTCACTCATTGTACTCCACTTCACTCAGTCCTTCCCTTAGTCTCTCTGTGTACTAACTTCCTCACTCCTTTTCCCTCAATCCTTCTATATTATCCTCTCTCCCTTCATCCCTTCACTCTATGACTCTTCTTCACTTATTCTCAGTTATCTTCCATTCCTCATTCTTCTAAATGCATCCTTAATTAGACTCATTTCCTTCTTAGTCATTGTCTTTTTACTTACTCCTGTTTCCTGATTTAGTTTTGCTAACTCACATTCTTTTAGTATATTTCTTACCTTCAGTTCATTTCTCTCTTCTTATCTTCCTCCCTGTCAGTGAATCTATATGCCTTACTCTTAGTAATTTGCTCTCCTTCTATTTCTTTTACCCTCTTTTTGTCCTTCTACATTACTTTATTTCCCTTTCAGTGTCTTTCACTCGTACTTTATTTCTTAATACACTGTTATGATTTTTAACCTCTTCATTTGTATCTTTTATTTTAAAATATATATTTTACTAATTATAACTTACTTTTTCTTCTCTCTTTCACAGATACAAAGTGTAGTAAAAAAATGTCATTAAAGTTATGTTAATTATATGGTAAGTGTGACTAAAAAAATGTAGTTTGTCATCACCCTTTGCTTTAACCTCACTACTATTCTCTCACCCTACCTCACTGCTGTTTCATTACTCTGCTCCCTCACTTATTCTTATCCTCCATGTTTACTCCCCTTTCCCTAACTCCCCTCCCACATTCAACTTCTTTCAGTCCCCCTGCTTTACTTCCCTTACCCTCTGTTCCCTTCCTTTGCTCCCTCACTCATTCCCTTTCCCATAATCATTTACTTCACTCCTGTCACTCCTTCTCTCAGTCCGTCTGTCCTCACAGTTCCTCACTTCCGTTCCCTCAGTCTGTCTCTCTTACCGTCGCTGTCTCTGTCCCCTCATTCTGTCAATACTCTTTTGTCATGCTCACTCCCTACAACTCACCCACACTCCTTCACTTACCTTTCTTTGCTGCTTCACTCACTCTTTTTCAGTCACTCCTTCCTTTACTCTCTCTCTCCTTTCTCTCTTTCACTCCCCATGTCTTACCCTTATTCACTTTTATCCACCCTCTTTCACACCTCTTTACTTAGAGTCACTGCTCTTTACTAATCCTCCCTCACTGTTTTACTATCTAATACACAGTTCCTTTTAAGCATGGGCGTAAAATCCGTTCCGCTCGCGGAATTTGCGGATTTTCGGCAAATTCGCAATCCGCGAACTCTAGCGAATTTGGCGAAAATCCGTCAATTCGCACGCGGCGGATTTTTTTGCTTGGTGATACAATATTGCGGCGCGCGGCGTGGCGCACGGCGTTCACTTTCCGTCATTCAGCGTTTGCCGAGTTGTTTTTCTCAATATTTTGCGAGTGCTGTGCCATTTTAGATCTTGCTGCGGGATCCCGCGGGAGTTGGCGCCCGCGAATACGTCATCGCGGCTTGCCACCTTACCTTGCACAGCACGCATCGCGAGAGTTCGCAATTGCGAACACGTAGGTGCGGCGGGCAGGAACAATCTCGCACTCGCGAAATAGAGATTTTGCAATTCTGCACAAGAAATCCACCAGCAAACAGCATTAACCTTCATAAAATGATGATTTTTATCAGAATCACTCCTCAGGTTGACATTTGCCTGCACTTTTTTGTTGCAAGGAGTCCATTTTTTGGGGGCGGGGGGGAGAGGAAGGAAGTGCCCCACAGTCTCCAACTTCCTGTTCCTGTCCAGCAGGCTCCTCCCAGTGCTTTCTTCATGTGCTGGTCACTTTCATTTGGACCTTGACCTGGAAGGATTACTTTTTGTGGGTGCTGCTGGATATTTGGATTTGAGGCCTTTTTGACTTTCTTTGGATCCCTTTTGGATTAGAAATCAACTTTCACAAGTACGTTTGTTGGGGCATTACAGTTGCTGCAACTACAATTTTGGAACTTTTTCAGAACATTAAATAAAATATATTGTGGGTAGCCACAGTATCCAGTAGGACCAGGGTTGGTTATGGGTGCATGCATTATACAGCTGTTTTGTTGAATTTAAACATCATTGAGGCCATGGATGGGCTGGGATTGTGCTGAATTTTGTGTTTTTTGTCGTTTTTTTGGGGCTGCTGGTGGGGCCTTTTGCCCAGGGGTAGTGAGTGGTGCATGGACTGAGTCTGCCTGTGGGGTCTCTCTCTTTAATGTAAACATCCTGGATGGCATTGGATTGTGGTGATTTTTGTGTGTTTTTCGTTTTTTTTGGGGTGCTACTGTTGATTTGGACTGGCCATGTGGGTGGTGGTGGTGGCCATCTTGAGTGCTGGTACAGGCAACATGTGCTTGGGGTGCAAGGGGCCATTTTGAAGAGAGGCAGTGTCTGAGGCCTGCACTTATTTTGCCTAGCTTTCATCCATTATGCCCAGGGGTAGTGAGTGGTGCATGGGCCTAGTCTTTCTGTGGGGTGTCTTCTTGGATTTAAACACCATTGAGGCCATGGATGGGCTGGGATTGTGCTGAATCTTGTGTTTTTTGTCGTTTTTTGGGGGCTGCTGGTGGGGCCTTTTGCCCAGGGGTAGTGAGTGGTGCATGGACTGAGTCTGCCTGTGGGGTCTCACTCTCTTTAATGTAAACATCCTGGATGGCATTGGATTGTGGTGATTCTTGTGTGTTTTTCGTTTTTTTTGGGGTGCTACTGTTGATTTGGACTGGCCATGTGGGTGGTGGTGGTGGCCATCTTGAGTGCTGGTACAGGCCACATGTGCTTGGGGTGCAAGGGGCCATTTTGAAGAGAGGCAGTGTCTGAGGCCTGCACTTATTTTGCCTAGCTTTCATCCATTATGCCCAGGGGTAGTGAGTGGTGCATGGGCCTAGTCTTTCTGTGGGGTGTCTTCTTGGATGTAAACACCATTGAGGCCATGGATGGGCTGGGATTGTGCTGAATTTTGTGTTTTTTGTCGTTTTTTGGGGGCTGCTGGTGGGGCCTTTTGCCCAGGGGTAGTGAGTGGTGCATGGGCCTAGTCTTTCTGTGTGGTGTCTTCTTGGATTTAAACACCATTGAGGCCATGGATGGGCTGGGATTGTGCTGAATTTTGTGTTTTTTGTCGTTTTTTGGGGGCTGCTGGTGGGGCCTTTTGCCCAGGGGTAGTGAGTGGTGCATGGACTGAGTCTGCCTGTGGGTCTCACTCTCTTTAATGTAAACATCCTGGATGGCATTGGATTGTGGTGATTTTTGTGTGTTTTTCGTTTTTTTTGGGGTGCTACTGTTGATTTGAACTGGCCATGTGGGTGGTGGTGGTGGCCATCTTGAGTGCTGGTACAGGCAACATGTGCTTGGGGTGCAAGGGGCCATTTTGAAGAGAGGCAGTGTCTGAGGCCTGCACTTATTTTGCCTAGCTTTCATCCATTATGCCCAGGGGTAGTGAGTGGTGCATGGGCCTAGTGTTTCTGTGGGGTGTCTGCTTGATTTAAACACCATTGAGGCCATGGATGCGCTGGGATTGTGCTGAATTTTGTGTTTTTTGTCGTCTTTTTTGGGGCTGCTGGTGGGGCCTTTTGCCCAGGGGTAGTGAGTGGTGCATGGGCCTAGTCTTTCTGTGGGGTGTCTTCTTGGATTTAAACACCATTGAGGCCATGGATGGGCTGGGATTGTGCTGAATTTTGTGTTTTTTGTCGATTTTTTTGGGCTGCTGGTGGGGCCTTTTGCCCAGGGGTAGTGAGTGGTGCATGGACTGAGTCTGCCTGTGGGGTCTCACTCTCTTTAATGTAAACATCCTGGATGGCATTGGATTGTGGTGATTTTTGTGTGTTTTTCGTTTTTTTTGGGGTGCTACTGTTGATTTGGACTGGCCATGTGGGTGGTGGTGGTGGCCATCTTGAGTGCTGGTACAGGCAACATGTGCTTGGGGTGCAAGGGGCCATTTTGAAGAGAGGCAGTGTCTGAGGCCTGCACTTATTTTGCCTAGCTTTCATCCATTATGTCCAGGGGTAGTGAGTGGTGCATGGGCCTAGTCTTTCTGTGGGGTGTCTTCTTGGATTTAAACACAATTGAGGCCATGGATGGGCTGGGCTTGTGCTGAATTTTGTGTTTTTTGTCGTTTTTTTGGGGCTGCTGGTGGGGCCTTTTGCCCAGGGGTAGTGAGTGGTGCATGGGCCTAGTCTTTCTGTGGGGTGTCTTCTTGGATTTAAACACCATTGAGGCCATGGATGGGCTGGGATTGTGCTGAATTTTGTGTTTTTTGTCGTTTTTTGGGGGCTGCTGGTGGGGCCTTTTGCCCAGGGGTAGTGAGTGGTGCATGGACTGAGTCTGCCTGTGGGGTCTCACTCTCTTTAATGTAAACATCCTGGATGGCATTGGATTGTGGTGATTTTTGTGTGTTTTTCGTTTTTTTTGGGGTGCCACTGTTGATTTGGACTGGCCATGTGGGTGGTGGTGGTGGCCATCTTGAGTGCTGGTACAGGCAGCATGTGCTTGGAGTGCAAGGGGCCATTTTGAAGAGAGGCAGTGTCTGAGGCCTGCACTTATTTTGCCTAGCTTTCATCCATTATGCCCAGGGGTAGTGAGTGGTGCATGGGCCTAGTCTTTCTGTGGGGTGTCTTCTTGGATTTAAACACCATTGAGGCCATGGATGGGCTGGGATTGTGCTGAATTTTGTGTTTTTTGTTGTTTTTTTGGGGCTGCTGGTGGGGCCTTTTGCCCAGGGGTAGTGAGTGGTGCATGGGCCTAGTCTTTCTGTGGGGTGTCTTCTTGGATTTAAACACCATTGAGGCGATGGATGGGCTGGGATTGTGCTGATTTTTGTGTGTTTTTTGTCGACTTTTTGGGGTGTATAACTGATGTTCCTCTGTCTTCCATTGCTTGTAGGTGCACAAGAGAACCACCAGTGCCAGGAAGAAGTCCTGCTGCGGTGTGTGCAGCACAACGTCACATGTGGCCACAGACAACTCTGCAACTTGTGCAACTGCGGCCTGCTGTTCAGAGTGACATCTGAAGAAGATGGCCCCAAAAAAAGTTGCCCGTAGCTCCTCTAGCAAGAAAGTTGCCAGTAAGGAGCAGAAGAAGCAAGTGGCGCCACTTGCCAAGGAGACTGGTGTGATGACGACCGCCACATTTTTTGGGGAAAAAAAAAGTACGCCTGCTGCAGCAGCCGGGTCTGCTGGGGACCAAGCTGGGAGCAGCACCTCCGCTCCATTGGGCTCAGTGCCACCACCACCACGCCAACTTAGGTCCAAGCCCTTGAGTGCTGCAGAGGCAGCCAGTATAGTTGTTCAATCACCATCGACCAGTGATGTTGGCTCATCGCAAGAAAGTAGCAGCAATGTCCCTCAAGAATCAACACAGGTTGTTGTAACTCATCTGACGAGTGTTGAACAACCACAGCCGGAACAACAATCACATGTGCAAGTAGTACAAGCCCAAGTACATGCGGAAGGAGAGGAGGCTGCCCAAGGAGAGGAGCAAGCAGAGGTGCATGGAGGGGCACAACAAGTGGCCACAATAGTTGTTCCTCCAGAAGTAGGGGCACATCTGGAAATCGACAATCAAGCCGAGGTATCATTCGAGGAAGCCACTCCTCCTGATGATCATTCATTGTCATCCACATCCCGAGCAAGGAAAAGATCAAGGGTGTTGGTGTCTACATCTTCTTCAAGCCCACCTCCTTCTGATGATATGGATCTTACTTGGGAACCAGCACCACTGCCGTCTGAGAGTGAGGTTGAGGAGGCACACCATTATCTGACAAAGGTAGCAAAGCGTAAAAGGAAGGTCGTCGAAACTCTCAAAGTTATGGAGTGTGATGACGCTCAACAAGAAGTGGCGTATACTCCTGCTGCTGAAGACTCTCACGACGACGATGCAGTCATCATCACTAACGTCACTGAAGCCCCAGCGGGCATGCAGCAAACAGACATTTTGACCCTAGCACGACAAGCTGCTGAGCGTGATGATGAAGTCGACGAGGAGGCAATGGGAACACCAGAATCATTGATGTTAACTAGTACACCACAACGTGCCGCTTCCATATTTCTTACTCGCCAGAAGGGACCTCCATCCACCTCGACCTCAATTAGTGGTGGTGAAAGTGCACAACATAGTAAAGTTCAGCAATACACATCCTCCACTTCATCTGGCATTAGCAGCACGGCCACCACCAGTATCGCCTCCTCCGACCCCCACAGACATTTCAAGTCCGCAGTTTGGGACTTCTTTAGTGTTTCCACAAAAAGGGAAAACATAGCCATTTGTAGCATTTGTAAGCTTGCAGTTAGTCGTGGTAACCTTGGTACCAACTATGGGACTGGAGGCCAGAGAGGCCATCTTAAGAGACAGCACACTGTCCAATGGTTGGCGCACCTAAAGCAGATCAAGGAAGCCCGAATTGCAAGTCGAGAAAACGTTGATGTTCCATCTGATGATGACGAGGAGGAAGAAGTTTCACACACTTCACTTACACCCAGTACCCCAGGGAGCCACACTAAGAGTGTGGGACAGAGTGAGACACCAATGCAAAAAAGTTCATCAGCGAGCGTAACTGGGTCGAAGAAGTCATCATCATCATCCCGTAAAATGGTCCAGGGCAACATTAAAACAATGTTGTTTTCAGACGCGCCATATGACCGCAACCACCCAATGGTGCGTCTGTATAACACTAAACTGGCTAAAATGCTAGCGCTGGATCTTCTACCTTTTTCTTTTGTAGAAGGGGTTGGTTTTCTCGAATTAGTGGCAGCGCTCTGCCCTAAATGGAAGGTTCCTAGCCGGTACTATTTTGCCCGAGTTGCGGTTCCAGCACTACATGAAGATGTGCTGGAGGTGATTGGGGCAGCTTTGCAGAAGAGTGCTGTTCACACTATACATCTCACAACAGACATGTGGACCAGTGGCGCAGGCACTGAATACATATGCATCACTGCACACTGGGTCTCTTTTTCAGGGGTTAAAGCAAAGCTAAACGCTGGTGCTGACCTGGACCAAGTTTTTAAAGCTGCTCGGAAACATGCAACACTAGCCATGTTTGGCTTGGAGAAACGTCATACAGCAGAAAACATTTTGAATGAGTTCAACACAAAGGTCTTTCACTGGCTGTCTCCAAAAAAACGCGGCATTGGTTATGTTTCCACGGATAATGGCGCCAATGTAGTTAAGGCCATGGAACTGGGTGACTATTTCAGAGTGCCGTGTTTGGTGCACTGTATAAACCTGGTTGTTAAAAAATTCTTGGAGAAAGAAAGTCCAGCATGCCAGATAGTGGTCACCTGCCGAAAAATGTGCAACCATTTCAGCCATTCTTTTAAGGCCCGGAAGCATCTGAGGAGCCTGCTTCATGAACGTCGAATGCCAGTGAAAGCACTCATCCAGGAGGTGCCAACACGTTGGAACTCAACCTTCTACATGCTTGAGCATCTGTATGAGAAGTTTACGGTACTCGATCAGTATTTCTTAACAATGGGTACAGCTGTGAAGGAGGACCTGAGGTTAAATGCGGCGCAATGGGAGCTAGTTAAAAGCCTGACAGACATGCTTCGTCCTTTTGAGTTCTTCACGCGTGCAGTCAGCAGGGAGGACTGTAATTTGGGAAAAGCTATCCCATTGTTGCGCATGCTGGAGCACAAACTGAAGGCGGTGTCTTCAAAGTTTCAAAAAGATGAAGAAAAGCAAGAAGCTTTTCTTTTGGCGGAGAAATTATTAGAGCGTCTACGTGGCAATGAACGTCTTCAAAAGATCCACTCAGAACAGCATTACATTTGTGCTACTATTCTGCATCCACGCTACAAAAAGGCGCTTGCAGGCTCTGCATTATTTCCTTTTAGTGATGAAGATGCTACAAAGTACAAACGTTGCGTAGCCTGGTCAGCCATCAGGTTTGAATGAGAACGGAAGCAAATTGAAGGAAAAGGCAGTACATCAGCATCAGCAGGCCATCCCCAGTCAGAAGACTCCACTTCTGCACCTGTGGCTGTGGCAGAAGTGACCTCTCAGCCGTTAAAGACACCGGCAACCGCATCATCTGCACCAGACACAACAAAAATATCGGGTGATGAAGAGGATTGACTAGCTGAGATTGGTTATGGTTCTGAAAAGGTCCGAGCGAAAATTCAGCAAAGTGGAGGAAACGTGGAGAACTTTGAGTCGATGGTGCAGGACTATCTGAATGACTCAACAGAGGTCTATGTTAATGCTGACCCATTGGCGTATTGGCATGGGAAAAAAGAATTGTGGCCAGAGATCTCCCGCCTGGCTATACATTACTTGTCTTGCCCACTCGCAAGCGTGTCTTCTGAACGTGTTTTCAGTGCTGCTGGTGGCATTGTAACTTGCAAACGGACCCGCCTCTCGCCCAAAAATGTGGAGATATTGACAATGATCAAGATGAATGAGCACCTCATACCACCAGATTTCAAAGTACCAGATCGCACGATGGAAGAAGACGAGGAGGACAGCAACTTAGATGAGGGAATTTCTTCTGTGTTAGGTGACACTGACCTACTCCTGCCTGATGATTTTGCAGAGTATGAGGATGAACTCTTCTTCCCTGACAACGAGGCCTGAAAATGAGCCAATGAATTCAGACATTTTCTTTTTCGTACTTATTGACTTTTATTCCTGTGTTTCTGTCTTTCTTTGTTTTGCACAAGTTAATATAATTAAAACTTTAATCACCTGTACTTTTGCTTTTTGGCTGTTTGGGGGTCTTCTACTTGTTTTCGCCTGGGTTGACGGCTCTGGGGCCATTGCTGGGAAGGTCTAATACCGGATAAAACTGGTTTAAACAACATCCATGAGGAAAAAAGGTTTTGCCTTTTCGGACTTTTCGCTCAATGTAGCGTTTTCAGGGGCCTGTTTGGGGGCTTCCTGGTGTTTGTGGGTGGGTTTCGGGGTCTGGGAGCACTACTGGGTATGGATAGTTTAGATAGCAAGAGGTTTGAAGGAAATCCATGGAGGCAGAGGGGAGTTAAGGCCTAGGTGCAGAGTGCGCGCTGAGTGATTTTGGAAATGTTCACAAAAGTGACAAAGTCCACATTTTTGTACTTTTGCTTTTTGGCTGTTTGGGTGTCTTCTACTTGTTTTCGCCTGGTTTGACGGCTCTGGGGCCATTGCTGGGAAGGTCTAATACCGGATAAAACTGGTTTAAACAACATCCATGAGGAAAAAAGGTTTTGCCTTTTTTTGACTTTTCGCTCAATGTAGCGTTTTCAGGGGCCTGTTTGGGGGGCTTCCTGGTGTTTGTGGGTGGGTTTCGGGGTCTGGGAGCACTACTGGGTATGGATAGTTTAGATAGCAAGAGGTTTGAAGGAAATCCATGGAGGCAGAGGGGAGTTAAGGCCTAGCTGCAGAGCGCGCGCTGAGTGATTTTGGAAATGTTCACAAAAGTGACAAAGTCCACATTTTTGTACTTTTGCTTTTTGGCTGTTTGGGGGTCTTCTACTTGTTTTCGCCTGGGTTGACGGCTCTGGGGCCATTGCTGGGAAGGTCTAATACCGGATAAAACTGGTTTAAACAACATCCATGAGGAAAAAAGGTTTTGCCTTTTCTGACTTTTCGCTCAATGTAGCGTTTTCAGGGGCCTGTTTGGGGGGCTTCCTGGTGTTTGTGGGTGGGTTTCGGGGTCTGGGAGCACTACTGGGTATGGATAGTTTAGATAGCAAGAGGTTTGAAGGAAATCCATGGAGGCAGAGGGGAGTTAAGGCCTAGCTGCAGAGCGCGCGCTGAGTGATTTTGGAAATGTTCACAAAAGTGACAAAGTCCAAATTTTTGTACTTTTGCTTTTTGGCTGTTTGGGGGTCTTCTACTTGTTTTTGCCTGGGTTGACGGCTCTGGGGCCATTGCTGGGAAGGTCTAATACCGGATAAAACTGGTTTAAACAACATCCATGAGGAAAAAAGGTTTTGCCTTTTCTGACTTTTCGCTCAATGTATCGTTTTCAGGGGCCTGTTTGGGGGGCTTCCTGGTGTTTGTGGGTGGGTTTCGGGGTCTGGGAGCACTACTGGGTATGGATAGTTTAGATAGCAAGAGGTTTGAAGGAAATCCATGGAGGCAGAGGGGAGTTAAGGCCTAGCTGCAGAGCGCGCGCTGAGTGATTTTGGAAATGTTCACAAAAGTGACAAAGTCCACATTTTTGTACTTTTGCTTTTTGGCTGTTTGGGTGTCTTCTACTTGTTTTCGCCTGGGTTGACGGCTCTGGGGCCATTGCTGGGAAGGTCTAATACCGGATAAAACTGGTTTAAACAACATCCATGAGGAAAAAAGGTTTTGCCTTTTCTGACTTTTCGCTCAATGTAGTGTTTTCAGGGGCCTGTTTGGGGGGCTTCCTGGTGTTTGTGGGTGGGTTTCGGGGTCTGGGAGCACTACTGGGTATGGATAGTTTAGATAGCAAGAGGTTTGAAGGAAATCCATGGAGGCAGAGGGGAGTTAAGGCCTAGCTGCAGAGCGCGCGCTGAGTGATCTTGGAAATGTTCACAAAAGTGACAAAGTCCACATTTTTGTACTTTTGCTTTTTGGCTGTTTGGGGGTCTTCTACTTGTTTTCGCCTGGGTTGACGGCTCTGGGGCCATTGCTGGGAAGGTCTAATACCGTATAAAACTGGTTTAAACAACATCCATGAGGAAAAAGGTTTTGGCACTTTTTGTAACTTAGGGTTCGTTAGGGTTAGCCCTAGCAGCAGGATTGCCTGTGTTTGGGTGTTCTTGATTTTTGCCACTGAGTTCTGGGGTTTTAGAGCACTCGTGGGAATGTGTAATTTTTGTTGCAAGCGATTTGAAGAAAATCCATGGTGGGAAAGGGGGGATCACTTACTCGGTGAGAGGCACTTACTGTTGAAAACATTTAGCCATTTACACTTAACACCTTAGGAGCTTCGTAAACATACCTCCCCAGTGCTGCGCTGTCCATTATCCAGTGCTGAACTGGACGTCCAACGGTCGCACGCAGCACTGGGGAGGTAGTGCCCGTGACGACCGTTGGCCGACGGCAGCACTTAAAGGGTTAAAGGAAGAAAATGACACAGACTTAAGTTTCAGGAAAACTAACTTACTGTTAGACCACCACCCACCAGACTCTAAACCAGTATTATGGTGGGAAAGGGGGGATTTGGCATAGTTAAAGAAAGCCTTTGCCACTATTCTTAACTTAGGGCTCGTTAGGGTTAGCAGTATTTCTATTGCATGTGTTTGGGTGGAGGGGCCTTCGAGTCTTGGAGCGATGCTGGCTATGGATACTTTTGCTTGCTTGCAAGTGGTTTGGAAATACAATCCATGGTGGGTAAGGGGGTATTTGGGCCTACTTTTACTTTCAAAGTACGTTTTGTCACCAGTTTTCTGCTAGGCCTCTTTTTTTGAGATCTGATTGGGGGTCTTCTACATTTTTGCGACTGGCTTTAGTAAGGGTCTGGGTGGGAGGCGGGAGCACTGCTGGGAAGGTCTAATTTTGTTCTAAAACACAGTTTACAGTACACCTAGCTTGAGGGGAAAGATCCGCTAAATTAATTTGCCCATACTTATTTATCCTTCAAAAGGTGACTCAGACAGAGTACGCACTTTCGAAAATATTGTACTGTCTATTTGGAAAATGAAAGTGTGACTTTTTGCACTACACAGCGTACACACCTTGTATTTATTTATCAGTGGTGTTGTAATAGCACTTCCTATTTTTTCTTCAATAATTACAGGCCCGGTTTCAGTCTGTGCAATGGGGAAAAAAGGATGGAGTCAGGCTTCACATTAGCGAGCCGCAATTCAGCATCCGCCAGGCAAGCAGTGGACAGGGTGTCTTCTGGTCACCAACATTGATGGACGAAGCGTCAGCTGGAATGGAGGAGTGCCGCTAATAAGAGGAATTGTTTGCTGCATGCAACTTACTTACCAAATTCAACAGGACAACTACAACAATATACAGATACAGTATCCATTGTTTTCTTCTATGAGTGTGACTCCATTTCTTGGATCTCTCTCTGCTTCTAAATTGATCCCTACAGCCATTCTATAGGTTTTACTTCGGCTAATTTTTAAACCTAATTTAACGTAAGAATAAGAAGTGTTTCTCTGAGTGCAGAGATAGGCAAGTGAAAACGCTGCAGCCCTGTACTGTCGCATTCTAGTACTACTTACTTTTCATTAACAATGCATGCAGTAGGGCATGCACTTCCTTTATGTCACTTAAAAAGATTTATGGTTAGCTTTGTACCCAAACATTTCTTTATCTTGAATTATTGTTTGTCCATGCTGTGCTTTTTTTTTCTCTCGACAAAACCTACCCAAAAAGAAACCCCCATTCCCATCCATTTTCCAAACCCGTCCCTAACCCTCTTCCCCCGGGCTGTGTGGTTTTGCTTGATGTGTGACTAAATGACATCAATAATTCCACACACTTGCTGGGGAGGATAAGGTCATAGCAACAGGCTGGTGAAGGAATCCGAGGATATATTCTAGACTTACTCAGCTTCAGTACTATTTCTTGTAGTAGTAGCCAATGTCAAAGAAATTCAACGCAAGTACTAGTTATACTTCCAATACTTTACCATTTGTTAGGCTCTGTGTGGCACTGTTCTAGTGTACTGCCACCTGCTATATTCTCTATCGTACCGTTGTAATGCTACAGTAAGGACAAACCAGGTTTCATTTTCTTTTTTTCCATAGGCATGCAACTGCCACTGTGTCACACCACTAGTACCACCGCAATGAGGACATTTCATCCGCCTAGGAATTTCCAACCTTAATCGCCATTTCCCGTGGAGCCAGCCCTGGGCCTAGCCCTACTTTCAAACACAAATTACAGGTAAGATAAGCGTTTGGTGGGAGGTAGTATAATGGAGTATTAGGAATAGACGAGAGATTGACGGTAGTACTACTAAAGTCCTAGGACTCTTCAGGAAAACAAACTTACTGTTAAACCCCCACCCACCAGACTCAAAAGCAGTAAAAAACAGGTATGGTCAGATAAAGTTTCAAAAAGTATATTTTTGTAGCCCTAACAAAATAATCTCCCGCAAGACCCTCCCTAACCCCAACGATTGTCCTTCAAAAGTCCCACAACCCAACTCCCAATTCCCACCCCCCAAAAGTCTCTAAAAAAGGGGCAAGGGACACTACACTACGGGAGGGTGCTGTTGACTTTAGCGGCCAGGGCATCATACTCCTTGCGGAGGGTGGCATGGTCGAAGCGTAGGCCCTGCACCAAGTTCTTGTAGGTATGGACCTCCTGCTCCAGGTAGGACACTCTTAGGGATAAGCGGCGCTGGCGTGCCTTGCAACTCCTGTGGGGGGCAGCTGCTGTTTTTGCTGCTTGGCGGTGGCGGTTGGCTTTGGTAGCCCGGCTCCGTACCGCTGGAGCACTGCGCTGGCTGGCAGCCCGTGGGTGCACGGAGGAGGATGCAGCTGTACCAGTGGATGTTGTACCGGTAGACTGCGTCTCCTCCTCCTCCAGGGCCACCAGCCGCCGATATTCGGCGACAGTGGCATCCAGCCTCCGTTGCCGGGCCATTTGAGCCAGCTCCCTCCTTGATGGTCTTCTGGTTGATTTGGAAGGAGCAACTATATGAAGAAAGAAAGACATAGTCACTCTGTAACCAATGCTCCTTAAGACTAACACAAAATGATTGAGCAGAAAGTTGTGTCACAGCACAAGTAGCAAATTGAAAGCACAGTACATAACTATTGAGGATAGTATCTACCTAACCTCCCACTTCTTCATCCTTGCTCTAACATTAGTGGGAGTTTAAGGAACAAATTCTACGAGCACTATGGACTACCATTACAGTCGACTATGACAGTACACCAGTTATTCTTCTTCTTCTCTCTTGTTTAGTAAAATTGGTACGTTATCTTATGCAAGCCGGCATAATGCCAGCGCAGTGAACTTGCACCCGAGAAAAACAGACACACAACATGATGAGTGAGACAGACTTGCATTACTGTACCGGTCCAGTACATGCAGGTGGTGAAGCTCTTACTTTTCTATTACGGGTGGCACTGAGAATACTCTGGTAAAAGGGCTACTGCTTAATTAATTTAGCTTTCCCCCTACAGTGCAAATGAGTACTAGAAAAGGAAAATGAAGAAGCTAAATAATCTGATTATCTATCACTTCACATGGGATGTATTTGATGACATATGGGATGACTTTAGGTGCTTTGCTTATTATTGAGTGAACAGTGTGCCCACACATGAATGACGTACTACTACTAAACTAAAGTTATTAAGAGAGGTAGGGAGTGTCCACCGTAATAACCGGATATATGCTGTGCTTGCAGTTGCAATACAAACTACTGCTACTATTCATGGTCGTAGTTGGACAAAATTACAACTTCCTTTCCTTGTCCTTCCTACACTGGAACGGACGTGCGGGTGCGGTGTTACATGCTCTTCAAAGTAACACTTAGTTCATCCAGTGACCGTCTACTCTCTCTAGATACACATATGCTATCTAAGAGTCCCATAATCCCATGATCCAGGCATCCATCCATTCAAAGTATATGCACACATACAGTTTCTGTTTCACCCACCCAGGCTGTTCTCCTTCCACCCATCCTTGCTTCATCATTCCCCCAGCCATGCACCATACCATATTCTTTCCTTCCCAGCCACCTCGGGGACCAAGCAAACACATATCATTCTCCTTTGCCAGTCATCATTAAATTTCTCGTCCTTCCACACTTACTTACACCCTTCTTTCGCTTTTCGTCCATCCCATCCATCAAGTTCATCTCAGATCTTATTGGGATTCTTCTCGCCAAAAACTTCACAGCTAAGTCGAAGTACATTTAGAGGAGGCTACTACCTGGTTGATTTATAATACACCCATGCAGAAAGCACACTATGCAGTCTTCAATCTCAATAAGTAAGGAATATATAGCTTACCTCTGCCCGCCACCACCGTGTGAACACTCACAGGCACGTCCGGCACTTGCACCGCCTCCTCCCCAGAGTTGTCCCCCTCGTCCAATACCACCACCTCCGCGCTGGCCCCGCCACCAGATGTTCCACCTACAAAGTACATTTAAGAATGTTAGAATACACCACTCACTACTATATAATATTTGGTCTAGGAGGAATAAAGAAATGTGAAAAAAACAGAATACAATGTAATAATTTGTGTCTGTCTACTCTAAAGTAAAAATGTCCCTTTTTCCAGGGAAGGCTGTTGTCTTGCTGCACTTTTTGGCACAACTGATGAATGCTTGCTTTTTATTTTTAACACGCACCACTTTTTCTCCTAACAGACTGAAGCTTGACTTCTAAGAACACGAGCAGGATCAAGTTCAAACCAGGTGAGAGCTCGGCTCGACCACAAGAAATGTGTCCAATTAATCCTCAGCACTAAGCACTTTTCCAATTTCAGTTAAACGTTTAGTTTTATGACAAAGTTGATTTTTAGAAATGTGTTTACTTTTAATAAAGCTTTTAAACTTAAATAGACTCTGTGGTTTTTGGTCCTCCAGACTAGAGTGGATGAGCTAAAGGTTGTGGAATTTTTGCAAGCATGAGTCCGTGCCTCTGACACTTCTTGACTCTGACTCCGTACTCTTGTCCTGCGTTGGATAATCTAATCATCATTGGGGATCAATCATCGGTGACTTTGGGAGCTAAATGACTCTGCCACACTATCTAGTCAGTAAGGAGATTGGGGGTTCAACTACAAAGTCTGTTATCACTGAGGTATGTGGAAAGTCTAACAGCACCTATTATAATTGATAAGCTAAGCAATGCATTATTTAGTGTCCATAGTTCTGTTTGTGCAGATTTGTCCCTGCAACAGTAGTAGAATGGATTGTCCTACTAGCCAAACCAAAATTCTACAAGAAGATCAAAGACGATTTAGAAAAAATCGAATGAGGAACGCTAGGAAAAAATAGGTACTCTATATTAAAATTAAAACTTACTGGGGCCAGCAAAGGAGCCCTCGCCTGATCGCTCCTGGCCTGCATCCTGAACAGCACCCTTCTCCTCCTCCTGTGTCCTCTTGCCCCTTGGGGGAGCTGATGTACAACATGAAAGAAACAAAGACCAGAAAACATGGATGATATTTGTCAACCAAATCAAACATTTCAAAAGAACAATAACAAAATATTTTGGTGAAATAGCAAATAGACAAGTATTCCACGGGATATATTGACCGATCTCATGTGGTCTACTATGTTATTGATTTGCGGACCGTTGACTTGGAAAGTTCCTATGTAACTCACTAAACAAACTACTAAAAAGGTTTGCCTAGGCCTGGCAGGCAGCAGTCCGCAGCACGCGAAGTGACAGACAAAGTCCATCGTGCTTGCAGATCAGTGAATACTCAAACTATCAATACACCGACCACCACCACTATTTCTTCTTATAGCCATGTGTCTAAAGGAAGGACTGGACTTGAGTCTGTAGGGGCTGATTTAGAAGCCCCTTGCGGCTCTTTTGCTCCATTGTTGGGTGACTTTTGTGACGCAGCGGCAGAACAAAAGAGGCGCCATGGTGCGGCGTATATTAACAAAGTGACGCATATGGGAGATGTATCACGTTGTGAAGCCCTGCGCCATCAGGGGGCGTTCCGGCGTAAGGGAGGGCGTTCCTGCGCAGGAACGAATCCTAAAAGTGGCTGAGGGAAATCTACAAGATGTCAATCAGTCACTTTTAGGACAATGATGCGTGACTCAAACCCTGCGCCTGCTTGAAGCCGACGTACGGCTTGATGCAGCATTGGGGAGATAGTGCACCCCAGAGCATTGCTGGAGCTGCACCATCGTTGGCACGCAACTCCAGCAATGCGCCGCCTTTACGACACAGATGCGTAAGGCTTCTGTGACGTTTTGGGCCCATGGTGCGCCACATTGTAAATACGGCGCACCATGGGTGGTGGTGGCATGGCGCACAATTACTGGCGCATCCCTGCTACTTTGCAGGGATGCATCGGTAATTGAAAATCTGACCCTTAGTGTCTAGCATTACGCAGTTCTTTACACTACACTCATACATAATTTCTCAGGCCAATGAAATGAACACAAAATAGAAAACAAATAAGCATAGTAGCAAGGCTACTGAGAAGGAGAGCAGTGCACCTGAAATGCATAGAAGATTTTGAAATATAATTTACCTACAATGTAATCTGCAGCATTATTGCTCTTGGTAAAAAACAAAATTTGCAATATAATAACACACAGAGCGGGATAAAACAGAGTAGTGATGAAATAGATCGAAATAGCTACTACTACTCACCAAGCCCGGGGATCTCTACGCCGAGCACGTCCAGCAAGTCGCGTTCCCGGTCCATGAGATCCGTCCAGCGGTGGGTGGCCTGGTTATAGGTGCACCGGACCCCAGAGTGTTCAAACATGGCCCGGCACACCTTCTCCCACCGCTTCCGGC